>NC_089873.1:71413750-72017500 GCF_040182565.1 Anser cygnoides | reverse complement strand
GCCAGGTCCTCCAAATGACACCTGACTGGAAACAAAAAGGTACTTTGTGCATTCAGTGTTAGAAACATGTTTTTTAGTGGGTGGGAGGAGACAGGAAAATAAACCATACAAAGAGATATGAGGTAATAGGTGCAAATCAAAATACATGGCAAGTTGTGCCTTCTGTGTATTGAGGCCATTAATGCCTGAGGTACTCCAAATGGTGCATACCAAGTCTGTATTTGTAGGGTCAGGCAGTGGGAAAACAGTTTTGATTTATGCACAGGCCCAAATTCTGGCCCATCCTGAGCCTTTTCATTTTGTTCAGTGAGACTAGGCTCTGGAGCTGAGCACACAAGGGTTGCTAGCCCTTAGCAGCAGAATGCAACAGTGCGGCTTCGTAAGAAAGATCAAGCCTTCAATTCCTGTCTTGGTTAATGACTTGGCTGTGCAGAATCCTTGAATCTTCTAGATTGGAAAAGACCTTCAAGATCATCAAGTCCAATACTAAACGTGACCTGCCAACTCCCATCACTAAATCATATCCATTAGTTTAATATCTTTTGGCCAAATTCTGCTCTGGAGCACTGGAGTAAATTCGGGGTAACTCCACTTGGCAAAGCCTAACCTGGTATCATTTAAACCTCACATATTCAGTGGCTGCCCTGGGGCTTAAGTTCGCTCAGAGATTTGAGAACCCCATTCAGTGCATGGAATGACATCTATCTTCTCTAAAAATCCTGTGTTTTAGGCTGATTTTCTTGAGGGGTGGACTGGTGACTTGGCATACCTCATACAGGATCCCTTAGGACTTTTAAGTCTGGTGTTGACTGTGCCCCTAAAAGATAGCACAGCAAGGCTGGAGGGTTTTGGTTTTGCCTGCTGTTTCTTCCTCCTGCTTAAATCTCAAGAATGGTTCAAAGAGTAGCAAGAAAACTCCCACAGCCAAGCTAGAGCCATAGCTTTGCTTGGCTGTTCTCAGACCCTGTAAGGTCTAAGCAAGACCCATGAATAGAAAGTGAAATTCTGGGATAACAAGCTCTAGGGACATCTTACCTCAGTTTGGTGTGGAAAGAGTAAGTTGCCCAAAGGGAATATGAGTCACTCTCATTTGCATTCAGAAAAGCTGGGGAAAACCTCAGGTTTTGCTCCATCAGGGCTTAATATTAACTAGTTTTCTTTGTCTCCTCTCCAAGCACTGTATGCAAAGCAGCATTCGCTGGGCCTTGAAGTTAATGAACTGCACCGTGCATTCTGATGACTGACATTTCATGTGGCCTGCATGCACAGAGTGCAGCTGGGATGAGTCACACTTCTCTGCCTGTGGCTGCCACGTCTGCTACATTCTTAAATTAATGCATATATTTGAAATGGAGGGAGTGCTGATGTTGAGCTGTTCATTCAGATACAGTGGTAAGGTCTGTAACTTCTTTGAAGAGGAGTTCATTGCCCTGGAGACACTGATCTGTGAGACAGTTTCCAATCAACTGGTGATATCAAAGTCAGGTGAGCAGGATTGGGACAGAAAGGATTTACAGCAATGCCAATCAAGGATTCCTGTGCAAGGATGCTATGGCAAGCACCGGTAACCTGGATAACCCTGGATAATGCAGTGTGGAATAACAAATTATTATTTTAATCCGATACACGCTCCTGGATCAACACTGTAAGATGTAATACTCTTCCTGAGAACAAGTCTAGTTTTACACCGATACGGGGGATGAGTAGGAAAGGTCATTAGCTGCTGTGCTAATTGTCCTGGCTGCACACCCCCTCTGTCCAATCACAGCTGTGTCCAGCCTGAAATATGTGCTGCATATTGGCACAGCAACAGAGAGGTCTGCCTGGCTGAGTGCTGTGGGCAGCTGCCTGAGGAGGACAGGTATTTAAACAAACACTCTTACTACAGAGCTGTCTGACAGTGCATAGATCCACTGTATCTACGGGAGTAATGGGCTAGCAATGAGTTTAGTAGGAGTAGCCTTTAGTCCTCAGCATGTTTCACTCAGTTGAGTAAAACTTTATGTAAACTTTTACACAGTGAGCCAAAAAGGAACCAGGTATTCAGAAAATGAAACTTTATGCAAAGCCAATGAAGGTGACTTCTGAAAATGGGACTGTAGCTTTCCTTCCAACATAGACCTTGGTGTGTTGAAGAGAGCAAAACTTAAGTATGTTTCCATAAACATATTGAAGAAAAATGAAGTGAAATGTTAGATATGGTGAATTGAGCCCTTATCAACATATTCAACATATAAAGCATCCATCTCACTTGGCCTGGATATATAATCAAAGAAGATGTCTCACTGTTTTGAATAACCACTAACATGGACTTCATGAGTTTTCCCAGGGAGAAAATCCAAACTGGGAAAAGATTCATCGTTTAAACTCTCTCATAAACATTTTTACATGTTCATATTTAAGGCTTTGATTATTTTCAGATATTTTTCATAAAATCCTTGCCTTGTTATATTCAGCAGCTTGTCTCTGTTTCAGTGGAGGAGGACTAGGAACATCCCTTCACAGCTTGAACCCACATGGGGTCGCAATGACTTCTCATGTTCTGATGCTGCCTTTAAACATATAGACTCTTGTCTGTTCTAAGATGGAATTCAACCAGCAAGTCTGGCATAGGGCTTAGGTGTTCTGCATGTTCTAATTATCCTTGTTCACACCCTTCCAGTCAAGCCTGGCTGTCAACGACAACTGGAAAATTGGGTCCATCTGTTCCCTCCAAAAGAAGCAATCAAAGGGCATTAGTGAGGAAAGTACTCCACATGAAGTACTACTGGCATGTCTGCTTTCAGCCAGACCTCAATCTTATTAAAATCAGTAAAATTGCTCCCACTGACTTCGGTAGGGAAATTGTTTATTATTCTGAAATTTTCTGCTTTAGTTTTGCAAAGGAAGCAAGGTCAGGCTTTATCTTAAGGTGATTTATATAAATAACTCATTACAGGATTAAAAACTGATGACTCAATTCATACAGAACCCAAAAAAATCAAAGGGGCGCTTACAACAACTTATATAACAACCTTGAATGATCTCATAGCATCCACAATAAATTCTGCTGATATGCATATCACACTTATCCCTATTATATAAACTCATAATAGTTCATATAAACTATTTATCAAAGTAATATTGCTAAAAATCTCAACTAGCAGATCTAGTTGGAGATGTGTCAGGAAGCTGTGCACAAAGTTTGGGAACTCATGTCACTTTTGACATCTGCAGACCACTCAATTGGTCTATTGAATGTTACTTCTGTTGTGAAACTTACTTCTGGGAGAATATGAGATAGGAAGCTCTGTGGTTGGAGCATAATGTAACTCTAGGAAGCCAACTTCTTTTCTGGGTTAGTTTTATCATTAAAAAAAAAAAAGCTGGGGGGAACTGATTTCAAACAAAACTGTAACAAATGACAGACAATCCCTGAGAATGGGTTCCAGGTTTTATCATATATTGGCTGTTGTTTCCCCTCACCTCTGAATTTGCTCTTAAAAATGAGTGTGAGATAATTGCGTGTCTATTGTAAAAATAGCCATCATCTGTCACTCACCACGGCAAGCAGCTTTTCTTACATGAACAGAAATGGTAATTTCTTTCCCCCCACTATGAAGAAAACTCTGGGGTTATTTGTGAAGCACTCAAGCCCATAGCTTGAATCCTGTCTCATCGGGAGCTGCGTAAATGGAGCCACCCCTTTGAAGTGCCTGGGGTGGCAGTGCTGGAATCAGGCCCTTTGTCTGTCCTGGGCAGAGCAGTAGCCACGTAAAAAATTGTGGTGTTAAAGGCAGAAAGGGGACACTGGTGGTGCAGGAAGCTGGCAGTGGCCAGGGAGACATGAGCTTTGACCCCATGCCATGCTGTAGTGCAAGGCATTGGGAGGTGGTGATAACCAGGATGACCCCTTCCACTCATGGAGCCCCTGAGATGGAAAAGGCATTGAGGTGCTTGTGTCAGGACATAAATTCCTCTCTGGGGCACTGGCTCAGAGCCCAGTTCATTATTCCTTCCTATGACAGGTTCAGGTTCACTTTCTGAAGGCTGCTATGAGCCAGGAAAGGTCACAGCTCTGGCTCTGGCTTGTCTTGGGGAAGAGTGTGGAAGGATGCACATCAGAGCGACTTCCACCACTCCCATGTCCTTCCAGCAATATCCTTTCATGGTCATGGTGGACAAAACTCTCACATGCATGAAACTGCATGAGAAAAAAAGTGCACCAAAGAGGCACAGAAAATAATGGTGAGAGGCGGTTATCATTATTTACTGACTAGAGTCAGTGTGGTTTTGGGGCTCTGACATTCAAAGGGACCTGTTCCTTTTCCTAGCCTTCTGGCTGAGAAGGTGAACTCGACCCTAGGGGTTTATAAACCAGAAAAGGGATGCTGCCTTTGTGCACCAGAAATCTGCCAGGGCTTTGCTTACACTTTCTTAGCAACACCAAGACCAAAAAAAAAAAAAAAAAAATCACCACCCACAACAGTTTTGCATCATTACTCTTTCAAAATGCCCCCCTCTGAGAAAGAAATTCTCTGAGAACACATACAAATAGGCATTAGATATACAAGCTGAGGGGCTAAATGTCATATCTGAAACACAAACATATATAATTGGAACAAGCTTCCTGCTCCCTGCCTTCCAGACTGACTCAATAACTCTTGGAAAAACCCTCACTGCCAGATGAACTTCATGGTGCAACCCAAAGCGCAGAGGCTCAGCTCCGATAAAGTAAGCTAGGACGGACCCCCACCCCCACCCCCGGGGTTAAGGCTCTCCCAGCCGCCCAGCACACCCCAAACCTGGCGTTCAGGGCCGGGCTGGTCTGAGCCCAGCTTCCCAGCCGAGCTCTCTCGTCCTCGCACCGTGCGGCTGTCGGAGGCGATGCTGAGCATCCCTCGGGCCGGGGCTAGTGAAAGCAAATCACTGCTGCCCTCCTGCGGCACCGGGCTCGGCATGCCAGGAGCGAGCTGCCCGTGTCCGCCAGCCTCTCCAGCTGGCTCTTCTGTCCTGGGGAGGGAAGGGAGAGCTCCCCGGCACTGGGATTTCCTCACTGTCTGCATGCCCGGGGTTGTTGGCACCTCCTCTACTTTTAACACCGAAGTTAGGTGCCTGAGCCTGAAGCCCCAGCAAGTAAATCAAAGAAGGGTAAAAGCATAACCATCTGTCCCTGTTCATCACAGCCCTTTGGAGGAACTCGCTTTCTTCCCTTGAGTACATGGTGAATTCAGACCATGCAGAGGCAGGAGCCTGAATAGCCATCAGTGCCTGAGCAGCCTCTGCAAAATAACACAGCACAAGATTTCCTGAATTCTTATTTATTTATTTATTTATTTATTTATTTTATCCATGGTGCTTATTTATTCATTTATTTATCTCTAAATTGGAGAGACATGGATTTGAAGGATGGACTGTTTGGTGGATAAGAAATTGGCTGGAAGTTCTCAGCCAGAGAGTTGCAGTCAATGGCTCAATATTCAGGTGGAGAACATTAACAAGTGGTGTCCCTCAAGGGACCATATTAGGATCAGTACCACCTGCTATGTCAATGACATAGACAGTGCAGTTGAGTGCAGCTTCAGCTAGTCTGTGGATGACATCAACCTGAGTGGTGCAGTTGGTGCAACAGAAGGAAGGGATGCCATCCAAAGAGACCTGCACAGGCTTGAGAAGTGGGCCCACAAAAACCTCATGAAGTTCCACAAGACCAAGTCAAGCACCTTGGTAGGGACAATCCCAAACATCTGTGGAGATTGGGTGATGAATGTATTGGAGATGAATGGAATTAGGAGAAATTTTTTTATTCAAAGTGTTTTGCAGCATTGGAATAGGCTACTCAGGGAAGTGGTTGAGTCACCATCCCTGGAGGTCTTCAAGAAATCGAGTAGATGTAGAACTTAGTAGCATGGTTTAGTGGTGAACTTTAGTACTAGGTTAAAGATTGGACTGGATGATCTTAGAGGTCTTTTTCAACCTGAAAGATTCTATGATTCTATGATTTAGAGCAGCACTGTGAAGGATTTGGGGCTATAGTGGATGAAAAATTGGACGTGAGCAGGCAGCCTACACCTGCAGCCCAGAAAGCCAACTGTATTCTGGGCTGCACCAAAAGAAGCATGGCCAGCAGGTTGAGGGAGGGGATTCTCCCCCCACTCTGCTCTTGTGAGGCCCCACTTGGAGTGCTGCAGCCAGCTCTGGGCCCACAGCACAAGAAGGATGTTGATCTGTTAGAGTGGTTCTGGAGGAGGGCCACGAAGATGATCAGAGGGCTGGAGCACCTCTCCTGTGAAGACAGGCTGAGAGAGCCAGGAACGGTCAGCCTGGAGAAGAGAAGCATCCAGGGAGACGTTATAGCAGCCTTCCAGTTCTTAAAGGGGGCTTATAAGAAAGATGGAGAAAGCCTTTTTAATAGGGGCTGTAGTGATAGGACAAGGAGTAATGGTTTTAAAATGGAAGAAATTAAGTTTGGATTAGATATTGGGAAGAAATTATTTATTATGAGGATGGTGAGGCACTGGAACAGTTTGCCCAGGGAAGCTGTGGATGCCCCATTCCTGGAAGTGTTCAAGGTCAAATTGGATGGGGCTTTGAGCAACCTGGTCTGGAGGAAGAGGGGTTGGACTAGATGATCATTAAAGGTCCCTTCCAACTCAAACCATTCTATGATTCTATGATTTAGGACTTCTCGGTGACTGGATACTGGTGGTGGCTCCTCAGAAGGCCTTGCTGTCTCATTTATCTTCCCTGTTTCACACATATACAGCCATTCTTTGTACTAAAGATCACTAGACTACTTCTGATGACCTGCATGTGCTGGGCACCGAGGGCCAGAGGCGCCTGCACTGCTATAACTAGACCTTAGGAAGCGAGGATTTTTAGTGAAGGAATGTTGAGACAGCAGCAGTTGTAGATTAAACAAATGTGCTATGCTGGGTGACAGCTGGCAAGCAGGGGAGGTGCTGGTGCATTCAGCAAGGCTAAATTCTGTACTAAGTTTAATTCCAGAGTAACCTCCCTGAAATAAATAGAGGAACTTTGGACTGACTCCTTTGTATTGGAGAACAGACTTCGTGATTATATGAAAAAGTAAAACTGGTTAAGAGTTTCAGGAAAAGTTCAGTCAAGATAGTGAAACCCAAATGTTACAATCAGCCCTTTCTCCTCTTTTCTAGTAGGGTTTCTGGGGCTGAATTCTTATACACATTTCTCTATTTTTAGAGGGGCTTATGGGTTTACTTTTATAAAAGAGGTCCAGATGCTCCTTTCATTTACACTGTTGCATATGTGCCTGTTTTAAGGTGGTTCTCTGCTACTTGATCTTACATAAGCAAGACCAAAAAATCACAACAGAGTTTATTGCAGCTGAGTGGCAGGTGAACCAAGGTGCAGGACATGTGGAAGACAATGAGCAGAAAGGCTCCAGGCATCCTCATGCACAAATCCCGCTAATGTCAATGGATCATGGGAATGTGCATCTGAAGGTAGAATTTGGCAAGTCTTGCCTCTTCCCCCCTTCCAAAGCATTAAGGCTTTGTAGTCAGGAAGGAGAGCCAAGAGTCATACAAGAAATCTCTGCAGAGAGAAAGATTGTTCTTGCAGGAACAGTTATTCTATTTTATTTTATTTTATTTTATTTTATTTTATTTTATTTTATTTTATGACTGGATTTTAATGCTTATCAGATGTGAAGTTCATGGGAAGAATAATTAAGCCCAAGCAAGGTATTACTTAGAGTGAGAAATGGCTGGGCAGGTAAGTATATTGGTGTTGAGGGATCAGACTTGTAGCAGATTAAAATACACTAGGGTGATAGGTAGGGCTGGCTAAGGGTTGCCACCTTTGAAATAAAAATGGCACCTTGGTCATGTGGCTGCTGGGCATGCTGTGCGTACATGTACTGGCTTTAAGAGCAGTAGGCAAATCCAGAATGAACCCGGCCCCAGCTCACTGTTGGCATCCTCGTACTGGGGCCGTGCCATGACTTACTTCTGTCTAGACTGGTTTGTAAGAGATGTCTACACAACCTAAAATGACAAAATAAGGATGGGCCACTCTGATGAGATCTGTCTGAATCCAGAAGGAACGTATCGAGGTAAATTGCAGGGACCTCACTGACATATCATCACCATGTGTACCTAGTGTTTTGTTATGAATAAATAAATAAATAAATAAATAAACGAACGAACAAATATTGGATCTGCTAATCCAGCTTCATGTTTGCCAGTCCTGCTTTACTTAAGGTCTATCAGGCCAGGTCTTTCATCTGGAACTGAATTTTCTTATCAAAATTCTGTATTTAGCTGATGAGTCGTTTTAGCAGCTGAAGTGTGGAACGAGCCCACTAAAGCAGCAGGACATACAGAGCTTCACCTCAGCAAGCTGCCTCTTCCAGGGCTTACATAGTCTGCTGAAAAGTGTGGGTTTCATGATGATGTGGCTATTTCTTTTCTTCCAAATCAGCATCTTTCCAAAAAATATCTGCTGATATCATCAGACCCGATCTTGTGTTACAGCAAATGAGCCAAAGTTTCATTGATGGTGCTGAAAGCATTGATGGTGCTTTGCTGTTTTGTGCTAGCTGGTGTTCTGTACCATTGAAGTTATGGGAATTTTGAAGTTGTCAGGAAAGGGAAATTGAGTCACACATCTCTCCTGTTGTTGTTAATACCATGTGACCTATTTTCCTATACTGTCCTCTCTGTGTAATTTAGCTTGTGGGCACTTCAGGGAAGAGGAGAGGAAGGAAGTATCCTTAATGTGCTCTGCCATGAAACTAGGCAGGTTGATTGACTATTTTTTACTACAGAAGACTGTAGATTTAACATTGCAGACTTTACTCTTTTAAAGTGTTCATCCCTCCCTTAAATTGTGAATTTGGCTTAGAAAGGCTAAAACCATGGGATTTTATTTATCCTTTTTCTTTGTTGTTTGTTTGTTTCCACCAGCATAGTCTAAAGGGCTGGCTCAGGCTTTTACCATAACTGTGAGAGCGCTAAAAGTTCTTTTTCAGATCATTTATATTGAAAGTATTCATAGGATATCAGTGGGGGTGTGAAAGGAAAAATGCCAGGTGAGACCTGAGCTAATGCCCTAGGAGTTGGCTGAGCTGTCCTCTCCCATGGAGGAAGCTGGTTGTCTAACAAAAGCATGCCTGCCCGTGGTGCCCTTCATCATAGTGGTACACAACTGGGAAAAGGGGATTACCTGTCTGAGTGAACAAATGTGAGAGGTGCCTCTGGCTTGCAGGGGTTATATCTGAGCAAGCACTCTGTTCATTGAAGGTCAAATCCTACCTTTTCACTTTCACTGGACAGTAATTTTCTCCATAAGGTAACAGGTCTAAAATCAGTGTAGTTGGACATGGTCTGATACAATTCTCCGTAGATGGGAAAGATGGGTAGTCTTACTGAGGGGTTTTGACTGGAAATCGTTATCATTGATGTGTTTCTGACATGACATAGATTGGTCCCGAGCCGCTGAATACTTGAGCTACCAAAATATTGGAAATCAAGGCAAGAAGTGATCCTAGATGCTAAAACATAGCCCTTTTATTTGTAACGCCAGCCATTAGCTGAACCATTTTTGTGTCATCCATTACGTATAAAATAAAACAGTACTTCTTCTGTCTTACAGGGATACTGACAGCCAGTGGCTTGGAGAAGGTGTCTTTGACTTGCAGGGCCTGAGAGCAGAGCATGCCTCTCATGGGGTAGATAACCAGTGGTGTGAAAGGACAGGACTGTACCAGACGGGCCTTCAGGAGGAAACGAGCAGGCACAGAGGCTCTGTGGTTACAGAACGGGTCAAGGCTGTGGGTACATATCGGTATGTCAGATTTTCTTGACTGTTTTAATTTGGAGCTTGTGAGGCTGAACATATGAGATGCTCATCAGCTCAGAGGTGGAAAGTGCCTCCTTCTTGATGTTTAGCTCTGCTTGGCCCCTTGACAGCCAGAAGCCTTGTACTTCCTCTCCTTCCCTTCTTCCCTTCCTCTTTTCTTCTCTCCTTTCCTCACACAATCATGGAAAGGTTGAGGTGGGAAGGGACCTCTGGAGGTCATCTTGTCCAGCCCCCCTGCTCAAACAGGGCCACCTTGAGCAGGCTGCCTAGGGCCATGGCCAGTCGGGTTTTGAACATCTCCAAGGAGGGAGACTGCGCTGCCTCACAGGGCAGCCTGTTCCTTCTTCCTTCCCTCCATTCCCAGCCACTTGCACTCCTTGCTTCAGTCAGTAGATGTCAGCGAGATCCAGCCAGTGCTCCCGGGGCCCCCAGGCCGTCGCTTGGGCATCCTGTGAGGAGAAAACCCTGGTGAAATCCAGAAGAAATATTTGGCAAACAAGTCAGCGGGGGAGGAAGCGCAAGTACAGTAAAGTGACAGGGAGAAGTGGTGTTTGGGGAGTTTTTTCCCAGTGAGTCAGAGCAGCCTCAGTGATGTTGGCTGTGCACTGCATAAAGCTGCAGAAGGGAGTTTTGCAGCTGGTTAAAGCAGATTCAGCTCCAGCAAAGCTGGTGTTTGAGCAGGGACAGCCAACACTGTGGTGTAGGTGCTGTATGTGATAGAGACCTCTTCGCTGCCTGTGCGGTAATATTGAATCCTTGCATTTCAGTACCCTTGGAAAGTCCTCCACATGTTTTAGACAAATTCACCCAGTCCTGACTTTGCAGATACAGCCGCAGATTGCTTCATCTGAAGTGCCTGGGTTTGCCCATTTGTGAAATGAAGCGGACAATGACCACATACTGGTAGTCCCAGGGCTATAGCACAAGTGTGCTTTCCACCTGACTCAAACAGTTAAAACACAAGAGGATGGGGATTTTATGTGCTGGGATGGGCACCTTCATTCAGTGTCTGTGTTCTCTTTGGATTGAACTGCAAAAATGACAGCTATGTCTGCTTGTAAAGACAGCTGATAAGAGTAGTTAGGGAACAATGCTCCTTTTTACAAATGGGCTGTGAAACCCTTGGCAACTATCTTTGGAGATCTAGGTGAAGTAATTGAAGGTGCACAGGTAGAGCCAAATTGCCTTGTGTAGCTGCTCTGCTCCATGCTGGAGGCAGCTGCGTGCAGCAGGTTGGTTGACATGACTCAGTCATGCACAACCCAGCTCCTGAGGTCGCTTCACCATTAATGTGTCAGTGGCCGTGAGAGATGAAGGCAGAGGCAGTTATGGTTTTGCACCTGGCCCTGCCTATGGTCTTTGCCATGCCTGTGGGGAACTATGCCCTATGGGGTCAGCCTGAAAATGAGCTGTGGGGGCTGAGCTGGAAGCAGCAAGGAACAGCTCTCAGCTCCTGCTCTCTAGGCAGGAGGTGATTACTTTTTTATACGGTGAGTAAGGAAATAGACACGACATTCACTCTGGTTACCCAGAGAAGGGAGCTGAATACAACTCTACTTCTTTTTATTTGCTGCAGGGAGTCAAAGCCCAGCATCCCTGGGAACAAGAGGTCTAAATACTTCTTCAGTCTTTTGAATTAGGCATCACAGAAATGTAAGTCTCTTACAGATGCCGTGGTAGGTGGTCTAACTTTAGCCCTTAATCCCTCTGTGCCTCTGCTCCCTCTTTTTTAAGATACAGATAGGGATACTTTGCAGCATAAATATCTCACAGACTGTGATATTTTCTGATACTTTGTTACTGCGGTGGCAAAATATGTAGGCAGAACATTACTATTTGCTATTAAATTTCCACAGCTGGCTTTTTAAACAAGAGCTTGTATGTTTTGGAAACAGAGCAAGGGAGGGCTGGAGACGGAGAGGACGTGCTCAGCCCTGACTGTGGGGCAGAGGACAGGAAAAGATGCTGCTCACAACCTGCATTTCTGGCTCTGGGGCTGTGCTGAAGGGCACCGAGCTGTGAAGGTCTCGAGCTGAGGAACAGTGACAGTAGGAAGCCTGTCAAAAAGTAACAGAAATCTGCCGCCTGGCCAATTCACCTTTATAAAACAATGAAAAATCACAGCATCTTCTGGAGCTGCATCTTGACGTTTCGGGACATGAAGCATGGGTATGCCAGCAGGAGCACTGCTGCTGTCCTTGGGAAGGGTCACAGAAATTCCCATGTCCTACAGCAACTCTGTCACAGGCAACAATGCTTAGGGGCTTCCCTGGGCTCTACTGTACCATATAAAAGGCATGTGATTAATCCACTTAGCTTGTGGGCATCGAGTGCTTGGCTTAAGGAGAGAAAGGATCTAATATGGGTCTTAATGCCTCAAGTGGATTTCCTAGTAACTCAAGGCATGAGATTTTTCTTACCAAGATTAGTTAGATTACTTGATGGAAATGGGAATCTGGAGATGTGGGTGTAGTTAAAGGGGGAAATGGGGAAGGAACGGTGTAACTGTAAGTTCTTTCATGGAACGTGGGAAGATAAGAATGTATTTTGGGAGGTGACAGGCTCACTTATTTTTATGAGTGCGGGAAAAGGACCATGCTTTGGGAAGACACAGTATGAGAGGGATGAAAGTGAAGGGTATGTAGAAATATAAGGCCCTGAGACCAGGAAAGACTGGTTATGAAGAAGATGTATAACCAACTGGGGGGTAATGTACTGCAGAGAAGAAAAAGAACTCTGACTATTCAACAGGTTAGAAGAAGAACAGGTTAGAGAAGGAGGAGGAGAGCTCCATACAGGGTCGATCTGTGTTGTCCAAACTTGTTTGCTATTCAGTGTGGTTATAGTACTTCAAGACCATCTAAACATCCTGCTGCCTGACATTAGCTTATCCACCAAAGACTTGGTGCCTGCTGACTGGGGAGAGATGTGTTTGTATTATATGGCAGCTCTCTGTTAAATATTAACTTATTGCTGCCAATCTTGCAAGTCATTCTGTTGTATCTGCAACTCTATTTACACAAAAGGAGAATATTTGTCCTGCAATGAGAATTTCCTGTTCCTGGCTGTTTCGCTGTTAATGTTTTGATTGAGAACTCAGGCTTTATTTTCTAAAAATAAAAATATTTTTAGAAAATATCTGCTTTCCTCATAAAATAATTTTGGTCAAGACCTAACATTTCTTAACTTTCGTCTGAAAGGCTTTCATTGCTTGTGATAGCCATTGTGTGAAAATGTATGCTTTTCAAGTTAATAGCTTTTCTTTTCTTTTCTTTTCTTTTCTTTTCTTTTCTTTTCTTTTCTTTTCTTTTCTTTTCTTTTCTTTTCTTTTCTTTTCTTTTCTTTTCTTTTCTTTTCTTTTCTTTTCTTTTCTTTTCTTTTCTTTTCTTTTCTTTTCTTTTCTTTTCTTTTCTTTTCTTTTCTTTTCTTTTCTTTTCTTTTCTTTTCTTTTCTTTTCTTTTCTTTTCTTTTCTTTTCTTTTCTTTTCTTTTCTTTTCTTTTCTTTTCTTTTCTTTTCTTTTCTTTTCTTTTCTTTTCTTTTCTTTTCTTTTCTTTTCTTTTCTTTTCTTTTCTTTTCTTTTCTTTTCTTTTCTTTTCTTTTCTTTTCTTTTCTTTTCTTTTCTTTTCTTTTCTTTTCTTTTCTTTTCTTTTCTTTTCTTTTCTTTTCTTTTCTTTTCTTTTCTTTTCTTTTCTTTTCCCAACAACAATTAGGATTTTATATTGGAAACTTCCTGTTTTCCACACAGCTTCATAGTTTAGTAAAGCTGTTCATGAGCCAGGCCAAGAAGCAGAGCAGAAGATGGAGAGTGGTCTGCCTGAAGCTGCTCCTTGTTTGGGAGAGTAGCAGTTAAGCAAAGATGGGTTTAGAGCAAAAACAGAAAATAATCTTTTTTTTTTGACATGTATTGTGAAAAAATTTTTTCTGCTTCCTCATCCCATGACTTCAAGGTCTAAAATACTTTCAGTTCTCAATAATGTGGGTTTGTTGGTGTAGGTTTTTTCATTTGTTTTTTTTTGTTTGTTTGTTTTGTTTTGTTTTTATATTTTTCTGTGCCTTCACTGAGATGAAGCAGTTACTAAGAAGCTGTGTCAATGGAGAGCAGGAGGCTAAGCCCCGCCCCAAGACATCAGACGTGGCAATCCTTTGAGCTCCCCTTGTGTTTTCCTCACATCTTGCCTCTCATTCTTCTGAAGGAGTGAGGAGTCTCTCTCCTACAAGGTCACTAAGAGAGTGAGTGACATTTGGTTTCAAATCAATACCTCTGCAAGCTACAGTTCAAACTGGTTTGCCTCTTCTGACAGGTAAGAGCAAAGACAGCAAGCCCTATTAGAAAACTTATTGGCCTGCTTATGACTTTAAACACAATTCAGCACATAACTGGATGCTCTTTAAAACACACCAGTTCGTAAAAGTCTAGCTTTAACAGGCATTGAGATTAATCTCAGCAAATTAATGTGTTTTTACCATGTCCTGCTCTACTGTTTACAAATACCTGTTGGAGAATAAGCAGTAGTTCTTTCTGAGGGTGCTGCCCTGTCTTCCGGAGCACATGGAGCACTGCCCAGCTTCTGTTTCCATCTACTTTGCAGACATATGGAGTAGTAAACCCAAGGAACGGTGTGTGCGCCTCTATCCCGTGCAGATCGGGGTTAATTGAGTGGGGCAGAGCTTCTACCCTTAAGCAATAATGCACCTGCAAGTGCAGCTGCTTTGAGGGATAGATCTCCTTCCAGAGGAGCAAGTTATAGGCATGAAAATCTTAGGCAACTGCTATGCTGGGAGGGGAGTAAGTACTCCAAAGTGGAGGCTGGGAGAGATGAGTTGTTCAGCCTGGAGAAGAGAAGGCTTCAGTGAGAACTTATAACCTAATAGCCCTGGGGCCCCCCTCCAGTACCTAAAGAAGGCCTACAAGAAAGGAAGAGAGACACTCTTTGACAGGGAGTGTAATGATTGGACAAGGCGCAATGGCTTTAAACTGAAAGAGGGTAGGTTTAGATTAGACATTAGGAAGAAGTTCTTTACTCAGAGGGTGGTGAGGCACTGGCACAGGCTGCCCAGAGAAGCTGTGGATGTTTCATCCCAGGTGTTCAAGGCCAGGTTGGGTGGGGGTTTGGCCAGCCTGGTCTGGTGGGAGGTGTCCCCTGGTGTCCCTGCCCATGGCAGGGGGGAGGGGTTGGAACTGGATGAACTTTAAGGTCCCTTCCAACCCAAGCTGTTCTCTGATTCTGAGGTTCTGTGATTCTATGAAAATGGAGATGGAAGGAAAAAGGGGCCTTGAAGCCTCTGCCTGGTTCTCCCTAGAGTAATCCAATGATTTTCCCTTCAGGTGCATCAGATCTTCTCACTTGAGTGTGACAGCAATTCGAGCTTGAACAATGGGTTAAAATCTGCATGGACAGTTCTACCTGGGCTGGCAGGTGGCTCATTCACAAGGCTGAGATAACTTCATGGTCTTCCCTCCTGCATAAGGAGAACATCAAGCATTTTTCCCACATAACTTGATGTTGGCACACTAAGTCAGGCTGTATGAGAAACAGAATAAATACAGAGGGGTTGTTTAGATAAAGAGGGATGAACAATGTTTTTCCAAAGTACCTCCTAGATGCTGTGCTCCTTCAACAGGAGAGTTGGCAGAGGAATGCCCATCCCAGACAGCCCTTCATGCACCTGCATTTCTCCCTCCCTTGTACCAACCCGCCTGACTTGCAGCACAGGGAGGCCTTTGAATTTCACCCAGCAGAGTACAAAAAGTAAATTAAAGTTCTGAATGACTGACTGGGACATATGTGCACCTTGACTTGACTCCTGATGACTAACATATCCTCGTCTGCTTGCACTCATGGAGCGCACCCCCCAAGAGTGCTGTTCATGTGCTGGTTGGCAGCATAGAGGCTCTGTTTAGGAACTTAACACAGATGCATCATAGTTTATTTCTTGTAGCAAACAACCACAGACCTGTGCAGCACTTAATTAAAGATTACCAAAAATCCCTCGGACGAACAAGGCCCCTAACAGACAATGCCTGCAACCGACAGTACTCAGCATCTCTGAGTGGACCGTGCTTTAAGCAGAGCTGGTGCAGAAGCTGTACAGCCCTTCTGCTTTGGTGTGAAGCACAGGGTGGGTTGTGTCCAGAGCTAGGGTAGTATGGTCATACAGCTCCCAGACTGACCCATACAACAGTCATGTAGATGTTTTGCTGTTGAAAACCCAGGAAGTGAAGGAGTTCAGAATATTTTCTGGTTTGCTGCAAAAGTGTGGAGATGCGAATGACTTTTCTAGGGGAAAGACAGGAACATTTCAAGGTGAATAGTAGGGTACACCACCAGCCTGAATTAGTTTCTTTAGCCATTCTAACTATCAAAGGTAAAGAGGATGGGCTTGAACCAGGGTAATAAATATCCCCAGCTGCCTGAAGGTTGGGCAGCACCACTGGGCACCCCCAGGGCTGGCAGGGCTGTTTCAGCTCCATACCTAGGGAGACAGAGTCTGCTGCTTTTGCCTGAAGCGTGTTCATGGTGTGCATGACAGCTGCCGGTGGCCTGAATACAGATTAGGAGTATTTCATGTCATGAGCAAGGGAATGGGGAACAGTTGGGAAGTGGATGCCACCTCTGAGAAATGGCAGTGGGAAGCTGTGAGCTGCTGTGGGTGTTTGGCCAAGTGCCTGGAAGCTGTGGTAAGTGTTGCTGTTGGTGAGCCATTTATCATAAACTGTGCAACCAGCCCCTGATCAACAGCAATGGTTACTTTTTACAGCTTCCAAACAACATTAATTGTGAGGTGTTGTTGCCATAACATGAAAACCAAATATTTATAGGATGAGAAGAGGAGTTTTCAGGGATTTTGTGCTTTTCTTTTGAAGTTAACAGGTGTTCCTGGTCACTGTGCAAAACCATAGTGAAAAAATCTGCATACCACTGAAATGAAGCAACTCCAAACCAATCCCTGTGAAGAAAAACCTTTGCTTTTGTTATTGTAGAAATGAATGAGCAAAAGAGTTTAAACTACGGGTTTTCATGATGATAGAGCAGAAGCTTTCACCACCATCCCAATTTTGGACTGTGTCTGATACAGGTTCATGGAGACAAGGGACTGTTATTAGAGCTGTGTGAATAAACTACAAGAAGTAATTGAAAGTTGTCTTTAGCCTTTTTCTGTTTGCAAATTATTTGTGAACCTGACTAGATGTTCTTGAATGTGTTTGTTGTTTGAAATAATTCTGCCCATAATTTCTGTGAATAATAATTTATTTGTAGCTGACATATGAGCATTATATAATCAGAATGTTGGTTGTTTGGACTGGACAAATAATGACAGATTTCTGTTCCATGTTTACATGAGTGCAGCTCTGAGATTTGCACCAAGACTGCTCACAGTTACCAGTGGTAAATTCACTTTCTGCAAGCACAGAGATTAACATGAACCTTTTTGGGAAATGTATGTTCATCTGCAATATTCATGGAAAATAGAAAAAGAGGGGAAATGCTGTTAAATAATGTTTCTTTGTAAAGCATTAAAAATATTTCCAATGACCCTGGTTAGGTCTAAATAGGTGATTTAAGTTTTTATGGTTAGCAGTCTGGAACCACTTAATCAGACCCGTTTCCTAGAAGATTTCTCCTCAAACTAGACACAGTCCCTCAGCCCCACAGCTCCCAAATGGTATCTTGGCGCCGTAGTCCAGAACTGAACCATCTCCAGATTCTGGAAGTTGTTTACCAAAATATTCATGTTTTCCACTGCCAAAGGACATTCAGACTGTGACTCAGAAAACTGAATTTGGGAACAAGAGAGAATCTTTTCTAGGGAACAGTTCAAAGGTGAAAACAAGAGCTTATGGCACTGTTTGGTTTCTGAGCAGGGCTATCCCTGGCATGAAGGATCACTCCAGCTGTCAGGATGACAGTGCCCTCAGCAGATCCTGCTGTCTCATTTCTTCCTCTAGCCACAGACTTGGACAACCCTGCACCACTATGTCAGTCATGGGCTGGAGCTGAACTGCCCAAGGGCTTCACATGTCTCAGGAATCACACAGAAACAGAGAAAGAGTGAGGTTGGAGGGGATCTTTGGAGGTCATCTGCTTAAGCAGTGCCACCCAGAGCCACTTGCCTAGGACCATGTCCAGATGGTTTTTGAAGATCTCCACAGAGGGATACTCCACAACCGCTCTGGACTACTGGAACAGTTTGGTCACCCCTGGTTTCATCACTTAATTAGGCATAGCTGGTCGACATTGTCTCTTCAAACAAGAAGAAAAGTTTGAACAGGCCAGTCAAGACTTTCACAGGAGTCCTTGGCAGCTCAGCTCAGCAAAAACACCATAGCCCCCTGGCGTTTGTAGAACTGCCTTGTATCCTTGCCAAATTCTCAAGACAAATTAAGGTTTTGCAGAAGGAACCCAGTGTACCGGGGAAGCTCGCCATGTACTCACAGGGCCAAGGCAATGACAAAGCAAATGTCCCACCCACGTGCCATGTCTGCCACCAGGGCTTGTGGAGACGCAACCAGACCAACCAGGCAGCCAAGCACCAACCAGGTTTTGTAATCTCTTTGCCCTCCAACAAATTAGTACATATTCAGTGCCTAGAGTGCTGTAAGTGCTGCCTTGTTGAAGGTACTTGGCCAGTAGCATCTGAGCTAGGTGGTTGACTGCAGGCAAGCTCTGCTAGCAACTCTGTGAGGAGTTTATGTGGCATAGGTGTAGGATTTACAAGCAGCCCAGCCAGGACTGCAGGAGTTTAAACAGATGGAATGGACTAGGAGCATCTCTTGTGCTTGTTTTTACCTACAGCACCTTGATTACCTCTCATAGTTGTGTGGTTTTGTGATCAGAACACCTTGAAGAATGAATCACATAGGCATATTAAAGAAGAAACGCTTGATACGGGGCACAGGCTAAGTGCCTTCACCCTAATTTGAGTTTCGTATTCAGTAGGGAAGAAGCAATATTTTGCAAACAAAACAGTGAAATAATCCATTTTGAATCTGAAAAACAACAACAACAACAACAACAGATCTTAATCAATTTCCTTAATACAGTTTTGTTGTTTACAGATCATGTTTTGAAAGAAATGTACTACATAAAACCAGTGGTTTGTTGTTTTTGTTTTTGTTTTCTTTTTCCTGCAAAAATTTCCCAGCTTCTGAACACTCTGTTTCCAAACAGATCTCTGTGCTGTTGTATGTGAGTAGGCATTTTCAAAATAGTAGGTCTCTCTTGGCATGCCAAAGAGCAGTGTGGGCTGCCAGATTTCTGTATCCACATCATGAAAACATGAGGCAGATCTGTCCTCAGAACCAGGGCTGTCCTCCCTCTTGGATGCCCGATAGCACTAGAGGAATGGATTTTAGCAAAGTTGTACTGTCTAATGTCTTATAAATTTCTCAAACTCTGCAATATTAAATCAGTTTCACTAAAAATTGTCATTTCCGTTACATTAGCTATGGGCTGCTTAGGAGCTTGACGGAAAGTAGGGTATCAGTAAATGATAGTTAAATTTAAAGCAGTGTGGATGGAAGTGCTGACTTGGATTCAGGAGATGAAATGGTATTTGACCTTATTTGACCACTTTACATTGTTTTCTTTCCCAAACTTTTCCTTTATCACTTAAACTGTAAACATGTTGGGTTTCCTACAACAGATGAAGAAAAGAAAATTAAGCATATTGTAAAGGGGGAGGGAGGAAAATAATCCTGTTCTTTCTTTCTCCACCCTGCATTTTGCTGGGTGCTTTTCCTTCCTTTTGTCCAGCATCACCTGATGCCCCATTTTGCACAGACAAGTCCCACCAGCCAAATGTGGAAGATGAGCTGCAGAGCTGAAGGAGGACTAGAAGTCCTGGTGTTCTCCCTATTGAATCTTTTCCCAGTTTTCTGCCTTCCTCTCTGATTTTCCTGCTTTTCGTCTGCTCTTTTTATTTAGATTTTATGACTTTCACTCTCTTCCCTTTCAGGCATCAGAAGGAAAAAAGAGAGACAGTTGAGCAGAGGAGGCAGGGGGGAGTCATCTGAGGGAGAGAATATCTGTCCATGTAGCTTGTGACCAGTCCAGATTGAAATGAGAGATTCACTTGAAGGCAAGGCTTTTTTATGGGAAATGGAAACAAAAATAACTTTTTCTCACATTACTGACATTTTTTGGAGCGTACTGTCATCTGTAGAACAAATGAAAGCCAGAATTTTTGCACTTCGGTTATTGAAATGTTTTGACCAAAATTTGTCAATCCCTAGAAGTTTATTTTTTTCAGTTCTCCAATTAAGAAAAAAAAAAGAAAGATATCTTAAAAGGAACCTTTTCCACACAGCTCCCTCCTTCCCCGCCTTTTTTTTTTTTGTCAGTTTTCTACTTGCGCTAACTCAATACATTTTTTTTTGTTTCAGAAGCCACATTGCGAATGTTGAAAAGAGTCCAGAACCGTCTGATTTAATGCTTCACTCATAGCCATTTGTATCGTTTTTATTTCCATTTATCTTTTTTGAGCTGCATTTGGTAGGAAGTGTTTTATATGCTAAAGTACACCATGCTCTCCACTGTTCTGCTGCAGTGCTGTGCTGCATGTGTATCTGGCCAGAGTACATCATGGGACCACCTCATTTCACACTGAGCTAACAGCTGATGATGGAGGCTTGCATATACAGCTATCATGTGATCTGGACTGTCTGAGAAAAAAATCTTTAATAGCAATTGTTCCTAACCAGTAATCGTCTGTCATTTTGGCCTCTATATGATGTGCGCATAGAGGATAAAGGAGGGTTAGAAATGATTTATTCCTGAAAAAGAAATGTCATGAAAGGGTGGTAGTGACATCGTGGACCACAAGAATGGTGCTAAAGTTGAGGGCAGATTCCCTAGACTTCCCTCCATTCCCTTCTGGAAAGGTAATGAATTTCATGTCATTTACTTACAACCCTGTTTTTTTTTTTTTTTTTTTTTTTTTTTTTGTTTTAAAGAATAGCAGGGCTTGGAGCCATGTTTAAAAGAATTAAAAATAAAGAGAAGGTTATAAAGGGTGGGAGGATGTCTCTCATGAAGTCATTGAAAACAGCTGCAGAAGACCCTTGGACACAGCTTTTCTGTGAGGGAGGGGGAAAATGAGGGCTCTTTATTTAGAAATGGCATTGACTTGCACCTTAGACACTACCAGTACACATCCCATCCGTCTTTGTTTGCCTTGTGTAATCACATTGCAAGCTGTGCTGGGCAGGCTCCCCTGGGCCATGTGCTGAGAGCACCTAGCCTGATTTGGGTCACTGGTCTCTACATCAGGATAAATATTTGAATAAATAGAAGTGAGATGCGTTCCTCAAGAAATGCAAAGGATTCTGGGGAGTGTGGGTGGCAGCTTTGTTGGTGGTACCCTCAGGGATCTGGGAAGGGAGACCTCGACTGCAGAACCAGGACCCAGGAAGCATGGAGATGCAATAAGAATGGAGCAGAGGACTCACTACTGACGGGCTATTCATAGCTGGTGATATTTAATGGCTGTTCTGCTGATCTAGACTGAACTGCCTCTAGCACAGTCCTTGTTACCCTAATAGGTTAGGAAGAGCATTTGAATGGAGCTGGATAGAGGTTACAGAACATTACCCAGTTCTTAAGACATTAAGTCACCTCCATTTCCAGTGAGGACAATTAAACCAGTGTTGTTTTTATTAAGAAATGCCACACAAAGGATGAGCTGGCTAGTTGGCTTTAGTGCCCTACAGCAAGAAGTTATAAGACCTCGTTTGTGATGATGCCTTGATTAGGTCACCAGGAAGGTTAAATTCCACTTCTCAGGCATGACGGAGACTTGGCCCAAGATGTGTGCAGGGTCTGGCAGCACCAATAAAGGGAGATAATGACAGAGCTGGCAGAGTGAATATCTGCCTGCTTCCTTTTCTTTAATTAAGGGCAGTTGGTCACAGTGGGACTGCTCAGGCCAGGCTAAGAGTTGGCTACAGAATAAGGTTTGACTCTAATCCCTGCTAAGAATGAATGTGTTTCTTTCACAGCGGGTACATAAGACCCAAGCAGATTTTGTATGTGTTCTGAAAATGTTCTACATCCTTGTAACCTTAGGGTTTTGTTGCATGATCTGGAAATGAAATAAAGAGGGTCTGGGTGGCTCCATGCTCCAGTGACTCTGAAGCAGTATTTCAACCTTGTCTGATTGCAGGATACTACCACTGACTCTTGCAGCATAATAAACTTTCTTACTGTAAATCTAAACATCACAAACTCCTTTCTTAAGTGGTCATTAATTCATAAGAGACATGGTCCTAGAGCAGAGTTCGAACAAATAGACAGGAGGGTCAAGATCAAAATGCTCAATAGTCCTCATGGCTCCATCTCCAGGCTTCCCCTTCACAGTCTGTCCCAGCACAGGCATACATCAAGTGGACAGCTAGGAAGTGCCCAGTATAGGAAGAATCTGGTTTAGTTGTTCATGTTGCAATCTTCCCACTGGATATATTTACACCTGGACAATAAGATTTGTTATCCTTCCCATCGAGACAAGTATTCACATTAGTGTCTGACAAGCAAGAATGAAGTAGTTCATTCAGGAGAAAAACATTTTCATCTAGAGTGAAAAAGCAAATCTTTATTTAGATAAGCATAATTGATGGTTAGTGTTTGTTTTGACTGAACAGACAAACAGAAGGAGGAGTAAATTTTGACTTGCCTTTTCCCTCACAAGGGCAGCTGTAAGGGTTAAATGAATAGAGTTGGACATAATGACAAACTGGAGGGCCAAATAGGCAACAGTGAGATTAGACATGTTTACACAGCAAAGGAAAAGGCGTGATTTCGACATGTGCCAGCCTAAGCAACAAGAGCAGGGGAGGGACAGACATTGGGCTTTGGTGTGTGATTGTGAAGGGAGTAATTAGCAGCATGGGGGTCCTTCAGAGCATTGTGCCTGAACTTAATGTTACATGGCTCACCTTCACAGACCATAAACTGGCTAGGTTAGGCTACATAGACAGGCTTTTATATGTCTGCAGTCGCATCTGATGATCTGCATATCATCAGTCTTCAACTGCAGAGACAAGAAATCAAGTGCTGGAATGCTCCTCTTGAAGACCACCTGGATTTTGTGTGTTTGCACTTCATGATCCTAGAAACACATTGAGCTTGGTGGGACTGGCCTGAAAACAGCAGTGCCTCAGGCCAGGATGAAGGTTCACTGGCCAAATAGTGTGCAGAAAATCTTGGCTGTGCTCTAATTTATTGTCTTGCATTGCTACTAAAGCTAGATGCATGAATCATAATAATTAATAAATGTGTTATGTCATCCTTTTTACTTATTTGCAAACCATCCTAGCAATTTTCTCAAATGCATTTGTTATTCAGATTTTTTCAGAGTAATTTCTGGAGATAGTTCTTGTACTTTAATCTTGTCTGGGAAATTATGCTGTGTTTGACATTGGAGCTGTTTTCATTAGAGACATAAATCTTTCTTTCGTTGTCTCAGAATCACATTCCCATGCTACCATTTGCAATTACAGATATGAAACTTGCTTCCTTTGACTGCTCTTCAACATCCATTTATCACTGTCTATTTCAGCTGCTGTTGAAACACTAGTAAACTGTACTGCCCATACATTTGGGACAAAACACTACACACAGAAACATGAATGTTCTTGCACAGAATAAAACAGTGAGTAATCATCTATGTTTTCTTCCTTCCTTCCTTCCTTCCTTCCTTCCTTCCTTCCTTCCTTCCTTCCTTCCTTCCTTCCTTCCTTCCTTCCTTCCTTCCTTCCTTCCTTCCTTCCTTTCTCTTTCTTTCTTTCTTTCTTTCTTTCTTTCTTTCTTTCTTTCTTTCTTTCTTTCTTTCTTTCTTTCTTTCTTTCTTTCTTTCTTTCTTTCTTTCTTTCTTTCTTTCTTTCTTTCTTTCTTTCTTTCTTTCTTTCTTTCTTTCTTTCTTTCTTTCTTTCTTTCTTTCTTTCTTTCCTTTTCTCTTTCTTTCTTTTTCTCTTTCTTTCTTTTTCTTTTTCTTTCTTTCTTTCTTTCTTTCTTTCTTTCTTTCTTTCTTTCTTTCTTTCTTTCTCTCTCTCTCTCTCTCTCTCTCTCTTTCTCTCTCTCTCTTTCTTTCTGTCTCTCTTTCTCTCTTTCTCTCTTGCTTCCTTCCTTCCTTCCTTCCTCCCTTCCTTCCTTCCTTGTTTGGCTATAATTTGTGCATATAATCTGTATTTTGTATGACTTCCAAACTGATATACAACAGAACATTGAAGCCACCCATGGGCTGTGTAATCATACAAATCATACATGCATGTGGATGGTGTGTCAGAACATGTAGCATTATCATCATTCCTGCTATTTGCTTACAAAAAACTAGTGTGTCAACCCCTAATCAAAATGGCCTGTATATATACTGGTTAGACCTGATAGTTCTCTGCACTAACAAGAAAAGACAGAAAAAAATAATTCATTATAGCAATGATCCTTCAAACAAGGCATACATAATATAGTCATTTGAGTCATGCTGGCCCAGGTTCAGCAGGACTGAAGTGGAACAGGGCTAGCTGGACGTCTGGTCCCCAGCTGGATGACAGATGCTCCTTAAGTGCATCCCAGGAGACTGAGTCTCTGCAGATGGAGAGAAGGAAAGTGGGTGTCTGCCTTTCTTGGCGACTGCTCAACATGGGTGTAAAAAAAGAAAGAGGGAAGGAAGGTGAACATGGACTGTTTCTTCATTCTGTACTTTAAGAGAAAAAGTTAGGCCTTTTGGAGGGAGGAGAATCCTGAAAATGTGCTCTGAGAATGGCTATTAGGTAAAGAGCCTCAGGGAAAAGACGAGAAGAAGCATTTTGTTCCTTGATTGTAACTTGGCTTAGACACTAAGCTGCTCAGATATCCTTGGGCATGCAGAAATGGAGTTTACTTGTCTTCAGGATCAGGATCCAGCTGACAAGATGTTTTTCCAGGACACTGTTTTTAGAACTGGGTACCCAAATTCCACTGAGGTCTCACTTTCTGAGGCTACAGCTTCCTTGACCTCATCTGATGTAGATTCAAGACTTAGGGGAATGAGCAGAGAATTTTCTGTGATGAGGGGAGAGGCTGGGACAGAAAAACTGTTTGCAGCAAAATATCTTAGTGGAGGAACTTTACCAGTGTTGCTGGGAGAGTATATTTTAGTGGTGTAGTAAAGGGAAAATTTTGGGGCAAGCTTGAAGTCTAGAGCATTCACCTTGAATGAAACAATAGGTGGCAGCTGGTGGAATAAGAATATCTGAGCTCAAAAGCAAGCCAATGCATGCATGCAAAAACATTTGGCAACTGTTTAGTGGAACAACGACAGCCTTAACAGCACAGCATTAGGCAGAGGGCCAAGAGGCAAAAATATTTGTAAATAGGGTTTGCTAATTTTTTCCACTGGCAGGCATAGCAAGGGAGGGAGGGGGGAATTAGTGCTCTGAAGAGACTGGCCTGGGAGCACAGGTCCCACTAAGTTTATGAACAGAAACCCTCTGTAAACCAAGTCCCAAATGCAAATAAGAAGTGTGTGTACATTTGTGTGTGTGTGTGTGTGTGCACGTGCATGCATAAAAGGGGGAAGTAAAGAAGTTGTGGTAAGGAGGCATTCCTCAAGTTCAGGAATAGGAGCTAAAGCTTCATCAGAAATACAGGAGAAACCTTCCTTTTCCCCAAACCTACTTATGAAACAAAAGATGGCAGGCAATGTTGAATATTTCTGTTTGCAGACCTGTCCTTTTGCAGAATCTCTCATGGTGTTGATGCCTGTGAGCTGCTGGAGTGATTGTGAGTATATGCCAGCTCTCCTCCCTCCCCTTCATGGCTTCTTCCAGCAGTGACTGTAAAAATGAGTTATCTATTGTCTTAGAGATGTACTCTGAAGCACACTGAGATAAGACTCGCCTTGAGTCTGCTAGGAGATCTGTAGCAGAACCAGTCAGCAACTGGGCCTAGATTTACTGCCTCTCTTTAACATGCTGCTCAGAGATGTCTCTTCTGCAATGCCTCTTTGTTTTTGGAAAGAAAATATCCTGAGCAGATTAGCCTATTCTGCTGCTGTTGCTGCTGCTCATACCTTCACAATGAACCTGAGCTCTGTGTTGCTGACAGACAAATCCTGGTCTTGTGGAAGTTGTTGGGGACATTGCTTCTGTAGAAATCAAGATATTAAGCAGTCTTTGATTCCAAATAAAAGAGTTTCTTCCAGTGTCTTTCAGATCACAAACGGAAGTGCTGTTCACAGGCGTGTCAATGTACTAGTGGGAATTTTAGAAGAATGGTTATTCATCTCCTTTCTGATGTTTGTAAGATAAGATTGACAAGGAGCAAAAGGTGGACTTAAAATTAACAATAAGAATACGCTTGAGTGAAACACAACCATATTACAGAAAAGAACAGGTTATAGGGATTTTCTGAACTCCTGCAGTGGAAGAAATGAAAGATCTTCTCATTTGATTCTTGGAAAAGTAAGGAGGGTGGTTAGCAAACAGCCACCTTGGGCTTCTGGAGGGCAGACCTTGGTGTGTTTGGGAGACTGGTTGACAGAGTCCTTTGGGGGACAGCCCTGAAGGGACTGTCCAGAAAGTCCAGAAAGGCTGGGCACTCTCGACGAAGGAAATCCTAAAGGCACAGGAGGAGGTGGTCCTCATGTGCTGAAAGATGAGCTGGCAGGGAAGAAAAGCAGCCTGGCTGAACAGAGAGCTTTGTCTAGAGCTAAGGAAGAAAAAGAGGGTTATGATCTTTGGAAGAAGGGCCAGGCCACTCAGGAGAACTACGAAGATGTCATGAGGCTGTGCAGGGAGAAAATTGGAAGGGCCAAAGCCCAGCTGGAGCTTAATCTGGCTACTACTGCTAAAGACAAAAATGCTTCTATAAATATGTTAGCAACAAAAGGAGGACTAAGGAGAATCTCCATCCTTTTTTGGGTGTGGGGGAAAACATGACAAAGGATGAAGAAAAGGCTGAGATGCCTTCTTTGCCACAGTCTCTACTAGTAAGACCAATTGTTGTCTGGGTACTCAGCCACCTGAGCTGGTAAATAGGGATGGGCAGCAGGGTAAAGCCCCCATAATCCACAAGGAAATGGTTAGTGACCAGCTACTCTGCTTAGATGCATGTAAGTCTATGGGGCCAGGTGGGGTCCACCGTTACTGAAGGGTAATGAAGGAGATGGAAGAAGTGCTCATCGAGCCACTTTCCATCATCTGTCAGGGAAGGTCCCAGTTGACTGGTGGCTAGCAAATGTGATGATGCCCATCTACAAGAAGGGCTGGAAGAAGGATCTGGGGAACTACAGCCTGTCAGTCTGACCTTGATGCCGGGGAAGATCATGGAGGAATCATCTTGAACACCATCATGCAACACATACAGGACAACCAAGGGATCAGGCCCATTCAGCATGGGTGTAACTCACCTTTCTGATATGCATACATTTCAGCATCCAAGTAGGTGATACATGCATCTAACTGGACTTAAGCTGAAGCCTTTTGAGGTTTCCTTTTGAGACAGACTCTATCTATTTCAGATTGGATATGCTTTAGCCAAAACTCAAGATCTGAATAATTTGTATCTGAATAGTAAACAAAGGAGTCTTGCAACACACGCTGTTCACATGGGTAGTATCTCCTCATACAAAAATGCAAAGGTGATTAATGATAAACCTCCTGTTAACATTTACCTGACAAAAAGAAATAAAAAGGCATCTTAACAACGACAAGAAAGAGCTAATGGTTGGTTAACAAAAGTAATGCCAGTATTTCAGCAGTACTCTCTAAATAATGGCCTGTCATTCTTCTTTCCTGTGAAATCATCTGTGCACATCTAGACTAAAAAAAGGAAAAGAAATGTTCAAGGGAGAACTTGCACACCTAGCAGCAGTTTCAGAGGTGACTGGGAGCAGTGTAAATACAAAATATGAGAAGCTAACTTTAGCACACGATGGATAATAACTTCTCAGTGGCATATTAGTTTTTTCTACAGAATGCTTTGCACCACAAAGTTAACCTCTCACCTGCATAAGAGATAAGAAAATGAATCGCTGCATAGCAAAGCTTTAAGAGTTTATCCTATTCAGAGCCTAACAATACTCTGCATCCTCTCTGAGGTATGAAAGTGAGGGATGGGTTCTTAGGACAGACCCTTTCCTCTGAGATATTTAGTCACAATTTGGTGAGGATCCAAGCACAGATTTTTACATCTCCTTTTTTACTTCTCTGCTCATGTCTGAAGACTTCACATTTTGCCCATCTGGTTGCAGAAGGCTGAGCCAAACTCCCTCTCCAATTCTTCTAGATAGCTGCTGCATTGCAGTTGACCAGTTAGGCAAGCCTGAAGCACATTTGCACCTTCCTGATTTGAGAGGGGAGCTTGGAGTGATGCAGGAATCCTGCAAGATACTTGAAACCTACTTGGCTTCTACCACGTTTCTTCCATTCCTCCTTTGGCACGCATTAGCCCTGGGACAGCGAGATGGTGAGGCAAGATCAGCATGGAGCCATCCAGTTTGTTCCAGGGCCTCTGCAACCCATGCTTGCCTGCAGACTTGAGCTACAGGAGTGTAGAACTTGGTCCTGGGAGTTCACTTTTTTATCAGTGCATTTAATAAATATTGAAAGAGCAGAAGACCCTGGGCTGACACTTATGCACAAGTTTTACTGTTTGCAGTGGGTACAGAAGGTTGCTTACAGGGAGACCAAGAAGTGAACCCCCTAGCTCATTGCTTTTGTGGCTGGTGACCGAATCCCACTAAAAACAACTTGTGATTTATTTCAGCTGCATAATAATATTACAAAGTAATAAAAATAAAGGCATATTTAATGATGTCCTTCCATTAAATGGTATGCCCTGGCTGTCTACCAATGGTTCTACAGACCTACTGGCGCCTGTGTCTCTCGGTGTGGGGAGAGACATTAAATACCATGGTAGAGTCCTATGTACCACCAGGTTATGCTACACAATTCATTTCCATCAGGAGAGTCTCTCTCTCTTTTTTTTTTTTTTTTTTTCCTTGGCTGTTGCAACTTTGTTATACTAATAAACACAGTTGTGTAGTGGGACCCAATTTAAACAAACACTTGACATAGTAACTTCGCTGGACACATCCAGAACGGGACATCTGGGTCTCATCACACACCAAAGATCTCTTCTCTCACCCTCTCATCTTCACAACATATCAGTGCTCTCAGGCAGAGCTCTCTTCAAGTCTTCGTCATGCATTTGTTCTTTCCATTATTAGTTTTAAAAAGTCAGACAATCCCTGTTCAGAAGAGAAAAGGAAAAAGGGTCTTCAAGTGTACATGGGACTGGAAAAAAATATGGAGGAGAATTACAATTGTTGGATAAAAATCATTTACCAACATCCTCCTTCCTGAAGGGTTCCTAATTGTCTTACAAACTGGATAGAGACCTTTCTGTAAATTACAGTTCTGTGAACTCCATTGCAAATGAAGAGTGGCTCTGTCTGCTCTTCTGTTGCACACCACAGGGTACGCTGGTGGATGCTGCCCCAAACAGAAGTCCAGCAAGGGAGGGCCAAGCACACCAATTGCTCAGAGTTTCAAAAGCCTGCTTCTGTGAAAAGTGCAATGAAGCGTGCCTGCTAGGGTATGTCAGGTGCTGGTTTGCTATAGAAAAACAGTAATTGCATATGCTTTCTCCTCACATCACCTCACCCCTGCTGTGCCCACCCTTTACAACACTCAGTAAGCTGCCCATGTTGTGGGGGCGGTCTGCTCAACTGGCTGCCCAAGTGGCTACCTGGTGCAAGCAGAGAGGGAGATGGGGGAGTGACTGGTGTTGGAAGTGCACCTGAGGTTGGCGATGCTTGAATAAAGTGGCCCCTGCTTGAATACTACTATGCAGAGGGTTTGGGTCATCTCTGACTCAGATGGTTTCCCGCATACCAAGTTACCAGCACCGCTTTCTGTGGTGCTTGTGTTTTTCTTGATGGTTCCCCATCTAGGGCTCAAGCAATGTTGACCTTGGTTAATTATTCCCAGAGGGAAAATATACACACAGCATCCTCCCACACGAAGCTGTGCTGCCAGATTAATCCCAACCTGCTGCAGGGGTGGAGGAATGGAGCGTGGGGCAGGGAAATCAGCGAGGGCTTTTTGAGCTGGCCAGGCAAGGGGACGGAGGGTGAGCAGGCATGGGGAAGGGACAGCACCAGTCATCATCACTGGAGACCCTTTCTGAGAGGAAAAAAATAATTATTTGAAACAATTCTGTCTTGTGGCTCATCTGCTTGTTAGTGACAGCTCTGTGTGACAAGTCTTGTTACTTGGCTAGGAAGGGAAGCAAAGTCTCATGGAAGGTGGCTGGGTCTGTCTCCTAACAGACCCAGAGTGTTTTCTGAATCTGTGTGTCTAATAGAGACCTCATGTTCTCTTGCCTGGTTTCTCATGGCAGCCTGCTATTCACCCAAAATATTAGCACAATGAGAATTTAATAACTTATTGAATAATTATTACATATTATACAAAATGCTATAATTGTACATATTACATTATTCAGAATTAACATGTTATTTTAGGGCAGCTTCCTTTGCACTCATTCCCCAGTCATACCAGTCTTGGTAAGAGTATAGATGGTAAAAATTAACACATGTTGAAGCAAAATGCTTGATATTTGATGCTTTCTTTACACTTCATACATAAGTGAGGAGAAGGAGGAGGAGGAGGAGGAGGAGGAGGAGGAGGAGAAGGAGGAGGAGAAGGAGGAGGAGAAGAAAAAAGAGAAATAAGGAAAGGCCAACATTTTCCCCCTTTTCAGTTTCCATTTAACTTGAATTGCACGTCTAGTCAGTTCTATGATGAAAGTGCAAACAAACCTCTTAGAGCTGGGGGTGTGTGATTCAAAGAGCTTGGCTAGATAGGTGTGGGGTCTAACTTTTAATCTGCCTTGCTCACCCCTCCAGGACCTTTTTTCAAAAGCTGTTTTTCTGCTCTCTAATATTCTGCCAGTCACAGTTTGTGTTTCCAAACACATGAAAGAACTGTTTCCTATCTCCAGTGGAAAAAAAGAGGAAAAAGGTATTTAAAGTCCAAACTAGACTTTCTTTTAAAGCCCACTACAGGAAAACACAAGCTGCTTCCACGATGGGCACGGTTCAGGTGCCTGTGTGAGCCCGACCCCACGCGGGAAGTGTTAACAAGCCATATGCGCAGGGTTACATTCCCATTTCCAGTCCAGCGCCAGCTCTGCTCACTTGCACAGGGAGGCGAATTGGCGATCCGTGACAGCACACCAGCAGGGCATGATGTCACGGGCCCTGCTCTCTAGCCACCCCTCGCACAGCCGGCGGAGCCCCATTGCGTGGAGTTAATCATTGACATGAAAGCCTTGCCTCGGCCCTGACACAGGAGGGGGCCCGGGGTGGAGGCAGGACCCGTGAGCTGCAGCACTGGACATTTTTGGCTCTTGCTGAGCCATTGAAGCCTTCGGGAGGTGCCTGGCACCACTGGGAGAGGGCTCGTGGATGGGAATTGGATGCCAGCTCTGTGTTTGGAGGTGCTGTTTTATGTGTAGCAGCTCCCCACCACCACTCGTCTAATCTCTATTACATATCTACAGACAAAACAGCTACTTGGCATTGCATTGCGGATGTCTGCAACTTTTGCCAGGACGTTGAACACGGGCCAAGAACTTGGGTGGAGACAGGAGCCAGAAGGTCATCTGGGGTTGCTGTTCTTTGTTAGAGCTAAATAACGTTGTGAATGTATTAAGTCCTTTTCCATGCACTGATTTTATTTTTTTTTCAATGCCTTCAGTATGATTTTTTTTTCTGGGCTGGATTCATGTATAAATATGCAAAGCAGAACAGTCTGCTCATTTGCACTTAGCATGAAATCCTGATATTATTCTTATTACATTTTTTCAGGAAAATGAACTGAAATACTGTAACAGTCTGCTCCGTGAGAACAAGACCTTGGGTTCTTTGTCACTTCCTCTCTTTCAGACACTGATCAGATGCTCATCTTCACAAAACTATCCAACGATTTCATCATTGTTCCCTAAGAGGAGCAGTTTAAAAAAAAATAAAAGATGCTGGAAGTGGGCTGAAGCAAATTGTGGCATCTGGAATTGCAAATCTGCTGCTGGATTCTGTAGTGCTGCTGAGCAGTAGTCCTCGTCGTGCTGCCAGAGTTGGCTGGGACTGAAAAATTGCGCGAATGAGATCTGCATTTAATACAGCTGATATTTTTATATGAGGTCAGTGGCTACATGGATGCATCTACCTGTAAGATCGTGAAGTTTCTGCGTACATTATTAAGCCTTTAGTGTGGATCTCCTTCATCAAACAGGCTGCTGATGAAAGGAACAGTCCAAGTGATGGTTCTTCTCTTGTTAGACTATATCAAATACAGTTATGACTATAGTTATAACTATAGTTATAGACTTACATAGGGACAGTAAATAATGTGGCCTAAAGACAATCATGTTACAGTTTTCATTTTGGCACCATGGCAAGTGCATGTCTGGGTGAACACGTGGAGTTCAGGGATTCATGGCAAAATCTCTTCCTCCTTTTTTTTTTTAAATTTAAATTTAAATTTAAATTTAAATTTTTATATTTATATTTATATTTATATTTATATTTATATTTATATTTATATTTATATTTATATTTATATTTATATTTATATTTATATTTATATTTATATTTATATTTATATTTAATTTTTATTTTTATTTTTATTTTTATTTTATTTATTTATTTTTTTGAATATTCTTATGACTAGGAACACACACTGGACATTGAAGTCTACTCATCCCTGGCTTCACTGCTTGGGGTGAGACAGTCGTGGGAGGAGTGTTGTTGCAGTTGACAGGGTGGATCTTTGGTGTGAAGTCCCTCTTGCAGGAAGAGCTTCTCATCACTTTACTAAACAACAGGCAACGGGTGTGTTATGTGTCACCCAGCTGCTGCTCTGGTTCATTCCTGGAGTAGGATTGCTTTGTGTAGAGTAAAAACATACTTGTATGTAAGATGCAAATACCCATGCATCTCTATATATTTGTATACAGATATACGGATGCATGAACACAATAAAGAATAATCATAATAAATAATTAATTAAATAATACATATATGTTTTTATACATATATGCTTTTCCCTGGAGTCTTGCCAGACGATAGGTATAGTAACATGAAATATTTGCATGGCTTTGTTTATCTAGACTGGCACTGTTCTCCAGAGATATTATCTAATTCTAGCATCTGAGAAAGTCTTAGAGTAAGATTTCATGGTAACCACAAATAACAAAGGGATGAAGATTGTTGAAAGGTAAGAAGGCTGATTTTGATTTGCAGCAGGCAAGCTAACAAGTCCCTGCAGTCTCTCAGTCCTGCATCCAAGCCTCTTTATGCTGCTTCACTGTTTGGTATGGCTTTTTTTTTTTTTCTCTTTTAAAAGGACAAGACAAATTGTCTAGCCACAAGAATTCAAGCAATGCTTTTAATCTGAGCAAATAAATACGCTGTACTGCTTGGCTGCCTTTAAAGTCAAATATTGCAATATTTCATCGAAAGGTCTATTGATAGAAGGGGAAGCTGTAGCTTAACATAGCTGTGCTGTAAAGCCTATTTAGTTCCACAGCACTTCATTTACAGCTCACAAGCCCCCCTTGCCATCAGAGACAGGGTGAGGGACACTGCTTCTTCCTCACCCTTTTGCAGTGGCATGGCCACCACAGTCCCCAGACACTTCTTGGCCACCGCTGGACGAGCCAGTGTGGCTTGGCATGTCTGCTCCCCTTGGGCAGCCTCGCAAAAAGGTGCCTGCCACATCTGCTCTTGTTAAGTCTTTGTCTAGCTAATAATGGAGGTGGGTATTTTGATAACCTTCCTATGGTTTAAGAAAAGGATGATTTCACTGTACCTGTGCTACTTAGGGACCCAGTCCATCCCTGTGCCACAACAGTCCCATGAGAGTAAAGGGGAGTCGCTGTCCTTTTCCATTCATTCCTAGCTCCCCACTTCCCTTGACAGACCAGAATAAGTATCTTGTGGTTCCTGACCACATAAAGAATCCAACTTGTGGCTTGTAAGTTCAGAAAGGTTGGTGATTCCTGGGTATGAACACATTATTAATGTGCATTTGGGAGTACTTTGTCTGTACATGACATGCACAAAACAGACATGCACACAGATATACATACACGTATTGGAAAGAAGAGGGACACGTGGTCTCTATTAGTCCATGTAACCAAATGCAGAATGCAGATGATCCAAACCAATAACAACTGTAGTTTTCATATCTCAGAGTTTTGAAGGGATTTCATTCATCACATACTTACTGGCATTCCTCCAGCTCCAGGGACATATCTGAGATATGGATTTAAAAATATCCACAATAAAGCCTTTCTGCTCAGTTTAATGTTATGATTTTGAAGTGTAAAATTGCTTGACTCTAAAACCAGAAGCAAGTGCTATGCATCACCTGGATTCTATGAGTTTCCCTTTTCCAGTAGGATCATGAGAGTGTTCCTCCCCTTTCTTCAAGCCAAGGACCACCCAACTTTTTAGGAAAAAGAATCTCAGGCCGATTACATCGCTGCTGCCACAATGGTTTCATTTACAGGAGCTAAACACCAGAAACATCCATATATTCCTATTTTCTCCATTTTGTCTCCTTGCTGCTATGGTGTGAGAATACACATTGCTTTTTATTTTTGAAAATGCTAATGGTAGGTGGATGATCTTCTGAAGTTTCATGGACCACTAGAGGTCCCCAGACGGTGCCAAAAAACACTTCCACAGCTCACTCCTCTCTCCTTGTGAGTTTATCTTGGCCCGTCAGCACTGCAGGACAAACTACTGTCTTTGGTCTCTTGCCAGAGTAATTGCAAGGAAGAAATGTCACGTTTGTACAAAGTTGGGGAAAATATTTATTTAGCAGGTGCATATGTGTTGTTTTTATCTGCCGATGGCTGGAGCAGCTCAGCACTCTGGAATGTACGCTGTATTTATGGAGGGGATTAATGGGCAGAGTGAAGGTTATTATCCTATAAACACAGCTGATCACATGCATCTGCCACTTCTCAGCGCCTCCTTATAAGAGAAACGATGGGTTGGGAAAAGATCATCTGAAAGAGGGGCCTAGCATGAGGCCTTTAAATCCATATTTAGTTACTGAGCTGATTTTTTCAAAGTGCTGCTCCTAAGTAACTCCTATAGTTCAGTAGGAGTCATTGTAATAAAAATCTGTGTGTATGCATGCCACATACCATAAATCACTTAATCTGCTATTGAAGTGCGGCCACTTCTGGGCAAAAACATGGCAGATGTTTAACACGTCATGTCACAGCAGCTCTCCATAGCAGATTTCAGTGGGACAGGAAGAATGCCATGAAGCTGTAAGAAGGATTTAGTTAGGCGAGACATAATTACCAAAGCTGGACTTTGTCCAGGACACTGGGGCAAACCCTCCTGCCTTTGCAAATTTGATTTTAACAACTTTAATTTTAAACACCTGATAGTCATATTTCTTGCCAAGGGAACAGACTGCTGAAAGAAAAAGAGGCAGCATTTCCTAAGTAAAAAAAAAATCTCAGAAAATGAAGAAAGAAAAAAAGTGTTTCCTCCTATATGGTTTGCGACACCTCTGTGGGAAACCATGAAATACCCACTACAGAAACACACCTTCTGGGCTGTAGGTCAGCCTAGATTATACTACCCCACAGTCTGTGCCAACATTTTGTGTGTAGAAGTGATGAACTGTAAAAAGTGGAACTGCGCAGAGGGACCAGTGCAGGGAGTCCAGGTCAGAGCAATGCAGAAACAAAACATGAGGAACCTGCCTGCAAAGAAGACAAATAAATGTCTTTTGCTGTTAAGACGTGTATATGCATTAGCTTTTATTGATGACATTGCAAATATCCACAGCTGACAACTGAATGTTTCAGCACACCAACTTGTTTATGTGGAATTAAATTGAATCTACAGCATTACAACAAAACAAACAAAGGAAAATTAGTACTTGAGAGCAAGCAACTCGTGTAACACAGACTCTCTGAATCTCCAGAGGAACTTTGTTGACCTAGGCTGCCCACTAGATTTGCCAAGTGAACAGAAAAAATCATCTCCCATGGCAGTTCACAAGCTTTGGAGTAAGTCAGTCCTGATCCTGCTACAGTGCAGGGGGATGGACTAGGTGATTTCCTAGGTTCCCTTCCTGCGAAACATTTCTGTGACATTAAGGCCCATCTCCAGAGCCTATTAACATGGATCCAAAAGACAACAGTGGAATAATAAAGCATCTAATGCAGCAAATTCTCCAGGAAACCAATGCTATCCTACAAAAGGATACTTACCAACAGTTTGCAACGGAGTTGCTTTAAGTAGAAGAAAGCTGTACTTGCATCATCCTGAAGAAGATTGAAAACATGCAGAAGATCTCTTTTCCTGGCTACCTTGCCCAAGTGAAACAACCTTCTTCTGCTGAAAGGAATCTAATAAAATGATCCGTATATGAGATATTATTTCTGTATTTGTACAAAACAGAAAACAAGTGTAAGGGCCATTCTGGGACTTGCTCTGTCCCATTTTCAGCCAATGTTGTGTTGTACCTGGGACAAATTTATTTCATCTGGAAAAAAATCTGAACTATGTATTTCTCAAATGTATAAAGAATCATAGAATCACTGAATAGTTTGGGTTGGAAGGGACCTTAAAGATCACCCAGTTCCACCCCCCCTGCCATGGGCAGGGACACCTCCCACCAGACTAGGTTGCTCCAAGCCCCATCCAGCCTGGCCTTGAACACCTCCAGGGATGGGGCATCCACAGCTTCTCTGGGCAACCTGTGCCAGTGCCTCACCACCACTCTCTCAGTGAAGAATTTCCTCCTAAATATGCTGGTCACACCACAGTATCAGCTAGGTTGTGGCTGTTGAGTACTATATGGCCCTGAATCACGCGTGCAGTTCATATTGGTAAGACAGGAAGGAGGGGGCTCAGGTAGACGTGCTTGTACCCCTTTATCAGTATGTGGAGTTTACAATGTGTCACGGATTCCTGATGCGGTCTGCCTTCTGCTGTGCAGTCCTTAGGCAGCTGCATAAGACCTTAAAACAGTGCTGCTACCATTTCCTTAATGCCCTGATTTTTTGATTTCTGAGTGCATCCCTATGCCTCTCATTATGAGAGAGCACTGCTTTAGGATTTGATAGATAGCCATACACCCATACAGCCAGTCCAACTCTAAGGTCAGCAAAGAAGCCCTGACCAGCTCTGGTGGTCAGAATTAGAGTTGGTATGTGCAATGCCTTGTTTATGCCACAGTGAAGCAGACTAAAGCTTCAGTGTGCTGCCTTTTCAGTCAGGCCTGCTGCCTCATTTAAAGAATGGGAATGTGCTAGACCCACATAAAATAAAAAAAAAAATACTCTAATTACACCTACATACTAATGTATCCCACTGTATATAGTGTTTAATGAGAAAGTACAATTTACAAGATGAACAAAAGAATGAATTATTCCATGTTTCACTGTTTTTGTCAGCATGTTAATGAAATAAAGATAGACATGCTTTATCTACACTATTCATGAAGCTCAGACTCTAATCAGAGGTTTGTTATTATTTTTGGCTGTCATACACACACAAAAAAAGGCAGAAACCATTTTTAAAAATCTTTTAAACCTCTGCAGGTAGAAAGAAGGCAATGGCTTTACATAGTTAGCTGCTTGTCAGTTTAAAGTAACTAAAAGAACCAGTGCAAAACATCTCAGCCTCATTTTCCTCTGGCGGAAACCAAGGCGTTTCCACCATGGATTAGTGGAACTATAATAGTGTACACCAGGGGGGATTAGGCCCTGTGGTGCAAATATAAGAATTTCCAATTGCAAACACCAGTATGGAAACATTTTTCCCATCTCTCTCTGTTGTGTTACTGTCCACTTCTAATATTCTGTCATTTCAAAGGATATTAACATATGTATTCAGCAAGTAGAAAGACATCAACTTGTCTCCCTGGCAAAAAACTCTTTTCTACCCAAGCACTGAATTCACAGTTACAGCTAACTGAGATGCTATAAACACAGACAGGCTTCATTTTCAAAGAGGGTCTCTACCTTTGAGTCCAAATATATTGACATTCTACTCAAGGGCCAATATCTGCTCATTATCCAAAAAATATGTTGCTGATAACTTCAACAACTGTTTTACAAATTCCTAGGACATTATGGGTCCTGGTCCTGGTCCTTTTTGTTGCAGATATTTCCCCTTAAATGTACACTTTAGCAGTGAGCTATTATGGAATTGATGGGAAAAAAGATTCTTTCTTGTTTCTCTGGGACAGCAGTGCATCAACAGTCATTATTTAATAAAGAGATGTATCCTTTTTCCCCTTGGAAGAAAAAGACTCCGCTTACTTCACAATAACCTTGTGCACGGCAGACTTACAAGCTTTCATGCACAGCTCATGTCAACCTGGTCAGAAGTAATTATGCAGGTAACCTTGCTACAAAACAAAAAGGTGCACAGTGTCATCAGTCTGATTTAAAATCACAAACACACGGAGAAAGAGTTGTGCAATTTTTCTGAATTAGAGAAAATCATCACACTTAAAAAATATAGCTTAGCCTGTTCTAATCACAAGCAAAGTTTAAAAATAAAAACAAACATACAAAAAGCTCAATCACATGCCTTTATGCTACATCTCAGTGTGGTGAGAAGCTTGTAATAGAATGGCCTGGCCAAAAAACACACCAAATGCACTACTAGCAGCAGTTGCCAGGTTGACCCTTACCCTGCTTCACTTGGGTAAAACTCCCTTTGATATCAGCCAGAGCAAGTTTTGTTCCTCACTACATCAAAAATTCAAGAAAGAAAATCTCATCTTGTGACTCTCTTGCATGCAGCTGGAAACTGGCTCTGACCACAATTTGCTGAGGATCTTTATTGTAGCATATGGAAACAAACTAAAATCACAGTTTTCTGCCCTTTAGGGACAAATCAACTATTATTTGTCTAATCACTGTAGCTTTTAACGGGAAAAAAAGAAACACACTAAACCATCCTGATGTTGCATGTAATGCAGAGCGTATTACTTGCTTACTCCATTTCTTGTGTGCACACCTGACACACACGCACGTGCATGTTAATTTTTACTACCCAAGAGAAACCTTGGTTTGTTTAGATTTGAGATGAAAAATAGTGTTCCATCATCATATGACATTCTAAAAAAGCTGACATTTACAGAGCTCTTTCCAAATGTGTTCATTAAACACTGCATGCATCTTACAGCCATATGCAGCAGTATAATTTACAGTGTATATTTTGTAGGTTTCTTTTTCTGTTTTACCCACTGATTATTATGTGCTGTAAAACCTCAATTATCCAAACTAGTCAGGGAAATGAAAAAGGGAAATAAAAAGTAGGTGATGGAAAAGTCTGTGTTAACAAATGCCATAGAAAAAGTGGTCCATGCAACATCAGGAGGAAGAGAAATTTCAGTGTTATTAATGCCCTTTCTCTCCTTACACAAACATTATTAGTATGAAGAAAAAGCACCAAGTGGTAACTAAACAGTCTCCCCCATTTGTAGCATGTTCTTACAAGCAGCAGGCATTTAAAAACACTGTGGACAAATGCACTGCAAATTTTATCTTCATTTTCCCTGTGCAAACTCATAGACCTTGATGGTATAGCACAGATGAAAATAACAGATGAATTTTTGACCAGATGATAACAGGAAAGACTTTAAAGATAAAAGAGTATTTCTGGAAATTTCTACCCATAACAAGTTGAACTACCTCATTCAATTCTTCCATGGTGGGCAGAATTACAGGACTAAAATATCTGCTGATATAAATGGAAACTTTCCCAAGTAATTTCAGCTTTCTCCATTTACATCCCAGAAATATATACATACTTTTGGCACCCAAGTGATCTTACTTATACTCCAAACAGTTGCAAGCACAAAATTCTGTACCTGAAAAAATCACAGATGCAGCTACGAATTATTTTTAGTGTCTCAGACCAGTAAAGTTGAGATGGTGAAATTTAGTAAATCATTCCTGCTTAAAGGAAAAAAGAGGATATGCAAAGACATAACAATATAAAAAGCCCAAATTGTACAGTGACATTTCTAAGCACGGTATTAAATGTGCACACTTGTTTTAAGTGTCCACCACTTTCTCATACTCAGTGATTTTTACTGCATGTTAAAGTGCTAGCCTTCGCCAAATTCTGTCGTCCAAAATTGCTAACCAGTGTTTTTTAAGGCTAGTAATTTCTTATCAAAGTGATTCCAGTTGATTTGTCCTGACACCATTACAAGTTTTTTGTGTTTGTGACTCTTCATTGCTGCTATCATGAATACACATCTCCATGTGATGTTCTGAAGTGTCCACGGCCTGCACAGTTTTTGAATGCTGAGGAAACCCAGCAGATGTTTCTAACCTCTCTGGTGCAGGACAATCCTGTGCTTGCTTTCAAAAAGTTGGCTTCTTTGCAGCAGCTTGTGTATTCGTCTTGATTTGCTTCTTTGCTGAGTAGTAATCTAGAGAAGAACATGTAAACAGACTGAATTACAACTGCAACAGCGATAAAGGCTGCTTCAAAGAAATCTCTCAAATCTTGTTTTCGTGTTAAAGAAGTCATTTAGACTCCTCTAAGGCTTGTGAATGAACAAAATTAATACCCTTAGTATGTTCCACATAAAGCTGTGTAATACCAAGCAAAACAAAGGAAATGTGCTGGCTTTTATCCAGTTAAGATCAAAAGACTTTCAACCCTATTACACAAGCTGAGCAATGTGACATTTTACTCCACCTTTTAGCTCTACTATGTCAGTGCTTTTCAGTGAGAAAGAGTTATTTTTTTCACCTTAAAAATAACAAAAAATACTCTGTAAAATGTCATTGAGAGAAACTATATTTATGGGGCACTTTATTTCTGCTGGTCAAATGGTCAAATGCAAGTTCAGGGAGGACTGCGTAAAACCTTGCACTATCACTGAATTATAACTCATTCTTCACTTAGACAGTAAGTGCTGTAGCTTAAGAGAATACCCTTTACTTTTCCATACATTCATGTGGTTGAAACTTTGTTTCAGGTGTAAATGTAAGTCAACTTGAATTACAGAACTGCAATTACAAAAAAGGGTTTATATAAGAATTATCTCCCTGCCTCCCAATCTTGCACTGAAACATTCTTTTCAGGTAAATAGGGCAAAATGTACTGAAATAGAAGCTAGATGCATATTTATATTTAGAGTTAATGGGGTTTACTTTGTGTAAATCATTTGTATTCATACTAATGAAACTGTTCCAATTTAAACCAATTGAGGATGTGGGCTTCTTGATGTTTAAACTTGAGCTTTCTGTAGAGTCAAATTGGCAGCATAAATTCTTGTATTATTTTTGGTACTGAATATTATTGGCAGGAGGACTGGAATCCAACAGGCTTTCACAGCCAAGCTTGTGCAAGGGGATGCCTGCAGCCAGCTTCCTTAGGGATATATATGTCCGCATGGCACTGTGTGATGGAGCACAGCAATACCTGAGCTAGCTCTGAGCCAAGCTTCTGGAGCAGCACTTGGTCTCAAGGAAAGTGTATTCTCCCAGGCAGGAGCACACACAGCTAATTCTGTAGAAGAGCAAGTCCCTCTATTGCTACAGCTCACTGCAGTCTCTCAGCATAGCAGCAGAGAAAAGGAGTACCAGCAAGAAAAAAGCATACACTGCAAAATGTAATCCTTATTTCTCCTATTTAAAAGACTTCTATACAGCTATCCTCCATTTTATTTTAGGAAAAGAAATACATTAAGGTTAATGATTAGTAGATGAGAAAATTTAGAAAAGACTTAAATAATAATTATTCCCATTTCATCCTGTGAAGGATTTCAGCCAGAGCCCAGCTGCTCAGACACCGCATGCCTCACAGCTGAGCCCAGTTTCAGAATTGATGGGGGCACTTAATAGCCAGGGAGATGCAGGTTCCCCAGAGCCATATTCAGAAAGTCTAGTCTCTACCTAAGACACTAAACAGAGTCTGTGGAAATTGGCTGGTTTGCCTGTGGGACTCTAAAGAGCACTTGCACTGGCATTAAGTAATGTACTGAATAGGACTATGCTGCCTGCAGCTTGTCAGTCGGAAAACCTGGGCACAGGCACCAAGGAGGGAATGATTTCTGTTGTTTAAATATACTTACCTAAATGACTGCTTTCCTTTCCACCCCATTTTCTCCCATCTACCTTACAGAAAATAGAGTTTTTGAACTATCTGCTTCAGAAGCAAGGCCTCTAGTGAAAACACAGGATTGTTAACGATTTTCTCGACCTTGACCTTTAGCAAAGGAGACTTATGAATGTCTCCCAGAAGACCCAAGGTCTAAGTGTATCAGGCTGAAACAGGCCAAAAGGTTTGGAAAAGAAGAAAAGTATAAAGTTGGCATGGTTCATCAACCCTGGTTAGTGAAAAGAAAAAAAAAAAGGAGAAAAAGGAAAATGTGAAAAAGACTTGGTGCCTGTAGCTGAGCTGCTTTTTGAACTTGAGGCTCTCCCAGAAAACTGAACCTGGGTTCACACTGGGACCACACTGGGATCACAATGAAATGGAGAGAATGGAGATGGGGTAGTGTACATAAAAGGGGTGGGAGATAGAAGGGAAAACCTACTTTCATGCTGGTTAGTTCTCTGCGTGTCTGAGGAGTCAAACACAGCAAGAAAACCTCTGCTCCTTCCACTCTAGAGGCGCCAACATCCACAAAACCCAATGGCTGGTTTTTAATATATTGATATTTATTTAATGGGCCACAGCTGTCTTTTAAAGTCTAAATTAAACACACATTGTTGGATCTTAATGTAAAGTATTACAGTGTTCTTGTTGACCAAGGGAGAATGCAGATAGCTGTTTTCAGATCAAATCCCAGACCCCAATACTACACTAACCTTCCATTATGGGATGGCAGAAGTTGAGCAAATGGGCAGAAGCACAGGCTCAGACCATATCAGTAGGTATCGTTTTCCTGTAACACCATGTCTCAGTTTTGAATTAATTACTTCAGTCATGCCCAGAGGAAGGAGTTTGCTGCTGCTGGAGGGAAACTTCTAAGGCATCGTTCAGCTGGCAATACACAGAGCTGGCAATACATGGAGCTGGCTCTGTGTATGTGCCTCTGTATGTGCTGGAACGAGAGAGGAACCAGTCTCCAAGCTTCACCAAAAATGACAACTGTGAACGATTTTCCTGGCCCATCTCATAGACCCAGATTCCTTGGGGAGAAGGGTACTGTTGTTAGACTAAAGTGTTTTCTCTTATGAAAATATATGTGGGAAAGTGTTAAACTGTGCAGTGTGGTATTTTGGTTTCCACATCCCCTATTGAAATGTTTCTTGCCTGGGGAAAACAAAACGGAAGAAAAATATCCCCTGGAAATATCTGCATAATTTACTCCCACACACCTAGTGAGAGATTTACAATTGAACAGCAGTTCCCTCAAACCATCACAACACTGTGCTCTGAATTACACTTCTGTACTCTTACCTGTAAATTATACTGTTAATTAGTTAATGGCTGTAAAGTGCTTTGGAGAAGAAAAGAGCACTCATTAAACATCATTGTTCTGTACTCTAGTGTACAATGTTCCACTCTTCATTAATCTTCAATCTCTTCCTGAACCTCTCTCCAGCAATTAAGTTTTATACCCTCAAATAGCAAATTATTCTATTGTCTGACTTACTGAGATCAACATCACTGTTCAGAAAGTGTTTCCTGAAATCTTAACTTCAATTATCTTCTAGGCAATTTCAAGCTGGTGTCTCAAGTGAAATTCTCAAATTTCACTTCTTCTTTGGTCTGCATCTTGAAAACCTCAGTGTTGGATAAACCAAGAGCCCAAAAAGGACAAGGGTAAATAATCTATGGGATTAGATTTTTCAACAAGCTCAAATTTCTGTTGAGAACACGAGGGGTCAGATTTTCAGAAGAGCTCAGCATGCAGAATGCTGAGGACTTTTAAAAACCTAAAGCTCTTTTATGGGTGCTGAAACTCATTCCTTTGTACATCTGGCAGCAAGTCCTGGTTTAAAATTCTAAGCCCTGCTGCCACCTGGCCAAGTTTAAGATTGATATGCCCTTAAATATCCTGGATGCCTTCACAGACTATAATATTAAATCTGAAATTAGCAGGACAGCTGTCTGCTTTCTCCAGCTTTTGGTCTTTCTCCAGAAGGCCTGGCTGGGTGAATGGTGTTCCTTATTGCACTTGGGAAAGAGAGCACATGGCTAAACCTATAAGCAACCAAAAAATCCAAACCTCCCATCTGATGGGCAACCCTGTTTTCCTGTTGGGCTCCTACTTGAGAAATAACTCCACTGCTTTTCTCACACCGCCTGTCTAACCATTCTAACCATCCTCCCGCAAGAAGAGGTCATTATCTTATTGCTCTGATACTGACAAGACCCAAACAGATCTTTAAGGGCCTAGAGGGTGGTTGTGGCACAGTGCCTTTGAAAAACACATCACATTCCCATTGATTAATAGTTTGTTTTCTTTCAGATGCTTTTTTGAAGGGCTGCACTTTCTTTAAGACCAGTTTATGGGCCTGCCAAAGAATTTCTAAACAGCTGCTGGAACTAGGTTTGATCACCTGAGCAATACCAAGGTCTCACACACATGTTAAAGATGTCTGTCTTCTTTTCTTTCCTTCTGGGATCCTCTTGGCTCCTGTTTTCATGGAAGTTTTGGGTTTCTCTGTCAGTGCTATCTGTGCAAAGTGGTGACTGTTGTCTTCCCTGTCCAGTGGCCAGTACAAGTGCTCCAGTGGTCTCTGAGCCTCTCCCACCATGCAGCTGTAGAAAGCAGGCACCTTGTGGCCTTCCAGCCCTTCCCACTGCAGGAGCCCCTCCGCTAGCCTGTACCGCAGGAAATCGAAGTTCCACTTCTGCTGGGCCCCCTTGACACTGTTGTGGAGCATGTGCTGGAAGTCCTGCTGCAGCTGCTTGTGGTCTACGGGGCCAAAGAGGTTCCTCCGAGCATATGCTGTCTTCCCTGGCCTCCGCTCCATCTTTTCTCCTCTGTGATGCTCTCTGGTGAGTATGTACAGTGGCGATTCCCTGCCAAGGACAGAAAGACCATCAGCCACACTTTGCATGTTCCATTTACAGATGCTGCGTGCTTTTTACAAGGGACTGTGGCAGTAACCTCCGATGCTTTATCTAAAGATACTAAAGAAATTATCTAAAGTTACTAAAGAAATTTATCCCAGTCTCCAGCCCAGAGTGAGAATTGCCGTCGACTTCTACAGGATGCATCTGTGGCAGCAGCTTTGACAGGGAACAGGTAAGTGTGAAATGCCTTCTTCACCTCTTTTTTGCCTCCTTTATACCAAGCGGTGGGGGGGGGGGGGACGGGGGGGACGGGGGGGGGGGGGGCGGGGGACGGGGGGTGGTGCAAAGGGGCAGAGTCACACAAGGAAGTGGAGAACGCTCCTTGAGAACACTCCTTGAGGCCGTGACTGTTATTTTCTTTTGTTATGCTCTGTTTACATTGCCTAACAGTGGGCAGTCTTGTTTTGGGGACTCAGACTGCTGTGAGTTGCTGCAGTAGGAATTGCAGCAAAAGAGAGCACAGGGGTGGCACTTAAGTCTAGCAAGAGTATTATCTTAAACAAGGGAAAGGGACTGAAAAGGAGGCATTCCAGGACAAAGAAGGGTGATGGAAATCAGAAAAACATAGAAAATCAGAAAAACATTCTACAGCACTTTTACAGCAAAGGTGGTATTACTTTCCTAACTACTCCAACCATTCTTTTTTCAGCATCGATCAAGAAGGAAGCTAAAGATGATCAGAGCTATCACTTATTTCTTGCCTGACATTTTCATTCCCCTTTCCTCAAGTAATTGCCTGAGAAATGGTTTCAGTCACAGACACAAACTGGGTCTTGTTTCCTGTAACGGCAAATCCCATTCAAGCACCTGTGGGTGGACTTCCCACCAGGAAGGCCAGCATGGTGACAGAAAAGATGGGGTTTGCACCCTCCCCTGGCAGGTAAGGTGGGGACATAGCAAGACAGAGGAGAGAAATCGTGCACTTTGTCAATTTCATAGGCCAGTAAGGGCATAAATATACCAAGCAAGCACATTCACCTACTAATTCCTGCTCAGATCTTTAATTTCTGGAAGAGCTTGAAGATAGATCTTAAAGGTCATTCAATTCTTTCTCTCTGCATCCACAGAACTCAGCCCCTCTTCCAAGCTGTGATGTGTAGCAGCAGACAGGCTAGAAAGAAACCTCAGAGGGACATTAGCAAACAGCCACATTTTGGATTTGTTGCACTACTGAGTTCTGAAGAGATTGAATTCTGAAGAATTTGCCACCAAGCTAAGAGAGGCTAACCAGTAATTTGTCTACGGATCATGCAAATAGTCTAAACTGAAGCAGCAGAGCTCCTACAGAACCACAAGCTTTGGGCTTGGTCTCCAACATCCCAAAGAGTGCTTCAGCCGCAGCAGACACAAACCCAGATTTAATTTGTGTAACCACCCCTCCATATTATTTTTGCAGGGTTGTATCTAATCTAAGTGAACTCTGAGCATTCCCTGGCAGTCATGCCCAAGTGCTCACTCTGAGACCGTCGCTTTGTGGCTACAGTATCAATAGCTTGTCGGCAACAGGGCACTGCTAACAGGTTATCTGGTTCTGCACACAGTCTGCAGCAGAAAACTTGGGCAGCAAGGGGATGTGGCCACCTCCTCCCAGGTGAAATTTGAGTGTCAGTTTTGCAGTTGATAATGCAACCCAACAGCAGAGCTCCAGAGGCAGAGAGGCTCCTGCATCCATTTGTGAACCTTATTCCTTGCCCTTGGTGGCTCTGAAACTGTGGCCTGCAAATGCATGGCCCACAGCTGCTGGAAATTAAAGCAGAGACTGCCAGGTCTAGCTTGCCCTTCTGGTGCATGTATTTATTTCCAAGTGTCGTGTGCAGTTCTCTGGAGGCTGATGGCTCCCAAGTGCAAAGACAGGGACATGGGAGCTCTGGGATGGGAAGCAGAGAGGCGCTGCTCAGAGAGGCCCATCTGGGGCTCATCATTAGGGTTAACATGACCACGCTGCCTCCTGGGCTCCAGCCAGCTCCCGTTGGTGGTATCACACCATGCCATGTAGCTACCCCAACCCATTTGGTGTGTGCCACCAGCACTCTGCCCCATGGGGACACAGCTGACAGCTGTCCACCAGATGCTCCTTGCTCCTACCAGGTCCTAGCACTTTCCCAAGAAGCATCTGAGAGCACACCAACAAGAAAAATCCTCTAAGTAGCATCGAGAATCCCAAAACCTAACTCAAACTTTTCCTGGAGCTGTGTGCAGCCTTGCCCTCAGCCGTGGGGATGCTCAGCAGTGCTGGTTGTCACTGCAGCTAACAATAATCACACTGCTGCTCTGTTGCTTTTTCATCTGGTGCCAAGCCCCCAGCAGCTTAATCTAAGCTCATTCAAAGGCAATCTGTCAGCCTCAGAAAAGGATAGACAGTGCTTTGAAAGAAACATGCACTAGGAATTGTATTAGGAATTGTCCTTTTGTAATAAGTGAATATGGAAGAAAGAAGGTATTTATCAAACATTTGTGGCCTTCACTATTTTTTAAAAATTTTAATAGCACATATGAATGAACCAGAAGAGAATTTGCCTTGCTCTGTTCCTGATTACAGGAACACGAAAAGAGCTGCTCCAGTGCAGGCTACGAACCCAGTGCCTTGTCTTTAAGGCTGTCTAATCCCAGGTGTTTCAAAAGAAGATAAAAAGCCTGCAGAGAGGATAATTATAGACTAACCTTTCCCTACGGAAAGTTTCCTCCTAATGTTCTTAATTATGTCATGAATCATAAATGCTTATAACTCTTCTAAACTTACATCATACGTATATACGGACTGTTGTCGTTTCCATTACTCATAGTCACATCCATGGTGAAACGCTGGCTTGGCTGAAGTAAGCGCAAGTTTACTGCCGCAGAGCTGGGATGCTTTTTTGCAGAGCTCTTTCCAGGTCTCATTTCCAAAGCTGCACTGTCACTGCTCCCACACACTGGTCTGAGCTGCAGGGGTGTGTTAAACACCTGTAAAACTAGACAGAAATGCTTCTGAAGTGCAGAAATATTATTGCTAGGGTCTTCTCTTTCTTAATCCATGGTTTCTAAGAACAAGCGGCAAGCCCCATCCTGCCAGCCTTACACCTTACTTACTTACTACTTACTTACACATTACATGAGCATTCCTACTAGTGCCAAGACACAGGACAAAAAACTGAAGGATGGGGCTCTGCGCTACCAGTGGCCATGCCTGTTTTTTCCCCAGATCTGGGCTAGCTTGAATGAGCTGGAAAAGAAATATAAATTTCCCCGATCTGGGCTAGCTTGAATGAGCTGGAAAAGAAATATAAATTTCCCCACTTGCTTCATGAGTCAAGCTTTTAGAATGTTAGTGGAATGGTGGGTTGTAGTTATGAATTTCCCATGCACGCATGATTTTAAATAAATAAATAAGAGATGACGCTATCAGAATGGATGCTGTGGATTTTTTGCCTTTTTTCTTTCAGTGAAAGCCTAGTCCCTACATGATTTGAACACCAAGTGAGCATTGCTAGCCATAAATGCTGTTTTCCATCATAGGTGCTTGTGTCCCTCCTCTCACCCATTTTTCAAACCTGTGCTAGGAAAGGGCAGCCCTTCCCTGGGGGCGCAGGGGCAGCCCCCTTGCTGGTCTTGTGGCCACAACAAGGTGCCTTCCTTTGCCCTGAACACCACCTACCCCATTTTGGGCCCCCCTCTGCCAGGCGGAGCTCACTTACACTCATGCCCATGGCCCTGCAGCATGAGGCCCCGTGGCCACCCGCAGTTGGCCCTGGCCTGCCTGGCTGCAGGGTACCAAGCTTCTGTGGGATGCTGAGGGGTCGGGGGAGCAGGCGCTGCTCACCTGCACAGCACAGAATGATTCCTGGTGTTCAGAGGGAACCTCCTGTCTGCCAGTTTGTGCCCAGTGCCTCTTGTCCCCTGGCACTGGCACTGCTGAAATGAGCCTGGCTCTGTGCTCCTGGCCCTCGATCACCTGTGTCACCCTGTGCCCTTGGGACGGCGCATGCAGGCTGGAGCCCTTGTGCCAGCCCCCACAACCCTGCCATGGTGGCTCCAGCTGTGAGGTGGTTTTGCTAAAGCAGCATGGACCAGGCTGGCTCGGCACAAGGGTGCTGGGAGAGGCCAGTCTGTGGCACGCCTGTTTATATATCATCACCATCAACAGCGTATTTTCCTGAGCTTTGGCAATACTTAGCATTTCTACAGAAGTAAAGTGTTTTCATGTTTGAATTTCCCAGTTGCTCCCAGAAGATGTGTGAGGCAGACTGAACAAGCCCTTTGAGGGAAGGTAGGCCTGTATTCCTTACTCTGTTTTCCAGGTCCTGATACACAGGGAGAAGCGGGAGGCGTTTTGTTAGCATTAGGGGAACTCTGTCTTTGGTGTTTACATTTCTGAATTTGAAAGGCCTGCTTGTTTTTATTCCTCTGGGTTTCTATACTGATGTTCGAGAGCTGGGAGAGAGGGAAGGACTGGAGAGAGGCTATGGTTTTCTGTAGTTTATTTACAAACCAGGCAGAAAAATAGCACTGACGATCAGAAAGATGAGTCTGGGAAGCATCCCCCAGGACAGATGCCAGGACAACTCTGAGCTGTTCCCATCACAGCATCCCACAGGTCTAACCAGCCTCCACAGCAGGCTCTGCACCAGCCTCCCATAGCATCCTTAGGAATCCTGACCCACTGCCACACGTGCCCTTTCTGCACACCCCAGCCCACCAGCCACGAGTCCAGCATGGGGAATGGCTGTGCGGGGACTCTGCAGTGGGAAGGTGGCCATCGGGTGCCAACAGATGGCTGAAACCACACATTTCAGCCCCCACACCCATGGGCTTTTTGAGAAAGCCTCATGTTTTAAGAAAATTTTTCTTGAGATTGTTCCTTTATCGAATCACAAGCTATGAAACCGTATGTTTCAGTGGCAACATCTATTTTTATTGTAGTCTAGGTAGCATAATTTCCTTCTGAAGTAACAGAGCCATTTATGTTAGGGTTTTGTTTGTTTCACAGCAAATTGAAGTCTTTGGAGACAATTCCTTTTTTTATTTTTATTTTTATTTTTTCTGGATTTCTAGTTGGGCAGGGGGAAGCTCAAATTAATAATATAGTCCGTGGTGTAACAGCATTTAATCACGTGCCTTATCTTAGGCACATGGATATATTTATGCCAAATGCTGTGAATCATCCTTTTAGCCATTTCAAATCATGACCTGAGGTTTCATGAGATTATAGAGGCAATTCATATTTAAGTATCACCTCATCCTCAAGGTTCTGCTTTTGGTTTGCAGCGTTTTCCTTGCAGCAGAGATTGCTTTCCAAAGGATTATTCTCCAAGTTAGGTTTCCCATCCATTCTGAATTTCTGAGATCACTCGTCCTTTGATGTCTCTCAGTCTCAACTTGATCCCCAGATACTGCCCTACAATTTATCAGTAGGAGGAGTAGACGGTGGGGTGACGTAAGGGCTTGCAGCAGAAAGAAGGCCATATGTATGCTCCTTTCTTTTTGTTATGCACTGGTCGCATCCTCCCTAGCCTTTGATCCATTGAGATCAGCACTTTAAGATGTGATGCTGCCTTTAAAGTTCTAGATGAGAAAAAAAAAAGGTTAAGGATGGCTGGAGCACCAGCATAGTACATCTTTACAAAAATATTTTTTTCTCATTTCTGGTTGTATAGAGTTTTGGAGCTTCCTGATTTGGTGCATGCCAATAAGACTTAAATTTAAAAAGAATACAGTTTTTGTATTCCTGAACAGTATGTGATATTTAGAACCAAAAACTGAGGAAAAATGAAGGACAGTTGTAGGTTGGTGAGAAAGAATCATTAATGCAAGGCAAATGTGACAAATGTGAAGAGTGACATTTACATTGTTATATTAGTTTTGGTCTCTGTGCAATGCTAAGAACTTGTGTTTTCTGTAACTTGTAGCCTTTATGAAGTGTGAGTGGACCAAAAGACAAATTGCTGCATGAGGCCAGAATTCTCTAATAGTGTGTGCCTTGAAAAATGTTACTGAGTAAGTTCCTATCTTCAATTAATTTTATAAGTGGAAAGATAAATGGAGAATGAAGAATCAGTGCTCCGTTATCTGTTCACCTGTTCACTAGAGATTAATTTTCAGATAGGCTCAGGAATATATACTATAACATAAAACCAGACATAAACACAGGAAAAATTAAGGACTGGACTATCACCCACACTCCATTTATCCTCTTACACTACATTTAAAATACCATCACAGAAACTAGGCCCTGTATGATTTTGAGGGCATAGGAAAACTCCAGATTTTTTTCTCCCCACTTTTTCCCCCAAAGCAGGTATTCCATTAGTTTTTATGTCTGCAATGCTCCTCGCTTATTGAAACAATGCTACTTTTACTCTCTTAATCCTCTTAAGTAAAAACATAGCTGGGAGACTCTACTTTGGGAGGGAGCGGGAGAGAGCCCTCTCTGCAGGGAGAAAAAAGAGGATGGTGACTGTGGGTGCTGGTTGTGAAAAGAAGCAGTGGTGTGGGTGGCTTCAACCTGGAAGGCAGTGACTCCTCCTCAGTACGTCAGGACTCCCACACTGCAGTTCTTGGTGCCCAGAGCTGCACAGGTGGGACAACTGTGTGCTTTGGCTGGATTCAGGATTGCACGATGGAGGATGAGGAGGGCAGGGAGAGCAGGAGAAATAGAGAATATATGGACTTCCTATAGAGAAGTGTGGTATCACTTAGCTGGTAGCTCTGTCAGTTCTGCATCCCCACTCCTCCACCCTGCCAGTGTAGCACAGGCAGCTCAGGGGAGCAGTGGTACCTGTGCCCATTCCCCCGTTGATGGATGGGAGCTGGAGAAGCACTGGGGTGGTCCATCTGCAAGAAGCTAGGGTCAATGCGCTACCGTGCTACTGACCATCCAGGGCAGGTTTGCTAGGCACTGGCAGAATGTGGTAAAGCAGAATCTACCTGGAAGATGTCAGCCCAAACTGGTGTCTCCATTCCTCCCTTGCTTCTCTGCCGATGCCCTCCCATGTGTTATTGCAGGTTGGCAGAGCCAGAGAGGAGAGAGTTCGTGCACCAGCAGCAAAGGCAAACAGTGAGAGCTGCCAATCAAGAGTGTGCCCTGCTCTCTCCAGCCAGACAGGATGTGCTCTCTGCAGCAGGACAGCTGAGAATCAGGCAAATGAAGGTAAAGGTGCAGGAGAATTTGCTGTTTGCTTCTGGCTGTGACCTCAGGGCTTCCCTGTCACCAGAGTGTGCAAGAGGGATGTTTGGAGCTGCTCTGTGCCATGCCGGAATCAAATTTTTGGTACTCAGTCTTAGGGCAGCAAAATTCAATCATCCTGGGCATTGGGTCAGTTTTGTCTCACATGACGAGCAGCAAGACTGCAAAATAAAGCTGTGTAAATTGGTAGTGTACTTCTAAAGAGGTGCTCTTGAACTATATTTTGTAATTTCATCTGCCTTCCTTCACTCCCACTCAGCCTTTCTTAAAAGGCTCCTTATTTTAACTGTATTTTCAGTGTTGTAATCCAGAATTCAACCCTTTGCTAAGGGTGAAAGCCACTGTGTTATGTTCTCAGTGAGTTCTGGAGAGCTTTGCAGACCCAGCAGGTATAGAGAAAATGAATTTATATAAGCTGGTTCTGTAAACAAAGCTTTTGGTTTGTCAAAACATTATCGAGATCCAAAGAGTCAGTGTGTTTCTCACTAGCTGCAAGGGTCAATTTTGGGCCAGTAGCATCAAGTGGTAGAAGGAGGGAAATGTTGCCAATGCTTGTCCTGCAGCCAGAGGCAGTGCACGGCTTCTGTTTATTTCCTGTCTGACAGTCAAACTTGACAGTGCATTTTCTGCCTTTTTTTCATTCTCCCAAAGCTGATAGAAACCTTAGGGAGGTGGGAAGGCAAAAGTGTTCTCATTTGAATACTGCCACCAGTGCTCCCTAAGCGTCAGAAGTGATGAACGTGCTTGTTAAGGATTTGTTGAGGATTTGCCCACTCTCCTGCCTAGTGAGCTGAGAGATGCATGTGATCTGTGGCTAGGCTAAAACTATGCATGCATTGAATGACCAGCTGGATGCTGCCAGATTAGAGTACATGACTGAGTTCTGTTTGCCTTCTGCACTGGCACTTTGATTTGGGCGCCTTTCCTTTATTCAGCTGCCAGTTTTCACAAAACTTGTGAAAACATAGTTTTCTTTGATATTTCTTCTCTTCTACCAAATGCACCAACAGATTCCAAAGCTGTTAGGGGAGGTTTGACAGCAGAGTGGATGAGTATAAATCTCATCTTCTTTGGAAAACTGGAAAAAAATGGCAGCTTATTAAGGATGTGACAAATGCAGTATGTTACGGATCTTACCTTCTTGCCTTGCCTCCTTTTTCTGCTTCATCCTGTATATATTCTGAGTGTGAGCATGAAACCATGCATAACAGGATGTAAGTTAGAGCATCTCATTGTCTCTAATGTTTATCTGGGAGGCCTGTGAGATCTGAGGAGCACAAAGATGACTGAGGTCTCCCTCATGAGAAAAAATTGGTCATGGTTATCCTACACCCTCTCATGAACTGGGATATGAACTTCTAGTGTATCACTTGTTCGTTATCACCTCCACTCCATAAGCATTAGCTTGCTCCCTAGTATGGCTTTATTGGGGTTCAGATTGGACTCTTAGAGGTGGTGCCCTGCTGTGGTTTGGGGGACCATGTGCCAAAGGCTTTTTTCCCATCAACAGTATGAATGGGAAAGCATGACTTTTGGTGCTGTCCATACAACATTTCTTCAGCCCTTCCTCAGCAGGCTTTTAACCCTCAAACACCTGTACATGCTGTCATGCCATTCTCCAGGATATGCACCTCTTGCCACTTTGAACTGAAAAATAAGATAAATTAGGTCTTAAGTGCATCATACAGGGCTCAGTGGATACCTTGGGCCAAATGCTACCTTATGTGGATGTGGGCAGGATGTGCTGCTTAGTCTTAGTACCAGAGAGTGGTCCCTGTCTCTATTTCACTTAGCAGTGTAGATATTGTCTGTGTTTCTCCACCTCTGTTTTGTTAGCTGTCTTCAATCTTCATTCAGACAAAATGAGACTGTTCTACTATGATTATGGATTTGTAAGATCAAAGTGTGCAACAGCGAACAGTTACCTGTAGTAGTACAAAAAAGCCTATCTAAACATTAATCAGATTTTTTTTTTCACCAACCTGAACAGGTAAATAATTTTTCAGTTAAATAATAATTAAGGTGATGCATAGGGAAATTCTTTAAATGAAGATTTAAACCCTCGGCGATAAGGGTATGTGGTACACATGCTGCCAGTGGCCTTTGGGAAGAAGTTGACTCATCATGAGGAAGGTGTGCGGGGTTGCAGGTTGCCTCTGGAAAGGCATTTATTCAGGTAAGACTCCATGGTAGGCCTGTGTGAGTGAGCCTTTCGTGTGCAGCGTGGGATGGAGTGAAATGTGCAATATCAACATAGGAGACAATCTAAACCTGAGAAACATGGTAGTGCAGAGATTGTACTGCACGCTGTAGGTCATCATGACTTGGATTAGGCCTTTGAGTGACCTGGGAATGAAAATGAATTCCCCAAAGCCAATGCGAATGGGATGGACCAGTATAAAAGGGACTGGAGGGGTAGAGGTACTTGGTGAAGAAGTGACTTGCCGTTTTATTCAAGCTAGGGGCTGTGAAGGACAGAAGAGATCCAACACCAGGGACCAACCTTTCTGATGCAATGGTCTGGCTGGCACCCCTAGCTGGGGGCTGCTGTGGCCAGTGTGTGTGGTCATCTGGAGTCAGGCCTGATGGTGAGGGAAGAAGCTCACAGTGCAGAGCTTTGTTTTAGTTTATGTTTTTTGATTGATTTATTTTTTCTAGAGAAGGAACTTGCTTTGGTCAGTCAGAAGAGCAAAGGCTTCTATAACCTCCCTACCACCAAAGCTGCTCCAGGTCTGTCAAGTCTTTGAAAAGCCACAATATTTGGAGATGCGTCTGACTCTTTACCCTAGGTCTCCCATTGGGGCCAGCACCAACGTCACTGGGAGAGGGTTTGGGCTAGCTCTGCTCAGTTTTGAAAAATTCCACCTTCAGTTTTGACCCTTTTCCAGCAGTTTTGCTCACACCCAGGACTGGGGGGCCTGCTTTCAGTCACCAAGCTGTGTCTGCAGCAATGTTGGCTGGAGTAAAATCTCAACATCCTTGAAGTCTGTGTGCTTCAGAACAGTGCCTGATCACCAGCAGGTGAAAGAGTGAAGTTTTCCTCTGTGTATAATACTATGGAATTCAGTCCATGGTGGGTGTTTTGTGCCTTCCCCTGGAGCATCTGGCGCTGATCACTGTCTGAGGCAGATGCTGAGCTAGATGAAGCATTGGTCTGCCCCAGTGTTGCAAAGCCTATGTTCCTGCCTCCCTGGTGGGCTAACGTCCTGTGATATCCTTCCAGCTGGTAACATGCCCAGGACAGAGTTTTAGCACCATCCGCCACTCGAGCTGTTTGCAGCCTCAGTGTAGCATTACCAAAAATAAAGCTGTTTGAATGAAACAAGTGCTTGGAAATGAGCTGTCTCTCTCCCACTCCTTTTTTCTCTCCCTCCGAGGGCGGCAAAGCGTGCAGAAGCAGAGGGAGCACAGTGTGGGGAGAGAGGAGAGGAGCTTGATGAAGCCTGACCAGGGCACAAGCACTCTCTCTTCTCCCTCCTCCTTGCTGGGGAAATGGGAACAAACATTTACAGCACACAGAAGATTGTTTACCACAAAACACCCTAATGGCTTCAACTGCAAATGAGCTCCAAGGATCAGTTCCCCTTGGTATAAATGCAGCTGTTCCCATCCCTTAACCCATTGCCTGACATGTTGAAAGGGAAGAGAGTCAAGAGCCAAACACATTAATCAGATTTGAACCTTTCTTGGGACTCCTTTATTTTTCCTTCAGTTTCCCCGTTTCAGTTACTTACCTCATTTCTCCTAAACACCAGGAATGATAGCCCAGACAATGGCCTGTAACATCATTCATGGGGCAGATTTTCTAGTCTCCAGCACAAATGTTTAGTTCTGGTTAGTCCCCAGCCGAAGCAGCTAGCCAGTTGGCTGGACATCTCTTGTGCTTTCATCAAGGGCTGAAGTGAGCCCATGCTGTCAAGGGAGACGGCAGATTTTTTTATCCTGTTTTCACATTATGTGCTCTGAAACAGCTCAGCTGGGACAAGTTAAGTCTTGGGGGCATGTGCGTTGCCACAGAAGTGTCAAGGAAGATTAAAAACAGGCACGTAAGTTTGACTGCTACACTAACCCCAAGAAAATGCTAGGAGGGGAACTTTTTGTCTCAGTACTAGGTAGAGGGAGGTTAGAAATTGTATGTGAAGACACTCTTGGCTGCCTTTTTATTCCTACAGCCTGTCTGGAGGCTGCAGTCTGGGTTTACATGCTTTGTAGTAAAAGAGAAGCATGAGCCAATTTCCCCACATAAAAAATAAAAGTCATTCAGCCAGCTCTTCAGGCAAGAAAGGGTCACAGCATTAGTGGTGGTACCAGTCTGTTAGCACAGGTATACAATGGAAATACTGTACAGATGGTTGTTGCAGTGCTGTCCCTCAGCTCCATTCTGACTGAGGAGGAATGTTGGATACAAATGATATCAGCATCACTTGGTTAAAAGATGATGAGCGGGAGAGGGAAGTTAGGGGAGGTTAGAAGAGCCTGCTAGCATTTCAAGTGTATTAAGGCAGGGACAAAGGAGGGCTGTTTCACATGGCACACTGTGAGTAACGAGGAGCCAAAGACTGGGATATAGGATATACAAAAGGAAAGTTTAGTCTCAGTTTCAGGAAAGATGTTCTGTCAGCTGTTATATTGTTGACTAGTTTCCCAGGGGAAATAATGAGGACAGGATTTTTAAAACCAAATGGGGCAAAGAATGAGAAAATTCACAAACAAAACCAGTCCCAAACTTGCCCCCAAGTGAACAACGTCCCTTCCCTTCTTTTCTGCCCTCTGTGGTTCTTGCTCCCCTGTTAATTCCTCTACATTAACCCTTGCTTATTATTAATTGCCACGGCGTATGAGATGTGTAATAACATGAAGTGTCCTCTCCCACTTGTTCCACTTTTCTTCTGCTCTATACTCCCCCATCTTCCTACACCTGCTGTCTCTTCTCTTCCCACCCCACTACCTGCCCACAGAAGCCAGGCTGGGTGTCCTCTTGTTTCTGACTCCATCTTTCTTTCACCCAAATCTTTGTGAGTTTCTTGCTGTGGAGGGCTATGGCATGCTGTGGTCCCATGCTAGCAGCTCATCAGCCCAGAGACAGGGTTTTTCACCCCTTCATCCCCATGCACCGTGCAAAGGGTGGGGAAGACTGCTGTCCACATTTTGCATATATGGGGAAGCTGAGAGGCAGCCAAGAGAAAAGGTTTACTTGAACTGGCACACTGGGGCAAGGAACAGGCTGACTCAGTTCTCTGGTATCCCATCCCAAATCCTTTCCACTGGCCTGCGGCTCCTGCATGCCTGCGGGTGCCGTCTGACCTACCCGTCAGGAAGGGCATGCAGGCTGCACAGCCGTACTGCAAGAGCGCTCCCGGCACATCAGGCAGTACAGAGGGAAAAACGTGACACAGAGGCAGACTGGGCTCAGGACCTAGGTGTGATGCTGGGAACTTCCCACTTCCCTCTGGATTAAGCATTTAAACTGTTGTCGCTGTTGCTTTCAACAAATAAGCACGGCAGACGTAGCATTATTTACCAAGTAAGGAAGTCTCCATAAAACATTCCCCAGATTTGAAGTAATCATGTTTTTCAATGGAATATAAAAAAAAACTGGCACACTGTGTCTTCTCTTAAGTCCAGGCAAGACGCACGCATTTATTTCCAGTAGCAGCACACGGCGTACTGACTGTAACTAGGTGAGAATGCTAAACAGACCCGGTTTCCCTGCTGGCGTCTGAAAACAGGGATAAATTCCTCGGCAGACAAAAGACAGATGGTGCGGGCATTGCTAAAATCCTGGCTTCCTGGAGTCAGAAAACTATGCAAATCCAAAGGTTCAGAGTGCACAAGATCGTTAATTATTATCTCTATTGGGATGCTGTCATTCTTTGCCAGTGGCACTGAGGTCTGGCAGGAAGCTGAGCCCTACAGGCAGGCACAGCGTTTCAGTGATGGCCTTAGTTTATCCTTGGCTGGATGCATAATGCACTGTTTATCATGCAGAGTAAGGGAAGTCAGGCTGTTGTTGTTCCAGAGGTAGACAAAAGGCCAGAGAAGGGGGTGCAGTTCTGGACAGGATGTACTTGAGTAATTTGTGGGGGCAATGGGGGAATGTCTGAATTCAACATTGTCGTGGGTTTGGTGTTTTTAGCATTTTTTAGCATTTTAGCATTTTTAGCATTGCATGATACACTGCTGTGTGAGCACCACAACCCTGCTGCCATACATCACCATGAAGCTGCTTCAGTACTGACCATTCAGGTCAGGACAGCCGTACACACAAACATTTTGTCGTGGGCTGAGAGCTATTCTTGTTCATCCCATGGCTGCTGCTCCACTGCTGTATGCTGGGGTTTCTTCCCTGGTCTGTAGTGGGAATCCCTACCAAAAATGAAGGGACTCTGGAAGCTGCAGGACAGGTGAGGGGACACCCACAGGTTTTCGTGGGTGTCATGCACATCAGTGCTGCACTGTCAGAGCGTGGATGAAGCAGCACATAGGGGACCCAGTGGTGAATATGAACAGGTTGTTAAAAAGCTCAAGCTTTTAACTGAGCCAGTGGGTGGAGAGGAAGGCTGACTGGTGGCCAGGCTGGGGAAGAAGGCAGGCTGGAGCAGGACTGATGAAAGAAGGAGCACAGAGGGAGAGTAGGAGTAGAGAGAGAGGATATCTTGTTGTCTTGCTGGGAAATACGGAGATGAGAGGAGTGCATTGGCTAGCTGTGAAGAAAAGGGCTGGAACAGAGAACCAGAAATAAGGAAGAGAGAAAGCAGGACAGTGCAGGAAGGGGCTCAGCAGTAATGCGTTGGAAGAACTATCTGTCCAAAGAGCACAGCCCCCTCAATACCTGGAAGGGAACCAGAGTTTCTGATTCTCCCCTGCTGACAAGAAGTCTCTGTGAAAGCTGAGAGCGGTGCATCCTGTCTGGCTGTAGGACAGGGATATCTTTTTCAACTACCTGATGCTTAGCTCAGGTGACAGAGTTGTCCTGGGCATCAGTGTTGCTGATAAGCCAGTATGACCTGGTTTTGCCCAACCCTTCCCTACTTGCTGTCTTACACTGTCACTCACCTCTTAACAATGCCAGACATAGTGTTTACTTATCTACGGTTTTATGTTGCTTTTGACACTTCTGTCAATTTGGATCCAGTCAACACTGGGCCCAAAACTGTTGAACATCTTCATTAACGATCAGGATGATGGGGCACAGCATGCCCTCAGCAGGTTTGCAGATGACGCAGAATTGGGAGGAGTGCCGATACACCATGCTGCCATCCAGAGAGACCTCAACAGGCTGAAGAAATGGGCTGACAGAAACCTCATGATGTTCAAAGAGGGGAAGTCCAAAGTCCTGGGGAAGAACAACTGCAGCCACAATTATATGCTGCGGGCCACACAGCTGAAAAGCACCTCATCTGGAAAGCAACTCAGGGTCCTGATTAAAATGATGCAGTTGAACGTGACCCAGCAACGTGCCTTTGCAGTGATGAGAGCAAAGAGCATCCTGGGCTACATTAGGCAAAGTATTGCAAGCAGGCTGAGGGAGATGATCCTTCCCCTCTAATCAGCACTGCTGAGGCCACTGATGTGTGTGGCTGTGGGCTCCCCAGTACAAGAGACATGGACATACTGCAGAGAATCCAGTGAAGGTCCATGAAGCTGATGAAGGGAATAAAGAGTTTCTCCCATGACGAAAGGCTGAGTGAGCTGGGACTGTTCAGCCTGGAGAAGAGGAGGCTCGGGGGGAGGAAATATCTTATCAAAGTACTCAAATACCTGAGGAGAGGGTGCAAAGAGGACAGAGCCAGGCTGTTTTCAGGGGTGCCCAGTGCCAGAAAAAGAGGCAACGACACAAACTCAAACACAGGAGAGTCCTTCTGAACATTAGGAGGCACTTCTGTGCTGTGCGGGTGATGGAGCACTGGCACAGGTTGCCCAGAGAGGTTGTGGAGCTTCCTCCTTGCAGATCTTCAGAAACCATCTGGACATGGTCCTGGACAGGTGGCTATAAGTGGCCCTGCTGGAGCAGAGTGGATGGCCAGATGACCTCTAGAGGTCCCTTCCAACCTCAACCCTTCTGTGATTTTGTGGTTCCTGGGGCTCCCCTCCCGTTACACACTCCCTACCTACACTTCAGCTCTGTGGCCTCTCTCCACAGCATGACCTGTTATACCAGCTGGTCCTCTCCTCCCTCCTTTCCCATAGTTTGGCATGGCATATGAAAGTACTTGAGAGGCCCTGAATATTGAGGAAGACTCTTGAGAGTGCAGATAGTTAAGCACCAGCAAGTGCAAGTGAATGTTTCCAGTTGTTCCTTTGTGTGGTCAGCAATGGTTCTAGAAAGACATGTTTTATATCTCTGCTGACTGATAAAACAGCATCCAATCCCGTTAAGCAGTGTATCTGGAAAAACGTTAATCAAACCAGCCAGACAGCCAGTTTCAGTGACTAACAAGGGCTTCCCAAAAGGTTAGTAAGTACACATTTTTATCATCATAAGCATGACATATATATTTCTTTGATCCTCCCAGGAATTGTATTTTGATTTCTCCCTTAATTAATTTGAAATGAGCCTTCCTCTCATTTCTTACTATTTTTTTCCTACTCCTGATGAATTTTTTTTTTACAGAGCAGCAAAATACTGAAAGTTTATATGTGGTTCCCCAGGTTTATACAGATTATGGGATGGGGAAAGAAGTGGAAGAAAAAAATACATTTTTTTTTTCACCAATTCTGCTAATGCTGGAGGCTTCTTTCCAGTCAAAACAAGGTAAAGTCAGGTTTACTTATCTTGGTGATCTTAAACATGTTGTGTTTCAGTAGCCTGCAGGCAAGAGACCTCACCCACTCAGTGCTGTTCTGAACCTAGGCTTTAGCCTGCTGACATTCTTGGAGCCTCATGACTGCTGCTCCACTCAAACCTTTACAGCATCAAAACATTGGCTCATTTGCCACCTGCTCCCTCCCACCCTATAAAGGAGGATTGTGGGTTACTGCTATGCACCGGTTTTGTGCAATGTGACTGCTGCATCACATGTCATAATTGTTTTCTTAGTTCTTTCCCTTGGTGTCCTGAAAGGTTTTCATTAGTCACCTAGTGAAAAAAAAAAAAAAAAGGAAAAAAAAAAGTCAAACCTCAACCCTCTGTATTCACATTCTCATGGTGAATTTTCCAGCCTGGATTTTTTTTTAAGATGCAGGCTTTGGATCCATGCTTGAATTTTTGCACTCATGAACAACCAGGTCAGAAAACTGTGATTTGTGAAAAATGGGTCATTTGGGCTTCCAGGTTTGTGGCTCACTTCATTTCCTGGCAGACCTTGTAGCACTCAGTGTTGGCTCTGCACTATGGCTGCTCAGCACTTCTGGAAATTTGGGTCACTTACTTTTAGGGGATCAAGAAACACTACTTTTAGGGGATCAAGAAACAGATTCCTGATTTCTAGCCCTCTAACTTTAAAGAAATCTCTCTTTGTTTCTTAGGTGGGGCACCTGATACCAAACTGTCCCCACTATTTGTAGCAAAATCACAAAAGTAGGTTAAAAAAGCTAGAGGTCCCCTTGAAATTCTTTGGAAAATCCAGTGTGTCTAAACTGAATTGTTCTTATCTCTCTCAGAGGGATCCTCCACCAGTCTTTTGCATGAGTCTGTGGAAGATTAATCTTCACGCTGTTCTGCATTTACTTGTATGACCTCCCAGTGCTATCCTGACATGACATTTTTAGCCAAAGACCTCCTCTTAGAAGACTTCTTGTTAGGAAAGCTCTTCCTATCTGTTTCCAGTTTTCCTCTCTGGCCTTCAGCGACCATTTTGCTGGAGAAGCGGATGTGCAGGGGGGATGCAGACACCCAGCCCTGGGGTTGTTCCTAAAGTCTGACCAGATCCTTGTTCATCTCTCCTGTGATTCTAGGCTTAGGTAGCTGGTAGCTAGAAATGCCAAGTGCAGTGCATAAGGGAAAGTTGGGTTGTGTGAATCAGGGCCACGAAGGCCCCTGGCTCAGTTGAATATGGGCGTCCAACTCACTTAGGATCCTTTTGGTCATCCCAGCCATGGAGCTTGAAGCAGCTGGAGATCCTTACCCATATAAGGTGCCATTTGCACTTGCTTTGATATTAGTCTATTCTGATTATTGCTATTATTAGTGTTGTGGCTGTCCCACAAGGTGAATAGCTCACGTCTGAGTCCTAGCAGTTGGCTGGCATGGCCTTCGGAGGTGGCCTGCTTTCCCATGGGGACTTCCAAAGAAGTACTGGTGAATCGACACCATGGTTTGTGAGAGCACAAGTCTGGGATCAAGCAAAGAAAGCACATTCACATCATCCTTCCTTCCTTAGTTAATTCTTATCTGCGTGTCACAACACAGACATTTAGCTCTGCAGCCAGAACTAAAGGGGATTGTTCTTCTTTTTGCTGTTGTGGTCCTATTTTTTTTTTTTTTGACCATAGGTACTCCATGTCTCATTTCCCTGTTGGTACTTAAATGGTGCTCTTCAGCCCAATGCTATAAATGGGGTTATGACTCCCTGTCTGTCTGGGATCCTGACTTGGTCCTGACTTCACAAACACCTTACTCAAAGCTGCTGAGGTTTCAAAATAAACAGCAAAAAGAGGAAATTAATTTCTATGTGGCCAGATTTGCCATTGGGCTTTGGTTATCTTGGAACAGGTTATCCACACTGCTGGTTAACACTGCTGCAGATTTCCAGGTTTCCCCCAACACTGCTGGTACTGTTCTCTCCTCCCTATATCCTACCTTGTTTTCTCCTGGCTCATGCTCTCCCAGTCCCCCTGGCAGTCATAAGGTTGGGACCAGGTGGTACCAGGGATGTGCAGGGGGTGCAGCAGGCAGGGCACTGAGACCTGGTGCTGCTTGCTCAGCCAGTCCAAGGGGGATCCAGGTGAGCCAAGTCCTCTCTGTGACATTTATCTTCTTGCCTGTTCTCCTGTTGCTCCAGAAAGGTTGTGCTTGGGGTATGGAAGCCACATAACCATGCTTACACTGTGTTGTGCCCCAGGGATGGCTTGCTTGGGCTGGTGAGAGCTCATGAAATCCCTGCACACAACTGCTGGGGTCTCTGCACCATTTTTTTTCATTGTCCCTTCCCTGGGATGTTTGCAGCTATATAAATGTGGCTTTCCTTGTTTCAATTTTTTATTTAGGAAAAGTTTCATACAGTGGCTCAAAGCTCTTTATTCCATTGACACATGATCTTTGTAGCAGGGTGATGGCCCCGCTGTGAAGGTGTTCTCTTTCAGCCTTCCCACTGCACTGTGTTGGCTGTATGCAGCTCCATCTTGACCTCTCATTGCCCAGATGATTAGTGGGGTCTGTGTCTAAGGAATTAGGGTGCTGACTGTCTCTTAAAACAGAGGGTTCCTCTCTTAAAACTCATGTGGCAGGGGAAAATGGGGAACAAAATGCAGCAGTACCTACCTCTTCACCCTGCTAAGCCATGGCACCACAAAATACTCACCAGGAAATTCCCCATTAAACACTTACGATAATGCAAGGGTTTATATAGTTAGTGCAGGAAATGAATGGCAGATGAGCGTGTCTCAGCAGGAGACCTGGCAGGTTGGTGTAACACAAGGACAGACTGCAAACAGGAGTCCCAGCCCTCACTTTCTTCTTAGACGTCTGCCTAGAAGGGCAAAGCAGCCACCCCTGTGGCACAGTGGTTTTGCTGCAGGAGGACTCCCTTCTCCTCGAGGTGACTGTGTAGCAGTTGTGGTGTGCCTCAGGCTGATGCTGGGGGGTCCAGCACTGGGGTGTTTCTGGTGGGGCCATCACCAGAGGGGCAGGGAACTATGTCTGCCCCTTCCCAGGCTATGCCAAGGGAGCAAACGTGTGGCAGCACACACTGAGCTGGCGCTCTGCTCCAGATCCTCCCTGCTGTTTGCTTTCTCACCAGCGGTGCTGGATCCCCTCATCTCCTTTCCTCCTACCCAGGATAAGATTCAGTCCCAGGTTACGCTGTGTGTGTATTAGAAACTGGTATACAAATACTCATACGAACCTGCATCTCCATAGGCCTGTACAAACCCTCCTTGTAAACACAAAATTAATCAAAATAAAGAAACCAATTCACCTCTGAGAAATAAATGGAGGCTTTTGAACATCACAATGCTTTGGCCATAAGCCTGCAATAAATTTGCTGCTAGTTTAGGGCTTGATCCTGAAGGGATATTTGTTGTCTCTGTAGCCCATGTGGCTTCCCTAGAAGGACAGCCAACTTCTGCAGAGTACCAGCAACTTAACAGCAGCTGTCTTTTCTTTCCCTTCTGTGCAGCAAAACAACAACAAAGAAGCCCTCTTCTTCCCTCAGCTCCCAGCGGATGAGCGCTGTGAATCGTTACAAAGGCCTCTGGGCTCGCTGTTTGGCAAGGCCTTCCCTCTGCCCCTTCTGGTTTTGGGGGATGGGGAGGAGAAAGGCTGCTGGTTTTGCTGGTCCCTGAGGACAGACGCTGGCTGTGCACTGGACATGGTGTGTGCAGCCCTGAGGCCTGGTGCTCTGACCACCTGGCCCACCCCTCAGATCTAGTGAGACCCCAGCCTTGGGAGGCATTCCTATGCCTGTGCCGTTTAAAATATGTGGGTAGTCCCCCTGACTGTGAGGAGACTGTGGGATGTTTGTGTATGGGCAGAACGCTTATGTGCCACGCAGCTCTGGGACATGAAGTGTAAGCTTCGTCCTGCAGGATGCTGAACAGCATTGCCTCCCACTGGAGCCAGGAGGATCTGAGTATGCTCAGATATCTGAGATGCTGAAGAGCCAGGCCTCTTTTCCCGCGGAAAATCCCCTGCTCACCCACCCCAGGCTTCACTGCAGGGACTCTGGTTAGACCCATTTCCACTCCAATGCAATCTGTAGGCTTGCACTGCAGCCAGAGTTCGGCCTGCCCAGGGCAATGCAATGGGGAATTACAGCCAGGGTCTACGGATCAATGGGAAGTCCCTCAGTGTTCTGGCCCTGACACTGAAGAATACCAATTGTTGTGCTGACCACAAAGGATGCATTATGATAAGCTAAACCCTTTACATGATTCAATGGTGAAGCATTTATGCTGTGATGACTTGGGAAATGAAAGAAGACAATTTCCAAGTCTGGAAAGAAAGCTAACTTTATTAACAGCCTTCTTCAGGCTAGAATAATCATAATAAGTGGTATTGCAGTGTATTACTGTAGCATGTAGCTGCTAGGAAATTGCTTTAAAGAAAAAGGGGAATGAGTTACAGTGTCAAGGTATAGTTGTCCAGCCAGCAGATATCATCTATCCTGCATGGAAGCCCATTGAGTTACTGTTAAAAAAAAACAACAAAACTTTACAGGTTTAGTAAAGTTAAAAAAAAGTTGAGTTAAAAAGTGAGTTAAAAAACCCATTACGGCTGCTGACCTTCTGTCTAGCTATATTCACTAGCAGAGAATTAAATAATAACAATACATAGGAATACTTCAGCAGATACTCAGCTATACTTGGATTACTGTTAGATATCTGGTGGAAAGTGGCCTAGAATGAAACGCCCACCACCTAAACTGGTATCATAACTATGGTTGCCAAAGATGACTTTGAGAATTAGCCACTCAGCTATAATTCAGCTGGGTTTGTGCCCTCAGCTTCCTGGCTTTGTAGGCTTTAAATATTTCATGTGTTATGTAGTTAGCCGTAACAGCATTTGAACTCTGTGGAATACACTGTCATGGCCAGCAGCGAGGACAATAATAGCAATAGTGAGTAATTTAATATATCTGCAACAATAACTCTGTATTGTCCACTAGAGACACATTATACATGAATGTAATATTTTACTGCTATGCAGATTTTAAAAAAGAAAGGATATTGGCAAAACCCTTTCCCACTGAAGTCCAGGGACTGTTCTCCTGGACTTAGACAAGAGCAGCTTTAGGCCAGTGCTGATTGCTGCTGAAGTCCCACCAGAGTGCCAACATTTGTGCATGCAGTCATCCAGCGCGGCATCCTCATTCCTGTTACTGCAGTGTGCCTGGCTGCTGTGAAGGCTTCGTTCTGCATGAGGTTGACACCAATAGCTTATCAGTCATGGAGTGTGCACTCCGAAAACTTCTCTTGTGTTACTGAAGGGATTTTCAGCCTGTCAGAAGTTAATGGGGGTTTTGTCATTGCTGTTTGCCAGGCTGTGATTGTGTCCATTACTTTAAAACACATGGAGGAACTTTAATGCTGCAGGAACTGACTTTTTATGTTACATGGCAGGATTTCCTCATGCTCTGTGGAAAAAGAGAGTGAAACAGACAGATGCACAGTCTGTTTTCCTTTTCATTCCTGATTTTGGGAAAATAAAACAGCCAAAACTTATGTCCTCCTGGAAATCAGATCATCTCATTCAGTATATCATATTGTTTCATAATGCCTGGTAAGATTTCTGTGTTAACATCTGACCCGTGGTTATAATTTAATGCTTTTTTTTTTTTTTCCAATCTGATCCCTATTTTTTATTAGGCTGAGTTTGTCTTTTAAGCTCCTTCTGTAAAGAATGAGCTTTGAAGGGAGGGACAGAAAGATTAAAGTTGATGCAGTGGTCAGTGGGGAGCCTGCAGGCCAAGGCATAGTGGGTTGTATCCTCTAAGGCTGAAGGAAAAGGGACCAAATTCAGCAGTCCTTATTGAGGGAGCAATGCGTTGGTGTCAGATCAATATGCTCCACACACCGCCGCAGAAGATGGCTTGGGAACAGCTCTTCTGCTGTTGCAACATAGGGGCAATGCTGAATTTTGTATACAGTATGGAAAGAGCAACAACAACAACAGAATTTGGTTACAACTTGATAAATGGAGGAAAACTAGGGAGGAAGAACCTGTTACTTCCCTGACAGGAGGGATGGCTGCTGGTGCCCACAAGCAGCAATGATCTTCAGGGGTTCTAGATCCTGGAAGCAGCCAGGCACACAGCTCCTGGGGGCAGCAGGAGCCCAAATCCCTTTTTGGGTGCCAGGCTTCACTTTTTAGGTGGGCTATGGATAGAAGGGAGCAGTCTGGAGCAGCCTGAGTGATTTGTTCAAAATCACTCCCAATCTGAAATTGAATTAGCAGGAGATCTGTGTTTTGTTTTGGTTCTTGAGTAGAAACAGCCTGGGGGGAAAGAAAAGGGGAATAAAAAGAAGCTGCATAATCAGCCTTACTTTCGGGCAACTGCTTGGAGATCTCCCTGCAGGGCTAGATTCCTTATTTCTTTCCACATCTACTGGCCTCTCTTCCCCGAGTTCTTATTTTTGAGGTTGAAAATGTAGGTCAGCGATGGAACGTAAGTCACACCATGCTGGAATATGTAGGTCAGGCAGACTGTACCAAGAAAAAAAAGAGAAAGAAAATAAAGAAATTTTACAACTGCTTCCAGCAGGAAAAGGCCACGCTGGGAATTGGGCTTTTGAATGGGATATCGTCTCCCGATCCAACTGCCCAGGAGTTTGCGGCCAAGAATAACAGGAGGATCAGAGAATGGGAAGGGGGGAAGGGAGGGCAGGAGGTCTGACCAGCTCATATGACCCTCCATTAGGGACTTACAAAAAGGGCTGGTACGAGCTCATTTTTCATGAGTTTTAATCCCTCCTTCTTCTGATGCTGAGCCAAGGGTTTTCTGGAGAATCTGAGTCACAAGGATTGCAGCTGGAAAGAGAGGATTGATAGCGGTTGCTCGGCAGGCACAACCACGTCTGGAGAGCTGGGAGGGGAGCAGCAGAGCCACTGGTTTTCAGCAACAAAAGAGTTTTCTTTGAAGGAATGGGGGAAGAGTGGGAGGAATACACCAAAAATATTACGAAGGGGAACGCAGTGCTTGTCCTTATGTCACTGTTTTTGCTCTCAGGAGCTCCTTAGGCAGAGGGTTTTTTATAAACAGGGTTGTGCATGTGTGCATGCATGCAGAGGAAGCCCACTTAGTGATTTTGTTTCAGGCTTAGTTGGAGGCAAGCTTGGGAGCAAGGAGATCTCTTATGAAGTTTGGTTTCCCACCCCGTGTTTGCCTGTCTTTGTTTTTATTTGGAAATTCAGGGAAATAAAAGGAGCTTTTTCTATGTGTTTTTTTTTTTTTTGACTTTAAAAAAAAAAGTATTTATGAAGGGTGGGGTAAGGAAAGAGGTTTGGGGGAGAAGAAAACTTGCCAACCACAGAGGGATGTGAGCTTCTCTCCTCCTCTCCAGGCTTGTCAGTATCTTACAGAGAGAGGGTCTGTACTGGAGCTTGACCAGAGCCCCGTCCCTTGTGCTGCCAAGTCTGATATCTGAGCAGGAGAAGGGAGGAGCAGGATGGATGCTTTTACTCTGGCTCAGCCTCAACTCATTCCCTAATGGTATGGGCTGGGCTTCCCCTAGGCAGGAGAGCGTTAAATATGTTTAGTGTAAAACACAATGCTCTTTCCCAGTTCCAGCTGGGGTTTTGTGTCTGTCAGTCAGTACTTCATTAGTAAGTTTCATAAGACATGCTGATGAGAGGCAAGAGATGCCCATGTCCTGTTACATCCCTCTGCCTGCTCTTTCTGTCCAACAGTCTGGAGGTTTATTTTGTACTATTGTTTTCCCAGGATAGGTGACAGACAAAGGCTGTTGGCATATTTAAGTCTCGCTAGCCCTAACGCTACATGAATGGGAAGAACATATCCTGGGGTATTAATCAGAACATGTCTCTCCTCAGTCGTCACTGTGAAATGATGTGTGCAGCTGATTCTGTTCTACTTAATTTTTACTTAAGGGATCTGATGATGGGATCTGAAGGGATCTGATATCACACTGTGCTGGAAAATGGCAGTTACACACAGGCACAGACCTTTCTAGAGACCTCTCTCTGGTGGGCATTATTTACAGTAAATGTGGCCCTGGCAGGTACAGCACTGGTCTTCCCTGCTCATGTTTGTGTTACTGTCTCCTGAATAGAGGAATATACCCACTTCAGACAGAAATGGGAAAACAGTGGCTGCAGCTCTGTTCAGACTTTTTCTGGTTGCTTCATTCCTATAACAGAGGGAATTTGACCATCTAGGTGATTGTAGCTGATTAAATGAGGTTAACCCCAGGCTCTGCCTGCCTTCATTTCAAGGCACAACCTGGGAATACCTGTCAATGCTTCTTGCACCCTGCTAGCCAGACAAAGGGTGCATGGGCCGGAGGGGTACCCTTAGTTCTGCCTTTCAGTTCTGGAGCTGTTCTTACTCTTGATCTTCCACTCCATCCATACCTTACCACCATCGCTGAGCTTCCCCTGTAGAACTCCCATCTCTGCCCTGTAACCTGCCTGATAGTGCTCTCCTGAGCTTTGCATGATGTCCTCTCTCCATCTGACTTTTTTCACCAGCCATCCCAGTCCTGGGCATTGCACACAGCTCAGTCCGTGTCACAGAATCACAAAAGCACAGAGGCACAGAACCACACGGAAGGGTTGAGGTGGGAAGGGCCCTCTGGAGGCCATCTGGCCCAGACCCCTGCTTCAGCAGGGCCACCCAGAGCAGGCTGCCCAGGACCACATCCTGGTGGCTTCTGAAGATCTCCAAGGAGGAGACTCCACAACCTCTCTGGGCAACCTGTGCCAGTGCTCCATCACTCACACAGCACAGAGGGGTTCCTGATATTCAGAGGGAACCTCCTGTCTGCCAGTTTGTGCCCACTGCCTCTTGTTCCCTGGCACCAGGCACCACAGAATGAGCCTGGCTCTGTCCTCTTTGCACCCTCCCTTTAGATATTTGTACATTGATAAGATGTCCCTTGGATGAGACTTGTGAGCTCTCCCGCCTGCACCATTCCAGTCCCAAATCCTCATGGGGCTCCGTGGGATCCTGCAGCCCTCTTGCACTCCCCATTTTGAGCCCCTGCTTACCTCTGAAAGCCCCCTCAGCTCTCACCTGCACAACACGTCCCTTGCTTCTCCCATCTGGGCTGCCTTCATGACTTGCTCAGCACAATTCATTGTCTTGCTATATTCTGTCCATTGTTCCTGCCTCTTGCTTAGGTCAACACAGTGATGTTAGAGTTTACTTCCTTGGCAGAGTTTCATGGGATAGTTCAAAGGAGACAGGTACCATTCAGTTGAAGAGTGTTTTCCTATGAGGGAATCAAGCAGCGTGCTTTAGAGCAGCTGGAGCTGCTACTTGGACTTTCCCACTCCTTGACTGACCTGTAGTTCCCAGCACCAGAGAAGTAAAATAGCATTTCTTTCCAGTCTTGGGGCTTTCAGAACATTCAGATGTAACCCTCCCAAGATCCTGAACCTGCAGCCTGCTTCAGTTTCAAAGGTATCTGTGGCCATGGAGCTTATTGATGGACATTTTTGACTAGCTGTCCCAAATATCTAGTCTCAAGGACTCAAGCAGAGCTTTTACTACTAGTTGCATCCTTACATAACTAAAGCTCTTCAAAATGTGGACCCAAGCCACTTTTGAAAGTAGGACACAGGCACTGAGCACTGAGAGACTGTTTGCTGGTGGTCTTTGCTAGGAGTCTGTGGCTAAATGGGTCTGTCCTGAGATATGCAGACCTGATTCTCTTCTTAAGTCTCTTTGGCAAGTCAGGGGTAAAAGTGACCTGAAATCACATGTGATGATACTGGTGTAAAGCTGAGGTGAGACGTAGTTAACATTCAAGCCTGTGGAAGTTTAATTCAAGGGCTTGGCTTTGTATTAGAAAGCATATCAAGCAGAAATGTAATGGATAAAAGAAATGCAGACTTGTAAACTCCAAAGAACCTAAAGGCAAGGGGCCAGGGGTGTGATGGGGTAAGAGTGGGACAAATGGTATTACCTGAATATCCTAAAAATAGGTAAAAATGGAAGTCAGAGTCACCAAATAAGTTGGTGCATATACATTTGTATATTCATCTGCAAATACACATAGCTTCCAATGCTGAGTATGAAATGATGGTGTTGGAGAGGCTGAACTGTTGTTCTGCTCCAACAACTTTATTGGCAGATCATCCTGAAAAGCCTGATTTTGCACTCTTAATTTTACCCAAGTGCCTTATGAATTTTGGTGGAACCAATCATATGCTTTTAAATTAACCACAAATATATGTAAGTGTTGGCAAGCTTGAAGCCTACTCATCTACCATAAGGAATGAAACTAGTCAGGGGAATCATGTTCAAATGAGAATTTATAACAATGAAGAACACTTTTACATTTGTTTTATATGAAGTTAGAATAGTTAATGCAAAGTTGTGGAGAATCGATTTAACTTGATTTTCCTGTGCTTCACTAAGTCAGGCTTCTCAGGTAGCTTCAAGAGCAGAGAGGAAATACAATAAGATCATGTGGCAGGGGATGTCTGATGCTTCCTGCTGTGTGGTACAGGCAGTGATGTGTCAGTAGTGGGTAGATAGGCAGCTTACCTTCTGGTATGGCTCTTCCCAGAATTGTGTGTAGTGCCACCCACACATAGTGCCATCATCATCTACATTTCATACACAGGATAATGGTATGAAAAGCCCCCATTGTGCTACACTGCCTGGATGCATGAGGAATGTCCCTGGCTATTGACAAATGTGTGCCCATATGTGAAGGTCGTGTCTGAGATTCTGCATGCTGAACCTATACTCATATCCTTCCCATTTAGTAAATGTTGATTTATTCTGCTGTAAAAGTATGAAGAATTTGTTTGCTCATCTAAGGGCTGAAAATTTTAAGAAAACACAGTAATTGCAGTCAGCCTGGAAACACCACGATACAAACTTTCGGATATCATTTTAGCATTTATAAAACAAGTTTCCAGTTTACTAGTGCAAATAGTTGTAACCTCTCTGAGTTTACAACTTTTAGTAGAGTTTAGATCATAGCTCTGCTATTTTGTACCAAGTACTGAGGTAAATGTAAAAGTGATAATTTCTTCCCAAATGCCAAAGAAAATTAGATTTAGTTTGAGTTCTGAACAGAGCTTTGGGTTGATTTGACATAAACCATGTTAGTTTAAGTCGCCTAAACAGCAGGTCCTTTCTTGTCCCTCTCCTTTAGACTGGAGTGCTTTTGGATCTCCTCATGCCAACAGATCAATCAGGAGGACCTGGGGTGCTGGCAGCCTTAGCAGGGGACTGGGCAGGCTGTTGTAATCTTTTTAACAAGCATGGCTGCAACTACAAGAGAATGCACGCAAAAGAACACAGCCTAAAGGCTGCAGGATTTAAGTATCTGAATACATAGGTAGGTGGCAGCATCACTATATGTCTAATTGGCCTCTTCAGATGACTAAATAAGTTCCAGAAAGTAGGTCTCAAGTTGCTCTTGACATCCACAGGTAAAGTGCATCTTAATTCTGCAGGCAAGCAGTTATACTTGCTGGGAGGTGTCTGTGAGCTCAGCCAGAGACCGATGCTACAGCAATGAGATTGGCTAAGGATAACCCAAGAGGGAGCCCAGGACTCCCTCTCTTTTTTGCCTCTTGGTACAGAAGAAAACTCAAAATAATACTTCTTCCCCAATGCAGCAGCCCACAGCCTTCCCCTCTGCCCAGCCAGACACACCTTTTCTCTTAAATCTCTGCTGAAACCATCAGATAGACCTCAAATCTTTACTAACTGATTCACGCATGAATTGTTCCTCAGTAGGGATATCCTGATCCTTTATACAGTTTTGGGGGGCTTCCCATGTCCTTTCCTTTCTGGCTTCCCCAGAATCCCTGTCAGCAGTGCTCTGTAGTTTCATACTTCTTTGTGAAGACCTTTGCAGAGTTTGGAGGGTCACACACAATGATGAGGCTAATATGAGCCCCAGGTCTGCAGAATCAGCATTACCACACTCATGAGAAAGGTACCAAAGTGTCCTGACATAACACCTTGCACACCTCCCATCTCCACTTCCCTCCAGGCTGCACAGTGGCTTGTTGTAGAGCTAATGTGAGCAGACAACATGAGGTGTGTTATAGCAGCCGCCTCCTGGCTTCATTGAGGGTTCAGACACCAGAAACCAGAAGCCAGTTCTGCCATCATTCTTCGCAATTTTCTGCATTGACCTCAGCGGGATTCTTCTGTTTCAGCCAGTGCTGAGTGCTTCCCCACCAGGAGCTCCTGGGGGTCTAACCAGCAACTGGAAAAGAGATTGAGAGTCTGCTAGCACAGGATGCAAAGCAAAGAATTACACCCTCAACAGTGATAACAGTGATGTGAGAAAAAAGAAAACACAACTTTTTTTGGGCTCTCATCCTGCAATGAGCTCAAGGTTGATCTTGTGAAGAGCATGTCTCTACAAACCTTCCTCTGACAACAAGACACAAGAACTCCTTGTTAAAATCACTTGCCTGCTCTCAGCAGGGTAATTCTTTCTTTCCTTCTGTTTTCCCAGAAAGGAACTCAGAAAGAAGTGACCTTGCTTAGAAGACAGATACCCAGCTGTCTGCAGTGAAACAGGGCTGCAGAGTAGGTGAGAATGGCCTGAAGCAATCTTCGTGACTTCAGCTTCCATTTCTGTTCAGGGAGGGGGTAAAGCCTCTTTTCATATTACTGCAATGAGATCAGTGAGTATGCAAGGTGTTTATTAACAGCCACCTTAAACAATTTTGACATTTTTTTCTTTATAAGGCAACAATACTGAAACCTCCTTGGTCTAATATTTCTCATGAGTATAAAAATTAGCTAAAAGTGTGCATCCATGTTCTCTCTGCTGGCAGGTGGAATAACAGGTTGTGAGTGTAGCTGAGAGGGTGATGCCTGAGTCCCGCGCAAACCAAATCTTCTGTGGAAATTAGCTCAGGTTATTATGCATGAAATGTTTGTGTGCTGTCCTCTGGGAAAAAAAGCAAACCCCATTTCAGGGAGAACAGGACAGTAAGGTGATGATAGGATGGCCCCAGCAAAGATGCTAGTGCCCAGGGAGGCTGGGAGTGGGTGGAAAACCCAGCTGGGAAATGAGCCTTTGGACCAGACCTCAGCTATCCTAAGTTTGCCTAAAGAAGATCTGGCCCTTTGATGATGTGTGTAAATTCAGTAACTGGCAGCTTATTTGAGGATTGAAATGATTTCTTGGTGCCAGTGAAGGGGCTGATTACACAGTATTTCATGTTTTCAAAACAATTACCCATCCTCTTTGCACTCTAGCAGCACAATTTGTAACGTACGTTGTGTTGTTTACAGCTCATCGCTCAAAAGAGAGCAAGACCCTGAGGGATGGAAGTAAAGGTGAGAGGAAAGAGGAGAACAATATAAATCATTCTAAGTGTCTTCTTATTCCCAGTATCTAGAAAGCTAATCCTGAACTACTTGAGGTAGGGTTCCCAAGGAGCCAGGAGTTTTGCTTCAGCAAAGACAGCACAACTTAGATCTTTGGTTTTGTGTAAATAAATATATGAGGGAACTTCCAGGATCAGCAGTAGAAAGCACTGAGGAGCTGAGCAGTTTTCTCTGTTAGGAAGATAATATCTAAATGGTCTAATTATAGCTACAGTTCAACATACAAGGGAAATCCCCACCATTACTTGTTAGTAGCTGCTGCTGCAAAGTTTCAGGGTCTGAACCATGACCTGCTTGCTAATTTGTGTTTACTACAAGCCTGTCAAGCTTCAAACTTTTCTGTTGGTGAAAAAAAATCCTCCGTTGCTGACCCATCCCCTCTTTGTCTCATATTGAAAAAAATCTGCATTAGGAGCAGACATTGCAGCTCTGACTGAAGCTAGACATTTCCCTGAGCACACACCGTTGGTCTCGGTAAATAAAAATCACAAAAATACCAGTGATTTTGATCATCCAGTTGACATACAGAAAGCCTTGTGAGCTTCCTGGGGCACACAAGCCTGTAGACCATGTATATGGCAACCCATTCAAGGCCTCTGTTCAACTTCTCTTGCTGGTTTTGTCTGAAAGGTTATTTCTCTTCGTTTTGTTACTGCTCCCGTTGTTCTGTGGGTACCGTAACACTGGAGTTTGAGTGAGCACTGCAGGACCAAGATGTGGCCCTCACGTGCTATATGTGTATAGGAAGTATGGGACATATCACGAATAATTAAAGCAGATTTTACTGCTGTCCTGAAGTCACATGGGATGGATTCCTGGTTAACTAGGTCTGCAGAAATAGCTCTGATGCAAACTAGGATTTCTGTTTGAAAATCCATTCTGGTATTCTAAAGAAGCAGTCATTCAAACAAGACTTGTTACAAAAGAACTAACCACTTGGCAGGGTTAGCTAAGAAAGCAAACTTCATTTTTTGTCACAAGTACAAACCCTTACCAAGAGCTTTAAATTAAGTGAATTGATTCCTTCCCCCCACCTGAAAACTTTTCATGGACTGTGTTACAAAACTGGGGAAAGAAATAAATGACAGACCCCCAAAAGATTTAGGAGATTAATTATGAATACAGCTCAGGTTCTTAAGTCTGAGATTTTGATCTAAACTCTTCCACCCTGCAGCCATCATGTCCTGCAAATACAGCAATTCTCTGTTCAGTTGTCATGAGAAATACCCTCTTATTCCACCTGAAGCACTTACCTAGGTGAAGTCTGAGGACTTGGGATTAAGATTTCTAGATGATTCTGAGTTTGGTTAGGGCAGTCACTTGCTGCACATATGACTGTCATTTATGCAGTGCATATTCAGTAAGCCAGTGTGTTAGAGATGCTCTGGAAGTGCTGCTCAAGGCATGTACATGCATGTCTCCCAGCAGCAATGTCCAAAAGCTTCCTAAATATTTGCCTTCATTTGGGCTGCTTAATGCCTACTTTCTGCCTGAGCTCCAGCAAACCCAGAAAGGAAGCAGAGTGGCGTGGATATCTCACAAAATAAAATATACCTGATTTTCAAACACATTACCAATGGCAGCCTTCCCCAGCAGTCCAGGGATTAGCACGCTTGACCCCAAACTAGTCCTCAGTCCACAGGAACATGAATTTTCAAGAAGACATCTCCTGCAAGAGCTATGCTACCATGCACCAGAGGATGCCAGGTGCCTGCAGACAGAAAAAGAGCAGGTAGGAGTGGATTCTGCAGCCTAATCACTAGGGTATTTAATGGGGAGGGAAATCCCTTGATCTGGTCTCTGCTCCTGTGTATTACTCCTACTCTAGCCCTTATGTATTTTCCAGTAAATTTTCAGTGGATAAGAATCAGACATAATCCCAGGGCTGGGAGGAAGTGCATAGGATTAATCTGTCAGTACCCCAGAGCAACATTTCAGTTCTCTTTGATGGTTGAGTGCATGTTTTGTCTTGACACAGCTGTTTTAGAGGTGCATGTCCAGAAAAGCTTACAGAGGATGGTGATAGAAAAATTTCTGGAAGTGCAATACATTTAACCCTGCCATGAAGAAATCCTAGGCATCCTCTCCAGGAGGTGCTCACGTTAAGGACTGATATTCTACCTGTTAGAAGATGCAGCGGTGGCAGGTCTGAGTGCAAATCCCGAGCTGGAGGAGGGGTGTCACATCCCTGTGAGCACACCCAGCAGATCAGCCTCCCAGCCCAGATGCTGGGGCTTGGCAGGACTTCAGGCAGGCGCCTGGGGTTGCTCAGCTGCCTGTCAGGGCCTGGGATCTCCGCGTCCTGGCCGGGGCCAGAAATGTAGATCACTGAGTAATTCAGCTGGGAGATATTGGGGGTGGTGGCAGTGGTTCAGGGCTGTAGTTCAAGATCCTGCTGCCTAAATTCTGCAGATATCTTGGCCTGCTGTCTCAATTCTGGCATAAAGATTCTACCATAGCTCTCATCAATAGCATAGGTTACGTATAATATTTATTGTACTAATTGTTATATGTCTTTTCAAAGTGCTTGTCCTTCTAATTATTCACTTCTATAGGTGATTATGCCATTTATATTTATCAAATGTTTTGTCTAGGCACACATACACATAATAATGTACCAGCATGTATACACACACGCATGTATATATTTGCATGTACATTAGTACAAACACATATGCACGTACTCATGTACATGAATGGCTGGGAGTTACTGATTTAGGCTGAAACTTTCATTATTCACCAGTGGCTGATTAGTGCAGAGTGAGTGCTGGGGGTCACCTCAGCTGGAGACTCATCTTTCTGACAACAGAAGTCCCCTGCACGCTGCTAAGCATGATTTCCCCGGAAAGCGTCCTGCATTTTTCACCCCAGCAATCAATAACCTATGGCCTGCTCCCATGGAGCATGTAACCGTATTAGGGTTTTGTACTTCAGTTGCATTTGAATCTCCATTGGATGTAAGGATTGCATGACCCTGTGTAGTATCCAAGCAAACACAAAAGCTAACGGTATAAGCCCCACCTGGCCAGATTCAATATTCAATGCATGTGTGAATAATGGCATTATTGTGTCAGGGAGGGTTTACAATGGAAATTCAGAGCAGCTACAGGTGGTTTGAAATCAAACAAAGAAAAGTCCGTTTACTCAGCGAGCTTACTAAAACGTAGTTGTGATTCAGTATCAGCTGATGAACAGTTCCTTTAGATAAGCAGCCATCTGTCACACACCATGTGCCCCCTGCAAATAAGAGTCCCTCCGCAGGCAGCCTGGTTGCCTCAGGGGTCTCCCTGCATGCCTGCACCGCTCTGCTCGGGGCACGCACGGCTGGTGGCTGGGCTGCAGCCCTGGCCCCACTCCGAGGCTCTGCAGAGAAGACCCCACAGCACAGCATGAGGAGCAGGAGAAGGGGGACTCGCTGACCCACTTGTGCCTGTTGCGGAAAAGAAGTGATGCGACTCAGCTGATGCAGGACTCCCTGACGGGCAGGTGTACAACAGACCTAAATGTCAGAACCAGCACTCCCTCTTCACACCCTTGGCACTTCCTGCACTGTTGGGATGTCACCTGGCTGTGACAGCTTGCTGCAGCAGTGGAGAACCTTCTTCTAGAGGCAGCAGGGCATGTGGGAGCACCTTGGCTTGAAACGAAAGTGATACCATTGTGTGGGGCTGTTGATACAGCAGTGCTGTCCGCGATAAGGAGTGAGGTTGTGCTCTGTGAGGCTCGCACTGGGCTGCATGCCGCCCACCTCTTCTGCACCTTTCCTCCAGCCCTGTCCTTCTTAGAGCCCCCCCATATCCCAGTGACATTCCCTCCAGACATTGTAACAGTATTTCTGTCCTTGGTGGTCACAGTCCTTTCCGAGCATTCCTGTCCTGAGGAATCTGAATGCTATGGACTGCTTTCCTCTGTTCAGCTTTGACAGACAATTATATGTTTATTTCATGATGAAAAATGTGTTTGTTACTCATTTCACCGATTAAATAATTCAAGACTAAGCAGAATGTCTCTGCAGCAGCTGATAATATACTCTGGATTGCTTAACCATATCTCACTTTCAACTGATGGATTATAGTCAACCTTTTTACCTGCTTGTTATGGGGCATTTTAGGACCACAGGAGGAAGGAACAGCCCAGCCTCCAAACACAGCAGGTAGCCCCAGCACTTGCGACCCACCAAAACTGCCCACAGTGAGCTGCTTTTGGCAGAGCTGGGCACAGAGCTGCCACCCGAGTGCAGCAGGACTGCTTAGGGGATCATGAGCAAAGGCTCCAAAGGCAGTCAGTGTGTTGAACCTGCTACAGGTGGATTAGTACATCATGGCTGAATTCTGCTTATCTGCTGTGAGATGACAGTTCTAACAAAACATCTTCCCCCTAGGCTGCCTGTGGCTAGTAGCTGCTCCAGGCAGACACAAGATCTGCCAAAGACTTTTACTATGGTTCTGGCCTTCTATTTTGTGATCCCATCAGTTCATTGGGGATCCTTCAGGAGCAGCAATCCCAATAATAATGAGTGCAAATCCAAAAGAGCCTTTCATCAGGGCACAAATCCTGAAACAGGTCATCTCTGTTCAGAAGGACTGGCTGCACACTGGTGAGTGCCTCAGCCCGTGCACAGCACTGTACTTTGCTCCTGTTACTACATACGTGGTGCAGAACAGAAGCCTAAAACCTGAATCAGATGCAGGGAGATAACAGAGCCAGATTTCAGTCCTGTATGAACTGGTCGAGATAAAAAGAGTCAGTATCTGTACTGGGAATTTCCACTGCTAGAGTCACTCTGCTTCTCTGTATTTGAAATTGGCCCTGATACAGTTGCAGTGGACTGAAGAGAGACAAACCTCCTGCATAGGGAAGAGGAAGGAAGGCCTACTTGCCAGGGCATTAGGTCTGGAGAGTCACTGTGTGACCTTGGACAAGTCAGACATCAAAGTTTCTGTTCCCCATAAGTTAATGGGTAAATAGGACTGCCCTACCTTCCAGGGGAGTTGATGGGATAAACACTTTAAAGATGGCAAAGTGTAGTAAGACAGTGCGGGCAGCAGCATGCTGGCGAAAAGCCTGAAATCCAGTTGCCACACAAGTCTTGAGCGCATCACAGCATTTAGCTCTCCCACAGTGCTTAACTCTCATCCTTTCTTGCACAGTAGGTCTCATGAGCTACCAAACATCGCTCACCTTAACTTTCAGAATACTTCTGGAAGTTAGTTATTAGTCCCACTGTGTAGTGAAGATAATAGGGGGGCAGTGACTTTCAGAAGAAAGCAGGCACAGATCCAGCTTTCCTGACTCCCAGTGCTTCCCTTAAACTCCAGAACTGCCTTTCCTCAGCTTCAAACTTCTTTTTTTTCTTAGTCATTCTGAGGAGAGGGGAAACACAGAATCACAGAATCACAGATTCTGAGGAGAGGGGAAACAGCCTGCATAGAAAGGTCAGGCTCAGATATTTTGTGAAGGACAGTACAGCTTTTCACCTTTAGGACTTTACTGCAGAGCTATCTCAAGCTCAAATCTAGATGTTGTCCTTAACTCCAAGGTTTCCACACTTGAGCTCCCTCACCAAGTGTGGCAGTACCTTCAGCGCTGTCTGGCAGGTTCAGAGACGCCAAGTTGTTGCTTGTGTTTGCATGTATGCTACGTATATGGAAGATGAAGGCTTAAAAACTAAAACCCTTATTGCCCCATGCTGTCTTCCAATTTCTTTTGCATGTGCAAAAAAAGCAGGCATATTTCTCCACCATGTGTCTCATAAAAATATAACAGAATGGCTTAGTATATTGTAGCAAGAATAACCATGTGCCAAACCCATTGACCTATATAGGAGAAGTAAGTCTGGGGGACCCACAAGCTTTGGAAAGCCGTTATAGAAAATATGGTCCACAGAGAGTCCATACACAGGCACAGAAATGCACAATCAGAGGATTGGTGAGGTTGGAAGGCAGCTCTGGAGATTGTCTAATGTAACAACCTGCTCAGAGCAGTGCCACCTAGAGTAGGTTGCCCAGGGCTGTGGCTGTTTGGGATTTCGAATATCTCCAAGAATGGAGACTCCACAGCATCTCTAGGCAATCTGTGCCAGTGCTTGACCACCCTCACAATAAAATAAAAAAAAATTACTATGTTTAAAATTTTCATTTTAAACTTTCATGCTAGAGCAAAACTAAGAACACTTGAGCTACTTTTTCAGTGAAGCCCAGTCTTAAATTAAATGTCATGATATGGTAGTGGGAAAAATAGTTTTGATATCTGACAACTGCTCAGGGAATATAAAGTGAATGGGTTGTTTGGCTTAACTTGGTCTCCAGTGGATAACTGACAAGGTAGGATGACAATCCATGGACTGGATGGGCAGGAAAATTAGATTATAACTGCATCCTAGACTCAGGCCCCTCAGAGAGGATGGCAATGGAATGGTGAAGGGAACAGCATTGCATTCTTGGTACCCACCTGGGGAAGGCAGGGCAGTTTCTAACTTGACACTCCTCAGTAGCATCTCTCTCCAGGGCTGCAGTTACACAACCTGTCACAAGGAGAAGAAAAACAAAAGTTTTTTTGTATCTTCTCAGCCATCTGTACTTCCTCTTTTTGGATCAGTGCTGCAAACAAAAATATCAGAAGTATCATGTTGGCAGAATTTTTAGTAAACAGCCAGAGACTCATGTGAACTTGTTCCTCCTTCTCCTCATTGTTGTCCTTGTCCTTGACCCCTGTACAGACAGCAGACATTATCAAACTGTCCAACAGTTTTCTGAGCAGATCCTTTTGAGGTTCCACTATTTCTGCCTTCTGGACAAAATAGCTTGTCTATAATACTGCAGGCCTATTGCTGACCAAGTAGACAACTGCTCCTTAGGTGGAGGGAATAATTTCCCACTCGTGTGCTAAGTGCTTCACCAGGTTAGGATTCCTGGAGTTCCAGGGATTGCCTTGCAGTTCAGTCATGAGCGTCTCAATGCGCAATAGCGGCTAAAGGAAGATGAGGACATTCACAGGGGAATACAGGAAAAAGATATAATAGAAAGTGACGAAAAAGGAATGTTCCCAAAGGTTTCAGAATTATCCAAAAATAGATGCACACATTCCTCAGGACAGTGCAAATGTGGGTGGCAAGATCCTCCTGCTACTGTTTGTGGAGAAATGGGGAGGGAGGTGGAGAATGTATCAGAGAGTGTATTTAATTCAGTTCTCTGGCATGTGTTAAGCAAGGAAATAACTGTAGACTTTTATCTCACACCAGTCCAAGAGTGTTGCTGCTGACGTCTGTGTTCAGTGAATAGTTTGCTCTTTGCTGTCAGCTGAGGTTTCCCCTTTGCTGCACAGAAGGGGAAAGTTCGCTGGTCCAGTGCCTGATGCTTGGGGAATGCTGACAGTTTTGGTCCATGTAACCTCTCTCTTCTCTTTTTCCTAAATCACAACTGAAAGTTGGAGCTGCCACTTGAACGGCTTCTCTGGTTTTATACTAATGTATGTACACTGAGACGTAAAATTCTTGAAGCAGAGGATGGTTGTGCAGGCAGCACTGCTGGAGTATGGGGCAGGGGCCCTTCTCTGCCCCAGCTTTGAGACGGAAACCATTGCTTTCGTGGTCTTCATTTTCTTCGTTACTTTTCCTTCCTGCTCCCCCACAGTTCAGAGTGACACCTAGTGTCAGTGGCTCCGAGTAACAGCTGGGGAGAAACCCAATTTCTGCCGCTGTATGTGCCCGGGGTGGCAGCAGAGGTGGTTTTTGTTTGCGGCAATGTGCAGAGCTTCATTTCAAGTCCTTAGGAGAGCTCTCTACGGGGCTTTTTTCGTCTTTGATGCCACAGGCACACGCTTTACATAAAGAAGTGCAATGTTTAAACCCAGAAATGTGGTACCTGGACAGGGCATTTGTCAATACAGAAATTTGTCAAGAGAATTCAAAGGGAGATCTTGGCTTGCAGCTCCTTCTGGTGGACCATTCTGCATAGAAGATCTGCATTCCTATGCCCCACAGGGGAAGTCTATGGAGAACTTTATTTGATTTTAAGGCAAGTCAAACTAGTGCGGGATGGAGTAAAATTTCCTTTCCCGTTTGCTTGTAGTTTTCAAGGTACATCTTTCTGCATCTCATCGGATAAGCTTTCTGGCATGAAATTCATCTGGTTAATTTTGTGGAGGTGGTAGGTATTCATAAACAATGAACTTAGTCCAGGCTAAGTTCATTATTGCTGTTTGCTGTATTTTTTTTTCATGTTTCCTTGTTTAATTGTTTTGAATAAAACAAAACAAAACCATAAAGTAATTACCAAGTATTTCCCCACATTTCACAAGCTTCCTTCTTGAGTCACTGTTTGTGTGCCCTCCCTGGGAACTTGGTTCTGATCTCCTCTGCTTTCTTACTGACATGTTTGTTTGTTTTTTTTTTTTTGTTTTTTTTTTAAATCTGCAGGATAATTTAACCAAGGTATGTTTCTTGCATCTGGAATCTTAACTTAAAATAAGCTATCACTGAATCTCTTGGGTAAATTCCAAAATTAATGTTCAATTACCTTTATCTATGAGTTCCAGAAATACAAACATTTTTCAGGAAGGGGCTATTTTGTATCGCTATTGAGTTATTCTTCATGTACACTGACTAATTAATGTAGAGCAAAATAAAGATAAAAGCCCTTGTGATATGGGGGGGGGGGGGACAGACTTTATGAACCAACTTTGAACTTTATGAAAGTTCTTTATGAACTTACATCTCATAAAGTCTCAATAGTGCTGTGTGTTATGGCTCTGTCCCTCATTTGTTCTTCTCATGACCATGCTTACAAGAGGTCTTGCAAAGGGCTCTTCAAAGAACAGTTGTGAGTTTATGAGGCTCTCTCTTTTCATGCCACGAGTCTTTCCCCTTGACCCAAGAAAATGTTAAGTGCAGTAGAAAGATCTCAGCTGTCTTTCCTGTACAGGGTCTCTACAAATTTATTGTGAGCAGGGTGAATAGTAATAACCATGTTTATTTGAAAATTATTGACCAAACCTTGTTGAATGAGATGATAGAGGAACTGCTGGCAAGAGCCCACAATTGGCAGACAGGATGTAACCCCTTGGAGGTCCCCTTGGAAAGATGACCCCAGGCAAAGCTGGCTATGATGGCAAACACCAGTTCCTCTCTACAACAGATCCTGTGACCTGATAAGCCCCACCAGCACAGTGCTGCAGGAAGACAGTTATACCAGAGGTGTGTTTTTTTTTTTTTTGTTTGCTTTTTTTTTTTTTTTTTTTTTGTGACAGCATTGGGCCATTTCTTCTCCTCTCTGCACACTCTTCTCAGAGCTTCATTTCTTCCAGTTTCTTTCCTCAGTCTGTTCCTATTGTTGCAGCAACTGTTACCTTCCATATTTTCTTCACGTACAGCCAACACATGGCATATACTCTGCCTCATGCTGTCCTCTGAGTAGGGTCTTCAGTGTCTACCCCGACTGACCAGTGAACCTCTGGAGGACTTCACCATTTCCTGAGGGCTTCTGACCCAACAGTTCACTTTAGAAATGACTGACATGTGTGGTTATGTTTCTGGGCCACAGAGTGTTTCTTGGTTTCTTACATTAGTTTTCTGTCATTAGAACACATTCAGCACTGTGTTATATGAATGCCTTCAAGGGATATTGCCAGCGTCAGGCTAGCCATCAACCACAAGACCACTGCTCATGACTTCTGTCTGTTCACAAAGCTTGACAAGTCTAAATAACTTCAAGTGAAATTCTACAACCTTTTGCATCCCTGGTTTCTCATCCCATATGCAATTTCTCATAGTAAGACACATCTGGGCTTGTACAATGAAAACAATCTAAGAATCTTTATGAACAGCCAAATTTTGTCATCTTACTGTTAACCCCTGTCATCCATACTGGCAATCAATGCAAGGCAAAGCATTGATTCTAGTAATACAGATAGACAAAAATTAAATTGGCATATTTTTCTCCTAATTCTTCTTCTTCATCTTTTTTTTTTTTTTTTTTGTTAATGTATTATGAGTTGTGAGTTGGTAGAGACAGGGCTTTAGATGACATGATTCGTGACATGCAGGCATAAGATGATTTATATCCTGGTCCCAAGCTCCCTGGCATTGACCTACAAGGCTTTAAGAAATGAGAGTGATATTTGGTCTCAGTGAAGTCAATGAGAGTTTGCTCTTTCCAACTGCATTTTTTTAAATCGATTTAAAACCGATTTTCCAGGCTTACATTTTTCCCCCAAATCACTTTAATGACTTTGTGAGTAGGGGTGGAGGGAGTGGTGGGGTTACTTTAATTTAGTACAGATTTGTGTTCTGCTTAGCTTTTATCAGATTCACTTTGAAATGGTACAGATGAAATATCTTACAATATCTGGGTTTTCTTTCATTAATCATGTTTTACATTCACATAAAAATAGATTTCAAACCAAGTAGTTCATGTTTATGTGCACAGTAAAATTAACTGAGTAGTCACTCTACACATAAATAAAGTATGTGCCTATGACACAAATTGAAAACAAATCCCAAATACTTTGGGTCCTATCTTAGTATCTCTTTTTGGCATGTCTAACTATGAAAGTTTTTAAAAACCTGGTACATTTTCCATATATCTGGTTATATATCTGGTTTCTCTCTACAAGCCTTGCTATCTAAATAGGTATCTGAGGGGTGCCAAGTGGGGGGCACAGGAGCCCACCTGGGAGCCAGGTTATGTCTTGCGCAGTCAGTCTGACTTTCATGCATTTGACCCAAGGACATAGCAAGGAATTCAAATAGCAAGAAAAGTTATTAATGTTTAATAAGAACCATTGAATTAAACAGGTGACCAAAATAGGCAAAGTAATGGGACAAAGGTTGAAATGTTGTTAGATTTCTAACCACTGCCATTTGTTTCTTACAGCACGTGTTGGAGAGGAGGGGAAGACTCTATGAGCCATCAAGTGCCTTCACAATTAACAGTCCACAGTGTGGTCAGAAGCAGTTTATTTTGGCTTGGCTGTGAGGAGAAGGGATATGTGTAAAGGATCAGGTGAGTGGGCACCTGAGCCTGAGGTCCTGCCTCTACTTGCCAGTTATCCCTACTGCTACCCCCAGGTCTGGGCATATTGCCTCCTTGCCTCTGGCTTCATACCTAGATGAAAGCCAGCCCTTCAGGTTGCAACTCTACTGCATGCTCTGTGGCTGAAGGATGAGTGAGCTGTGCAGAAACATGGGACTGAGAAGAGGGTATGGAAAAACTGAAGAGTGGCGAGGAGCAGACACTCCAGCTGCCGCTCTGCTGCTCCTGACTGTCTCAGCACTTCTCTGTGCCAGCATGAAGCTGGGCAGGTTCCCTCAAACCAGGGGTGTGCAGCTCTGCGTGGGAATGGAGGATGGAGCAAAAGCAGGCAAAAAGACCCCATCTGCCAAGTGGTCCTTTATTACACAGCCTCCAAGCTGACCAGTGCATGACTGTGTAGTGACATCAGTACAACAGCCATGAGACTGGAGGATTGCCTAGACAAAAACGTGGGCCCCAGCTTAGTCTGAACTTGCTGCACAGATACATTTTTAGTGTCACTGTGGATAAACATAGAGTGATACATATGGGAAGAAAAAGCAGTCTTGCCTCATGCAGAAAACAGTGGGCTCACCACTGTCATGAAGGAACACAGTCATGGGTTGTAATAAAAGAAACTACCTCAAGGATCAGCAGAGGTGAAAGCTCCTCTCATCTTAGGGATTTGTAGCAAAATAGAAGGGAACAAATTAGAAATCTTCATGCTGCCCCCTAACACCTTGTGGTGTGCCCACATCCTTGAGCAGTTCTGCTCTTCCCAACTTGGAAAAGACCTGCTGAGCTGGAAGATGTTCAGAGAAGGATAATAAAAGTGATCCATGGCATGGGACAGCTTACTTACAAGCAAAAATTTATTAAGCCAGATCTTTTAAGCTGCTTGAATTCTTTAGCTCAAGAGAGGATTGATTGAAGACATCTATGACAGCAATCTGTAAACTCATGTATGTCCTGGAAGGGGTGGTTATTCGCTGTCTCTTCCTATACAAAGCAAAGAGACTGTCTAGGGAAAAGTTCAGAATAACCAATAGCAATCAGTTCTTCCCATCAGGCGTAGTGAAAGCCCGGAACTACTCGCCAACAGATGTTGTGGGTGTTAAGAGTTTACATAGGCTCAAGTGGTGATTGAACAAGTTTGCAGAAGGGAAATCCATCCTGCTTTATTAAACACAAAACAACAAGAAATTCCTGAGTCTCAAGCCATTAGAGTTTGGGAGAATACTCTTGGGAAAAAACATTATATGCTAGCTCTGTTCCTACTTTCTTCACTAGGCATTTGCTTTTATCCAGTGTCAGAGGCAGGAAATTGGGCTAGATGGACCTTTTGACCAACTGGTACTCTCGGGCTTGGTACAGTCATCATCAGCATGCTAGTCTATAAATATTTGCTAGGAATAGGAACATTCATTGTAGAAAACTCCACCATCCTTTAAAAAACAGAATGCTCTGTGAAATTGACGTGGATGGTCTCTGTGGTGTTCACCATTCCACATCAGGAGGGCAGAGCACATGCAAGTGTTTAACTTAAGTGGATTTTTGACAGGTGGACTGCAGACTTTACAGTGGGTATTGAAACAACGGACAATTATTCCTTTGAACACTTAGGTCTTTGTTTAATTGGTTCCTTTTAGCATACGATGGTGGAGGTGTGGGTGGGCATGACCACGGTACCCAAATTTACATCTTTTCAGTAGAATTTTGTTTGATAAACACCCTGACTTATCTGAGACACTGCATTAAGTGTGTATATATATATATATATATCATAAAGAGAATAAAATATGTCATGGGAGGATATCTGTCAGGTCCAAGTGAACCATCTTCCCTTAGAAAGGTTTTCTGCCATTAGACACACAGTCAACACATTTGGTCAATTTGAATGAGTACAGACCCAAATGAGTTCAGACTAATCCTTTCCAAGGGAGTGTTTTTCACCTGCCCTGGAAAATTCCATTGGAAATCATGGGAATTAATAGGCCTTGTAGCAAAAACCTTGTTCTCTCTGTGAATCTCACTGGCCACTCTGTAGCTAGATACCCCTAGCTCCTAAAAATGGAGAGGAAAAAGATATAGTAGGTCTTCCCAGTGTGGGTTGTCCAGAAGATGGCTGCATCTGTCCCATGCTGATACCAATGATGATACCAATTTCTGCCCATTGCCACCATTTCTCTTTTACGCTTTCAAGCTTTTCAAAGGTAGTGTTAAGCATATGCATCCATAGAACATAATATTTCAGTCTAGTCAGTGGAAGGTTGAGCATATGCACAATTGTTTTTCTTGATATAGATTTGAAGGCTTTTATTCTGGTTTTGTGTATGGATGATAGCTCGTCCAGCTTTGTCACAAATTGGGAGCAGAAATTTACTTTCCTTCACTTGTAGTAAACCTAACCTATGTGAAAGTGCTGAATACTAATAAATGGAGAAGGCTTGTAAGCTTGATCCAACGCTCTTAACCGCTGGCAAAAATTTTATTCCGTAATGGGACTCAGAGGTGAAATTACTCTAATAGGAGGTACAAAGGTAAATTAAAATAGGGATGTTAATTTGGAGTGGGTGTAAATGGGTGTGACTCTTTTGAAATGGATCAGACTGCCCTCACTTTCACCAAGTCTGGATTTGCTCCCTTCTCCTTCCCCAAGCCTGCAGAAGAACAGGTGCCGCACTCAGCTCGGGCTGCGAGCCTGGGTGTGTGTCCTGAACTGTCAGTCCTGCCCTTACCATTTCTCTTTACCAAAACAAAAACATGCCCAGAGGAATTTAAATCTGCTGCTTTTGCTCTCTTAATAAATATCAACTGCAAACCTGTTTGTCTTGATCTCTCTGTGGGAAGGGAAGGACAGTATATGGACAGGGAAAAGATGATGAGGGGCCACATCCGATGGATATTTGTGATTGTGGAGGTGGGGGAGGGCTGTAGGAAGGGTTACACAAGCTCATTTTTGAAAGCAGGGGAGAAAATGAATATTAAAAATAAATCCAAAACGAAAAATGGCTGCAAAGAAGGATTTGGGCAAAAGCACTTCATGTAGAGAGTCATGCACACATAAGGGATAAATTACTGAGAAAGGGCATGGAAACAAAACATCTTAAATGTATGTTAAAAAGAAAAAGAGGAAGGGGAGAGAAGAAGAGACAAGGGATGTTGCTAAAGAAACATGGTGGGAGAAATGGTGGCATAGGAGCCAGCTGAAAATAGTAGCAAAATAGCTGCCAGGGAAAGGGCAGATGGAGATGGCTGCATTCTGCTTTCTGTTCCTCTTGCTTATCAAATAAATGTCTTGTTACCATGCAGCTTTCCTGTTAAAACACCTCATCTGGGTCTGACATGGATGCATGGTGTGGTGTGCAGGGCATACACATCTGAGGACATGGGGAGCCAGAAGCACAGGGAAATGAGGCTCAGAAAATGGCAAAGAGAAGCGAAACACCCAGTCAGTCACTCAGAGAATCCCTGTGGACTGTAGAGCAGGAGGAAGAAGTAAGAGGAAGGGAGCCAGTACTCTTTGAAAATAGTCCACTTGGCCACCACCCAAGAGCTTCTAGGGGAACTTAAGCTACTTTTAGCATGGGTGGTGCTAGAACAAACCTTATCTGTGCCACAGAAGTTAGCGCTGTGCTGGTTATCTGTACCTACTGGTGAGGACATCTGTGCTCAGGACAACTGCTCTGGTTCATATCTGTTCTGCTCCACATGTTCTTCCATATTTCCAAGTGAGGTCTTCTCCAGGGCTTCAGAAGCAGTGATGAAGTTGGTTTGTCCTTGTCTACACTTGTAGCTGATTCACATTCAGCACTGGTTCAGCTGCTTCTGTTGCTGACACCTGTTGTCAGCAGTCGGAAATTTTATTTTATTTTATTTATTTATTTATTTTTAGGACAAGTCTACATTGCCCTGAAGCTTAGAAAGGCCCTTAAATTAGACTTAATTCTATTCAGATGTAGTTAGCAGTATTTAATTAGCACAGTCCTGAAGCAAAAGTCAATCTATTCCTTGGATCACTGGAGTGCATTCTGGACACTTTCCATATTGCTGCAGGAGTCTGACCTTTATTTTTTTTATCTTTAGCCCAAGAAATGTGCTGGGGCTTTTCAAGCACTTTCAGAGTAAGGGCCACATCTTAATAGACAGATTCCTTTGCAGATGGCTTCCTGCTCGTTTGCAATTGCAAAATTTCACTGAGGCAATTGCCATAATTGCAGACATGGGAATGTGACATTAGGAAAACATTTAATGTATTCTCATCATCTGTTACAGTACTGCTGCAAATGGAAACCATGGGGAGATGCCAGCACTATGGGTAGGACTCATCTTGCTTAGCTTTGACTGACTGGAAGTTCACATCTAGTCTGAACTGGGCATATAGGTGGCTCTCTGTAGACAGTGAAGAGATGCAGGCATGTCCAGAGGGTGATTCATCTCTCCTGAGCTGGTGTCCAAGGGAAAAGGGATGACTTTCCCTCTGGTGATGCTCCATTTATTATTATTATTGTTGTTGTTATTATTATTATTATTATTATTATTATTGTTATTGTTTTTTTGTGGAGATGAGTAGTTTAGACTAGCAAACCCAATTTAGGCAGCTAAAATTAGGTGGTTTGAGTCCTGCCCTCTGTGACTATTGTGATTTTCACAAACCACCAGAAGCTGCTGAAGAAATGATGAGCCAATGCTAATGGAACTCTAAGAGTTGTTAGCTGACAACCTTTGAGATCTTCCACTTACCAGAAGAGTTCTGCTTATTCCCAGAAAATGATGGAGGAGCTGGCAAGAGGAGACTCTACAGGAATAATAAGAAAGTGGGAGTATCAGCAATAAGGGACAAACCCCAGCCTTAGGATTAAAGGCCTTAGCTGTGTAAACCAAGTAGAGAAGGATGTCCTAGGAGCAATTTGGTTAAACTCTTCTCATTCTCCTTTGCTGCTTTTTTTTTTTTTTTTTTTTTAAATCCATTTTCTTACCCATTTTTCTCCCCTGTTTCAAGGGAAATGCTTACACCACATGGCCTGAACATCCTCTTCCTTATCTCCATATTTAAATGGGGGTTCAGAAAAGACTATTGAACTGTTTTATCTTAGAGTCTGTTAGTCCTTCTTCGGTGAAATATTTTCATTTTGCATGGCCTCTTCCTCAATTGTGAAAGTGCAACTGTTTACAGCAGAGCAGTAAAATCATCTGGATTATTACCCCCCAAACCATCTTTTTGTTTGTTTGTTTGTTTTCCTTACTTTTCAGTTTCATTGTAAAGAACACACTTAAAGTTGAGGTGGGAGTGAGTGGCTAAGAGTGGGAACCTCTTCAATTGGCTTTGTGACATGTCCTGAGCAACCTGCTCTAGGTGTCCCTGCTTGAGCAGACGGGTGGATCAGATGACCTCCAGAGGTAACTTCCAACCCCAGTTATCTGTGAGTCTGTCATTGCAGTGAAATTTTTTGTTGTGAGCTGAATTGCTAGTGAAATTGTAATGTCTATGGGGGCCAGGAGGTGGGGGTGGTGGGGCTTTGGAGGCTGGAGACCCAGCCTCCCACGGCTGGGGAGCTGTGTATGTCCATCCTGAGAACCCACCACGCTGCCCACCTCTTCTGGCTTGTGATGACTCTCTTGTGCAATATCTACTGTATCTACTGTATCTACTTACTGCTGCTGTGTTGTGAAAATCTGCAAATAATTGCAAAGTCTGCTGGTTTAATTGGATAGTGGTGTATTTGAACAGATGGGTGAAGTCTTCCAGGCCACTATTTTCCAGAGTGACTTGGCAGGCGCTTGGCTTTAAGGTGCCCAATCTGAGACACCTTAAAAGTGACGGGTTTCCACAGAATTTTTTGAGAGGCCTCCCCAAGCTGAAGTAATCCAAACCACTGACTAATCCCCCAGAAAACCCTTGCCTCAGAGCCCTTGAGTTGGGGGAGCTTTCATAGTAGCTTGATGTAAGCCAAACTAAATTCATAAAAATAATACAAGACATCTTAGCACATCATTTTTTCACCAGAAAATTTCAGCAGGAGGCAGTGTGAATACGTATGTGTGCTGGCACTTATACAGAAAGTATAATGAACAAATAAATATTTGTGTATTAAGAGAGAGAGGAAAAGAAAGGCATTTTATTTCATGTGAGAGTTGGCTGTTATTGTTATTTTTAATAAGGTACAAAATGTTAATGTGAAACCGTGTTCCTGTGTACTCTGGCCCTTTTAGCTAAGTACTTGCTGGGGAAAAGAAAGTATCATACTTGACTTTCTGAAGTATATGCTGTTATCACTTGTTAGAGACTAAAAAGGGAAAGAATCGAATTACTTATTAATTAAACACAAACTCTGTAAAACTGTTCAGAGACAAGCAGCCTCCAGGCCCCAAGCTACAGATGTCTGATCCTTGAATGTACAAAAGAAAACCAGTTTATTAGAATTATCATCAGCTTTTTCTACCAGTAATTTGTAGGGAGACAAGAAAGCTGTAGTAGATGTTGCTGTTCTCACTGGAAGATTCCACTAAATCACCCTTGCAAAAAGAAACAATTTGTAAGAAGAAATAAATGGCTGTTGTAAAATGTTGCTAAGAGTATCCACAGAGGGGGTAGTACCAATCTAAAATCAACTCAATAAAAATCAAAACAGTTTTCACAGGCAGAAGAATGATGTAGCTACATAATTTTACTGAAATTATTATTGGGAACCTGGCCTTGGAAGTCTAAACAATTGCAGTGAAGTTGAGATGTCCTAGTGTCAAAGTCACTTTAGAAAATAGAATATTTGCAGTTATTTGGCTTAATAAAATATTCCCAAATCCTTCTCCAGACCCCATGTCAGAGCTGGAGCCGGCCCTTCACATGAACAGCCAAACCAGACTTCAGTTCCAGGTGAGAGCACTTCTTGCTACTTTGCTCTGTTGATTAGTTCTTTGTCTGAAACATTGTGGTCCTGAAGCCATGTTACTGCTTGACAGTTCGGAGTCTTTCATTTCTAGTAAAATGAGCTCCTGGTACCTGTGGGTAAGGAAGAAGTCTCAAAAGGCAGAAGACAATAAAAAGAACCCTGACATTTACTCTTTTGGAAAACTCATCATTTTTAAAACCCTGAAGCGACCTCGCACCCTCGAAGCCATGTACTCATCAGAGCCTAGCCTCCTCCTCCCCAGCAGGCACCCCAAGAAGGCTTATTGCCAACCATCTTCTAGAGCATTAGACATAGGTTTCAAAGGTGTTTAGACACCTGAATGCCTTTGAGGAGTTGGCCCTGAGTTCTCAGCAGGCTTAGTTTGGCCTGGTGGGTGGCTGACTAGCCTCTTTTGATTGCTGAGTGTTGAGAGTTGTTTATTATTATTATTATTATTATTATTATTATTATTATTATTATTATTATTATTATTTTGTTTCTAACTCTGAGGCTGAGCAAGCCGACCGCAGCAAGAAGTGATGGGAATCTGATGGAAGGGTCTAGCAAGGTCTAATAGTTTGCTCTGAAGACTTGCAAGGAACATGTTAGAAAGGGCCCTCACTGGCCTAAGAAGTCTGTGTGTTTGCAGGTTCCCAGGGCTGTCTTGAAGTCCTGTGGGCTCAAAGAAGCATTCAGGCATCCACAAAGCCAAAAGGGCTTGGATTACTGTTATTGTTATATTTTTGTTCAATGTGGGAGAAGAGCAAGTGAATTCTATGAGGTTGCACATGGTTTGCAAGAACTAGAGGCCACCACAAATAGAAGAACTTACTTTAGGACCTCATTGTGGAGATTTGAGGAGCAGTTACTGAGTGAAATCATAGCTCTTGCTGCTTCTGTGATTTCCCACGTATTTGTTGCAAAGCTGGGGTAAGGGGCAATAGCAGAAAAGAAAATAGTGGATAATGTCTTTCCAGTCAGGCATATTTTGCTTTGCTAGAGCATTCAGGAAGAGAATCCCAATTGTAAGCATGCTCAGGTCCTATATATCTAAGTTAGAAAACACCTTCAGCCCCGTTTTATTTCAATTGGATTTGGAAATCTAGGGTGTGTGCTGAAAATCAGGCTTAAAGAGCTATAGCAGCACAGCATGAAGCCACATAGTTTTCATGGCAAATAAAAGCTGAACCTTCATATTGTGGGTGAAAAAACACTGCTAACTCTGGTTATTTTATCAAGCCTTGAGATATTTGGTGCCTTTGTGGAAGTCACCTCCCCTAAAGCAAGGTGTTTTTGTGAATATGAACCTGAAACAATATCTATGTATTTCTAGCACTTGCAGCTGCGGCAAAAAGCTAGAATACAGGACTCTTCATGGGCTTCAGCATGCAAAGTAAATGAAAGCCTCGCAGTATGATTTGAGCTAGGCTGCTGGTTTTGATGAGGACTGGCTCATGTATTTTGAGTACGATTTCCCATGCTGGGGAGGAGCTGTCTGAATTTCTTGCTTTCCTCAGGGCACTGCAGCAAGAGTAGAGTCAGGGTGGTTGGTCTCATACCTGAACTGTAAATATCTAGAGTGAAGGGGCTGTGTTTCACCCTGGCCTCTTTCATTATCAGCTGTGGTTCATCTTTGCCGTTCAAGAAAACTATTAAATATACGCTACAATATTTGCAATGTTTACTTTGTCCTTTGCAAACTCTTTTGAGTAGTTTTTCTCAAAAACCCTTTCAAACTAGAGATAACAAGGTGAGAAACCCTTTAAAGTGATGCTTTCAGGTACTTGTTTTTGAACAGAACTCCCAGTTTAGCTGCTAGCAGCCAGAACAAAGGAAGCAACAAGGCAGCTTGTTAGAGTCAAAAAAACACAGCAGATTAGGCCCCTGCCACAAGAAATGTTTAACTGTTTATGAGGGAAGCACAGGACAAATACGGGTAAATAAAAAGGACTCTCTTTCTCCATCTTTCTCATACACAAATGAAATGATGGCCTGAGTGAAGGGAGAGAGCATTTTGTAACAGACTGGCTTCTCTAAAATAATATTTGCCTTTCTGTGTGCCAGCTTGTTCTACAATTTCAAGCATGGCTGATTTAGGGGGAAGCGAGGCACCAGGGGCAGCCCGTTGGTGGCAGGGCTTGCCAGGCTGCTGACCTGGCACAACTCCTGCTGCTGCGGGCGGCAGTGCAGGAGCTGGCGCTTCAGGAGGAGCAAGGAGCACAGCCACAGGCAGCTGGGCCAGGAGCTCTTAGAGGGCTGAGAGAAGGGGAGGGATCCTTCTGAACCTGTTATACAGGTTGCTTATGAGAGGATCTTCTTAGAGGAAATTATTTTTCTTCTAAATAGTACCCCCAAAAAGAACACGTGTGATTCCAATGTGGGGCCATTGGTATGAAGAGGTCCTTTTTCTTTTATCTTGAAGCGTCTGTCACCTACCTCATACTGATTTTTCTTGTTGCCAGAGACTTGCAGAATCAATTTACAATCTTTCTCTGTAATAACGTCATGTTTCTGTAGGTCAAAAAAAACCTGGAGCTGTATAATTCCCTTGCTGGGTTTATTAACACAAACAAGGTGTGGTAAGCTTGAAATGTAATTGTTACTGTTATATTTGTAATTACCCTGGCACACAGAGACCTTGCCTGAGATTGAAGTCCCACTGTACCAGGATCTGTGCAAACAGAGCATTTCTAACAGCTTAAAGTCTAAACAGACAGGAAAAGGTAGAGAGGAGAAACATGGATGACTAGTTGCAGCAGTGTGAATAACATGACCCAGGAAAGCCAGAACCAGAACTCAGAGCTACAGCCCTGATTGTACTTAGTTACTTAATGCCACCATTTTGCTATCTGAGATGGGTCATCTCCCTTAAAGGGTTTAGAAAGTGTCCAGACCAGTTCCTCTGTTTATATAAGGAAGATGTTTGTAGACCTCTTGATCCCAAAGCAATTAATATAGCCCATAGGGGGAGAAAAAGGAAGAAAAAAAAAATAAAAATAGGCTAGATTCTCATGTAAATGGCACCCTGAGTGCCTAAAAATTGTTATAGATGTTTTTGTGTAGGGTTATTTTTCTGGTGAGTGGCCTCTCTGTGGTCAGTTGTAAGCATCACATGTACATAGTTATGTATTTCTGAAAAAGCCTATTGCATAAAGCTGGGATCACACCAAATGAAAACAAAACACAACACTGACAAAAAATAGCAAGCTCTTCCAGCAACGTTCAGTAACTGAGTTAGAGGTTAGTGCTGCGTTCCGGAAAAAAAAAATCCAGGCACCATATGATTTCATGCACTAAAAAATTTTAAACATTTCAGAGGAACATAACATATGACATAGGGTGCTTTTATTTAATGAATGACTTTAAAAAATGAGGCCAGTGTCCCTTCTCACAGATGTACACCCTGTGCCAAGAGCGTTGCTGTACAATGTGTCATCACTTGGGAACCTAAAGAATTGTACTTGAGAAAACATTGCTACAAAATATCATCCCCTTCCCAGAAAGGTTCACTTCAGGCTTTGTAGAAAAACAGAACAACTCATTTCCACTGAATATAATTCATCTATTGAGAAACTTTCTTAAAGGCATAGGTTGTTGAGCAAGTGGCTGGAAAACTGTTTAATCTCATAGTAACAATAATAGTCCAGCATTATTATTACTACTTAGCTCTTGCATAGTGCTCTCCATCCTCAGAGGATTTTACAAACACGAAGCAGTTCATCTTCGCAGCACCCTGGTGAGGTGGGAAAGTGCTATTAGCCCCTTTGCAGGATCTGTGCAGGGGTGCCTTCTCCCTGAAGTGTTTTGCCTGAGTGGGGCTTGTCTTCCTCACTTTAAACGCTGTGTTTTCTGCTTCTGGCCAGCCTGAGGTAGAGCTACTGCGGAGACAAGACCCTTCAGTTTTACCATAAACATCAGCCCTGAGTCTAGAGGGCTTTGTCCGAAGTATTTATACCACAGAGTATTTTATATGATTGGCACTGTGGCTGGGAGGAAAGGAAAGGGGATAATGGGGAAGGAAAAAGGGTAAGGAGAAATGAGTAAGGAAAGAGAATGGAAAATGAAAGGCAGGAGGCTGTTTAGCTGCCACGAGAAGCCTCTAGTTAAGATGCTCCTGCAAGCAACTTGCTGTTCGAGCAAAGCAGCAAGTGATATGTGATATATAAATGGGAACTCATTACAGATGGAGCTATGCTGGCTCGAAAATGCTTTTGTTCAGATGTTGTGTTTTGTTTGGAGAAATTAGACCAGTTTACAGCAAGGAATTGTTTTACTGATTTAAACCTCATCTCCACAACAGCATTGTTCACTGGGGTAACTAAACACAAGGGTGTATGTGTATTTACTTTTGGGGACTATAACTGAACATCCTCTTAAGAGTTTATCACCCAGAGGGTTGCATTGCTGCTGCCTTTAGGATGCTCCCAGCATCAACTGCTTCAAGAGCAGTACAAGTTCTGTCTCTCATTGTGTACTCGGAAAAAAAAAAAAAAGGCGGGGTGGGTGGGTGGGTGGGTGGGTTGGGGGAGGGGTGAGGGGGGTGGTTTGAGCCCTACCAGGAGATTCTTTCCCAAGATAAAACCAGGATCATTCAGAAGAACCACTCCTTTAGCAGGTCAAGGGGAGGATGGTGACCAGTGGAGAGCTGCTGTAGCTCCAGAGGGAAAAGAATGAGTAACTCTGAGTGCTAATAATATAAGCTGGATCTTCCACAGACATAACAGTTTGTATAACCTGCCCTTAGGCACAGTGGGACGGCCCAGCCCCTTTCCGTAGCTCTGACAGATTACCCACTTTTCAAAAGACCTCCCTTTAAGGACACCCCTCTGCACTGCCCCCAGTCAGGGTCCTCTCAGGGGCTCGAAAATCACCTGGACCATTCCTCACCCCCTGAGATGCCACCCAGGACTTGTGTTAGAGCCCCCATCCCGGGGCTGAGCCGCCCTCCTCCTGCAGCGAGGGGAGCAGAGCCCGGTGCGGCGTGGGGCACCCCCAGAGCAGGGACCCCCAGAGCATCCCCAGCGCTGCTGGCGGCTGGAGGGGAGGCCGGGCACACCGGCTCTGGCCTGATCTCTGTCCTTAGGCTCCCTCTAGAGTTTACAGCGACCGAGCAAAAGGTCTTCATCTCCGCTTGGCTGCATCCTCCCGTTGCAGTGCGGCCGCATCCAGGCTCCTGCCCGCAGCAGGGCAGCGGGAGCGGCTGCTGGCAGGGATGCTGCTGGCAGGGATGCTGCTGGCAGGGATGCTGCCCGCCGGCCTCCGGCACCCTTCCCTAATGCTGAACCCTAACCCTGCCCATGAGGAGCCCGTTAAGCATCTCAGGAGTATCCCCAAGGCGCCCAAGTGAATTTTCCTGGGGTCTGTGGCTCCGGCCTTGTGACGGCCTTGTCCCAGGTCTCTGGAAGAAGTCAGGGTTTTGCCAGAAAAAGCAGAGGCAGTATGGGAACAGCATCAGCTCAGTGGCAACTGAGGTGGGGGAGAACTCCCCGAAGACCCCAGCTTCCTGACGGGTCACCTCATGCTCTCGCCTTCCCCATCTTCAAGCCGGGATGGCGCGCCCCGTGGGGTATTATTTCCAGCCCACCTGCTGCTTGCGAAGGAGCGTGGAGAGCCCCAGGTCACACACACCCCCCCCCCCCCCCCCCGCTGCGTGCGGCTCGGGTACGCCTTGCCGTTTCCCCTGACAGCCTTATAAAGTGCTCGGAGAGGAGGGTGGCCAGGAGGAGGGCGTGAAGCCTGCATGAGCGGTGCTGGAGGGGAGAAAAACAGCCGGCAGCTCTGCCCGTGGAGAAGCCCAGACACGACGGGGGGAGCAGGGCACCGGGGGGAAGCGGGGACGGGTCGTTCACGGGGCTGAGAGGAGCCAGGACATCCTCGCACAGACCCCCCTGGGAACACCCCTCCTCGGGTCACTCCTCCGAGCCCGCCGCCTGTTCTCCTTTGGGTTTATTCGCCTTTCCCTCTTGCAGTCCCCTCTTCCGAGCTTTTCACCGGCTGCTTCTTCAGCTTCAGAGGCGGCAGGGGGAGGAAAAGCGGCCACCTCGGCGGAAGCCGCCCGGAGCTCGCCCCCCGCCTCATTCCCGGCGCCGCCTCCCCGCAGCCCCCCAGGCCGGGCTGCTGTGTCCTCCTTTTGCAAGACGATGGCGCTCTCATCTTTCTGCATCCCTCCTCCGGGCCTCTATAGTATTTTTTCACGCTTCGCTGCTACTACGGGCAGACGCCTGCCTCTCTCACGATTTGCTGCGGCCATCGGGGGTGCCTGACTGTAAACAAAACACTTTAGATCATGGCAAGGTCGCTGCAGACACAGCCTTTCTCCTTCGCAGCCGCCGCGATTTAAGGTGGATTGCCTCCGACGGGGGTGGCGGGCAGCAACGCAAGGGCCGCGGTCGCCGAGTGCGGCTGCATTGATTTATTTTTTGTTTTTTCCCCCTTATTTTGGTCACAAGGCGTCCTCCCGGCCTCCTCCCAGTCCCCCGGGCGCCGTGGCTCCCTTCCCTTGGAGGGCACAGCCCTTGATGGAGGAGAAGGAGCAGCCAGATAAACCAGTAGCGGACCACTCCTCTTTCCTTCTTTCTCTTCCAGCAGTGGCAACATGTCTTTAGTTACTCATTTTCAACGTACTTGTACGGCAGTAGCATCATCAGGGGGCTGAGTGCCAGGCCCCTGTGCTAGGGGCTGTATAAAGAGAACAAAAAAGTAAGTCCTTGTCCCACAGGAACTTGTTTCTTCTTTTCCAGATGCTACAGACAGATAAATCAGTGCTCTTTGCTGCTGCAGTCATGTTCCTGTTTGTTTACTTGTGAGGCTACACGGTCTTTACCAGTGCTTGCACCCTATTATTGCCGTCATCAATCATTGCCGTCATTATTATATGATTTTGTACTCTGGTACACTGCCACAATCCTACCAGCAAGCAGCTTGCCTTTCTTTTCTGGACTTGGGGGTCAGGCAGTGACTCCCAGCAAGCCAGGGACCAGAGAGTGGGAACTACTCACCTGAGAAAGTTCCAGGAGGTTACCAGTTGGCACTGCAGCAAGATGGCCCCCGTCAGCACCGTGAGCCCTGGGCATCTTCAGGAGCCCCACGACATATTTTGTAGATTGCCTTCCTAGTATAAACCCCCGCTCCTGTGCTGATCAATACACAAATGAAATGTCCCACACCTGACAGAGAAAGTGGAAGAGAAGTTTGAAATGGCACTTCCTGGCTGGTGCCTATGAAAATCAAAGAGAGGAAAGCCTGGAGAAAGGAAGAAGAAATCCTTCAAATAAAGCAGATGAATAGGCCTCACTTTGCCAGCTCATGCAGCTTTATCATAGAGTTGCAACTTCAAAAAAAAAAAGAAAACGAAAAAAAAGTCTAAGCTCCTGCAGACATGAGAATGTAAGTTTTAATTTTCTGTAAGTGGATTGCTAGATTTTGTGGTTGCTGAGAGAAGCTGGAAAACAACTTCTGAGTGCTAAAAATCCCGGCAAACAAACAAAAATAACATGGCTAATATTTTATTTCAACCTTGTGGTTTTAAAACCCATCTCATTTTTATTCTTCTTTTTTGGCTGCGCACATCATTGTTGGAACCGGGGACTGGCCGTACTGAGATCGCTTGGGCGAGGGGGCTGAGCAAGGGCCAGGGGCCTCTGCCTCGGGGCTGATGGAGGCAAGCAGAGTGCTGAGGCCTGGTTTTGAGTGTTGTGAGCTGGTTTTGTTCCCTTTACAATATTTGCGGAGTTAGCTCACTGGCTGGCAAAAGCGACTGCATTGTAGGTTTGGGTGGCCCATCGCAACTGCAGACCCCAACCCAGACGGTGTGTGTGTGTGTCTGGTGTGTGTGAGCACAGCACGGGGCAGAAGCTCACTATCTTCAAGGCCACACCAGTTGACTCTTCTTTCAGCCAGTTGAACCTGGTTGTGCTGGCCCTGGCTCGCTGAGGTAGCTTGCTGCTGGTGCAGCCCCCCAGAACCAGTATCCCAAGGTGGTTGTGTCTGATCTTGCCAGATGGCCTGGCGTGAAGGGTCTCCAGTCCTCCTAGCCACCTGGGCCCTGGGAAAAGCCCAAACCTCCAGCACCTGCAAGCAGCCCCAGTGTCCTGCAACGTGCTGAGGGGGCTGCCCTGCCCGCCGAGGGAAGGTGGCAGTGGGAAGGGGCTACAGCCAAGGATGGGATGGAGGAGGATGCTGCGTTGCTCTTATCTCCAGCGTATCTGCTGCAGCTATCCGAGGAAGCAGCTCAGAAAATCCCTGGCTGCGATTCTTGGCTCGCCTAATCTTCAGAGCACACAAACAGGGCTAAAACGAAGGCTTTCATTTCCTTCCCTCTGCTCGCCAAGGTCTGAAATCCCTGAGGAGGCTTTCTAGGGCCATTTCCACACCTTAATGGTCCTTCCTCTGCCAGGCAGACAGCAAGAGGCGATCCCTCCCTCGCTCCTGGTGGCCGGGGTCCGTGATGGGACAGGGGTCCCGGGAGGTCCTGCTGCTGTCTGTGATGGGACGGGGGTCCCGGGGTGTCCCGGGTCCCGCTCCCGTCTGGGGGCTGCCCTGAACTCCTGACGGGGGGGGGGCGGGGGGTGGGGTGGGGGGGCCGTGGCAAAGCAAAGCTCCGAGCGCTCTGGAGACCGAGCCAAAACGTAGCTAGCTGCCACCATTACTCCAGGCCCAGCGGCCGAGCAACAGCATTTTTCTTTCTTTTTTTTTTTTTGGGTGGGGGGCACAAGTTTCGCCGGGCCTGGGCTTTGCGGGAGGACAGCGGGCTGGGCTGGGCTGGGCTGGGCTGGGCTGCGGTGCACGGAGCCGTGCCGTGCCGGCGGCCTCCATCGCTCCGGCTTCTCCCCGCCCCGCCGAGGGGAGGCAGCGGAGCCGGGGCCACCTTTAGGGCCGGCGGCGGCGGCGAGGTAGGGCCGCGCCGACGGGGCGGTGCCCGGCGCCCTAACCAATGGCTCGGCTCCACTGTTTAAATAGACTCGTCCTGTCAATCATTTTCTCCTTCGTCAACCTCCCTTCAATCGCCATATTGGGCAACCGAGAAAAGGGCTCGTCTCGCCCGGGTTTTTTTTCCCCCCCTCTCGCCCTTTTTTACTACGCGGCCGCGGGGAGAGCGGCGGGGCCGGGCGGCCGTCGGGGGGACAGCGCGGAGCCAGGGCCGCGGAGGGAGGGAGGGACGGACGGAAGGAAGGGAGGGAGGGAGGGAGGGAGGGAGGGCAGCGGCACTCCCTGCCCGCCTGCCTGCTGCACGCTCCCTGCGCGCCCCCTGCGCGCTCCCCGCCCGCCTGCGCGCTCCCCCGCGCGGCTCTCGACCCGCCCGGGCTCCTCGACGGCGGCCGTCGGGGCTGCGGCGCCTGGGGCAGAGCCTCTCCGCCGCTCCTGCGAGGGCGAGCGGGGCGGCGCGGAGAGAGGAGGAGAAGCTGCGAGCGCCGAGAGGTGAAAGGCGGAGAGCAGGAGGAGGAGAAGGAGGAGGAGGAAGGGGGTGCAGCGAGAAAAACAAGCGCCGCCAGAAGAAAGAGGCCGGGGGGAGATGTCAAACGTACGCATTTCTAATGGGAGCCCTACCCTGGAGCGCATGGAAGCCCGGCAGTCGGAGTACCCGAAGCCGTCAGCCTGCAGGAACCTCTTCGGGCCGGTGAACCACGAAGAGTTAAACAGGGACTTGAAGAAGCACCGCAAGGAGATGGAGGAGGCATGCCAGAGGAAGTGGAATTTCGATTTCCAGAATCACAAGCCGCTGGAAGGCAGGTACGAGTGGCAAGCCGTGGAGAAGGGGAGCTCGCCCGAATTCTACTTCAGACCCCCGAGGCTACTCAAAGCTGTCTGCAAGTCCGCCGGCCACCAGAGCCTGGATGTAAACGGGAATTGCCAAACCGTGATTTTTGTCGGTTCTCAGGGAATCTCAGAGCACACTCACTGTGTAGATCAAAAGACTGCTCTTTCTGAAAAGCAGACGGACTTTGCAGAGCAGTGCACTGGGCAGAGGAAAAGACCTGCCACCGACGGTAACGTACCCTTTGGGGCGCTTTTACTTGCGTGCCCTGCCGGTGTCAGCGCCACGCGTGGCCCCACCGCGGGGGGGCTGCGCCCCGCTGGATGCCGGCCCGGGCCCCCCCGCCTCCCGACGCCTCCAAAAGCCCAGGCGCTGTTTGCAGCCCCGGGCTGTGTTTTTTGTTTTGGGGGGGTTGGTGGTGTCCCACGATAGGTGGGAGCCGGCGGCTGGTTTGCGAGCGAAAGCCCCTCCATGGTAATAACGCCCCGTGCCCCCTGGCCGCCCCTCTGTGGGCACGGGGCGAGGAGAGGGGAAGGGGTGGGAGATCGCAGCACCTACGGGAAGCACGGACAGGGATTGGGACAGACCCAGGAAACTCTTGTCCCTTACCTAGAGGAGCACCCCTTCCTCCCCCCCCCCCCCCCCCCCCCCGGCCTCTCCCCCTAACGCAGCCCAATGTTGGCGTCAGGCTGCGGAGATGTGCGGGAGTGACCCCCCTGCCCATCCAGCCCCCCCCCCCCCCTCCTTCCCCCCCCGCCCCTGGCTAGCGAGCAAACATCTAGCAGGAAAATATTTTAATATCAGTGTTCCCCCCTTCCCATCATTCCCCCCTCCGTTTTTAATTTTCCCCTCCTAGATTCCTCTCCTCAAAATAAAAGAGCCAACACAACAGAAGAAGAGGTTTCAGAAGACTCCCCTAGTGCCAGTTCAGTGGAGCAAACACCCAAGAAATCGAGCCCGAGAAGACATCAAACGTAAACCATTTAGGTAGGTTCCCTTTATGGTCTCGGTGTTAGGATGAGGCTGAGGAAAGGAAGGGGTGAGCAAGTGGCCCCCCTGCTGGACCTGGGGGTCTGGGGTCCCTCCGGCATGGCCGGGGGGGGGGGGGGGGGGGGGGGGGGGGGGCTGCACGGAGCAGGGGCTGGTTGGGGGGGCTGGGAGGCGCAGGGCTCCCAGCAGCCTTTGAAAAGAACAAAACAAGGGCGAAGCGCGGCAGCGCCGGGTCCCCAGCCGTCACCAGGGCAGGGGGCGGTGGTGGGAGCCCACCCCCGGCCCCCGACCTGTGCGCTCCCCCACCCTCCTCGCTGCCCTGCTCGTGCGACCCTCTCTGGCCATTCCCAGACGCGCTCGGGGCCGTGCTGGGGCAGGACTGGGGTCTCCAAGGGGGCTGGTGGGTGGTGGTAGGTGGGGGGGCCCGGGGGCTGCGCCCTCCTGGGGCGTTTTGGCCTCCTTGCCCCGCGCTTGGCAGCCACCTTCCACCCGGGAGAGCCGGGCTTGAGAAAAGCGGGCTTCAGCGGGAGTCTGGGCACTCTGGGGCCGAGTTAAGCAAGCGGCTTGTTTTTTTCTTGTTTTTCTTTTCCTGGTTGTTTTGGTTTGGCTTTAGGCGCTGGCAAAGGGGTGAATTTGCAGGGAAGGGAGCGGGTTAATGGGAGCCGAGCTTTTTTTTTTTTTTTTTTGTGCGTGCGTTGTTGTTGTTTTGTTTTAATGCGAGGGCTTGGGGCGGAAGGACTTGGTAAATTGGCCGGCGGTTGTTTCAGAGTCGAGGTTAGGAGAGAGGTTTACAAACACGGTCTGCGATTGTGCAGAAGAGATTAAGCTGTAAAGCAGAAGTTGCAACAAATTAGTCCTGCTGGGGGGAGCACGGCTGCGTGCGGCCCTATGCAAACACCGCTGCCCCCACCAGCTTGGCCTTTGGGCTTTGGGTTTTTTTCGGGGCGAGGGGACGCTCGGCGGCTCCGGCAGCGGCCCGCAGGACGGCGGCGGCCCCGCAGCATCCCGGCGGCGGGGCCCCGACGGGGCGGCCGGGACCCGCCCGGGCAGCGCCTCCCCGCCCCGGGGGGCCGCGGTGGTTTGAACCGGTTGCACCCCCCCGGCGGCCGCCGAGGGAAAGGATCCCGTTTGTTTGGGCCGTTTCTAAACGTCTTCTCGCCGACTTCTTCCCCTGTGGCAGAGCGGAGAAGGCGCGGTTCCTTGTTCATCGGGTGCCTCGGGAGTCGGTGAAGTGAGGAAGACGTAAAGGCGTAGCAGAGAGGAGGATACATATCGTCGAGCTCCATGGGATGGAGGTCCTGTACAAGCACTGAAAAAACAACGACAGAAAACAAGACAAAAAAAAGGCAAACAATAACACTAAAATTTTAGGCACTCTTAAAAGACCTGCCTCTAAAAGCATTGGATGTAGCATTGTGCAATTAGGTGTTTCCTTATTTGCTTCATTGTACTACCTGTGTATATAGTTTTTACCTTATGTAGCACATAAACGTTATTGGGTGGGGGGAGGGAGTGGAAGAGGGCGACCGATTGGAACTTGCTTTCACAATCTAGCAAGCAAAGAAATGTATGAAGAGGAGCAGTGTAGGCTTTTTATTACTTAAAGATGTATTGTCCCTTTAAGTGGGTCCACCGCCGCTTTTTTTCCTTTTTTTTTTTTTTTTTTCCCCTGAATGTACCATCGTGGTAATGCTGTTTACAGCAGATTGTTACAGGCCGCTTGTGAAACTTCTTTCTACGTTAAGCTGAAGAGGTGGGAGCTGCGATGATTCCGTTATGTGGTAGCAAAGGTTTCCCTTCCACCAACCTCAAGTCCCTGAGAGCAAATTTGAATGCCTGTAAAGTCCTCGAAATTCATCCTGTTTGTTACATCGCCTGTTTTTTTTTTTTATTATTTTTTTGAAACTAATATGGAGGGCTTTTGCTCTGATTCTAGAATGTTGTTGTTTCCTTATCTGACCCACTTCCCAAAGTGCTTGTGTGTGAGGGAAAGGGATACTACATCTTTAAACAGTATTTCTACATTGCCTGTGTACCTGTATGTAAAAATAAAAGGAAAGTTTGAAGTGTACTTGTGTACATAACTCTGTAAAGACACTGAGAAATTATACTAACTTATTTATGTTAAAAGATTTTTTTTTAATCTAGAAGACAATATTTTTCCCCATAAAGCCAAAGTGGCATGTTTTTGTGCATTTGTAAATGCTCTATTTGGTAGACTTTTTAGTTTTTTTTTTTCTCCTTTTTTTCCTGGTAATTAATATGGCTGTGCTTAAAGGATTGCAGACTGAGCCAATTTAATATTTTTTTTTGTAATGTGTGGGAAAAAAAAATCCAGATTGATACTGTTTCACATCGAGCAATCAATAAAGAAAACTGCCATATATAAGAAAAATGTTCTTCATTAGTGTGTGTTTCCACCTCACTCTGCCTGGCACAGGAGGAAATAAGCCTGCTTCAAGAAAGAACAGCGAGGTTCCTTGGGGTATCTTCCTGTGGCTTGAGCGCAGGTGAAAATAAGGGATCCAGCTACAAGCTCCGTGCTATCATTGCTCCCCCGTGAGAGCTGGGAAGGATGTGCCCTCACCATTACAAATAGTGGAATTTCCTCTGCCACTTTTTTTTTTTTTTTGAGGGAAAAAATGATGTCGCTCAAGATACTTATTTTGCCGTTGACTCTGAGAGACCTCAACGGTGAACCCAAACCCGCTCTTCTCCGAGACGGCGGCCCCCAAAGCCGCGGCTTCACCCCGGGGCCGTGCCAGCGGCGTGTCCCGTCCCCCCCCCCCCCCCCCAGCCGCTTTCACCCCGAAAATCTGGCGTGGCTGGCTGGTCTCCCCGCAGCTTTCCTGCCTCACTAAGATGGCGCCTCGCACGCCCCTGGCCCAGCAGATGCTGCTGCACACTCCGCAGCCCCCGGCCCCGCCGCCGCTCCCGGGATGCGCGGGGATGCGCCCGGCGTGGGAGCCCCTCGCCACCCCTTATCCTCCCCCATCCCCATCCACGGCCGGTCCCGCCGGTCCCCGTCGCTCCTCCGGCTCCCGCAGAGGGGGTGACGCCGGGTTTTGGGGGCGCGCGGAGGGGCTGTCCCGCTCCATCTCCACGGCCAGCAAGGTGCGGCGTCCCGTGTCCACCCCTCCCCCCCCGGCGTTTTCATCCGGCGAGAAATAAATAATGAGGCGCAAATAAATAAAGAGGGGGCGGGGGGGAGAAGCCCTGAGCGAGTCTCACCCAGCCCTCGCCCGGGTCCTCCCCGCCCCCCGTGCCCCCCCTCCCGGTGCAACGCGATCCTGTTGTTTATCACGGCCGCGCCTGGCTTCGCCCTCCCTCCGAAACCTCCCCGAAAACACTGGGGTGTGCTGGCCCGCGGTTGGGGAGGGATGGGGAGAGGGGCCCGCGTCTCCGCACCCCCACCCCCCCGCCTCAATCTCAGCCCCCCGACTCGGGCAGATGACCAGGACGAGAGGGGACGGGCAGGGCCATGTTCCATTGGCCTTTTCCTCCTCCGGCTGCAAAGGATCGCTGAACACCCTGCCCTCCGCCCTCCCCCCGCATCCCGTCTCCCTCCCCCAGTTTGCCTCCAGGTTGCCCCAAAAGAAGGGGGGGCGGAGGGGAGGGCGAGGGGTGCGTGCTGGATTCTCGGCCGGTAAACTGAAAAAAATCCTCGCGAAATTAAAAAAAAAAAAAGATTCCCCCCCAACACGAACAAAGTGCTCATGATGGAAAACAAACAGCGGCGCCTTCCCGAGCCAGCCTATCCCAGCCACCAGCGCAAGCGAAACCTCCCCTCGCAGCCACCGCCGGCCGGGGGGACGTGGGGAGGCGGCGGGGGGCCGGGGGAAGCCCCCCGGGAAGGTGGGGGTGAGGGTGGTGTTGAGGTGCAAGGGCAGCGCTGCGAGCCCCCGGGCTGAGGCACGGTGCCCTGCGAGCAGCCCCTGCAACCAAATACGTCACCTTAGTATTTATTTTTTTTCTATTTTTTTCATTTTCTTTTTTATGTTCTTTTTCTTAGTTTTCAAATTTTATTTCTTTATTTTTTTTTAATTATTATTATTATTATTTTTTTTTTTTCTGGTGGCTGCTGGGGCTTTTCTCCTCGCCCTCCCGCTTTCACCTGGGGCCGCGCCCGCCCCGCTCGCACCACCCCGGGGGAGCGGCGCCGGCCGCCCGCCCCCGCCCGCCCCGGCCCCTCGCCCTCCCCCCCCCTCGCGACGGCTCCGCCTCCTCCCCCGAAGTGAGCCCCGAGGGGCCGAAAAAAAAATATTAAAAAAAATAATTAAAAAAAATCCCCACCGGGGAATGGGGGGCGGGGGGGGGTCCCTCCCCCCCCGGTTGTTGTTGCAGAGGGGCCGGGCGGCGGCGGAGCCTCCGCGGGAGGAAGCGGGGGGGGGAGGGGGGGGAAGGTTTAAGGTGGCGCTGGGCTTGCTGCTGCGCCGTCCCCAGTCGCGCCGAGCCGGGCCAGGCCAGTGCAGGGCGGGATTTTTTTTTTTTTTTAATTATACTTTTTGTAATTTTATCCCCTCCCCCCCCATCATCTTCCCTATCTTCGCGTTTACCCCCTCGAGCGGCTGGAGGCAACCTTGCCCCACCGCTCCCGGGCCCGCCGAGTTTGGGGAGTTGGTGCTGGGGATTTGGGGGTGGCTGGGGGGTGGGGGCGGGGCGGGGCTGCCGCACTTTGTGCGAGCCGGGCGCCCTCCCCGGGTCCCGCCCCGACTGATGCAATAGGCGCGGCCGCCCCGTCTGCCCCGCGGGGGCGCGCGCGCACGCAACGCACGCACCCGCCTGCCCCCTCCCCCTTCCTCCCCCCCCCGCGCCGCACGTACTTGCACTCGTGCGCGCTCCCGAGTGGACGCGCGTGCACTGCGCCCAATCACCCCTCCCCGCGACCCCCAATACCGCCCGAGGGGGCTCGGAGCTGGGAGGGGGTGTGTGTCTGTGGAGCGCTCTGCGCCACTCCCGGGCGACCACAGCGGCAAAAAGGGGGCCTGAGACCCCCCCTTGGGACAGGGGGGTGGTGGCCTGGCGTTCATCCCTGCCTGGCGTGCTGGAGGTAACCCCAAAAGCACCCACAGCCCCCAAAGCACCCACAATTGGGTGCCGAGGGCTCAGTTTCCCTTTCTGGGGTGTGCCAGGTGGGGAGCGGGTTTGGCCACTGCAGCCCCATGGGGTATGGGTTTTAGGATTCATTTTGGGGAGATTGTATGTGTGGGGCTGGCTGGGCTATACGCACCACAGAAGGGGTTTGTTCTCCTTTCCCTAAACCTGTGTATCCCCTCTGCCAGGGGAGAAGGAGGTGACTGGATCCTCAGCAGGAGCATTTGAGTCATGGACCTGAGCAGGGCTCATGGGAGACTTTGGGCTGGAAGAGCCACTATCAGTGCATCCTCAACACCAGGGTTAACACCCACCAATTTTCGAATGATATTTTCATCAAATAGTGAAAGCACTGAAAAATGAAGCTTTCGGCTGTCTGTACCAACTGTGAAGCTTCAGCTGACCAAACCTGAAGAAACACTGAACGTCATTGTTTTCAAAAGAAAATATCCTGCTTCAGGAATATCAGCATGTTTTCTTTCAGCATCTTTTGATATTTTGACATTTTCATCTTTCCATTTTAAAATATCATTTTTTTTTTTAAATTTAAAAAGCACTCTACTATTTTAATTTGTTACCTTTTTTTTTTTTTAGTACCACCAAAAGAAAATTTTCACAGTAGAACAGCACGAACAAAATGTCTAGTCTGGTCTGCAATAAAATAACTCGATTATATTGTATGAATTGTTTTGCTCTGTCTCCAGATCTGTCGATTTTAAAGGAAAAACATTGAAGACTCTCTCTCTCTCTCTTTTTTTTTTTAATATTGATTTTTTTCCCCGTTGCTTATGTTTGGTTTACTTGCTGAGCCAAAGACAGGCATTTTTCACACTGGTCAGGTAGTATCTGCAGTCGTGGTTTGCCATGTTTCACTCAGGCTAGGCCATCTCCTTGATCCAGGGAGCTTGCATGTTTCCTCTCCCTGCCTGATTGCTGCCTTGCCCACATCAATCATTGCAAGTCTCAAAATTATGCAAAAAATTCAAAGTAAAACAGGGAAACTTTTTTTTAATTAAAAGAAAAATCATGACTAATTTACTTTACTTAAAAGGAAGGCAAATTTATCTTTTCCTATATTGATTTTGCTGCTGATACAAAAAGCACAGCTGCCTAAATATAAATCAGCATCCAACCATCCGCTCTTCCCCTGTGCCTGCCTGAAGAAAACAAAACACAGCCGAGGGCAGTTAAAAAAATGCCCTGAAAGGAGGTTACTGGTGATGTAGAAGCACTAATCATTCCAGATGACAGGTATCTGTCCGCCACAGAGCTTTGTCCCCTGTTGTCTTCTGTCATCCTCTGGCTCTGCCCCGATGTGGCGGGGTGCCTGGCTGGCCTCACCAGCCTCCTGGAGGAATGAGAGCAAGAGGGAACGGCCTCTGCCTAGCAGCACAGGCAAAAAATATTTTTGACAGGCAGCAGGTAGAAACAAAGTCGAGAGCTGCCCTGTTCCTGGTTCTTCTGTGGCAGGGTGCTCTGATAGATGGGAACCTTTGCTTCTTGTTACAGGGTCAACTTCCAGCCCTACAAGGCCACTGCAGCACAGGAACGGTCCTTGCCTCAAGGTTTATAGCCTGGAGGCTGTGTGGGATAAGCAGTAGGTAAATGTGACAGATGCAAGTCATGGATGGAGCATTTGCTCTGGGTGTAGAGGAGCAGGACAGACGTGGCTGTTTTCCCTGCCATCCCGTAGAAAGCAGTAGGCGTGCTGCCCAGAGCCAGGGCAGCCACCCTTTCAGGGCACCTCCAACTCCCCAGGCCTAAGCCATACTCCAGGTCTGAGCTAACGTAACATGCCTCCTTTTGGAGGGAGCAGAGCTGAGCTGCACTCCTCCTATTACACAGATACAGAACAGATACAGCTGTTTTGCTTCTTTTATTTATTTAGTTAGTTATTTGCCACTCAGAGGGGGCAGCCTTGGGTTTTGGAGAAGGGCTGGGCTAAGGCTGTCAGTCACACTGCCTCTGCAGAAGAGGACACCAGTTTCTCCAAACAGCCCAGCCAAGTCAAGGAGACAACAGCAGGGTGCCCGGCATGCCTCGGCAGCTTGGCACCTGCTAGCCATCTCTGGGTGGAAGCATGGAGCTACACACCCTGTGGGTGAGCCTTCCCCATCCACAAGACGGGCTGTGCCAGTTCAGGCTTTTATACCTGGCCGTCCCAGCTTGCCTGCGGCTATTTGGAGGAGCCAGCAGGCAGGAACATTAGTTTCATTCCAATTTTATCCTTGGCCTCACATCTGAGACTTCAAGCAAGGATTCCAGTCGCGGGCAGGCTCCCCATTATGTGTGCTCCAGACACAGTTCCCACAAAGACCAAGCGGCTCCTTACGTGGAAGGCCAAACACACAACTGTTGCCTGATAAAGGTTTTCTGCCATGACTGACTCCACACAGATTGACAGTGGGGACTCGATGTGCGAAATGGGCTCCCTCCTGCTCCCTCGCTGCTGGGACAGGGTGGAAGAGCTCTGCACAAGCCGGCTGTGCCCCGGTGAGCAGTCGCAGCAGTAGACCTCGCTTTCTGCTTTCCCTGGGGAGAGAAGCTGGAGGTTGGGGACTGACCACACTGTGCATTTTTTTCCTGCCATATGGGAAGCCTGAAGTCAATGCTGTAAGCTTTGCAACCTGGTAGACCCCAACCTTTCTTTTTTTTTTTTTTTTTCTTCCCCCCCTTGGAGTTGAAGTGATAAATTGTTCTCATCCCAGCTGCCACCTTCCTGCCTTATTTATTTCATTCTGTTTGGGGACCAGGGTTCAGAAGGGAAGGGACATGCGCAGGCATACAAACATGGGTAGATAATTATTTATTTTTATTAGTGGATCAGTGGAGGAGAGACCTCTACTGGCTGCACTCGAAGAGCTGCTGCCGTACGTTGTCCGTTTGGCCACAGCCAGGATGTGCTGCTGGCGGGACTTTATGCTTGCCCTCACTCCTGCTGCTTTGACAGTTTCCTCCTGGGTCTCAGACATTTCCCAAGGAAAGCTAAAACATAGCCTTTCATGTTCTCCCATCTTTTTAAAAAAATCAGCATATTAGGGAGTCCCTTAGAACTCTAGCAACTGCTAGCAGCTCAGTTTGTGACAGTGCTCAGTGCAGTAAGCAAAGTGTCTTCTTCCTTTGGGAGGAGCTGAGCCTTGGGCACTGACACATGGGAGAGAATTAGAGGCTTACTGGTACTGCGGGACAAGGCAACAGGGTGTTTTCGTTCACTCTATTGAGTTCAGTTGCTCTTTATCCCCTTTCTGCTCTTCCTCCCAACAGGCTGTGTCCTGCAGCGCTGAGGATGGCGTTGCCAACTGCCTCTCCTGGGTTAGTGGTTGGCCTCTGCTGCCAGGCAGTCAGACAGATGTTAGCTCCTACCTGGGCCATACCCGGGGTCGACAGTGAATGCTTTTCTTGTTGGTCTGGGGAAAAGTTAATACATAGATATTATTTATTTATTTATTTATTTATTTTTTCCTAGCCCAGTCATCTTTATCTGAGCATCATCAATGCAAAAGAGGGCTTGGTGTCTGCAAACAGGTGGAGTTGGGTGAGCTCCACGTTATTCACAGAGTGGAAGGCCTTGAAGTCCCAACCTTCCAGTTTCACTGAAAGCAAGGGAGGCAGTAGTTTAACAGCCTGTACTGCCTACACGCTGACTTAGGCATCCCCTTCCTTCCTCATCCAGCCCACTTATTCCTGCCCCTGGCACTGCTGATGAAATTACATGAGGAACTGGATTAGGGAATGGGCCTGGCAGAGATTTCCTACCTACCTTTCTTTGTTGTTGTTTTTTTCTGCTTTCCAGCTGGATCCACCTCTGGTCTACTTCATCACACAACTGCACTAACAACTCTATCAGCACAGTGGGTGGCAATGGCTGGCAGTGCTGCCATGAGATTGCAGCCTGTGAGCTGACGGTGTCTTCCCTGGGCTTTGCAGTAAAGCAAAAACTCGTGTGGTAAAACTGCCCTCTATCCTACGTTGATTAGTCTTGCTAGACGGTGCTGTGCAACCTCTGGCACTGCAGCCCAAGCCTCTGCCTTCCAGTTTTCATCTCATATCTCTGGCCAGCTAAATCTGTTCCACAAATGACTGAGAGCTGCTTAGTTGGGGAAACAGAGGTTAGCGCTGGTGGCCTGAAGTTTCAGGATTGTCTGTCATATCTCCATCATGGAGGTATTACAGAGATGTTTACTGTGTCAAATTTATTCATTATTTTGTAGGAAAGTAACCTGGTGTGTAGGATGCAAAGACAGAGAAAGGTTCAACAGTGGCTTTTGGAGCTGCAGGCCCTGCATTCTTCATTGCCACCCTTATGAAATCCTAGCCTGGAGCCAGGAGCTGCTGTGATCACTCCTGTCCCATGGCCAGGGCCATGCGTTACCTGTGTACCCCACAGATGGCTATCTGTCTGTCTCCTGCTACTGCCCTGGTCTGTGGTCTGTGTGTGGTGCAGGATCACAGTATGGGGGCAAGGCACTGCAGCCAGGCAGCCTTCCAGTGGCGCCGAGCTGACAGACCTATGGGAAGGTATGGGATGTGGCTGTCTCCTGGTATGGCACCTTCAGCTTGCATGTCTTCTTTGGACAGCTTGGAGTTGTAGGTACTCTCAGCATACCAACAGACCTCAATACCAGAAGCACTTGCTTTCTTTCAAAACACACTGGAAGCTTCATCACCAACTTTTATGCCCTTTCCTCTGTTCCCCCTTTACTGGTCACTACATGGTTAGGGCACCCAAAGTTTCATTTACCTCTTCTGTATGGGGGGACCAAAGTTTCTTTTCTCTCTGAAGTGTCCTAGATACTGGACTCTTGGCTTTTCTGGGTCCTTCTGTCCTTGTGAGCTGCTTCATCACCTGAAACAGAGTGAAAGATTCACTGTTTATTCTCCAGAAATCTTTCAGGCAGGAACTTGAGCATGGGGCTCCTTCTTCTGAGCTGAGTGTCCCAGATGCTAAGTATAAAAGTCTGTGGCAGACATTTTAGTCTAGTTTAGTGCCTTCCTCCCTCCTTCCCCCCCTCCCTCCCCCCCTCCCTCCCCCCCTCCGTTCCTTCCTTCCTTCCTTCCTCCCTTCCTTCCTTCTTTCCTTCCTTCCTTCCTTCCTTCCTTCCTTCCTTCCTTCCTTCCTTCCTTCCTTCCTTCCTTCCTTCCTTCCTTCCTTCCTTCCTTCCTTCCTTCCTTCCTTCCTTCCTTCCTTCCTTCCTTCCTTCCTTCCTTCCTTCCTTCCTTCCTTCCTTCCTTCCTTCCTCCCTCCCTCCCTCCCTCCCTCCCTCCCTCCCTCCCTCCCTCCCTCCTCCTCCCTCCCTCCCTCCCTCCCTCCCTCCCTCCCTCCCTCCCTCCCTCCCTCCCTTCCTCCCTTCCATCCGTCCTTCTGTCTATCCTTCCTTCTGTCCTTCCTTCCATCCTTCCATCCTTCTGTCCTTCCTTCCGTCCTTCTGTCCCTCTGTCCTTCCATCCCTCCGTCCTTCCCTCCGTCCTTCCCTCTGTCCCTTCCCTCCATGCTTCCTTTCCTCTGTCCTTCTGTCCTTCCGTCCTCTGTCTGTCCAGATCTTTGGAGGAAGAAAAGCTTGAAAATCAGTTCAGATCCTAGGAAGTGGAAGGCTACAAGCCCAGCTAACCTCAAAGTAGCAAGATAAGCCCTCTACTGTACTCATTTCCAATCTAACTTAAAAGCATGCCCCTACTCTCTAGAGCTTCCTGCACATCACTCCCTCCTCATGCTACTTAGTGCCTCTTCTGAGTGCCTTTTCTCATCTGTATTTGTACTGCCCCATTTATTAAGAAATTACTCTCAGTGCCACCACATCATGTCTTACCTCTTACATTCACCTTGAAGTGTGACTCTGATTGAAAACCACTGTACTGATGGCATTTTGCTTAGCTAATCTGATCTGCATGAGTAAGAAAGAACATCTTTGGGTCCCTTTCTTGAGCAGCAGTGGAGCAGATACCATATCGCTTATTCATGCCCAGCTGTTACCAAGGGTGTCCCAGAGGGCTTTGCTGGTTGTCCAGGTTGTACAGGTGGATTTAAGGAATCTCTGCTACTTCTGATGGAAACCTGTCCTGTTTTTCTGCTCTCAGTGGCTCAGAATAGGAGAGCTGCATTGAGCTCATGGCATGTGTCTTTATGCTCTGGGTGTTCAATGGCTTAAGCACCTCCTATCTACAAAAAAATCTGAATTCCAGTCTGAGGATTATATTCAAAACCCCTGCTCTTCAGATCCAGGTGAATTTCTAGGCTTGTCTGTCCAGGAGACAGAGGGCTTCTCAAGGGTTGGTGCAAGACCACACAGCAAAAATTCCCCCAAGGAGAATCACAGACACATTTCCTTCTGCTCTTAGTTTAAGGTATGCTTCCTGGTACTGACTTCTCTAACAAACATCCAGAAGCACCTTAAAAATAAAATGTCCCCTTGCCAAGTGAAACAAGCTACTGAACTCATAGACCTTCTCTGGGCAGGAGGATGAGAGAGAGAACAAACCACATGTGACAGATGTTAGGCGTGTTGCTTGATGCAATTCTGGAACCTGCTCAGATGCTGTGGTGAGGTGGGTGGTATTACAAACCCATCTGGACTAGAAAAGAGAAACATTTTTCTAGTAAATGGAACATATCTGGTAGAGAAAGCACTGAGGGGTAATAAACATGTAGCAGAGAACTGCCATCTAGGGAAACAGTCTTTGAGGTGAAGTTGCGGTGTCATGGTGCTTTCTTATAAATAAGTTCCAAGTCACTTTGGAGTAACGAAGGACAAGATGCACTCGAAGCAGCTTTACTGAGTGGCAAACCAGACATGTAAAACAGAGAACTGCTGAACTGCTCTATTTCAGAGTACAGACCAGGGACTGCTATCTGAACAGCCTGCTTATAACTAGCAGCCAGATTCTTCTGAGCACTTTTTTTTTTTTTTTTTCCAGTTCCTGAATGTCCTGCATAGGTTTGCATGAAGCCATGAACAAGTGTTGTGAATACTTACCTTGAGTAAGAGTGCTTTATGCTTTCTCTTCATCTGCTAAACAGTTCAGTGCACTGAATTTCTACTTCCGTAGACTGTATGTATCCTTAAAAAAATAAAAATGTGTTTGGTGAGACAGCATTTTGTAATTGTGGAGAAAGTACGGAGGATAAAACTAATACACAAATCAGCATTTTGTATGGGGAGATGACAAACTCTCATGTTCCAGAAATTCCTTGTCTGTTAGGCCTTTCCTGGTGCAACCTCAGTGCTGAGGGTGCTGTGGCGTTCTCTGGAAAAGCACTGAGTGACAAAATGGTCTCTTTTCCCCACTGAGAGACTGATTAAGTTACTCTGGACCAAGTCTGTGAATATCTGGTGAAAAGGCTCTTTAGCACATTACATTAGTTGCAGAGCTTGGTCCCTAAGTAACCATACAGGAACACAGTCACTCTTTTAGGTACACCATAAGAAAGGGCAGGAGAGTACAGGGAGAGAGATGCTGGGACTGTATGAACTTGAAGTCTTCGATTAAATGCAAATATATATATATCTATATACACATATATAGATATATATATATAGACATATATATATATAGAGAGAGAGACAGTGAATAAAAGCAGGCCAGGGAAGTTATAAAAAACATGTGAAACATAAATAGATTTTTGTTTTGTTTTGCTTTGTTTTTGAAGCCCGATAAATATAAAGATTTCTTTTTCAGTCATGTAAAGTAGCATACAGGATGGTGGAGTTTTTCCAGGCTGCCTTAGTGTCTCTCTGTCTGGAGATAGCTAATTCCTTTTATTGCCACTTACGACCTTTCAGTAATACATGATATGTATTTTGCCAGGGTTGCAATCTCAAAGGACCGAAAGAAATTGAGGACACCTAGGCTATACTGAAGAGTCTGAACATAGTTTTCTGCTTTTTTTTTACACCAGCCACAAAGAATTGCATCATTTCTTGGCTCAGATGATGGGCAAAAAACAGTTTTCACTTTTTCAATATTACCCCCCCGGATGCTGGGTGCCTGTAATTTTGCAGGGATGCTCAAGACTGAAAGATGGTCTTTGGTATTTTCTGGGGAATCTCAGTAGAAGTAGATAACACCCTATCTTTAATCTACTCTGAAATGGATTAGAAAAGACAAATGGACCTTTCCAAAGACAGTGGAAAGTTTTTCTTTCTTTTCTTCCTTCCTTCCTTCCTTCCTTCCTTCCTTCCTTCCTTCCTTCCTTCCTTCCTTCCTTCCTTCCTTCCTTCCTTCCTTCCTTCCTTCCTTCCTTCCTTCCTTCCTTCCTTCCTTCCTTCCTTCCTTCCTTCCTTCCTTCCTTTTTTTCTTTCGTTCGTTCTTCCTTTCTTTCTTTCTTTCTTCCTTCCTTCCTTTCCTTCCTTTCCTTCCTTCCTTCCTTCCTTCCTTCCTTCCTTCCTTCCTTCCTTCCTTCCTTCCTTCCTTCCTTCCTTCCTTCCTTCCTTCCTTCCTTCCTTCCTTCCTTCCTTCCTTCCTTCCTTCCTTCCTTCCTTCCTTTTTTCTTTCGTTCGTTTTCTTTCTTTCTTTCTTTCTTTCTTTCTTTCTTTCTTTCTTTCTTTCTTTCTTTCTTTCTTTCTTTCTTTCTTTTTCTTTCTTTCTTTCTTTCTTTCTTTCTTTCTTTCTTTCTTTCTTTCTTTCTTTCTTTCTTTTCTTTCTTTCTTTCTTTCTTTCTTTCTTTCTTTCTTTCTTTCTTTCTTTCTTTCTTTCTTTCTTTCTTTCTTTCTTTCTTTCTTTCTTTCTTTCTTTCTTTCTTTCTTTCTTTCTTTCTTTCTTTCTTTCTTTCTCTTCCTTCCTTCCTTCCTTCCTTCCTTCCTTCCTTCCTTCCTTCCTTCCTTCCTTCCTTCCTTCCTTCCTTCCTTCCTTCCTTCCTTCCTTCCTTCCTTCCTTCCTTCCTTCCCTTCTCTCTCTCTCTCTCCTTCTCTCTTTCTCATTCTCTCTCTCTCTTCCTTCCTTCCTTCCTTCCTTCCTTCCTTCCTTCCTTCCTTCCTTCCTTCCTTCCTTCCTTCCTGTCTTTCTGTCTGTCTTCATCTTTCTGTCTTTCTGTCTTTCTGTCTTTCTTTCTGTCTCTGTCTCCGTCTCCGTCTCTGTCTCCGTCTCCGTCTCTCTCTCTCTCTCTTTCTCTTTCAATAAAACATGCAGAAAAACTGCCTCTCCACCTTTCCTCAAATTTGAGTTGTTTCTCTCTGCAGTCTGGGCCAGGGCCCCTCTGATGTCTTGCAGAAGCTCTGGCAAAGGCTGGAGAAGCCACTGATTCTCCACTTCGCTGCAATTTGTTGCCTCTTTGAAGAGCAGCTGTTGCCTTTGAAGTGAACTTTTCTGGGCAAATGAGTATCAATGGATAGGGTGAGATTTTGGCTGCAGATGGGCAGCAGCCAATTCCCTTCACAGAGGGGACTCTGCTGGCAGAAAGCATGCAAGATGGAGATTCAGCTGCTCCACCAGCCACTTTGCACTGGAAATACGCAACAAGTGGGGATAAAGCGGAGGGTGAAACAGAGCTGCTCTGTGTTAATCTCCTCCTGGCCTAAGGTCCTTGGGAAGGGTCAGCTTTGCTGCCCTGCCTGGCACCAACCCCTCAATGTTTTTGCTTCTCCTCTGAGTTGATGTGGAGCTCAGGTGAAGGAAAAGTTTTTAAGTGCAGGGTGATCTGCCTCCAGCATGGGATGGGGTGGTATTGCGTGGGTTCTGTCTGTGTTAGGGTGAGCTTATTGGGCAGGGCTGAGTCATTCCAGAGAAACACTAAGTCCTGAAAATGCTCAGGTGTCTTTGTATTACCCTTTGTTCACCTGCACTTCCTAGCTATCCAGTAGGCCTTTCTATTCTCTGCAAGTATATGTCTTAAATTATTTTCTCTACACTTTTCATTCAACCTTCCATCAGTACCTACTTTACAGTGTGATGGTGCTGAGGTGTCAAAGTCTGCTTAGACATGCTGAGCTTGGCTGACTCACTCCCTTGAGATTCTCCTGTAGGTGTCCCTTTGTGTCACTGCCAGGAGGTGCCCAACCAGGTAGGCACACAAAACGCAACGTGCTGTGTGCTGCAGCCTTTTGGGAACTGAAACCTGGAACCTGCCTGGTGGTTCTGCTGATCTGGGGGTTTGCTTTGGATAGGGCGATTGCTGTAACGGGCTTGTTCATGGCAGTTCACACAGCTTTGTTTTTATGCAGCGTTTCACAAGCTGTGGACTAAAAGCAGTCTTCATGATTACTCAGATTTGTCTTGACTAAGCACACTATTACTGAATATAGTACATAAGTATTGTTTTCAGGCAGCAGTAATCTCTCTGCAGATTTAGGGTAGTTTAATCTCTTGACATTGTGCAACTCCTGTTATTTTTAGGCACGTACATTAAGAGGAGAAAAGGTCCATTTAATCTGAAAATATATTAGCAAGTTTTCTTGCTTTCACAAATCTGAAGCAGGTACCACAGGGAATAAGCCAAAAGTCTTTAACATATGATTGCTTTTTGATGGCCAGAATGAGGCAGTTTTCATGATCACTCCTTGTTGGCTGACATTGGAAAGTCAGTTGCTGTTCTTGAAGATTGTTCCAGCGAGAATTAAAGAAGAGGACAAATGACAATGGAGCCTGTCAAGCTACATGGTGAAACAGGGTGGCTGTGAAAGTGGGTATGGCCAAGGTGCTGGAGCTCAGGCTCTAAGTCTCCTCTTTGGCAGAGCATGGAGCTCCTGTATGACTTATCATTGGCCCTGTGCAAAGCTGCTTCCCTCCCCATCTCTAAATGGGGGTGGTGTTGACTCTCACTGAATGGATAACTAAAATCAAAGCAGTTTTCTAAAGGTGAGGTGAAGATTCAGTTCCCTTCTGAATATTCCTAGCACCATTTATCCAACAGGCTTTGGCACATGTGATGAAAACCAAGAAAGATGTTGTTCAGGCCTCCACAGACTTTTTCAGGCTTAGCTTGGGTGGGAACATGAGGTTAGGCATGGCAGACTTTGCTCATGACTGTGCTCTTTGAGTATGAAAAAGGGAAGGCAAAGGCGACGGACAAAGCAAGAAAAAAATCTTAAACTGTTGCACTTTCGGCGGGGGGGGGGGGGGGGGGGGAGACGACGACGACTGTTGCAGCTAGCAGGAAATTGTTGATTGTTTGTTGAAAAGCCTTGCTAACTGTGTTTGCTTTGGATACCACAAGTCACTGGGTCACCCTGGGGACTGTGAGTCATGCTCCTCCTCAAAATGGAAAACATGGATTCGCAACCGTGGTGCCGTGCTCCTTGCTCAGCCGTGCCACAGGGCAGGCCCCCTCTATTGGAAAACGGGGAGGAGGCACGAGGCTGGAAGTGTCTTCCTGTCAGTGGAAGCTTTCCCCTCCAAAGAATTTAGGAAACTATTTCTGAAGCGCACATTGCTCTTCAAGCATCCTTCCTTGGTTTTGGGGAGGTCCTCAAGGAAGCAGCACAGCAGAGTTCTCTGGTTCTTGTATGCTTGTGTTGCTATGGACACAGAAATCTATTTCTGTGTCTTCTGCTTACATTTTGCCTATGTTTTACAGTGCCTTGAGTGTATTTTTAGGATCTGGGGTCCTGGATAGCTCAAAGCATTAAAGTCTCATCTTCTGCTCTCCCACTGGGGGCTAGAGCTGGCTAGTGGTGATGATGTTACCCTTTTCTGCCTCTTCCTATAGGTGGAATGAAACTGGGCGGTGGTTACATTCAGTCTATAAAGGAGCCATGGCTTTGGCAGCAAGAAGTGTTCCAGTTCCTTTCTTTGGCTCACACAGGGAAGCCTTCATTAAGAAAGAATAACAATGCTAACGGCTATTGGAGACACTGGAGGGCTAACACACAGGTTGGCATGGAAGTACACTGCCAGGATGTCAGTACCGACTTTGGCCCTGTCTGCACTGGGCACACAAGTCACCTTTATTTGTTTTCCTCACAACACTGCAGATTTAACACTTCACTTTCTTTCTGCTGGAAGCATAGGCCTGTGGGGGCTCCCAACACATAGAGACTGTCGCTGGGCATGTCTGGCAGGAAAGGAAGACCTTATGTGGAAGGAAGGAAGACCTTATTCTGCCTTATGTGGCAGTAAATCCTTAACTCCATCCTTTGCTTCAGCGACAAGAAACTCCTTCCTTGCTGAGGGATAAGTAAGTCTTCTGAGCACCTTTGGTCTGCCACATATTAACACATGCCTTAGTGTTCCCTGGTAAATGGTGGAATAATAATAATGTGGTTACAGGCCATCTGCAATGAAGTGGGCTGTACCTGTCCCCATGGGTGACAGGCTTCTGCCTTCTGTTAGAGAATGTGGGGCTAGCAAAGAGGCTGTGTGTGGTAAGAGAATGAGTGTATTTAAGGAAATGGGGTTTAAATGAGAATTTAATTACTTGTTTTTGGCCTCATATCTGAGCAAGAATAACATGAAAACCTGAAATTAAGCACTTGTTGCATTCCAATACAGAGAAGAATGCCTCCAGTATTTGAAAATAATTTGAAGATAAATAGAATTAATACTTAACATATAAAAGAGGCAGCTAATGTTTTGACAGAGAAGCTTCCTCCTCAGAGCCAAGAACATGCATTACCTAAAGGAGAAAAATCCTCATTTGTACTGAAGGTTGCCAGGAGTCATAATTAAAGAAAAAAAATTAGTCAAGGTGAGGATGGAATGAAGAACAGAATGATTGTTGCTTCTTAGATAACTGTGCAGGCATGGCAGAAAGAGCATGCACTCTTTCCATGATTTCTCTTTTCTTGATCCGTCCCTATGTCCATTAAAACATTCACTGCAGGTTCCTTTGGAATTAAAACAAAAATGAAAATAGAAATGCCTCATTGAACAAATTGTTCCACCATTGCTGGAAATCAGATTGCTTACCCTCAGTCTTGTGGAGTCTTTGATGTCTAATCAGGGGCAAGTTAGTCTCTCGCTGTTCTAGTTTGTCCATCTCTGAGAGCATCACAGCATTTTCTTTCCTCTATTTGACCACATGCTTGCACAAAGTGGGAGGTTTCATACCAACTTTGAGACAACCACTCCTCTGTCACATTTGATGGAAATTTCCTAGGCAGCTTAAAAACTCCCGGGAGAGCAAAGGGGAAGGGCAGATAACCAGAGACATACAGACCCACCCACACGCTGCGTGGTTGCACAAGGTTCATGTCTTCAGGAAACCAGACAGAGGTTTTGCAGAGCAACGGACTCATTTGTAGGGGATTTGTTGTTCTAATATTATTAGTGCAGCACCCTGGCAATGGCTACCCAGCTGTTCCCAAAAGGTGGGGAAGAGCAGTGCCATGACCAGAGAAAGGGTTAACTTGAAAGGAAAATCAGGTATTTTTTCTGTCATAGCAAAACAGCGTCTCACTGGGATATATAAAATACAAAGCCCTCTCCATTTTATGAGCCTTTCATAGCGGCAAATGTGTAATTTTTTTTTTTTTTCCCCCAGAAAGAAATCCACATGTCCACTTACTTTAATTCAAGTGAAGATGTTCAAACCCTGAAAAGTCTCCCCAGAGTCTGCAGAGACTGGGGATCTGGGAAGATTTTCCCAGTAGCCAAATTTTCTCTGTCTGGAACATCTTCAGAAATACCACTGAGGGATTTTAACGTGTTATTTTAGACAGAAAGTTGCAAAGTCCTCCTATTTTTTCCTCTTTCTATGTTGGACCAAAAATATCTTCAGCAGTCATAAACTGTGGCTTTTTAGCAGAAAGATTTTTCTCTACAAAATGCCCGCTACTCCTAGAGGCAGACTTATGCTATATAATCCAGGATTTCAAGGACTAAGGTCACCACCAGATATGTCAGTCCACAGGGATATCATAACCCATAAATTATACAATCAATAACCTGGTTTTCCCTACTTCCTTTACCAATTAATGGGTTACTAAAGCAGAGGGCTTGGCTTGTATTGTTCCAGTCATGTTGGATGGGGAAAACTTTCAGAAGGAGGATTAAGCAATAATCAGTTTTCAGATGATCTGTGGACGGCTAGTGTTTAAGGTGTTCACATCAATTCTTGCAGTTTTCAGCAACTGTACAAGAGAATCAGCTGTACTTCCAGTTCTGCTTAGTGAATCCTGACATTCCTAACAATTTTAATAATTGTTTAGAAAATATGGGGGTATGTGCTACCAGAAGATGTTACAGCTGCTTTTTTTTTTTCTCTCTTTTGTTTTTTTAATTGATCTCAGGTTTGTAAAATATTTCCCTGCCAGCATACTTCTCAAAAAAACTGTCTCATTATGCTTTATCTCCTCCATTCTCCTTGAAGACTCTGATTAGAGCATTCTTCTAATTTTGAATGGGATTAGGGCCAGAATATGAGATAGTGAGTGATTTATATCAGTTGGTGTGATATTTCCTGCTCTTACTACGACGTTTTTGTATAAATTAGGTGTTTCTTTGTCAAAGTAAAGGGGGTTTGCACCTGGCTCATCTTTTTATACTAATTATTCTTCCTATTTATTTACTTACTAAAATATAGGTATTTGGGGCTGAATTGTGAAACTCAGTGTTCACTCAGATTAATAGTGCCATTGAATTAGTGGGCATACCTGAATAAGGTCTATTATTAAGCGCAATACTTAATTTCTGTTTGCTTTTAACAAATATCCAGAGTAACATAAGCAATATTCTGTGATGCTGATACCTAAGCATATCACATCAAAACACATTTTTTTAACATGTGTAGGAAAGAGAGCTATGCTCATCATTTCCCCCCATCCCACAGTTCAGTTGAGACATTGCTCTCCTTTTCTTCATGATCCAGGCTCGTGGATGAAGAACACAGGTGTAATGTTCAAACCCTGAAAAGTCTCCCCAGAGCCTGCGGAGCTTGAGGATCTGGGAAGCTTATAATGTGGCTGACTTGGCCGAAATCTCACAAGGCCAGCAGGAGGCCCAATTTTGTCTACATGAATGCCAAATTTCTTTTCCAGTGCATGGAGCCATTACTGAACCCCACAATAGGTTTCTTTTCATATCTAAAATCCTTAACAGGGGCAACATATATTTTTCCCCTAGCCTTGTGCTGAGAAATTCCTGAACCATTTTGCTGAAACTTTCCCAAAAACCACTTAGCCTGGGGCAGACAGCATGTATGGAAATAATCCAGCCCAAACAGCTGAAATTGGGCAAAGATGAAGGCAAACTGAAACGTACTCTTCTCATGGAAAGTGTTGGGTGACCTCTGCTAGGCAGAGTTCCCCGCTCCACCTAACTGAGACACACAGGCAAAGAATGCAGCTCACTGTCCGTGTGCGTCAGCTTGGGAGTATGCACCCTGAACAGCAAATGGCACGTATATAAATATACACCCTTCTCTATATATGCTACATAGCTCCCTGCTACCCAGGGCTCCTGGCCGCAGGTCACATACATCACTTCCCTTATGTCATCCTGGCACCCACCATCTCCAGCATTTTTCTCTGCAGGCCAAACGGTATAGTCCAGGACTGGTTTTTCTCTTCTCTTCTCTTCTCTTCTCTTCTCTTCTCTTCTCTTCTCTTCTCTTCTCTTCTCTTCTCTTCTCTTCTCTTCTCTTCTCTTCTCTTCTCTTCTCTTCTCTTCTCTTCTCTTCTCTTCTCTTTCTCTTCTCTTCTCTTCTCTTCTCTTCTCTTCTCTTCTCTTCTCTTCTCTTCTCTTCTCTTCTCTCTCTTCTCTTCTCTTCTCTTCTCTTCTTCTCTTCTCTTCTCTTCTCTTCTCTTCTCTTCTCTTCTCTTCTCTTCTCTTCTCTTCTCTTCTCTTCTCTTCTCTTCTCTTCTCTTCTCTTCTCTTCTCTTCTCTTCTCTTCTCTTCTCTTCTCTTCTCTTCTCTTCTCTTCTCTTCTCTTCTCTTCTCTTCTCTTCTCTTCTCTTCTCTTCTCTTCTCTTCTCTTCTCTTCTCTTCTCTTCTTCCTTCCTTCCTTCCTTCCTTCCTTCCTTCCTTCCTTCCTTCCTTCCTTCCTTCCTTCCTTCCTTCCTTCCTTCCTTCCTTCCTTCCTTCCTTTCCTCCTTCCTTCCTTCCTTCCTTTCCTCTTTTCTTTCTTTTTTTCTTTCTTTCTTTCTTTCTTTCTTTCTTTCTTTCTTTCTTTCTTTCTTTCTTTCTTTCTTTCTTTCTTTCTTTCTTTCTTTCTTTCTCTCTCTCTCTCTCTCTCTCTCTTTCTTTCTTTCTTTCTTTCTTTCTTTCTTTCTTTCATTTTAAATTTTATTTTTAATGGTTGGTTGCTGCCACTGCAAAAAATCAAAGGCAGCTTCACACATTTGCCTGTGTTTTTCATTTTGTTTTGCTACAGAAGTTAAATAGAAAAGCTTTGGAAGGGTTTTCTTCAACACAAAGTGAGGAAGCAGCTGTTTATCATGAAAAAAGCCCATAAGTTTGTGCTTCCTGAGCTAGGAAATAGCTGCCATCACCACCACTAGGGTTTCTCTAGGCATTTCTTGTGGCCTGGGAGATGACTTGCTCTGACACCGTGGCACACTAGGCTGGAGGACAACACTGGGCTGGGGATGGGAGACTAGGCAAAGTCATGTGGCTGTGACTCATTGGAAATTATTTTTCAAAACATTTACCGAGACTGTATGTCCAACAATTTGCGCCCAGCCCTGTAAGAAATCTACCCCATGTTATCATTTCCTTGAAAGAAGAGTGCAAGCAAGGACCAAACCCTGTGGGAATGTTGATCAGTGAAGCCTCTGAAACTGGTGTCTATAACATGAAGATGGGAATTTTTGCTGCTTATGCAGAAGTCAGAAGAGCAAAACCGCTGTGATACACTATCAGTGTTGGCACAGGGATGGCTTGGCAGCTTCTAAAATCTGTCCATCTCTTATTGCCAGCTGAATGGAGCTGTACTCAGCAAAGTGAATTTCCCCAGAGGTGACTCTGCACTGCTTGTGCACAGGCAGAAGGGCTCTGTGGATGCAGGATGGGTGCAGGGGAGGTTTGGCAGGACCTCCTGCAGTCAGAGGCAATCCATTTTGGGAAATGGGCTTTACAAACATTTCCTCCTCTTTGCACAAGCAGAAACACGACAACACAGGAAGAGTTACTCTAGTTTCCTTATTTATGTTCACTTGCTTCCCCATCTGGGCGTCAGTGCTGACAGGCCCCCATGCTCCCTCCTTCCCGCCTGCCTGCCAGCCCTTGGTGGGCTGTGGTGTGGTTACGTGGGGCAGCACAGCATTTCTGCTGTTCCTCAGCACAGAGAACATTTAGGAAGGATTGATGTAAATGGATGCCTTGGTGTTAACTGACGCTAGTGAGAAACAGGCACATCAGTAGTGACAGACAGATTAGACTCTTTTGGTGTCTGGGGAATTCACTCCCTGATTTTGCAACACATGTTGCTTTGCTTTATGTGCTCATCCTCACGGTAGTCTTTCGAGGTCTTTATTTGTTTTGCAGGAGTGCCACCAAGCATAACCTCTGTCTGAGGTGGTCAGCAGCCAGTGGCCTGCAATACTGCCTGGTCTGGAGTGGAGGTTCATCCCCTTCCCTCCTTCTGGGCAGAGCATATACTGCAGTGTGATCTCCCCACAATTGCCCACGTTGGTCCCATCAGCAGAAAAGGGACAAATGCTGGAATAAAATGAGTCAAGTCAAAGGGGTCAGCAACATAGCTGAGGATGGCAGAAAGGCCTACATCACAGAAAGCTGAAGAGCCACCGCATTTTGTTCCTCCTTTCTTTGACTTTGCTTTGATTGAATGGGATGTCCTCTCGGTATTTTTTATAGCCAGTGATGGCTATGCATGTTTTAGTGAGACATACGTAGATAATTCTGTCATATGTACACGACAGGATGGCAGGGCAGAGACTGCGAGTAGCTCTCATTTTTTGAATTATCCTTCTATGGACACATCTTTTTGTCATGGAGACATCCTTTGCTTTCCTAGTATTTTTCATGTGTCTACATGGACAATTTTCTCATGATAGTTGCTGCAAGGTTCACAGTTTCTGCTGTGACTGTGAGACTAATTCAGATCTTAAAATGTTAAGTTACATCAAGCAGCCAACGTAGTTTCACTTTAAATTGTTAGTGTAGACATTGTGCCAGCCAGAGCAGGGCCTGTCTTTGCCCTTCTCCAAATAACTGGGCACAGCTCATAGTTCCCATAAGAACCAGGTGTGCATTTATTCTGAATGGACAGAGAGGGTCGTGGATGATCCTGGCAAGCAAGAGTGGCCTGTGTGGAAATACTGGCCAAGTATGAAGCCTGAGGACTCTGTGTTGCTCTGCCACAGATGCTCTCCCTGCACGTGGAGTGCTGTGGTCTGGCCCCAGTAAGGGAGGAGAACCCCCAGCTTTGTGACTTTTCTTCCCTAAAAGTGTCAGCTGCCAAAATCATTCCTGTATACAGAGGGGGAGCAGGACATACTCTGGGGCAGATGATGGTGGTAGTAGAGAAGGCAGTCCTGCCTAGGACAACACGCTGTCTTTCCTTGGCCTGGTGAAGTGCCACCAATGAAGTGTGACCACAGCAGAAGACCAAGAAGGAATGCTGGGGCTGGCGGCACATACAGGCACTCTGCATGTGTGGCCTAATGTCATGGGTCTCCAAGCATGTGGTGGGGCTGTGAAACTTGAGAGCTGTGCAGGCATTTACGGTACCTCCGTATATCATACTCTGTGTGTCATCTCTGTCCAGCAATGCTTTGTAGCCCTCTGTGGAAATGCGGAAGGCAGGAGCCTGCCACAACAGTGTGGGATCTACTCTGAGGGCCAAAGACCTGTTGCCTACAGATTATTTTTGAGGCTGTGAAAGAAGTGTGTTGCTAGACAGGGATTTGAAGACCAATCTCACCTCTCATAGGCCAGTGTTTTGCCTACGGACTGTTCTTATTTCTTACAAACTAGGAGGCTCTGCATGCAGTAGGGTATGTCAGAAAGGAGGATATAAGCACGTCCCAGATACATGGTGTAGTTTGATTTACTAACTCTACCACTGCAATCCTTGGAAGAAGGAAAGCAAAGAGAATGAGCCATTCCTATATCTCACCTTTCTTCTGCTCTGTCCATGGGACAGGGCAGTGGTGTAAATCTCTGTAACCAAAATAAGCTGTGCTGGCTTGCACCAGCCCAGAGCCCAGCCCTGGAAGCAGCCACCCTGTGGTGCACACCTTTAACCTCCTTCCAGCTGTCACTTGCACAAGCTACTTAGAGATGCATGTTGAAGACCGCAGATACCTGTGAGCAGCACAGATGGCATGATGATTTGTTCCAGCTTCCATTTCATTTCCTTCTTAGCAACAAAATCTTTCTTGTGAACTTCAAGTTTCACAATGAATGTACATATATTGATGTATGGTTTGCAGGAAGAATTTTGTTCAAAATTCTACAGAAAACACAACTGGTTGAGTGCATTTCTGAGTATTTCCTTTCCCTCTTTGGTGTGGGTGAGGGGGATAAAGTCTTTTATGGACAGAGAAGTAACTGCATGCCAAGGGAACCCAGGAGACCCAGTTTTAGAAACCCAGCCGAGAACGGTTTTCTGGAGAAAGGGAAGAATGCAGGAAGCAAAGACTGCTGCATAACACATTACCAGGACTAGAAGACTGTCAGAAGGGGGAGCAGAAGCTCGGGGGTGGCTGATGCATTTACAGAGTGCTTTGAATAAGAAGCTGAACTTCCCAGGAAGCAGGTTGGGGTTAGTTGGTGACCCTGTTGCAGCTGTGCCACCGCTCCCCCCAGCTCAGAGGCAGCCTGGGTGCACAAAGGATGCTCTTCCCCTGTGGGAACTTCATGCTCTCCCTCTCTGCTGGAACTAGCCACTTTACATTGCCATGTGGGAACAGGTGTAATTTTCTCCTTAGTTTCCCTTCTCCATGCACTTGCTGTGAGTCCTTCCTTTCTTCTTGGGGCTGGGATCCCAGACCTCTGGGGTAGGGCTGAGCCTGTACAACCCTGGATGGAGAAGTAGCTGGGGACAAATGAGGAAGCGGTGGATTGAGCAAACCTCATGCTATTGAAATCTTTTTCCAGAATACCATGGAGGGGGTGGGGAGGAGAAGGCAGAACACAAGCCACTGTTGCAGCAGTGTGTTTTCATTGTGATGCAAATATCTTCGTGTAATTTGGGTCAGGTTCAGGTTCACCCAGTTCTTGTGGCTGTAACTGAAACCAGGATGTCTTCACTTTTTCTCATATCTCTCAATACTCTCCTCTCTTGTGCGATCTGGAGTGTGACCCCACAGCTTGTTTTGCTGCCAGGCTTCTTCCACGTCTCTAGAGGACAACCGATTGTCAGAGCACACTGACATTGGTTAGCTAGGTGATCGCAGTGATCCTCTCCCTCTCTCTGGTGTCTTTTTTTTTTTTTTTTTTTTTTCAGTGTGAAGGGCAAAGTGCTGGTGGGATATGCCCAGAGCATATCGGCATGCAATAGCCCTAAGAGGTTTTCAAAACTTGTTTTGCTCATCTAGAGTTGTTCAAACCAAAGTTAGGCTGAAATTGTCTGTGGTGCCTGCAACCAGCCACACAGCACCAGATGCTAGTCACCTAGACACTGCCCTGCACATCAGTCCTAACAGATTTGAAAATAGCAGCTTTATTTCTGGGAAACATGATGTACAGATTTGAACAGGAAATTTACTGCCTCCTTGCACAAAACTTGACTTGTCCTCACCCCCTGCCTGCAGCGAGACTGTAAATGTTTAAGTCACCTCACTGTTATCCTGTGTGGGGTCTTTGTTCCTCGCCTCCCTTACTTATGTTGACCCAGCCCCGCTTCTCTCGCAGCACAGCCGGCATTAAACTCTGGGGGCACAGGGCAAAGGCAGGGCTTGGCCACTCCTCGCCTGCCCCCCTCGGAGGGGCTGACTTTTGCTGCTGCCGAATGTGGATTAGTGGGGCTCCCCTCCAGCTTTGGGCCCTCGGCAGTCACCTTAGTTGCTCTCTCCTAAATCTAATTCTGTTCCGCTTTGTCCAGATTATAATGCTCCTTGGAATTCATTTTAAATGCAGAGCAGGGTCAGGGGAGGCTTCAGGGACAGCTCAGATGCTGTTAGGGTGAGGGCTGTGCTAAAGGCACTTTGGGCCTGTTTTGTAGAGCTGGCTGTTAAAATCATAGCTGTTTCCTGAGCTGGCTGTTAAAAAAAATCACCTTTGGTGAGCTCGGCTCCCTGTAGCTGCTGCTGTCTCTCCTGGTACCCAAGCTCCCAGGCCTGGCTCTGTGCACAGCTCCTCCTCCCACCTGCCCAGCCAGCACAGACCTAAAAATCTCTTTCCTTATCAGTGGAGGGTCAAGCCCTTGGTAGTTCTTCATCCTGGCCCTATCTCTTATGCTTCCTGGCCCTGGTCCTGACCCATCTGAGGGGAGGGTGTCAAGAAGATGGAGCCAGTCTCTTTTCAGTTGTGCCCAGCAAGAGGATGAGAGGCAACGGGCACAAACTGAAGCACAGGAAGTTCCATCTGAATATGAGAGGGCATTTCTTTACTGTGAGGTGACAGAGCACTGGGGCAGGCTGCCCAAAAAGAGGCTCTGCAGTCTCCTTCTCTGGAGATATCCAAACCCCGCCTGAGTGCCATCCTGCACAATGTGCTCTAGGTGATCCTGCTTGGCAGGGGGGTCAGACTGAATGATCTTCAGAGGTCCCTTCCAACCTCAGCCATTCTGGGATCCTGTGATCTGATATTCCTTTGGCAGCATAACTTGCCTGGGTTCAGCTCTCACTGAGCCATGTTGGTTCATTCAGTGGGGATGGTTCAAGGGGTGAAAATCTCAGTGTCTTGCATTTCAAAGCTGCCTCTTACTTTGAAGGATCTGCTCATGCTTTACAGACTCCGTCGGTCCTGTAACACAAGTTGGTTTCCTCATGCTTACATGCTTCTGGTGTGAAGCATGGCAGCTGCCTTACACTGTGCAGAACACTCTGGCAAATGAAACTAATGATTGCGTTAGGCTGAACTCACCGTAAATTTAGGTAGAGGGAATGTAACTGTTGGTGTTAGGCCAAGACACTGGGAAAAAACACCTGTACTCTTGTGACATGTGCTGTGAGATAATCATGTGCAGCAAAGGAAAGACTACACAGAAAAGCAGTCAGGGTTAGGTAAGACACTGCTGTGGATATGCAGCTTCACAGGTAATATTTTGCCCTCTCTGTCTGTAGAGAAAGAGGTTTTAATTCTTTGTACGTGACAATTGTATGAGCCAACCATTTCCCATAACAGGCACTCATAGAAAGAGGTAGTGGTCTACTCTAGTTTTGTAGGGTCAGTGAGGAAGCTGTTGGTAAGTTCTCCTGAAATAACTATGGTTTCCTGGGCTTGGGTTTAAATTATAATTAGAGAAAAAAGCAAAACTGGAACCTTTCAGGTACAGACTGAAATGGTAGGGACAGGGTAGTAAGGATCTCCCACAAGGACTGGCTCTCTTCCACCCTGCCCCAGATGAGAGGCTAGGAGGCAGGGACTGAATTTGGGGTTTCAAGCAGCAGTGCCTGAGGAGGCTCAAGACTTTGAGGTTCTCGTGGATGTGGTGAGACATGAGCTGGTCCCCTGGCTAACCTGAGGCTTTGGTCTCATCCCTTAATCAGTCCCAAGCCCAACTAATGTGAGAATTTTGCCATATTGGGCATTTTTGATGTTTCCCGGTCATTTAAAAGTCCCTTAGAGATGAGGATTCATCAGTTAGGAAAAAGAAACAATGTTAATGTCTCAAGTTCTTGCAGGCATCAGCCTGAGGGGTAGTAAGATCTGTGATATACGAGTGTAGTTGATACTGATCCCAAATTTGACAGCATTTTGATCAGCTTCAGGATTAGATTTGACAGAGAGACTCTTTTTGGAGCTGCACTTGTTCTCAAGGTGAACAGTAACTTTAAATAATCTCAGAATAAATAAGTAAAAAAAAAATAAAAGGAAGAAAAACTCCTTCAGGCTCATTACCATCACTAAGAAAGCAATTATTGTTTGGACTGGACCACAGACATTCTGTGAGAATGAGTTACTGCCTTTTTCTTACGGAGGAGGAAGTGCTGTGTTACTCAGAGGGCATGAGGATGCTATAGAAACTGGCACTAGTTTTTGGAAGAAACACTACTGTCTTTTTTTTGTCTTTTTTTTTTTTTTCCCCCCAATAAATTCAGGAAAGTTCAGGGGTATTTCCAAAGAGGAGAATTATGGCTATAATGAACTGTGGCTGTTCCAAACAGATAAATCAGTCTCCAAACACAGTGATCCTCAGGAGAGATCATGCTGTTACTGAGATAACAACCCCAAAGAGAAAGATGAGAGGAAGTTCTTATGACGAAATGTTTACAAACAGGAAAACCCATGCACTTTCTTTTTTGTATCCAAAGAATAATCTAACTTTTCTGGGGGAGGTCAAAGACATAACTAAAAGTAGAGGCCGAGCATCCGGATGTGGTCCATTTGCTTTCTTTCAGCTCCTGAGACCTTCAGGGGTGAGGTTGGTAGTGAGGATCAGGAAGCCCCTCAGCCGGTGGGTCATGGTGCATGATCTCTGCCCTGTATGGAGACACGGCCCTGTTGCTCTGTGCTGTCAGCTCATGACTGGTTGATTTTATCTTTGCACCTTGCAGGGGAACCATGTCCCACACCTGAAACATCCTCCATGTTTGCCTAGGAAATGCCAAGCAATAGCAGTTTGGACTTTCAAAGTTTCTTGGAAGCTGCTTTCAGTTTCCAGGACAGCTTGTTCTTGGTGATCTGTTACATATCTCTGAGGCACACATCTCCTGTGCTGTATGTAAATCTGCAGCAATACATCCTAGATTCCTGTAAGCTAATATCCCCTATTCGATTAATAGAAACCCCAAGTTCCTTTTTTAGTTTCCTCTGCTGACCACAACTCACGTCACGAGTAAAGTCCCGCCTGCCATGCTGCCTGCCAGTGTGTGTGCATATGGTGTGCAGAACACGAATGCAGCAAACCACTTCACAGAGTTGTTCTTTTGCCTCTTTTTTTTTTTTTTTTTTTTCCTTCTCTCAGTGGAAACTATTAAAGACCAAAAGCCTTTTCTAATAAAATTCACACAGCTGCTGCTGCTGCAGATGAAATCGTAATGCCACAATTGGGATTTTCAGGCAAGGATGCCCCTTTGCAAAGTGCACTGAAGAGGGCAACACCCTTCCAGAGCATGGAAAACCATTGCAGAGACATATCACTGTGTGTTCTGCCACCAAACCTGTAAACAAGGTAGTCTGGAAGGTTATTCTATGCAGTCAGTGCTGGGTTGCAATTTCCTTCCTTGCCCCTGTGTCAATACCAGAGCGGCCCTTCCCCCAGGCATGGCTATGATTTCTCTATGATGAGAAGATTCAAATGCCAGCTCTGTCCTGAAGGCGGGGATCATACAGTTCACCGAAGCCTCACATTTGGCCTGTCAACAGATGGCCATTTGTCCTCTAAGCTCTTGTTTGCCTGGTAATGAGATATTGTACTAAGAGCCACTATGCCATGGCTCTGCTATGGGATGAAGGCAAGGGGGAAGAAGACCTCCATTTTAACTTTCCCCTTCTCCTAAGCAGAGCTGAAAGTGCTGTTAATAAAAACATATACAGGCAAAATTAGCTCACAGGTTGGAGAGTGGATCCACCCAAAACAGGTGGCTGGGAGGAGTGGCTGGCCATGCTACAGAAATGTAATTTTCTGTTGGATCCAGCCTTGGATAGGGAGGCAGACACCTCATTGAGGACAAGAGCACATATAGAGCAGAAGAAAGAGTGATTTATGTGGAAGCCTGCATTGCTGGATTTGCTTTTCTCTTTTCAGCATAAGCGAGGATTTGTTTTTCTGTAAGTTTCCAAAGGACAAGTCATTTCTGAACCTGTACCTGCTGGTGCAAATGTAGCCCGAGTAGCAGCAGTTAGAAACTTCATGTTACTCTGCCAGGATACCCAAACCATCAACACACAGACATATGTGTCAGGTTTCTTAGCCATAGGACTTTCAACTCTTATCTCTTTCAAGCATGACAATTTATGCTGATTGCAACAGGAGCTTGTTTCAGGTGACTGCTTCAACTACAAGCGGAAGGTCTCTGTAGGAAAGAGAGAAGCTGTTGTCCTGCCTGAGGGCCACTGGAGTTTTGCAGAGCCTTCCTGAACTTCACCATGAGTGGTGGTCAGAGGCCACCACCTGGGAAGAGGGAATGGGAAGTGGTGAGTGACAGAGGAAGGGAAAGGGAGAGGTGGGATAGAAGGTGTGGAAGGACAGGTGTGAATCTGGAAGCTGGGGCATCAGATACAAGGGGCTGTGCATAGTCAGGGCCTTGTCCTTGGTGACCGGGAACTCCCATGAGGAAAAGAGAACAGTCAAACTCTGATTTTCCTTCTGGGCTTCAGCAAAGAGAGAGGTGGTGGTGGCATGAGGGGCAGCTGGGAGCAGGGAGCTGTAGTCCCGTGGGGTGACTGGTCCCCCTCATCACCCTGACACAGGGCTATACTTGCCCTGCTTTTGGCCTCACGTGTGAGACACGTTCTAGAGGCAGCTCTGGATCTATGCAATCTGTCTTCTGCATTTTGTGGCTCACAGTTTACTTTATCCTGGCTCCTAAGGCCTTATTTCACCTGCTGGTGACAAATCAAGAGAAAAAACAGGGCTCCCCAAAACAGTGGAGAAGAAGGGCAGGGAAGGAAGGAGTATGGATTTTCTCAGTGAAAGCAAATCGTTCTCCCCTCACTTTAACCCCCTTGTTCTTAGACCTTTTCCTGGACAGAAAAAAAAAAGTACAAGAACTCCAGTTGTCTGGTGGATGCAACACTGAGCAAAAGCTGTTTGTAGTAACAACCCAATCTGGCAAACTAAGATAAATACTCTCCTTTGGTCTTGTGTTTACCTGAGCGTGGTAAGAGGTGTGAAAGCATGAGATGATGTTGTCTTTCCTGATATTCTACCTGCTTTTAGTGTTCTAGGACTAAGAGTACTCCCACTCACCCTCAGGAGAAAGCACCTGCCAAAGAGGCTGCAAGCACTCTTAAAACACTTCAGAACTGTCTCCTGCTTTATTCCCCTCTAATTTAATGCAGGTAGTTCACATGTCTCAATTTGCCACAGGTGGCAATTTGCAAGAATAATTATTCCTTTTGAGTATATTCTTTTTTTTTTTTTTTTCCCTACATAGTGCCTGTTTCCAGAGGAGTGCAGCACTCTGATGCAGCCAGTGGAACGTGTCATGCCATCACTGAGAGGATGGTCTTCAAAACTTGTCTCTAGTCCTGACTATTTGTCTTGTTAAAAAATAAATAACCCTAGGGAAAAAAAAAAAAAAGTAAATACCCACTCTTTCTCCTCAGTAGTGTTTCATAATTATTTTAAAAACTGGTCCCTGAGCACTTTGCTCTGGTTGGTAGAAGACACACATTCAGCAAGATACTCCTACAAGTCTTCAGGCTTCTGGTCCTGAAAGACAGAAATGTACCTGCTGGGGTCTGAGAGCTTGATCTCGCAGCTATTGTTCACATGAAGATTTTAGTCTCACACCTGTACAAGGCACAGTGCAAACTCACATCTCATTCGAGCATGATTTATACAGGTTCTTATTCACTATTTGGACTTTCACTTGATTTGTGGGTGAAGGGGTAGATGGAAAAGAGAGCTAAGTGAAGAGAAGTAGTCATTGACTTTGGCAGGAGTAGGCTTTCTTGCTTGGCTGAAGACTGCTCGTTTCCCTGATGATTGCCTTGTGAAGTTCATTGCATGAACTCGAGCTGGTCCTGACAGATTGTGTTGCCATGTTCCATCCTTAGCACTAAAACTCATGTGCAACTTCAGAGCAGCTGCTATATATTTACTTATTCATTTATGAGCACATTGGCCTGGTTCAATAAAATTGGTTATTAAAAATTCAGTCTGGCTCTGACGTTGCCTGTTCAGTGTTGCTGCCTGCAAACTCTGTTCCCTCTCACTGCTGTATTTTTACTGGAGGGATGGATCCTGTTTGCTTCTCTTGGTGACTGTTTCCTCTTGCTCCCCCCAAGCCTGGATGCTGAAGTCTCTTCTTCAGCTCCATCTCAAGCTTTCTTGGCCCATCAGAGGCTACCAGTACGGCCTGCTCATGCCCAAGCCCCTGACAGCCTTTGATATTTTGAATCCCAAGGGCCAGTTTCTGCTTTCCCAGAACAGAGGCCTACTCAAGTCAAAATATCTGAGCTGAATGGAGAGACCTGCCACTTCTTTAGGCCTCACTCTCCTGTTGAAGAAGAGGGCAGAGTTTTATTACATCCTCTTTTCAGCCTTTTCAGCGCAATCTTCAAGTTGCTGACAAAGTACTATTTGGTTTACAGCTAATCTGGCAGAGAACAAACCTTGTATCTCTTATTTACAATTGCACTCCTAATTAGTTAGTGACAAAAATACATAAAAATACAGCCTGTACTGAGATGGGTTCTAGCTAAAGCTAAGCTGAGATGTAGTAAAGTAACACCCCCACACCCCATCCACACCGAATGCTGAGCAATTCTAATGGTAAATTCCACAGAATACAGAAAATTATCCCAAGTCTGAGAAAATCAGAAATTTGAAGGTGTTCTCCAAGCAGAAAGCAATAAAAGTAATACATCAGAGCCAAGGCTAGACAAATGCTCGTAATATGCACCTTTCTATGAATGTTCTTGATATTGAATAGGATGGAATTATAATATTTCCCACTGTATTAACTCCTGCCTAAAATATACAGCCATGATGACAAAGTCAAAAGGTGGTTAATTTTTAAAATAGTAACAGGAGATGTACATTTTTTCCATGTTTAAAAATGCATACATGTGATATACCACTCTTGATTTTACTCTTCTCTCTCTTTTGCTAGGTGTTTGCTAGAAGGACACAGGGAATGCAGAGGGATCCAGATGTTGTTGTATGTTGACTTAACCCTTCTGCTTTGATCAGCACAGTAGGTTTGTGCTGGTAGCATCCCAAACATGTCCTAGAAGTAGATACGTGCAATACTCACAGCACAGGAATGGTGCTTGCTACCCATTCCCATCCAGCTGTGCTAAATCAGCTTTCCTCTATCACTCTTGCTTGGACCTTGCTTTCAGGGCATCTCTGACCTCATTTCTGCCAACATGAAGTGCCCTCCTGACATTTATCCCATAGCCTTACTGGGAGGATGCTCGTGGAGGCTGTCAGAATTCCAGTGTTGAGTCCTTCTTCTGCCTCAGCGGACTTTGACCCATATCTGCCAGATGAGTGTGTTGACACCCGGACTCTTGGGCAGTCAAGCTTGGGTTTTCTCAGCCCCAGAAACTGAAGCCCTTTCACTTGGGTAACAGCCTTAGCTAGCCTTCATACTGGGACCTGGATGTCAGTTGTTTCACTCCTAGATGAGTATCCATACATACTAGACTGCTGTTGGCACTAGTTTTTTTCTCTTTCCACTTTTTCTCCGCTTTCTCCTCCCCTGTTATGAACATGATGGCTCTCCCATCTCCAGGCACTTAACTCCCAGCGGGCAGTGTGGAGGTGTTGAACTCTATAACTCAATGCTATGAATCCCATCAGTCAGCAAACTTGCTGTTAAACTTGCAGTTTGCTGGAGTGTGCTGGCCTGCCTGGTGAACTGAGCCTGCCTCGTCGAGTCCAGCTCACCAACTTAAAAACAAGGACCCTATTTCTTCTCAAGGCCCAGCAGAATGTTGCCTAGGAGTCTGTGGGATGTGATGACGTGTTGTGGTCTCTTTTTTTCTTCATTTTGTAAATATTATTATTCTTTTTGTATTCAAGCATTTTCCAAAGCACAAGCAAAGTAACCTTTTTTATTTTTTTCTTAGTTCTCTGGTGTGCATGAATGAGTCATGGTGATAGAAGAGCTCAAGGTCAGTGCTGTGTAAGATACTTGCACTTGATATGAATGCTGCATGCAGATGTTTCTTGTCACTGTGAACAAGACTTAACCCCCCTTGCAGATGGTCCAGAAAAAAATTGATCATGTATATTCACAAAAAAAAAAAAAAGGTTTACAAATCTTTTGGCTAGATTTTTCCTGTAGCTGTTAAATGCAAGAACCATTTTTTTTTTTTTAAACAGTGACTATGTTTCCTGAGTGGTGCCTCCAGGGACCCTCCCATACAGATTATAATATGGAGAGCTGGGAGGTCACTGAATGGGAGGGAGAGGTTTTCACTTGTAATGTCCTGGGGCCAGGGCAGTGCAGCTGGACAACATTCAGAGGTCATTTCCACCTGGTGACAAGCTTGGTTCTTCCACAGGTTGTTTTCCATACAGTCAGGTTTCCACAAAGTGAAAGCTGCAGTCAGAATTTAGCACAGTTTGGGTGCTGTCAGTGTCTGAGAGCCAAGCTTTGCTGTCCTGCTTAAACCAGGGTTGGGCTGATGTGGAGTGTCAAAGTCAGGGACGTCCTTTCTTGTACAGAAGATAGCACCAGACCAGACTCAGACCGTGCACTTGTGTCTGCCACAGTCTGGTTCCTAACTGCTCTGATGCAGCAATAAATGTCAGTCTCAAGGGACTCCTGCACACCAACTTCCCTGTTTTAAGTTCTGAGGGAAAACAGAAAAGGGCCCTCTCTGAGATGTCTGATGAAGTGGCTGTTTCAGGAGAAGAAGAAATTCTGACCGCCTCTGCCCCCCTTTGAGCTGCAGCAGTTGCTGTGATTTGGGCAGAAGTTTCACCCCTAATCTGGAGAGGTGCTATGCAGGTATGAAGCCTTCCAGAAACGAAGGGAAGTTGTATGTAATATGCTTTCCTCCAGATCAGGCCCAAGGGAGCTGATGTACTGTGAGGATAAGGAAGTCTGTGAGAAGAAAAAAAAAAAACAAAAAAAAAACCAATTATGGAGAAAAATACGTGGAGAAATTAGAAAGACAGCAAGAGATTAATTAAATGACCAGAAATTTAGAAAAGTTGTATCTTTCTTTCCATCTCCTCTGCAGTGTGGCCTCTTCTGTAAGAGCTTCAGTGGTAGGAGTCCTATGTGACATGATTTAGGTGTTCCTGCCCCGACAGGGGGATTGTACTAGATGGTCTTTCAATGTCCCTTCCAATCCCTAATATTCTGTGATTCTATGATTCTGTGAGTCACATTTGAGATGAAAAGATGACAGGCAAGGAGAAAACCTAGAACTGTCCTCTGAAGACTGCTGGATTTTGAAGGGACTAGAGAAAAGATGGGTGATGGGGTCTGGCTGGGCAGAGCCACATAAGGAGGATGATCTTTAGGTCATCTGTCCCTGACACCACTTTCCCTGTGGAGGAGATGGGGTTGCATGGTTGTTTCTTAGGGACCAGCTGGGCTATCAGGAAGAACGTGACAGCAGCAGAAAAGCAATCAGCACCTTCTTTCTGAGGCCACTGGTCCTGCAACCACAAGGACAGAAATGCGTGTTTGCTAACACCCTAAGCTGCAGGTACAATGATGGAGGAAGCTCTTGTACCTCGTGTGATAAAGGAGAAAGGGGAAGTTTCCTGCTCAAAAAAGATGGAGGAAGGATGCTGAGGGCCTGATGGACCTATCCTGCATAGTGACTGCTTGCCACTACAGGAATGCACCTGGTAAGGCAGGGTTTTCCCTGCTGGCTCAGAGAAGTAGCAGTAGATGGGTGAAGGTATTTCTGCATTTTGTTGGCCTTACGCAGAGCTGGCACTGAAGGCCCCATCCTGTGGGGTGGTAATAATGCAGCACTGATTAGAAATGGGAGGCTCTTTCCCTAACAAATGGAAGAAAAAGTGAAAAAAAAATGTAGAAAACATCCAAGAACCCTGGTGGAAAAATCAGGGGCTTCCCCTGGGGAGACTTGCTTCAGCTTTTATAGTTGATGTGGTCAGTGTGTCCTCACAGTTCTTCCCAGCCCTTCCCTTCCCTCCCGCAGACCCCTCACTCATGCACAGTGATTCTTCTGTGTGGTTTTGGCCACTCTGCCTTTTACCTATGGCCCTACCATGGATTGCTACAGCAGCTTAATCCCGCTTTCTTTGCACAACTGGGATTCATGGGGTGGGGGTGGTGCTCCGTGGCTCTATGTGCAAAATCTGAGTGCCCAAATGTGTGATAGCCATTGAGCCAGGATGTCACCCACCCAAAGGTTTTGTATGTTCCCACAGTGCTTGCACAGACCCAGCTGCCAAAGCCTGGCTGTCAATGTGGCTTTCCCATCCCCTTCCACATCAGGTCACATCCTGAGGCTTGAAAGAAGGGGAGCTTTGAAACCTGGGTCTAAACCACTGGTTATTAAGAACTGTTCCTGCTCCATCCCCTGCTCCCTTCTCTTCTCTCAGTCTTTTATTTCTTCTTCCTGGTACAGGCTTAGGTGGGCATGCATAGTACCATATACTCAATGACTTATGAGTTTTAATTTCCTGTGGGAAATGTTTGTTATGGCCTGCAGGCAGGTGCTTTGCTATTTTTCCTCTTCTCCCCTGCCTCCCCCCTTGGTCCTTTCATTGGCTTTAGAGCATTTCTGTGGCCCTAACTGTCCTTTTTGAGATCCTGAGCACCTTTGGATCTCATTTACTTCAGGACTTAACTTGCCTGGTTTCAGTGGTGTTAGTGCTCATTCGTATCTTGGCAAATGAGAGAAGAATCAAAGTCTGTTTGCTGTAGTTTCCTCAGAAGGTGTAGAACAGCATCTCCATGTTGATATTTACAATTGGGAAACAGAAAGTACAAGCTCATGTATGCGTGCAGCAGATGATAGTGCAATAAAAAGCATGGTGATGTATACATAGTAATGCATTTAATGTTTCACCTGGTGTGACAGGCTCTGGATGGAGAGAGGGAGGTGAAATGGCCACTGAAAACTTCTAAACTGGTCAGCAATACGGAATGGATGCGTTGAATTTGAGAGGGGTGGCAGTGCTCTGGAACTGCTGTCTCCCTGCTTTATACCAAACCTGAAGGCTTGAGGATCACCAGAAGTGGAAGCTAGCTGTAAAAATAACTCTTCAGCTTTTGGATGTTGGGGTGGCAAGCAGTAGTATGTCCCTGTAGCATTTACTGAAGGGGCAATGGATGGACACGTGGGCATGTGTGCATGTGTCAGCGCACTGCGTGTTTATGCATCTCTGTGATGAAAAAAGAGGCTTATGTATACACATATATAGACACATCTATAAATATATATACATAGCTTGAGCTTTGAAATATACCTCTTCCCATCCAAAGTTTTCCATCTGGGATCCCAAACAATGCACCTTTTTCATTGCACTCCAACCCACAGATCAGCCTTTGGGATGCAGGGTGGGACTTCACAAGACATCCCCAGGACTCTTGTTGTCCATGGAACCTTTAAACATCACTTGCAAAGAGTTTTTAATCATGGCCATCTTCACCCTGTGTTCTGCTGCCCACAGGGTCCTTTCCAGCCTTCAGAGAGCTGAGCATATGGGTGTCAGGGGTTTCACTCTGGTCATCAGAGCCCTGATATGGATCTCCCCCTGACTATACAGGTTGATTCTGCTAGCTCACCTTGTCACTTAGCATAGCAGTGAGAAACTATGGTAGGTCTGTGCCACACCATTGGTCATTGGAGAATCCCAGAAAATTAGAAAAAGGCATTCCTGCAAGAAGCTCTGGCAACCTGGGGGTGGGAGAGCCCAGTGGTGCAGCCACTGAGGAGGTGAGAAGGCAGCGTGTGCTGAGCTGGGGCTGACATTAACTCTGTGCAACACCCATCCTGACATCCCATGTATTTCACTTTTTTTTTTTTTCTTTAAGAACAGTTTGGGAACACCTGTACTTGATTAAGTAAATGCTTAAAATGCTGAGCTTAAGTACAGATTTTTACCCATCTACAGAACTCAGTGTTTTGCAACAGGAAGAAATTCAGAGATTTTAGTGAAAGCCAAAGTTTTATATATACCTTCCCAGTTCTTGCTCATTTATTAGCTGCCCCACATCATGCTGTACAGATGCTCTATGTGCTCACCAGCCCCCAAAACCTCAGATTTTGAAACAAACCGAGTGTCTGAGCAGGTTCCACTGGCTTCACCTTATTATCATGGGGCTCCTGCTCCAACCTACCCATCAGACCCGGGAACATCAAAGGCGCTGCAGAGGTTCACACCAGATGAAAGGCTGGTTCCACCCCTCCTGCCCACGGATTGCTGCTTTCCCACCTGGCTGGTGGTGTGTAGGGGCAGGGTGGGACCATTGCTCAGCAGGGCAGCCTCTGCCCCCGCTCCCTCTCCAGTGGCAGGGCAGCGCCCTGGGGAGGCACCCAGAGACGGGATCCCAGCCTTAGCCTGAGGCCATGTCTGTAAAGGGGATTTCGCTTGCTGCCTTCTCCTTGGCACGCAGCTGCTGGTGCTGCAATGCAGAGCTTTGCTTCCCGGCTCTGGCTTTCCCAGGCACGGGGCTTGCTGAAAGGAATCGGCTGGGATGCAGCCTCCTGATTTTATTCAGGTAAATCAGTTTTAAAAGCCTACAGTCGGCTGGGCTTCCTGTGAAATGAAATCTCCAAAAATAAGTGGCTGCACCTTTTCCAAAAAGGCCCACTGTCAGCAAAATGCAGCATGGCAGCATCTCTGTGGTATAACAAGCTGCCTACAGGCTGGAAAGGCATGAGTTTGCACAGCTTAGCTTATATAAATTGAACAGCAAGTGCCAGCAAACTGCAGCCATATGAGAGAGCCCAATAGGTTTGAAGTGTTTCAGAACAAAGCTACTTTTATGATTTATACACTTGCCAGCCATCAAATTCTTCGCTGAAACTGGAGCTTCCCTGGTAGCACCACGAGGGCTGGCTGGGCTGCGAGGAATTCTTGGCATTGATGCAGCTGTCCCAGAGCGGTACAAAAGGCTTTGCCAGTGCAAAATGGAGCTATCAATAGGATGTCTATCAGGGCCAGTGACAAATGGGCCATTGGTTTTATCGTCCTCCTTCTTGTGAGCTCCAGTGTGAGTCATGTAGAGTGGTCACAACCCTTTAGACAACTGTTATAACCTTTCTGTGCAAGGTGTGGTGGCTGCTGAGCAGCCCCTGTTCTTCCTAAAGTGCTACTCATCCTTTGCTGTACAGAGCCCGGTGGCTGCAGCAAAGGAAGAAGCTGTCATGTAGTTGCACTCTTGGAAAGCCTGATGTCCCCAGGCCAGTGTGTGTCCCCGGGGCAGCAAGGGGGCCCAAAGGGGTTTCATGGTCCCATTGTGTTTCTGAAACGAGGGCAGACAGACACTGCATCTCTGCTGTCTGCCCTGTGGGAGCTGTAATCCAAGGAGATGAGCTGAAAGTCAGGTTTAGGAATGGTTTTGCTGGTGTGCAGGGTTGTGTCAGGCTCCTAGCTTTGCTATACTTTGGTTTTCCTGCATGCTCAGAGAGGAGTCTCTTGGTTGTATCCTTTCTGAGGTGCTATTACCTCCTGTGTAAACTGGGGATGATAGTATTTAACTGCTTTATAGTAAAATGAAGCATCTTTTCAAAGGCATTTCTTTTCAAGAAACATGATGACTCTGGTAGTTTTGCCTTCTTAATTAACTTTGGCCACCAGACCAGAATGCCAGCCAGTGTCCTGGGTGTATGATTTAATGGCAGGGGCTTGTGTGTCAATATTTCCCTGGAGACGGTAAGAAACACTGGTTAGAGACTTCAGCCCAACATCTCCTTTCTAGTGCTAAGCTTGTATGCCCTGAGACATTATTTATTTAGAGAACAGCTCTTATTGCTGCTGTTTTGCCAGAAAACATCCTCTGGTTTCCGCTGGCTTCTGAGCCTGCAGCATTAGAGATTATTTTCCACATTTGTTTGCACATTGCTCTCATTAATGCTTCCAGCAGAAGCCTGTGGGCACTGAAGTGAGGAGACGGCACAGAATCAATGACGGGCAGGCAGAAGGATGTGGCCTGTGAAAGCCTTGCAGAAATATATTTGAATTAAATGTTTTTGAGGTTGTGGAAAGGTTGTGATGGTGCACAGCCATCAGGGGGCTGTCCCGTAGCTATTAAATACTGAGGGCTAACTGTTCAGATGAAGAGAGGGACTCCGTTTTCAGGTGATCCAGGGATCACCTGTACCCAACAGTCACTGGAATGCACCATGCAAGTGCACAATGGTCAATAGATGGCTAATGATACTTTGGGCATGGGCTCTAGTAAACCTGGGTAGTTTCTTCCTCTAGATTTTCTTTGTGTGCCATCTAGGATTCCAGTATCTGCTGGAATGGGTTGTTTTGCATGAGTCTAATGCTGACAATGCTCTGTAGCAGATGGAGTGGGAGAAACTTGTGTCAGAACAGGAACATGGCAGGTTATTTTGTTATGGGGTGAAGTAGGGGACTGGTGCCACTGAAATTGTGGGTTTTGGCTCAGATTCCCAGTGCATCTACTTTTAGGGTGAGGCAACACATGTTAATGCATGGTGGAAGAACTTGTTCTTCCTATTGGGAACAGTTGTTTTTTCCCTGCTCACCATGTTTATTTTCAGGTGGCAGACTAGTCTTTCTCTCTTCTCCCATCTAATGTGGACTGGCCATCTCTTCCATTTAAACATAATCCAGCAGTATTTCAATGCCAGGGAAAATACCAAAATGTTGCTCTCAAAGCCACAAAGGGTTCAGTTATTTCCTGAGATGATATGAAGCCTATTGAATTGCAAGAGATGGCTATTGGCTCTTACTTGTGGAGTAAAAAGGCTGGGAATGAGTGGAATAGAAATCATTGTGCCTATGAAAGTCACCCATCTCATTTCATAAAATCAGGGTAAGCACAGGTTTCAGGAAGAGGAAAGGGGGACTAAAAATCTTGGCACTTTCTTATCCTTATCTCTTCCACTGGTCTGCATGGGGCCTGGGCTCCAGGGATCGATGGCTGTGCAGAAGGGCAGCATGCTCAGTGCGGAGGTGGCTCTTGCAGCCCTCCTCCCCACTGCTCTTCCTGGAAAACAGCAGCCTCTCACCAGGGCAAAAAGTGCTGGCTGCAGGGGCTAGGGGAGCTAATCAGCTGGCCAGCTGCTTTATTGGGTGGAGGAGAAATGGCTGCACTTGTCCTGGGAGAGCAAGAGAAGAAGGTACCACGAAGTCATTTTTATGCCACTGTTTTTATCCCACTTGCTTATTTTCCATATCAGCTATCATTTTCTGATGATTGGAAACAGCAGACATCTGGGACACCATTGGGGAACAAGTTTTCATGGCATGGGTTATACTGGTGTACCTGATAGTAAATAGGAGGCATGTGGAAGCATGTGTGCATAATGCCTGTTATACTGGGCTTCCTGTGAGTGGGATTTCAAAATAGTTCGCAGACTTAATTGTGGTACAAAAAGTAATCTTCCATGCGTGGTATGGAGGAGCCGAGAGAAAATGTAATCCGCTCTTTGAGACAGCCTCCTTAGCAAAGACTGGGGAAGGAGGGATGTATTTATTTCACCAATTAAAGCACCTGCATTTTGGCTGCTCAATCACGAAGCAACTCTTCTCCTAGAAACTCAATTTTTTTTTTGTGTGGCATTTGTACACTCAGCCAAAAATAGCATTGTTTGGGTAGCCCAGTAACACAGTCTGGTACAATGAGATTGTAGCCTCTACAAAGAAGCACCGATAAGAAACAGCTGATTCTAGAAGCATTGCCTGAGATATAGCCCTTAATGCTATTACAGCAGGCAGTAGCCTCTCCAGGTTTCTTTCAGTTTGCTGCTGTTTTAAATGGACATGATTTTCAGCTTGCTCCATGGGAAGACACCTTTCTTTTTTAAGGAAGAAGGAGGAAAACTGACTTAGCGTCGTAAAAGCATGTCAGTACTTCCATTGCAGCAGCTGTTGTGGTCATGGCAGGGTTAAGGAGAAAGAGGAAGGTTCCTTTGTGTGCCAATAGGTGGGGATTGGAGCTCATTTTTCAAATTAAGAGTAACTATGGGGAGAAAGCAATACGCTGATGAAGAGTACAATATGGTGAGAGAGTCAAGAACAAGTGACGCCATCTTGGCTCAGCCTAAAGGAGCCATTTGCACAGAGGAATGCACACAGGGATGTAAAACAAAGCAGACCTCAGCTCCCGGAATGGCTCCAAAGCCCAGAGAACCCCCCAGAGAGCCTGGACACAGATGTCGAAAGGGCCAGCTGCCCCCACTTGCCCCTCTGTCGCTCTTATCATGCCCACCGTCCTGCAGAGAAGCCGTCAGCTTTACTATTCAGAACTGAGTAGCATCAAGTAGTGCTCATGATGTCAGTCTGGGGGGGAGCTTTTTACCCCAAATGGACATGTGCGTCCAAGTCTGGCCCTTGGCAAATACTGCTAGATGGTATTTTTCTTGCCATGCTCCCAGCACAGTGTGTGCAAGTGAGGAATACAGTCTTAGATCTCCTGCTGAACTTGGCCACCAGACTGCAAGTCTGTTAAGGTGTGCATGGCCATACTGGATCAGACTCATGTCCTGTCCTTAGTATGCTACTCAGAGACCTTCCTGTCCCTCTAGAGTGGGCTGGTAAGATCCCATCATGTGCTATTTTGACCACCCGCTCTGAAGCAGCCTCTGGAGGCAGCTTTAGGCAGCACTGCTAAAACTAAGAGCGTGTTTGGATGCAAACGGTTGTCTGTCTTGAAAGTTTGTAAAATACAATCTTGAATAGTAGACATTTGTGTAAAGCCAATATTTTGAGTTTATCCCTTGCTCTGTTTCAGATTAGCTAGAGATAGGACAACCAGTCCTTTTCAGTCAGATCCAATCACCTGCATGTTTTTGTGTGTGAATTCAGAGCATCTGGGGCTGAACTGTGGATTGTTAATGGCAGTTTCAGGCCACTGAAACCTGGCATGTAACTTTAAGCATTTTGTTGTTCACCTAAGCATGCAGGGCATTTCTTGATTATGGAGATGTGTGTTCTTCATTTATTTTGCTACTTCAAGGCTTAATTCATCAAATGTTGAAAATGTATCATTTGCCTACCTTCCCACCCTCACTTCCCCCAGCTATTTGCTTTGAGTTATTTGCTCAGGATTTGTTTTCCCTCTGACTTTACGAGTTTGCCTTGCACAGCAAAAAACCTGCTATTTCATTCTCTCTGGAATTTGGCAGGAAAACAAAAAGAACACAAAGAAGAAAAGGATAATCATTGTTTTTTTCCTGATGATTTAATACAAGTGCTCTTTTTAGTGCTGCTGTTGCTGCTGTGTTAAAGCATCTTCTTTTCTCAGGCATGCCAAGAGCTACTGCAAAGAGAAGAAAACAGGGTGTCTCTAACTCCACTTTCCTGGGGCTGGCAGTGGGCTGGAAGCTGAGACCTGCCCATCCGTCTGGTGCTTGTGAGCAAGGCTCCCTCACGCTGTTTTGATCCAGGTATTGGACAGAGCAGCTTTTGTGCAGAGATTTGCAGAACTTGTTCGTCTGCTGTTCTACTTCAGTGGAAGTTGAAACAGGTGTGCTGGAGCCACTGTGTTCATTGCGTGTTTTTTTTTTTTTCTTCTGGTTCATATTCCTGTGCACTATTTTATTTTGTGATGTTCCTTATTTCAGGCTGGGAGTAACCCTCCTGTCCTCAGGACATACCAAATTGTTGCTGAATGTTCCCAAGTGGATTTTTCCAAATAACTAGGAAAGGACAGGTTCAACAGCAAGGCTGGTGGTTGGTTCAGGAGTGTATCTGAGCAGTTTGAGCTTCTAATTTATGATGCATACTTTCTGGTTTCAGCCTTGAGACTAGCCTCTCATGATATTTTTTTTTTTTGGTCTTCTACCCCCAGCTGAGAGCAGGAAATGAACAGGGCACACTCAGTGTGAAGGCGATCCAGCAAGTCTAGTTAGATGAACTTTCCTAAGGGTCTTTTTGAGGGATAGAAGGAAGAAGATTAGGCACACAGGAGACCTGAAAGGCCATTTTTCTCCTTTCTTTCTCTCTTCTCCTGCTGGCATGAGAGAAAACTGAGAGTGCTTCACCTTCCCCTTGCTGCACAGCAGGGTGGGAGACACAGAATGAAAGAAGAGGCAGGAAGACAAAAATAAACAGCTGAGTCATTGCTGCAAAAAGAAGCTTCAGGAAAGGGGAGGACTGGAAGGTGCTGGCCATGAAACTTTAAGAGAAACCACAAATGTGATGGTGGACATTTGCAAAGGCAATGGTTCCTCTCCATCTGCAGAGAGAGAGCTACAGAGGCTCACACAGAACACAGAGGGTTCTAGGCAGTCCTCGCTCAGGGACAGCGGCAGCATTCAGTGGGTTCCAGCTTCTGAGAAGTATGTGGAAATTTCATGCTGTAAAACTGCTAAGTAAACAAGGAGGAAAATGGCTGAGTCAGAGAAAGTGGCATATTAAGTTCAAATGCACTATTAATTGAAAAACTGCTTAACAGCTAGACGTCCTATGGGCATAGGTATGGTGAGGAGAGAACCAATTAAAGCACCAATTAGTCCTGTGAAGAACTTGTCCAAATCCACTAATGAGGTGATTGTCCCCTTGTATTCTGCTCTGGTGAGGCTGCACATTGAGTACTGTGTTCAACTTTGGGTCCCTCAGTACAAGAAGGACATCGAGGCCCTGGAGCGTGTCCAGAGAAGGGCTACAAAGCTGGTGAAGGGCCTGGAACACAAGTTCTGCGAGGAGCGACTGAGGGAACTGGGGTTTTTTAGTCTGGAGGAGGCTCAGTGGAGACCTTCTTGCTCTCTACAACTACCTGAAAGGAAGTGGTAGGGAGCTGGGGGTCGGCCTCTTCTCACAGATAACCAGTGATAGGACTAGAGGGAATCGCCTCAAGTTGCACCAGCGGAGGTTCAGATTGGAAATGAGGAGACATTTCTTCTCAGAAAGAGCAGTCAGGCATTGGAACGGGAAGCCCAGGGAGGTGGTGGGGTCACCGTCTCTGGGGGTGTTCAAGGAAAGGTTGGACCTGGTGCTTAGGGACATGGTTTAGTGGGTGACATTGGTAGTAGGGTCATGGTTGGACCAGATGATCTTGGAGGTCTTTTCCAACCTTAATGATTCTAGGATTCTATGATAACCCTTTACTGTAAGCTATGGAATACACTTCTTTTCTGTATTGCTGCCTTAAGCATTAGTCCTATGTGTGTCTTGCTTTTTAACTTGTATTCACAAATCATCAACATAAGAAACTGCACAGTTAGGAGTGGATAGTACATGTTAATGCAAAATTGGTCTTATGTCTATCCCATGCGTAATTCCCCAATAACTATGTACTGGGAAAGAATTTATGCAAGTCCATATTCTAAAAAGAATTGCTCCTGCTCATTCCCACAGCAGCAGAAATAAAGCAGCAGTGCTAGAGCTGAAACTGTTTGAAAGCATTAAGTATTAATAACTAAGTAATTATCATACCAATAACCCTAACAAAAAGCACAAAGTTGTGTTTTCAGAAGGTTATGCTTTGCAAAGACAGAAGGAGGACTCATGCTCTCCATTGCCCTGCTCGTACAGAACTGTTTCTAGGCTGAGGAGTCCAGCAGTTACTGAGCTGAACATTCACTTGACCTTGGCCTCTGCAGCTCTGCCTTTACCAGTAGAAGCAACTGTGGAATGAGCAGGGCAAGGGAAAATATCGATGTGCTTGCAAGGAATAATGCTGGCCTCATAGATTTCTATATGGAGCTGTTTTTCTTTGCAAGTGCATCTAGAAGAAACCTTCAAATTTTTGTCTTAGACTGTAAGTGCATCCTGAAACTCACTGCTTTTCAAAGTATGGTAAAAACACATATGTCCAGTGGGTTACTTCTCCTTCTGCTTAGAGACAATAACACATCTGCAACCAACAGAAATATTACCAGGACACCAGAAACACTGTTGTATGTTGGTGAAAAATGTCCTAGACCATCATGTTGGCCTTTTATGTTTTCCCAAATCTCAGATTCCCAACTTCTCTCTTGAGACCCCAAGTTTTATACTTCATAAACAAATACAATTTTAGGTTCCCATTCAAGTTGATGGACAGATTTTCATTAGTGTATTAATTAAACAGCATATGGAACTTTGCATGGTCCTTGTTAGTTTGCAAACTCCAGGGTAGACAAGCAGCATCTTGCTAAAGTAGCTGTGCAGGCTGGAGTCCTACTGCAAGGAAGTGAAAGGATGATGCATTCACTCAATGACAAAAGCTTATTTCCCTCTTTCCCTGACTGTACAGTTTGGCTTCTATGTTCTTCTGGCATGTGAACCCCAGCTAAATTGCACCACATTTGCTTCAGTAGCTAAGTTCAACTCCCAAATCCATGAAGTCTAGAGATGTGCTTCAAAATAGTTTTCTCAGTCTGCATGGTGTGTTGGACTTTGTACAAAGATTTCTGGAGTCAGGATGAGAGTTTTAGCCTGGATCTCACAGCTCTTTTTGAATACATCTTTGCATTAATGTATCTGAGAATCCTAATGACAAAAATGTTGCAAGTTTTTAATCAGAGATTCAAAGAGTCATTTTTCACTACAAATTCATTAAAAAATATTGAATCCTTAGACTTTTCTCATGTTTGAATTTTCACCTCCTCTTAATGTCTCCTCTGTAATGCCCTCCTCACCTGGAATGACCCTTGCTGAGTAGAGCAGTCCCGATGAGTTTGTAACAACAGTCTTACCTGGGAACAACAGCTCCTATTTTTGCTTTGCTCTGTATCCACGTGCAAGGGTGCTATACTCTGTATCTTGTCAAAACCAGGTGGCATAATTCACCTCTCAAGAAGCATCTGTTTGTCACTGGTGACTAAGCCTGAGTGTTTAATTTAGAGCAAATGCCTAGCTTTTAAATAGATGGCTCAAATTAGGTGAGGCAAATCCCCCACACAAAGAGTTTCTGATCAGTTGGAGCTTGTGTAGGACTGTGGAAATATGTGTTAAATTTTCCATTGTCGAGATTTTAAAAAATGTTGGGAAAATCAAATACCAAATAGCTGTTCATAAATTACAATAACCTGAAACAACCTTGCAAACCACAGACTCATTGAACAAAACATCATCTTAGAGCTCTTGTGTGGTGGAGATTCCACTATTTGCTTTCGTTTCAAGATGCAGCTGCAATAACAAGGCATATGGGATTTTAATGTGACACCATAATCTGTCAACCCTGAGAACTACGGAGCAGGCCCATATAAGATAACCAGCTAAACCTCACACTGATAAACATGTCAAGATACAAAAATCAGTTCTTCCCTTACAAACGAGAGAAAGATGTCATGTAATTGGAGATGTCATGCTATACTGGGACAAGCAACATTCCCACAATTAATCATACTGAATACATTATGTAGTAGTTGTTGCTTGAAGACAAAGGAGGAATAAATATTCGTGTAAACTTGCCAAATATGAACTCTCCACAGATGTTGATTGCTGTTCCCTATTTAGCAAGAAGTGCATCAATATTTGGAAGATAGGCTATAGATCCAAGCAGAAAGCTTGGAAAAGGGCTTATGACTCTTTGTGGAGGCTGCAGGTAACGCGTCTGGTGTCTTTTCTAGGGTCTTTAGGAAACTGGTTATTTGGAGCACCCCTATTGACAGCAAATGGAAATTTGCCATTTTCCTCTGTTAGGAGTGCACTGGGGCCCTGGTGAGCAAGAGACATTTGGCTGACTATACAGTGGCTTAGAAACGCAAGGCGAGTTCAAAAGTTCCTAACAACACTTCCAAATAAGAACTTTGTGAATACAATGCAAAAATGACCATGCATATTTGCTGGAATAAAAAACCAAATTAGCTTCAAGCTGGGTTTGTGATTCCTCCCTGACTTGTATGTTTACTTTTCATTAATATTGATTCTTTCTGACCTTCAAGAGCCTCTTCTTCATTCTACAGGCTCCACAGTGAATAGCTTAGTGGCAATAACTTTAATAGCAACAAAAACATTAAGCTAACAATAGAGACTACTTGTACGGAGAAATGTCACCTTGTGAATAAACGATTTTTTATGTCAGAAAACCTCATCTGAGGACCCAAAATGATAAACTATGTGACCTTGTATACAGTGAATCTGACTGGTATTGCATGAATTTTGGAAACATAACAAATGGCTGACAAGCAGTGCAGAGACATATGATCTGTCATGAAAAAGGCTCAGGCATGAGATTGGTATAAAAGATTAGAAAGTCATAACCCATAGGTGACCTGTATGGAAACAAGAGCAAGGCTAAATTCAATGAGTAAAATGCTTGCTTACGTCTAGCCAAATTGGAGAGGTTTTGTGTTGACTTAATTTTTGCCTTCAATATATTTTTTTTCCTTTTTTTTTTTTTTTTTTTTATATAGCTTCTCTTTGATTTCCTTGTCAGCATCCAAGGTGTGGCAAGGAAAAGCTTCCATTCTCATCACCAGCTGTGATTTGGGAGTCCTTCTAAAACATTGTTCTCCCTTTGCATCTGCCAGGGTTTCTGTATTTGTGTTGATTCCTTCCAGCCCTTGACCTGAGTTTACTTCAGCTATCTCTACCACCTAGTAGATGTCTCCCTCAGTCACAATGGGGCATGCAGGTAGGCAACGCCAAATGATGATTTATCCTCTGTTTCTGAAGTACCTATTCCAGGAAGGGATGCTTTGCTTTCAGGAGCTGACTTTCTTCTTAAGGTGTAATCAGAACTTAGAGATCCAGCCTACTGCACTAAACTCATTGGATACTGTTACGTGTAACATATCAAGGTCTCAGTGTTCCTTTGCTAATTGATTTATGCTCCATGAATACCCTGTTCAGTAAGCAAAGTTCTCCTAGGATGAAAAAAAAAAAAGTGTTTTACTCTATATTTTCCATAGAGAGCTCTTGTAGAATAAAATGTGTGTAAAAGTTTACTCCAACATAGCAGTGCCAGGAGTCCTTCTGCCCTTCTTCACAGGGTGGAATTTGGTTTTGTTTTAGTACTATGGAAAAATCCTCTTTCCATAAGAAGCAGCTAAGCCCAGAATCTTTTACAGTCCCCTCATAAACCGTAATAAAATTTGCATGAGAGAATAATTCGTGCTTGTATATTCAGTGCCCTTTATACCCCCTATTGCCTAGAGCTAGCACATCTGACAGCGATGATGGGCTGTGGGTATGGGAATAACAGCGCCGTGAAATCTTCCCCAAACAGCAGTAGTTGTGGTCTGATTTGTAAATACAAATGCCATGGTGTGGCATTGATGGCATGGAAAATGACTCCAGGATTTTCAAAAATTGTGGTTTAAGGTTAGACTCGCATTCAAAATCTTTATTAGGTGTGTTTTTTTTCTGAAAGTGACAGGGCAGGAGACAAAGTATGATGAATGCCCCCCTTCCTTAGTCTCCCTGGAGGAATCCTCACCTTCAGCTTCAGCTACCGTGAGCTCTAAGTGTTTAAAAAAATATCATTAAAGATGTGGATGAAGGGCTGAGATTTTCCAGAACCTTTAAGAAACGTTCTACTAGACACTTGGATTCCTTAGTTATTAAGATGCTTTTAAAGCTTTTACCCAGGAGAGACTAACTGTAGGCACCCACTTTTGAGAATCTTAGCCTGAGGGAAAACAAGCTGCTGATAGAAGTTAGGCAGAGTCTGTGTTTTGGAAATCTTCCCACAGTTATTTACGCATCTGTGTATTACCTTGTATTGGTCACTGGCTTTTGTACGTGCATGTGTGGTTTGTTTGTTGTTGTGTGTGTTTTTTAATTTTTATTTATTTACTATTACTATTATTATTTTTACAGTGCACCTACCACAAACCTCTAATACAGAACCCAAACAACCAGGCAGTCACTAGCACATTGGGACCCTATCCAGAGTGCATGTTTTACAGAGGATGACAATTTACAATTTAAGCAATGGTATCTTGACAGGAGATGCACAATAGGCTGTCAGACTTTACCTGCCTCAGCTTGTGGCATGACAAGTTCCCAGCTGCTCTTTGAATACTGAAGGTGATGTGGTGAGTACTCAGTAATGGAGACACCAAAGCCAGTGAAAAAATCTGCTATTGCAGAAAAAACTTGTCTTTGACCTTTCCCCATAACTAACCTTCTTTTTTTCTTCCTTTACATTCTTTCAAGAACTGTGAGGCCCTGGAGACTTGAGGGAAGATTCATACAGCTCAGGTCATTTTACCAGTCTGTGCAGCCGTTCAGTCAGTAATAAACACTCTAGCAGGGCAATGATTATTGTAATAGTAGGGGGCATTTGAGCTAGCAAGCCACATGAAAATGATAGACAGTTGCTGAAATCAAGAGAACTACAAAGCAAAGGAACAAAAGCATAAGTAAGTGAATCATTAGGCTGGGCTCAAAAACGTGACATACCAAGTACTGTGCCTCCTATAAATTTGGTGAGTTGATGATTTACCATAGCAGGGCTTTTCAGTAAAGAAAATGAAAACTTCAGGAGGGCTCTTCAGTTCCAAGAAACAGCACCAAGAGAAACATACCCTTTGTGTCACAACAGCTGACTTGGTATTAAAAGCATTGGTATCAGTGAATGAGGCTGGAAGAGGCTTCATACTCTCTCATTCCTATTAGGGTTTAAAAGCACTAGTGCCAGATCCTGCAGTTCTTGCTCAAGCACAGCTCCCATTGATGTGTTCTTAATCTGGAAAAAGTCAACATGGTTATTTATGGAGCTGTAGTGCCTAGGGCCTCTAATAAAAACTGTGCTAGACATTGTACCTATATTTAGTAGCAGCCAGTTCATGTCTCATAGAACTTGTGGTCTGCATAGACAAGACTGATAAAGCAGATAGGGAGTAGGAATTGCTGTTATTCCTGTTTTACAGATGGGGAGTGAGACTTAGAGATTGCAGGGTGATTTTTCTAAGCCATGTAGTGATGTTGGACATTTATTTCCCATATATTTTAGGGGGAACTGGACTTACAGATCCCTTGGCTGTGTTGAAAGGCTCAGCCAAACACAGGCATCCCAGTTTTGGTGGAATGATGGGAAGTCTGTGATGAACATGTAATTAGTATAGAACTTGACATTCCAGGCTGGTTTGCTGAGCCGAGAACATCCACTTTTGGAGACAGTTTGCCACAAGTTAGGGCTGCAGAATTCAGATCTAAGGACAACATATGTGGTCAATATATGGATATAAAAACAAATTGGTAGAAAACAGAGTGAAAGGGAAATGGGAACCCACATCTTGATTACTCTGAAATCTGTTTTGTCCTTGATGCATGTGGCTGCCTCTTTTTGCCTTTTCTGGAAGCCTCCTGAAACCCACCAAGACTCAATTGCATTGCAACTGGATACCTAATCTTGGGCTAGCTGACTGAAGAGAACTCTTTTAAGTGAAATTTGGCAACTATACCTGGAACACCTAGGTCAACAGAAACCTAGTGTGTCATGGGAATTTTAGGCCAATGACAACCACCATGTTTTGGAAAGGGACCAACAAAGGCAGAAAAAGGAGTTTTGAAAATTGGAAAGAGTTCTGAAAAGAACTCATCAAATGAGCTGAAGCCTAGAAAATATTCCTTATGTCGAGAGTCTTCAGAAACTCCATTCACATGTTTCACTCAAAAGAAGACTACAAAGTGACTTGGGCAGTGACAGGAAGCAAGGTGGTGGTTTTTTTCTTAGTTTATTTGACAACCCTCCCTCCCCTGTAAGATTTTACTATAAGATTTAACTGCTCCTGGACAAATTTAGACTAGGGTAGAACACAAAATCTTATTTCTGTTTGAGAAAGATTAATTCAGCCACCAGAGAAACAAAGGGACATATAGTGGATTCTCTTCCACTTAAAAATGTGATATTAAAGATAAAGCTTTCCTCAAAACTGTGGACTTTTCCAGGCAGTAGTTGATTCAGAGGTTACTCTGTGTGAAGCAAAGCACAGTGCTATGTAGGAGAGAGACAACATGGTCACTGCAGTTTTTGAACTTAGAAGCTATGAAAGTCAAATAGAAAAAAAATAGAAATAGAAAAAAAATTGCCAGATACTACCTAAAAATTTCCTGTGGTATTTCTTTTAAGATTGCATATTTCTCATCCTCATACAAAAGACTTCTTGGATTGGAGGTCTTGCAGTATCCTGCAAATTTATTAGCCAGCCATTTCAGGCTAATGAAATCAGTCAAAGTAATGGATACAATGCATTCTTAAATATAATCAAATTATGAATGCAGGCTCTCTCCTAACTTTGGATGAGACCTGGAGAGGCCCCATGGAGCATTGTCTAATGTGTTTGAGGTCACTGTGGGGCCCAATTTGCAAAAGTACTGAGTGTGTGGCCATCCCTGTTATATTTGTGCACATTTTTTGCACATCCCTTGCACATCCCCTGTGCTTCACTGTTTGGGAAGGGTGGTCTCATTCATGGTCCTGAGCCCCAAAAAATCTGGTCTCATGATTTGCATGTGTTTTTCCCCCAGTAGGATTCATCTCTTAACAAAAATTGTGTGAAATAAATCAGATGGTACTTGGCTTACTCTTAGTTGAATTTCTCCTCATTTGAGTTTCTAGGTCTTTAAAGACTCACTCATTTCTAGTCCTAGTTTGAATCGAAATTCACTTACATGTGTATGTTATATTTAAAAAATCAGATAAAAATAACAGAATAATAGTAATAATAAACATCTGAACTGTGAGTGAAAGTAATAAATTACACTGGCTTGTGAACACAGAGCCACCACATTTCCATTTTCCTCTGCATTTCACAGTTCCAAAATCCTTCAAACTTACAGAAATGAAAAGTCCATAAGTTCTCATTTCATGTTTTTTTTTTTTAATTATTATTATTTTTATTTATTTATTTATTTATTTATTATTTATTTATTTTATTATTATTATTATTTTCCCTCTCCTAATGGATCTTCTGGAAGATAAGAAGAAGTGCAAAGGTTTACTGCAAGGGGAGAACAGAGAAAAAAACAACCAACAAACCAGCATCCCCCAAAACACCCCACGAGCACCTCAACAACATTGAGGGACAAGCAGGGATGCCATACACTGTCAGCTGCTAGGCTGTCTTCTGCTTGCTTCCTCCCCACCTGTTCCTGGCCTTTCTGCAAGTGTGAGATGGGATTTCAATGAATGGCATCCTGGGGGGGCATGGGGGGAAGCAGAGCGTGGCTGGCTGGGCTGACATATCCAGGATGAAATGTCCAGGTGCAGGGAGTGGGAACGCACACACATACACTCATAAAGAAAAAAACAAAACAAAACAAAAAACCAAGAACAAGAACAAGAAAGAAAAAGAAAAAGAAAAAGAAAAAGAAAAAGAAAAAGAAAAAGAAAAAGAAAAAGAAAAAGAAAAAGAAAAAGAAAAAGAAAAAAAAAAGAAAAAGAAAAAGAAAAAGAAAAAGAAAAAGAAAAAGAAAAAGAAAAAGAAAAAGAAAAAGAAAAAGAAAAAGAAAAAAAAAGAAAAAGAAAAAGAAAAAGAAAAAGAAAAAGAAAAAGAAAAAAGAAAAAGAAAAAGAAAAAGAAAAAGAAAAAGAAAAAGAAAAAGAAAAAGAAAAAGAAAAAGAAAAAGAAAAAGAAAAAGAAAAAGAGAAAAAAAAAAAGAAAAAAGAAAAAAAAGAAAAGAGACAAAAAGAAAAAGAAAAAGCTCACGCATGCACACAAAACAATAAAAAGTGTAATGCATCTTTCTTTAATTAAATCCTACCCTTGAATTTGCCAGGCAGTCCCGGCCGGCAGTGACCTCTGCCCCCCTCCATTTTGTTGACTGGCACAGCTGTTAGTAAATCACCTGCTGGTACGGCTCTCTGGGGCTTTAAAGGTCATCTGTCAGCGGCTGCTGGAGAGAGATAAAGAAGAAAAACAGAACCTAAATTATAAAAAAAAAAAAAAATACACCTTTCTGAAAGCAAAGCCATCTGAGCACTGTGCGTCCAACCTTTCCATTTGGCCCACCGTTTGCCTTGCTGGCACCTGGGGGTGGGGGACACTTTTAATCCTCACTATTCTTTTGTATGCATTTTTCAAGTTTCCACCTACTTTTATAATCCTTTTGTTTTAAGCCTTTCTTTACTACAGGGGATTCTGTAACCCCATTTCAGCAGCACTGCTGAGTGCCTGCGAGCTGTGTAGAAACGCCTGCAGGAGAGGACAGTGCAGTTTGGGTGGGGGAGAGCAGGGCTTCCCCTACCCCAGGGCTCCGTCCCCACTCCCTGACCCCTGGCACCAGGCACTGTGACATGACATGGCTGGGTTTGCAGGATGGCAGTGGTAGGAAGGACACAGCATACATTTCCCCATCTTCACGGGTTTAGGAGCAACGGTGAGCTACCTGGACGATGCTCCTGTGTCCCCTCCATTGCTTAGGAGCAGCTTACAAGGGGGTGTCCTTGTTGGTAACCACTTGAGCTGCCCTGCAGCTGTATTGCAGCCATGTCCATGTCATGCACCCCATTGATCTCCCCTCCTTGTGCAGAGCACTTGGTCCTCATGGCCCCCTCTCTACCTATTCCATGTTTTAGCAAGTCAGAAGCAGCTATACAACCTCAGGCTGCTGTTTCATTTCCAGTAATCCATGGCTACAGGGGTGCAATGCTTATCCAAACTAGTCATATTGATAAGGGCTGTCTGCTGAACGCCAATAATGTGACTTTGCCCAAATTCAACAGTGGGTTGGGTGAGGGGAGAGGGGGTGTTCATGGAGCAGCTCAGACCTAGGACATGAAAGAGGATGATTGTTATAGATGATTCCTTGCCACAAACCATTCCTTCCACTATTTATGGTTGAAGGGATTATCAGATTTTATGTTTATTCATCACTTCCACTATCACCTTAATTTTTAACTTCATGCAAAATGTTGTCAGTGAATATGATGTCATTTTTTACAAATACGATGTTATTTTTTTTTATGAAATGGGTGCATGGGCAAGGCACAGATAATTTGGGAGCTTTTCTTCCACCTGATAATTACAGACATATTTTCAATAATTTACTATTTCAACTCATTATTTAAGACACAGTGACCTCAGATTTTGATCCCAAGTCAGACAGAATGTGCAGCTTCTTGTGCAATTTAATTTTTTTTGTTTGGTTTGTTCATACATTAAAATGAAAGGGAAGCCCAAGGATTAGGGAACCCACTCATAGTGGGTAAGTAGAAAGGAGAAAAAGTAGTTGGCAGAATCATTTGTTTAGCTTGGAAGAAATAAGCTGTTTGGTATTTCAGAAAGGGGAAATTCTCAGCAAAGAAAACAAAAGGATTGAGGACTGCATCAGGCAATTGCTTCTCCACTGCAGGAATAACACATGGATGCTTCCCCTCCCCCTACACCTTGATGATGAAGACCAGCCCCCAAATACTAAACTACTCAAAGGGCCCTACAGACTAGGTGTGGGATGGATATACCTCTGCATTAGACATCGTAAGAGTTCTTCTCCATAAGGAGGGCTGGGATCCTTCAGAGCAAAACTCAGATGCTACTTGCAAAGTGTTCCAAGTCACCAAGATTCAGGAGCAGAACAGCTTCATGTTACACCAAAGGATGATGACAAAGGGCAAGCTGTAGGCAGAGAGGAGCTGACACACTGCCTCTGCCTGCTGTCACATCACCCTTGGTGTCAGAGATGAGTGAACTATGAGCTGGGATAGACTTAACAAATTGTTGTTCGGTTTGCAAAGCAGAAGCCAGAAAATATGTAAAGAGCTCACTACTGACCCTTCTGCTGCTCCATGGCTCTGAAAGTCTGCAGGAAGTGGCGCTCATGGACATCCAGTGCTGGTGTAAGCATCTCCGTCTCTCAAGGCACTCTTTATTGAGCATTTCTATCATCATTTGCCTAAGAAAAGAGTGTCTTTATACTTTCTTGATCAGGGCTGTCTATAACCTGTGCATCAGCCAGGGGATGTTTCACTTTAAATGCCAGGGACTTTGCTTCTCTCTAGGTTGGTTCTTGGGTAAAGTAAGTATAAAATGCTAGTAGGATATTTGGCGATCTTTAGGCTTTCCTAACAAGAGCTGTGACAACCCAAGGTACAAATATAGAAGGAAATAAAGGAGAAAATAAGTAACTAGGCATAAGAAGCGTTTGACAGGTATTTTTGAAATGCGTATTTTCTTTCCACACTATGGCTGAGGCAAATTTCAGGCCAATGCTTAAAAGGCATTGTTCTTGACGATTATGATTCTTTGGTTGAACAAGCTTTGCCAGTCTGATTGGACTGAGGAGCTGCAGCAGTTACATTAATCACAGAGTCCAAAAATCCCCTTCCCTCTGCAGCTTGTGTTGAGTCTTTCCCTTCCATGCAGCTTCACCCACCTCAAGGGGAGATCAAATAACATCATGAAGTTGAAATTCTGTTCACAAACCCACATGTACCAAATCCAAACCCTGAGACAAATGGGTACTCAGCCAGTAATCTAAGCAGAGACATTGTACTTTTACAGAGTCTTTCGGGAGCCACTGTAAGCCATAATAAGAGCTAAACACAAGATAATGAGTATTTTGGCAAAACAGCTTATTGTAGGGAAGACTCTCTTTGCAATTTCACTCTTTCACGTCTGACAGACAGTGTTTAATGTATGACAGGGAGAGAGGGAGAGAGCAGGAGAGAGAGATCATGCACGCACATATCCAGCACCAATAACATGAATATAAGCCAGAGCTTGGGGCTCTCTAGAGGTTAGCAAAGCATGTGGTGTGCAGTGGGAAGCAGGATCGTGATCAGTAACAGAAGTTTCAAAAAGTAAGGCTTTTTTCTCTCTTTCAGTGTTTGATACTTCCAGCTACCTTTGACTGTCCCTTAACTAAGAAAAGAGGTTGCTTTCCAGGTAGGCTGAGAGAAACGCAAACAATTTCTTACCACCAAGGTGGAATGGTAGGTACCATCTTGTTTAGTTTTGGTGGCTAGAACTCATGCCTGATAGAGGTCTGCACCCTGGACCTTCACCGTGCTTTCTCTGGGACATCAAGACTTCAGTGTGTGTCCCTTCGGAGTACTAAATAATGCAGTTTTGATAGTTGAGATTCTTCACCCTACGACATTTTATTCTCTAAAATATACTTTTATTTTTAGACATAGTTGTTCGAACTGTCTGTGAGATACAATTTGGAGAGTGCTGAACGTTTTCTGTTCTTTAGAACTCTACAAGATATGGCACGTCATTTATGTACTTATGAATGCAGTCCCTTCAGTGGTCAGGCTTGAAACATCAGCGAGAGAGAAAACCACTGGAGGAACTGAAAAATTCACTCCAAGAATCCTGTTTAATAGCTAGCGAGATGGAGGCTGAGACATGGCCCAATGGAGGTGAATGGACAGGCTCCTCTGGGGACACCAGGGCAAGGCAAGGTGGAGGGAAAACATAAAGGGCTGCTAAACGAACTCAATTCTGAAATGGACAGCCGTGGCTGTAGTCTTTTCTCACTTTTTACTCTCAAGAGTGTTCCAGATGAGGCAGCAGACTTCTGATCTGTGACCCATATCCGTTGTTTTCGGGGCACAGTTACCTTTTCTCAGGAATGAAAGCCCCCAGCTGATGAAAGCTGAACTTTTCATCTCCCTCCCTGCTGCAGCCTTATCGTTCACAGGACTTTAATCCCACACATCACTTCAGAAATATCATCGTTAAAGATCTGGGTATACATTTTGAGATAAGATTGGCTCGTGATAATATTACTGACTGTGTAATTATGGAAATGAGAAAATAATCCCCTCAGGCTTTGTTGTAATGACTTCTGAACATCTTGCATCATCATAGGCAGACAGCAGGCTTCAGGATGCCATGAATTATTAAAAGGAATGTGGAAAATCTTGTTTTGGTTGGTGTTGGTGTCTCTAGCAAGGGAGGACACCATGTATCTCCACTGTGAAATTGGATCAGGTAGAAAAATGTGATCTTTTTGAAAATAAATAGCTAATCTTTACTTGATCTCCTGTACTATTCTCTTTTGATGCATCGGTAAACTGCATTCCTGACAACCACCCCTGCTGATATTGTGGCCTTGAGGGACCTTGGCCGCACAGTCTATGCCTCTGTTCTGAATCAAAAGACTCTACGGGACTATTGCAGACCTGGCTGCACAGTGCACATCAGTGCTTCATCAGACCAAGTTAATTCATGATATTACTATTTTACCATGAGAAGTGTTGATATAGGAATGAGCTTGGCTGAACGTACTCTTTTGTCAGTGACGGGGTGTGTGATGTGTGTGCTGGACTCCCAGCATGAAGAAATTCTTCAGAAGAACATCAGATCACTGATGAAATATTATGGCCTACTCAGTGAACAAATATTAGCAGACATGGAGACGAAAACACACAAATGAACTTCCTTGGGAATACTTCTGGTAAGTTTTTCAGAAAGGTAATGCAAACACACAGTTCCTCCTAAAAGGCCACTTTTGTCCTCTTCCTTTTAATGAACCTGTAGGGAAGTTAGAATTTTGAACGAGACCTCCGCTAATAATCTTAGCAGATTTAGTCACAAAACTAGTAAAACATGAGTCAAATTTCCTCTGCAGTAATGCTGCGTATTTATTCCCAGGAACATGTATCAATAAGCTCAGGCAAGTCAGGCAATTTGATCAAGGAAGCCAGCTGTGGGAGCATATAAACTTCATGAAGAACTTCATTTCTCCTCAATCAACATGCAAGAATTATGACAAGACTCCCTTAGAAGGAACTTTTCTTGAAGACACTTCTGATAGCATTTCATCAACTTAATCTATGCTCTCTTAGCCAGTCAGCAAAACCTGCTGTGGTGCACCTGGCAGTCTTCTGCCCTGACAGACATGCCCTGACATCATGAGATGGTCTACATCTCATGACCTGTGATTGCAAGAGGACTTCTCAAGGTTTTGGAGTTTCTTGAAGCTCACCCCTATGCTGCTTTGCTTTTTCTGTTTCACTGTGGCTATATACACTGTGACCTAGATCTGATGCTGTTATTACCTGCTTAGTGGATGGTGAGGCCTCACAGAAACATTCTGAGTAGCAGTCAGTTCTTATCTTGTGAAATCATAGCTTGCTGCTCAATGTTTGCTGATAGCACATCTTGGTATAGGGGCACTCAAATAGTGGTGACATATAAATGTACTAATATGCCTTCTCTTCAATGTGCATAAGCATCTCTGCTCAGAAGAGCCATGTAGTATCACCAGATGGTCACATCAATGCTATTCTTGGACACTTTTGCCCTTGGGCAATCAAAAAGGTTTTTTGCTAGATGGCAACTCATGTCTTCTATATGTGGGAGTGGAGATTTGCTGAAATAAAGCTAAGTTATGATGCTTTTACTTTTTTTTACCATTAGTCTCATCATATGGTGTGAAAATGGATGTCTCCAACCCACTTCTTCCTTCCTCACTGCAATTTGTTCAAGCCACACCCTTATCTCTCCATCATTGCAATAGTGATGGTTGCCTTCACATGTTGAAGGTGCTGTCTGAACATGTTATGCCACACTGCAGTGTTTGCAGTGGCCAGTCATAAAGCAGATGGCTGGCTAGAATTTCAAACCCTTAATGGCTCAGGCTCTGGCTTCACTGAAAACATCCCATGGAAACTTTGGTTCTATTTTTTTTTCTTTTTTTTTTTTTAATTATTATTATTTATCTATTTATTTTTTTAAAAAAGATATGTGCAGATACTCTTGCACATTTTTTTTTCCTGAAGTGACCGCTGTTGGCCTCTTTATCCTTCCCTCCCACCCACTCATGCCATATGACATTCTCTCTAGCTGAGACCACTCCTACTTTGTTTAACTGAATTTTCTGAAGAACGGCTTTTTAGTGTATTCTCCAGGACATCGCAGTAGTAGGTATTATTGTATGCATAGTCCCTTAACAATTCCATTGAGACTCATTGGAAAGTATGATACTGTTACATTCCTTGATCCACAAAACGGTGACTACGCATAGCTGGGACACAAATATCTGCAATGTACCAGAAGGACATTTCATACTGTGTTGGCCACAGAGCTCTTCTACTGAAAGCCACGCTGCTCATCTTCTGAACCTCTGTGGCAATGGGATCCCAAAGGTTATTATTCACCTGTGACTGATGAAATGGTACCTGCCTTCAGTGTTCAGTTGCCCATTTAGTTCTGAGTGGCCAGAGTCAGGACCACTGCTGAAGCTCATGGCCCTGTCCAAAAGCCAGGAATCAGTGCTCTGACAATGATTATTTACCATTTTCTCATGTTACATGCTGTATTTGGTCATGTTCAGTAACTCTGTAGTAATCAGACAAGATGGAACGGCAGCTTGTCAGCTGACTTAATTAAAAAAACATTTTTTTTTTTTTTATTATTGCCTCTCACACATCATTAATATTCTGTCTAAGACGCGCCTGCTATCTAAAGATTGGAATCAGTCTCACAGTGCTCTTTCCAAGCTTGAATTCCCAGACACACAAATCTGGGAAAGAGTTTTAAAGGGACAGGTAATAGAAACTAATTTGATTACATTGAAATGGACCACTCATTGGTCCAAATTAAATTTATTTTATTAAGGAGTATTAAGGGACCAGTCTTTCAGGTTGCTGTTAAATGCAAGGCAGTCTTTGCTTCCATAAATATCAGTGAGAATAGAATATATTTAGGATTTCCCAGGAATCAGGTCTTTGCTCTGCAGACTTCTGTTCATTTAAACAGTTGGTTATGTAAATATATTTAAAAGAGTTGAATAAAAAGCACTACACCCTTTTTAGCTCAATTTGTTATTTACATATTTAGCAACAGTGTTCTACCATCCCTTTTCTGGTGTGCCAGGTAGGACCCATTTCACAATGACAGTATATCAGCCAGCATATGCACTCAATTTACAACCAAATTACAAGGAAAAAAATCTAGCATTTAAAATTATATACAGCACTTTATTTAAACAGCGATTAGCTTTCATCAACAGTACGTGCATTTTTGTTTTCTTTAAGAAACCTTGCCATTCTCAATCACAGCTGCAGCCCTCCTGCAGCACTGTGTTACTCAGTGACTTGAACTGAGCTTTACAGATACTTCACAGCCAATTACCATACAGGTTTCTTATGTTAAAATTAAGGCAACTGGAGTCAACAACCGCTGCTGAATGAAGGTAAAAGCTTGAGAACATTTTGCATAACAGTCATCAGCGTAGCTGATAGCTATTAGAGTGTTCTTGTGCAGTAAGCCTACGCAGATACTATCTCTCTTGCCTGTCTGTTCCAACATGCATTTCATCTTATTTGCAACCCTTTGCTTTAATTAGCTGAAGTCTTTGCTTCAGTCTTTCATATGTCAACCAGCCTGTGTACACTTCCATATTTTTAATCAGTAGCCTGTTGTCTTTACTTTGTCATTCACACTAGCATATAAATCTGCCCTTCTTATGATCCTCACTGCTTGGTAGAAGTCAAAACATGCTGTTTAATTTTCCTGTTCACTGATTTCCATTTGTTTCATGTTCAAATGCTGGCTCTTTTTTCCCTTTTAGGCATGCTGCGAGCATTAAACTTAGTGATTAAATGCCAAAAAAACAGCCCTTTTTCCCCTCACGCCCATGAATGGGTCATCCTAACCCTTGCTTAGGTGCTTACCTTACCCAAGCATTCTGTGCGTGTGCAGTCAGCCTAAATGGGGCTGGCTGCAAGGGACTGGCACAGGCTGACATAGGTTAGCTAACGACGGCTAATAAAACAGGTGCAAAACTTATGTGCTCTCCTAGGGGCGTGACTGGCTTTTTGCTGCCGCTTCTATTTCTGTTTTTATTTAATCTACTACAGCAGAATATTTCATTTCACCAACAACACAGCTGAATCCTGAGACACCAAGACCAGATGTAAAAGCATGAGAGGGTGGCATGTGGCTGTGCTCTGGCTTTTAAATTTTCCGGTTCATTGGTGGGGAATCCGAGGTTATCTGTAGCTGTCTGACAGGTGGGGTGGCTGGCCCTGACATCTGTGCCTGAGGCTGATCCCCAAAGTGAGCATGGAGCATGGTCAGGATGTCATCTAGCTTCTGGTCCATCTGCATGACCTGTTAAGAAACCAGAAAGCAGATGAGCTGTCAAATGGCTGCATATGCTGCTGGTGAGAAGCAGTCATTGGTGAAAATCTCAGGGAGGTGAAAGCTTGGCAGGGAGTGCTGGCATCTGCAGTCCCCAAGAACCAAGAACTATTCCAGTTTTGTGCAGTTTGCCTCTCTAGCTAATAGAAAGTTCAGGGATGCTATGAAGTAACACGGAAGGGTGTAAAACAATGTGACATGGCAGCAGAAGGCCAGGACGTTTGGTAGCCCCAGCACTTGACCCCTTCTGTCAGCCATTTTGTCTCCCAGCATTTTCCCAGCATTGACAACTTCTCTTGATGATGATGCATCCTGCAAATATCTGCCCTGAAACTATCTTTCCTTCTTAGGTTTATCCTGTCTCCCACCTCCCTTCCCTCCCCCACCTCCCCCCCCCCCCCCCCAAAAAAAAAAAAGTCATCACCAGCCCTAGTTTTTTTTAGTATGTTAAGCTTCCCATTCCTGTCTTGGGAAACTAAACTGCTCCCCTCCCTTCACACTGTAAATAGATGCCTCTGTGATACATGTTGCAGTCAGAGATCCTACTAGATATGATGTTTATTCCCATGCATTGTTAGGATAGCCTACCAAAAAACACATAATAATACCAATGACTTCATTTAAAAAAACAAACAACCATTGTATAGGAAGCTTGACATGCTAATCTCTCTTCTCATTTCATTGGTCTCCATCTGAAACTTCTCATGCAGTCCCTAGACAGAGGAGTGTTTTCTAATTATTATTATTTATTTTAAGCAGGGAAAAGCAACTTTCAATTTCTTCCTACCGCTTCTTGGAATCATGGCCTCTATCTAGGAGCCCAAAGGGGCATTATTGTGTTGCTATGATAGGGCTTACATTAACTGCAGATGGCATCCTGCTCAACTTCATGTCAGCCAGCAGGACAGGCTGTAGACTGTTGACTGCTGTAGTTTGCTCTAAAGGCAAAACTGTGGCCAGCAGCATGTAAGCCATTGGGATTGCTTATAATGATGCTTGAATACAGTGCAGCTTTGTGTAATAGATGAGCCCAAGAAAAATGAGCATTTTTAAGAACATTGGATGATTTACTTTACAGTTATCTCCTGTGAAAGTCTGAGCCTCTGAAAACTGTGATCTGTCCCAGTGGGTCTAATAAACTTTGATAGCAAACCTTTTAAAGTGATATCAGATCTAAACTGAGCTTTCATTAAAAAGGGAGAAAGAATGAGAGTGAGAAGGATTCCAGCCTTTTTCTGTGCAAAGATAACTTTGGAAATAACCATTGGTAGCATGGACTGAAAGTTTAGCAGGCAGAGATTGCTTTAAAAACCGGTGCAAAGAAAATCATGTTATCTGCTTTCCCTTCCTTTGCCTTTTCTCACTCCAAGTGTCTGTTCCCCTGGGGGCCCCTCAAAACTCAAGGTACCGGGAGCTTATTTAAGCTATATAATTTTTGCAACCACTCTTCTCTCCTATATACAATCTGCTGCTCTCTTGGTGAAGGATGATTGGAGTCTCACTCCTGCCTCATGAGGGGAGATGTACTCATCTCTCAATTTGGATTTCAATTTTGCTTTCACAGCTACTGTGTTCTAGCAGAAATGCCCCTCTCCCTGTCCCTGCTTTGGTGTGGTTATTCTATCCAAGGCAGTATTTTCAAGCAGTGAAGAGGGGGGATTTATGGCGTGGGTTGGCTAGCATCATCTTTCACCATGACTTCTACTGGGTGCTTTCAGGGGCACAGCTGGCACCTCCTGAGCAGTGGCCAGGATGGGCAGGGCAGCACTTGTGGGTGTGGGAGGGCTGGGGATGCTCACTGCAGCACTCCCCAGGCGAGGGGCACTTGGTGCTTGGCTTCAGGTGAGTCTTAGTTGAACAGCAACTCATTTGTGTATTGATGATCTTTGGTCAGGCAAAGGGACCCAGAAAAGTTGCTTCTGCCTCCTGTGCCACCAGTGGCAACTCTGATTTTTCCCCTGTCTCATGAGATTCTGGGAGAGAGTGGGCAATTGTGGCAGGTCCCTCCCTCTCTCATGCGGTCACTAACAGAAGCATCCTCTTCTCAGGCAAAGCAGAAGCATCCTCTGCTAAGCATGAACTTGGTTGGAAGTCTGGAAATCACTAGCAGCTGAAGGGTTAAGCAGCATGGAATTAATTTAAAAACCACAGCCTTTATTTTCTTCTCCATTCTTGAAAAGCCTGTTTGGCTGAAGTTGGTAATGACTCAACAGAATCTTTCTTAAGCAGAAATGTTGTGCAGAGCAGAAACTAAAGCAGAACGAATATATTACAGTAGGCTAAAGAAGGTGTAGGCAGCGAAATGGGATCAGGCAGATGAAAGATCTTTTGGGGTTTTCTTTTGTAAGGTTTTGTTGATTTTGATCTGCACACTTGATCTTAGATAAATTATGCCTGCTTGTTCCATGTCATTTAAACTTGCTATATTTCTTTGCATTTTGCTAACTCAGTAAAAGAATGCAATAGGAATAATTCCATGTGCTTTTCTTTCCAGAAGAGGAGGAGGGTGGAGAATGTAAATATTCATTTGTGGGGGAAAAAAAAGAGAAATTGATACATAAGGGAGTTGATTACACTATACTTCTGTCACACCTTCCATGCGAAGAACTGCAAATGCTTCCTCAGCATTAACAAATCAGGGTGCACAATTCTCCAGCCAGATACACAGGAGAGTTTTAATGGACATCTTTGAGATTAGAAGCAGGACAGTGCTAATTTAGTGACCTGTAAAATGTGGTCAGTGGCAGGTCTCTTCTAATCCTTAGCTTTGCATTTTACTCACAATATCATGACACCACTTTCTTGCTTCAGATACTTTAACATATGCCTAACTTTTAAAATGCAACTGAGCTGGTAAAACTTTAGTTAGAAAGACAAATTCTTAAGTACCTTGTCAAATTGGAGCCTGTATAAAAAGAGTTCAAATCTAGGGGCTAGTTAATCCAGATTAAAGACTGACAAGAGAGTTTGGGACACTTAAAGGCTTGACTAAAGTCAGTAGGATAACTTGTAGGATTTAAAGACTTTTCACGTGGATAAGGGTTTTTCAGAAAAAAGGCCTGGTTTTAGATTTCTCTCAAACCATCTAGCAGCTACTGCTTTCCTTAAATCTTGCTGCAAACAGGATGAGCTGCTGGTTTTGAATAACAGAGCCAGACAAGTGCACGGGTAAGGGGTTAAATTGTGCAACATGTTTCTCGGCTGAGTAAAGTGAGAAGCCATCCGGCCCAGCCGAAGAGTTTCCAGAGAGATGTGATATGCCCCTCGCAGGCTCCTTGGAGACAGGTGAGTTTGGCAGCTGTCCATGGGCAAATGGCAACAAAACTTCTGTTCTCCCACATCACAAAAGAGCTCCAGAGACAACCTATAAAATTGTTAAAATGCTTTTATATCCTTTCAAGTGCCCTGTAGAAAGGAGACGGCAAAAGCAGTTTAAAATATTACACTGTTGTTATTGGGGCTATGAGGTGAGATGAAGGAGTGTTGAAATGTATATTCATTTTAACTTCCCCCCCGCAGAAAGGGGCTGGATTCCATGGTGACATGCAGGGCTGATGGACAAAGAAAACATCTTGCAGCCAGCTCCAGTGAGCCACAGCAAGCCCTGAAGGGGAACCGGGTCAGTCACCTTCTGGGACACAACATGTCCCTGTCATTAACCTTGAGCAACAGGTTGGCTTTCACATTTGTGGTTGCTTTTAAGCCTCTCTTCCTGAAAGCTAGTTCTCAACCCCTTATCTGAATACCTCATTGAACTCCCGTTGCAGAAATGCCTTGTGGCAAAGAGGATTCTAGGAATGGCAGCAGCACGGAGGAGGACTGGCTCTTACTGGGGATTTGTCACATGCTGGACAGATTCCTAACTCCCCCGAGAGCTTTTTGACATGTTTTTGCACATGCACACTATAAAAAAAATGCATGTGTGGAAAACTCAGTTGGAGCAGGCACATGATCTCTCCCAAATCCTCTCACTTTAATCCAGAAGTATCCCTCCCCCCATGTTGTGCCTATCTTTTTAATATTATTTCTGGAGGCTGGAAAAGCCACTATCAATTATGTGCACAACACACTAACTTGAACTGTTTCCAGAGGAGTAGCAGAAGGGGAGGATGGTCTGCTGGAGCACTGAAGTGAATCTGCAAACCTACAAACATGCTCATATGTTGCTAAGTAGGTGGAGCTTTGTATCAAAAGTTAAACCCCATAAATCAAAATAAATTGCTGTCACCTCCTTAAGACTCTGCTGTCTCCCTGCCCGTAGCGGTTCTACATGAACCGATCAAAATGGCTGAGCTGTACAGCCTTCATGCAGTTGTCTGAAACATGTCTGGGCTGCTGGTGCCAGGGATGCAGCATGAAATGAAGCAGGGAGAGAAGACAGACCAGTTTGTTTTATCAATCAAAATGTCATAGAGCAACAGTAAGTTCTGCTGTTTTAAGCTGGATCAACGTTGGCTTCCTATTTGCCTAATTCAAGCAGGGAAAATTATGAGACTGTGCCAACGGGCCAGCCCAAGTTGTAGTGGCAGGGCTGCCACACTGTGCTGTTGAGCCCCATGTCCTGCTATTAGAGCCACTGTATGATGAATGCTTTGGTTCTGAATGCCCCAGAGGGCATTCAGGCTTTCTCTCCCCAACATCATCAGCCCCCATCCTACAACAAAGAGCAAAAGTAAGCATGGATGACCAAAAGCCAACAAAGCACAGTGGCCATGGGAGGCGAGCAAAGGCATTCCCACAGTCTCTACAAGGTGTTATGTGATATTTTCCAGTGATGCTGCAAAATGAACCACACACAGCTCTGGGGCCAGAGCTGCTGTGGCCAGTTGCCCCATTGCATACAAACACAACATTGCAGCCCAGGGTTTCCAAACCACCAGGGCCCCCACTGAACACCCCTTCTCTAGCAGAGGCCCACCTCTGAGCTCCCTGTCCTCCTACCACCTAGACATGCCCTCCCAAAAGCCTCCCATTTCCTCTGTTTCCAGCCTTAGCTGCAGCTCCGTGCTCCTAAGGTAGCTAAAATGAAGCAGGCTCCATTCGCTCTGACATCCGAACACTGTTTGAGAGCTCTAACCCTGACTGCTTTGGAAAGAGTAGTCCGATGGGTAGGACTTATTTTGTATGGGGAGAAGAGAGTATGTGAAACTTTGTCTGTCATGAGCATTGACATATTTCTAAATTTCCCAACTTGTTACCTGTCACAGGTCACCTAAGATCTGGTTCACAGGGGGAAATGGTATTAATTTAGCAAAATCAGATACGATTTAGTTAAACTAGTGCAATCCATTTTATGGATGTTTCCATTTCTGACTTGTGTAACATATTGGTTTAGCTTAAGCTTGTTATCCAGATATCTGGGTCATTTTCTCATGTTGACTAGTTCTGTCACACAATTTTTCTCCTTGCACTAGATGGTGGACTGATTTGATTAGATCCTTTAAAGCCTATGTTTAGCTTTATATGCACATTTGGTCTTGTCTGCCTACAGTTACATCCAGTTATTCAAACATACTAATTGCCTATCGTACAATTTGAAGTCTGAACTGTTTATTTTAGGAATCACTTTATTTTTTAGCATGTCCCTGTATGGATTTATTGTCATCCAGAGACTGCTGATTCTGTGAAGGGAAATATTTTCTCTACAGCACTACATACAAAACAAAGCTCTATGCAAAACTCTCTCCATCTCACCTGACTTGTCCCCCATTAGCAAAATTTTTCTGAGGTTAAATAGTGAAGCCATTTTTCCCCACTTTTTATCATGGCCAGCCAATGTGCATACTGACATGGTCTGTTGGAAGCTGTCTGTAAGGAAGCAAATAGCCATGCCAGCCACAGAGACCACGACTAGCTTGGGGAGACTTCTCTTGTCCGAGGTACAGCTCTTGTTCAGCTTCCCGGGGGCTGGTCCTGCAAAGCGCTTATGGATGTGTTAGCTTGAAGGCTGCGAAGAATCTTGCTGAGTTCAGCAAATATTTAAGTGCTTTACTGGACTGGAGCCAGAATGGTCAACAGTTTGCAAGACAATGCCTTTAGGATAAGCTTTTGGAGTCTCCTAAAGTACTCATCCACATATATACACAAGGATATATCTACACCAGCATTTTTTCAGTCTCTGAGGAATGGTAATTGGCATACACCATGGCATCCTTTATGAAATGATTTTGGCATTAATATTATCAGAGAACTGGCAGTGTGTCTCTCCTCTTATAACAACAACGACAACAACAAAACATCTTTGATGAACAGGCTCCCATTAACTGACTGTTTTGGGGATGAGTTGTAACAGATTTGAAATTGTCCTGAATCCTAAAACAATGTTGTACCCCAAAGCAAGTTTGCTGGGTGGTACGAACACAGGGAAACATCTCACTGTGGCATGTCAATGGTAGCTGACTGCCAGCACTCCCAGTCCCAACATTTAGCTGTGCAGCTCCTGACTTTGTTCTGCTGAAAGTAAAAATAGTGAAAAAAAAAAAGGTTTAGTCAATGTGAGCTTTTGCCACTAACCTCAAAAGTACATGAGTAAAAACAACACAGAAACCTTTTCCATGAGAGCCTGTTGTTCTGGAAGACCAATTCTCTTTGAACACCAAAATATATATAAACCACCAGACTGTCTTCTTTGACTTATTCTACATACATACCCCTTAGCAGATATCAGTTGTTTATTTTCATTCCATCAAACTTATCTGGATAAGTCCACAATTTTCCAGGCCTCCCTTCCTTTATTCCAAACATCCCCACCCATTCTTAGGTCAGGTTTTACAACTTTTGGTGGCCTAAAATATAGTAATCTTTATTTTAAGTATAGCTTCACTTGTTTTGGTTTCCATCTACCTTTCCTGTTTAAACGAAAACACAAAGGTCTATCTCTCTGCGCTTTGTTCCTGGGGTATTTCCTGCGGGTACCCTTCTGGTGAGCATTATATACTTATATTTCCTATGCCATGGTTGCAGTGATGAACCTCTGCAATATATGAGTTGTGTTTGCAGGCTCTGGTCCTGGTGTAAGATGCCATTTGCCTAATTGCTAAGCAGCTCTCAAGAGTTTAGCTCTGGATTTCTGAAACAGATCTGGTTCACATACAGATTATGTTATAAGCTTTACTGCTTCGGTGAAGGTGTGACTTTTTTTTTTTTTTAATTTCATTTTTTATTTTTTATTTTTATTTTTATTTTATTAAATGGATTCTAACTTCCTAAGTAAATGAGATTTACCTGATCATGTATCTATGTTACCACAGCAGGTTTGGAGTAAGCTGGCTAGTTTCAGACACTTTTGACAGAGGGACAGAATTCTTACAGATAGAAAGTTTGGACAGCTTACTGAAAGTCTGCTACTTGTGCAGAAGATAGACATTAAACTTGGTGCTTCATTGAAGGAAAGACAGAAGAGGAAGGTGAACCATATTACTAGACCCTAGAGAATCCACACAGGATGCCCTGACCACAGGAAAAGCTTTATTCTCAGCTCTTGCCCCTTATTAGTCTCAGCTAATCAACCACAAAATACAGAGCTTCAGGAAACCAGGCAGCTTCATTTCTAATGCTCCCAGAAGTACTTGTTCCCAGCTGAAGAAATTTGAGCGGTGCCACTCCTCGAGTGGACATGAGAGCTTTCCACAGCTGTAATTACGCAGCAGCACTTGGTTGCTGGATATGCTGCAACAACTGAGGGAGTTTGTCTCATTTTAGCTACGTGCACATGCACCTGTGTGTCTGTTTGCAGCCAGTGCTTTGAAACATTTGTTTTTTTTTCCCCCCATGATTTTCTCCTGGTAGGTAAATCAGTCTTTAAAGAACTCCTTTTCTCCTGATTTACATACATAAACGGTTATTTTTGTTGTTGCAGGACATTTCATTCTTCACCCTCCTCCAGATTCTGCTCAGATCCTCCCTGTAATCTTGCCATCTCTCTTTGCGACATCACTGTTCAGCCACACCCTGGATGACGCACTGCCATTTCATAGCTCATTATTTTGTGTGGCTACATGTCCTGCTGCAAAACCAGCATGGAAAGAAACAACACAGAAAAATAACAAAGCTAGTCCAGCCACAAAGGTGGATATGCAGCTACTGTGAGTCACGCTTTAATTTCACAATAAAGCAACCTTAGAACTTATGTTCTAAGATGCTGATTAATTTAATTTTTAAATCTCTAAACAATAGTGGATGGAGAGAAAAAAGAAGATAAAAAATGTGACACAGTATTTAAATGGTGCCAAAGGAGCATTGAGAAAGAAGTGACCTTAGCCTTTCACGAGATGAATGTGTTAAGCTCAGCATTTTAGACGGGTGTAATGAACTCAGTATTTATGCCTCACCCAAACCTTTAAAGAAATAGTACCAAACCATCTACACTTTGTTTGTTTTGCCTTTACTTTTGCTTTTTTAAGCTGTATTAAATTTTCTCCCTAAGAACAAACTTTAGCCCCACCAGCCTCATGACTGGTTTTTCTTAGCTTAGCTACAAGGATTACTTATGCTGAAATCAGTGCATGAATTCACTTAGTCCAGGTCTAATAACCTGATATCTGGTTATGCTACCATCTGGTTAGCACAACCGGTGGACTGTGTTTACGGGGTAACATTTGTATGCCTTATCACAAGTATTGATACATAGCTTCCCTCCGTTGACACACTTGCACACACAAAAGCTTTACTTCAGGTTAGCAGTCCATCTTTTCTTTTAGGTTGGCAAGAAAGGCAAAGGGAGAGGGAGTGTTGCTACTGGGAGGAGCACAGGCATTATGGTGATGGCGATCTAGATAGTAAGACATGTAAGTACTAGAAAAGTTCCAGGCTGTTCTTGTAGGACTAGACGAAGACTTCATAAACCTGAGCTCTGATTTACTCCCCAGCACAACCTTCTTGCATTTAGGACAAATCACTTTCTGGATAACCCTCATCAATATTTTAGTCCCATGAATCAAATAATCTGCCATTCCTCTTTTTTTTTTTTTTTTCTGACATGAAATGATACGAAATTGATGTATGTCTTGGTACAAAACAGAAGTCACAGACCTACAAAAGATAATTGCAGTCTAAAATGTTGACTCAACTGCTGGCACTAGGGAGGAAGCAAGAGAAGATTGGTCCATGTTGGAAGAGGACAGGAAGAGAAAAGATGGTGGTGTCCCTTTGTCTTTCCTACTCTTGTCTCTTTGAGGATTGAACTGGACACAGCAGAGCAAGGCTAAAGTATGGCACTGTAGTTATGCCAGGAAAAAAAATAAATATATATATATATGTATATAAAAAATATGTGTAAAAACAGAAAGCAAAAAAAAAATGATTGTCTAGAGATCAGAGGGTGTCATCTGGGAGGCCACCACCTATGCTTCACTTTTCAGTTCTGCCAAAGAATTGTCATACAATTTTAGCTGAACCCTTTAGCAAAACTTAGGGTTGGTCTGTGCACAGACTTGTGCTGATGTCAGGAAATCAAATCTGCAACACACCTTTCATTGTTCCAGGGGAATCTGTGCCTGGACACTCATTTTGCTGTGCCTTATTTCAGTTAGACTGATAAAATAAACTTGATAGGAGCTAACTTATATAGATCATGGAGAGTGAAAACCGTACCTTTGTACCATGCATGATTGAAAAGTGTGAATGAAAACTTCTTCCCTTACTTCTCTTCAGCTCTGCATGGGAAAAGCCTCTAGGGTCACCTTTATATAAAAAATTAATTGAAACTCTCACACCCTCTGAGAGATACCACAGGTCTTGCTTAATGCATGCAACACAATTTGAGGAAGAAGCTACAGAAGCACAAAGTAGTATTATGCATTTAAATAACAAGGATTACAAAGCACCATTCTCTGCTCATTAAAACACAAAACCCAAAGCAAGTAAAATATTATCAGACGATGCTGGTTGAGGGTGTAGCTGTTCTTGATTCTTATGATTTAAACATGCTTTTCTGCACCCTATGGTTTTAGCCTGTCTTGCTTATCTGTCATTTGATGTATTTTACTAGCTTGCTTGTGTATATCGAGCCTGATTAACAGCACTGTCACACATATATTTTGAAAAAATTCTTGAAAAAGTAATGGGAACTGGTGGACTGTCTGATCTGGTTTTGCAGCCACAGTGACCTCACATTGAGGATGTTTCTGTATCAGCTCAGTTGCACCAGGCCACAGTATTTGTTCCCAGATCTGTAAAGCCACAGGCACAAAATGCAGGAAAAGCAGCTACACAGCAAGAAAAGTTTTCTGACTTTAGATGAGATTGCTCAGCACCTGGAGGGATCTGAGCAATAGGTGGGGTGAGGGTCTGTGACAACATAAATCTGTGCATGAACTAGCTATAGCTACGGTAATTGTGGATGCAGAACACGAAAACAGTCTGCAAGGAAAATGAATTTGACTGGATTTGTCTTTTTTCTCCTTCTCAAGCTAGAGAACTAATTGCATAATATGTTCTGTAGCTAAAGAGACATCCACAGGGATTTAAAACACTGATTGAGAGTAGGAGACTGAGTGAAATAGTTTTTCCCAATCCAGAAACTCTTCTGTGGATCTTTTCCTTTTCTTTTGTGCTTGAAAAATAACAGAGAAGTTTGAAAAATCAGCATTGCTACATCCCCAGGGGAGACTCAAATAAAGCATTAATTAAAGTTAAGAAAGGGAGGTGTCTTATTTGAACTCTGCTGAGCTAGATGGATTACCTATGAAAGCTGGCATTGACGGGACAGCTGTATGAAGAAGCCTGTGGCAGAAGTACCAGTGTCTTACAAAAACAACAGGAGACAGGGCGGGAGACTCAAACCCATAATTGCCAGATAGATTTCTTCCTTGTAAGGCATATGCTAAGTCAGCAGAAACCTGCTTGAGTTTTCTGCTGTGAAGCACTGCACTGTTAATTAAGGAAAAAAGACTGTTGTACTTACTATCACTCTTACAGCTCTTTAGCCTTATACTGCAGGGAATACTGCTGGGGAGAAGACTATTATAGGTCCTGCTCACAGAAACAATCATTTTCCTCTTGCACACCTCTTCTTTTTCATATTATATCATTGCAGAGAAAAAGCACAGCAATAAAAAGGGACATGTATTAACACGAACATTGAGGTGTAGGAGTATGAGAATGGTCTGGTAAAATTTCACTGCCCCAGCATTTAGTAAAATAATTTGAACTGGTGCTGGAATTTAATTAAGATTTTGGATTACTGCTTTTTTTTGAGGTTCTACAGGTAAAGCTGGGAAGCCACAGAACACAACTTTCTGCTGTGAGGGAAAACAGATCTTTTTCAGGTCAATAAGCTATAATTCATTAATAAAATAGATACTTGTTGGGACTACTGAGACCCTGGAGATTTAGTTGCTTAGCTTCACATCTACGTGCTCATATATTACTTTTCCTAGCCATGAACTATGACTTTGATCTACAAACTCAATATAATCTATAATATGTCAAGTGTGTCTAAGCTGTATTAAAAAAAACTGCCTGGGTTATTTGTTGTTCTGCAGTGTTTCTCATCCCTTCAGAGCAAGTTTATTTAACTCCATATGGAACTAGTTATCAGTGAGAAGGAAAGTAAGATATCTATCTTTTCGCTAATTAATACTTTAGAAAGCTTTCACTTTCATGTTTTCATGCTTATTAAAAATCCCATCTATGACTGGGTGCTGTCTTTCTGCACCAGTGTAGCGTAAAACAAAAATGACCATCACCATGAATACATGACATTGAGGCTCTGGTTTTGGCTGTCTGACCACTGTGCTTGGATTCCTTCACTGCATGCCCAGCCCTGAAGCCAAGATGAAAGAGTGCTTAAGCCCTGCTGTTGCTGCTGCAAGGCATTGCCCTGCCTACCCCAGCTGCAGTATCCTGCCCTCTGTCCTGCAGTACATTTACATGGTCCATCCTTGCTGGGCTCAGAAGCAAGACCAGGAAAGCATAAGGTGAGGTCACTTGTCTATTTCCTTGCACCATCCGAAGATTGTCTTTTTCTGAAATTCCCCCAAAGCAATCACCACTCTTCTGAACAGTTTTTTTTTTTTATTTTTTTATTTTTTACCCTTAATATAAAGATAATTAGGTTAAATCTATTAAACACAAAGCCAAATAAGTTAAATAACTACAGGTCTACTTTTTTAGCATCTTCAGTAACATCAAAACAATGCTGGGAGCAGTAGCTGCAAAACTATCAGGAAGAGTTTTCCCTAGAACTAGAATTAAGGAATGCGAAGCATTGTCAGAATAAGTCTAGGGTGTGGACACCAGTCTCTTGCTTTCAGTGTAAGACTCCTTCAATGCATGCCTGTCTCCAGCTCCACCAGGTGACACCATTGCAAGTGTATTAGCAAGAGAGGACTCTCTCCATTCTCTGGCTCTAGGTTGCACTGGCCCATGGGAGCCCAGAAGAAAAGAGTTTTGGAGAACTGTGCTGTAGCTGGCCATGTGCCTTGAAGATGTCTTGGAGTGAAAGATACCTTGTCACAGGACAAACTCTCTGGTGGCAAACTAGTGCTTTCATTTCTCTCCTGTCACCTCTTCTCACACCAGCATATGTGAGGACACTGACAGGCCAGACACCAGCTCTCTGTCCTGCCCCAGCCCTTGTCACCAAATCAATCAGGGTAAGAGGTCCCACCATGCAAGGTCCTCCCATCCCTGCCACCAGCCTTGCTCCTAGGGCCATTGACGCCTCCTCCACCATACTTGAATGGTTCTTTTACTAAGGCAAAGGTCTAAGTGAACCAGGGCCATGTGCTGTGCTCCAGTCGAGGCGTCCCATTAAAAAAAAAAAAAAAAAAAAAAAGGACAGAGGCCTTCTCCCAGCCTTTCCTTACCTCTGGTATACTCACCTGAAATGTCTATGGTGACGAACACAATTGCTTTTTCTAGGAATTTGAACTAAGGTTTTAATTAACTAGGAACTGAATTTCCTATCCTGCAAAAAGATTCAAGATAAAAACAGAATCCTGCAGACACAAGACCATACCAAATGAGGATGAAAGCAGATAATTTCATTTCTTTGTTATGAAATCTAGATTTGTTCCTTTTTTATTTGTTAATAATTTGCAGAAGACAAAAATCACAGAAATACATGACCCCACCTGTATTCATTTTGAAAACACTGAAATACCTGTATTCCAATCCTGACTTGTTTTTCCTTATTGTTCCTAAAAAGTTTATCAAACTCAACACAATTTTCTGAGACATAGCGGTTCTTCCACATTTTGCTGAGGAAGAAGTGTTTCTATGTAAAAGCTCCTGCCAGCTCATGTTCAAACATTTGTGACAACATACGACTAAAGCATGTATGGTCTTGCACAGACACACAGGGTGTAAGTGCCAGGAACCAGGCTCACTGGCACAGCCTCTGGAGCAGCCTGGGAGAGATGCAAGTGATGTGCTAGGCAAAATGCAGGACCTCTGGGTCTCTACTCCCCCAAGCTGTCTAGGGGCACTGAGCTGAGCCCTCTCATGCCCTTTCTTTCCTCTCCTGATAATGCAGGGAGATGTCCACACCTCGTCTCACCTCTCACTATCTACCTGCTGTTCTCTCTATCACAGGAAAGGAATGGAAGCATTTTCATTCAAAATGCTTCTGTATGATATACTTATCAGCAGCCAGCTATTTAAAAAGATCTCCCATAGCCTGCTGGCACTGTGTGGAGCCCTGCACATTGCATGGATGCGAGGCTTCCCCCTGCCCAGGGAGGCTGCTGGTCTCCTGATGCTGGGGACCTCCACTGCATGCCCCACATCTACAATGTGGTCAGCATCTGCCATGTGGCCTCTTACACGTCACCACTATTTCAGGGCTGTTACTCTTCACCTCTATCCTCTTCCCTTACAGTAAAGGTGGAGAGAAGCAGGGTCCCCAGGGCCAGAACTACAGCATGTCCCAGTGGGGTAGCCAGACATGCTCAGCACTGTGCAAGCATGTCAGGGCTCTGCCCCAGTGCTGGAGGTCTAAACGTGACAGATACTCCAGGAGGGATACTATCTGTCATGTTTTGAAGGAAGGGCACTGGTATAGAGGTTGGTAATTTGGTCCTCATGGTCTTCTTGGCTCAGACCCAGCAAAGCAGCTATGCACACACTTGGTAGGGAGCACAAGAGGTATCACCGAGACTTCACCCTGCCTCTGAATGTCCATCTTGTGCATAGCCACATGCAAATGCACACATGGCCACTAGGTGTAATGGGGCTTCCAAGAGGCTGAGTTACCTCCAAGGAGAAGAAACCACCACCAACACAAAGTCACAACTCTATCTGTGAAAAAAGATAGGCCCTTCAGAAACCTGCCCAGCTGTCACAGACTACTTCAGCAAAACAAGGGCTCTCTGACTAGCCGAGGTTTCAAGGAAATGCTTCCCATGTGACTGAGGAAGTCTCATGAGTGCTTGGTAGGAACACCAAATCATCAAGCAGCTCCTGCCTGGCTTCCCCCCCCACTGTCCTGGTGGGACCAGGGCAGGCAAGGTGGGGGATTGCTCTGCTGCAGGCAGGTGAGCCAGTGTCTCTGCGAAAGATGGCAGACATTGTCCTGTTCACCCTCAACAACTGGGCACCACTGATGAATTTGGAAATCTGAAGTATGATTTTAAAGCTGGCCATGGAGTGCACAAGTGGACCTGTGTGGGCTATTGGGAAAGATTAAATCCTCTTGTTAAGCACAGGGCAGCATGCTGTGGCAATTAGTATGTTAAGCAGAGCTGAGAAAGACTTTTGCAATGAAACCAAAAACTTGGCTGACTCCCAAAATCTGCAAAGGTTCAAGAACCTTTCAGTAAACCTGGACTGAGACTTGGCAGATTTATAATTTCAAGGAGGAACCATAAAAAAACACCCTGGTTGTACATGACTTTGAGCCTAGACCAGGCCATGCTTGCCACTTTGGGAGTTTTGCTTTGAGTTTTTTTGCACACAAATCCAAAACACAATGTAGACTCAGCATGGAGGAACCAATGAAAACCAAAAATGCTGAGTTTTGCACAGCTCTAATTATAATCTCTTTGCAGTCCTGGTTTTATTTATTATTGTTTGTGCTGTGGTAGCAGCGCTGGGCTCCAATCAGCTTTGGGGCCATGCTGTGGTAGGGGTTGTAAAGACAGAAGAAGAAGGCAAGATTCCCGGCCTGAAGAGTTTATAATCTAAATAAATGAAATAGATAAAAAATGAGGGAAAAGCATAAAACACTTAAGCAAAGTGATTAGGGTGCTGGCAAGACAACTGCTTTTATTAGCGACTCTCACCCACACATAAAGTCATGTCTGTTTAGCCTGTAAAACCTTTGGGGTCAGGGCCATATTTTCTAAAAGGCAGAGAGAGATGGGATGCAAGAAGGGAGGAGGGCGGCAGGGGGAAAGGCCCTGGAGGCCAAGGAAGAAGCACGAAGCAGGAGATGGCAAGGCTGACAGGGGGGCTGGAGGAGAGTGGAGCAAGGGATTACTCAGCTGCGGGTGAAATCCAACCCTCAGACCAAACCTCCACATGCTCTTCCTCTTTCCACAAACTCCAAATCCTCCTTCTGCAAGAAAAGCCCTGCTTATAAGACAGACAGCACTTCCCAGTATGGGTCAAGCCAGAAAACTAAGAGCATGAACAACAACGACCTGGGACAAGTCATTTAACCACTACATGTTATAGTTTCCTCTCTAGTTAGGCTGGGCTAAAAATACTTCCCTATATGGCATAATTCTTCCTCGATGTAAACTACTTTGAGATACTCAGGTGAAAGGTGCTAGAGGAATGCAAAGATTTATTTTGCATATGTCTTCTCACATACTCTCCTCACTGCCAAGTGAAGGCTTGAAGCCAGGAATTTAAGAGATGCATATATCTCTCTCTACATATATATGAACATAAAAATATATTTATGAAAGAGGCCAAGGTATATAGTTTTTGGAAATGAAGCCCTAAGTCAGATTTCCTAAATCTATATATAGGAACATAAATGGACAGCCAGATTTAAAATCAGGACACTTACCTCTTTAAAACCAGGTTCAGGAGTCTATTTCTAAGTTCTTAACTGAAAATGTTAAGCCATAAGCAAACTGGAAATTTTGTATCTTAAGGTAAGTTTATAATGTCCTTTTTTTTTTTTTTCTTCTTTTTTTTCCCAGAATTTAGGTGAAGGTTTGGGCCAGTTATTTTATCCCAATTATTCACCATCCTGCAACTATTAATTAAAACAAACAGCACTCTGAAGCTATTTCTCACAACAGGAAGATTTATATCTTGAAACCGAAGCCTGTTTTCTCACTGTGTCTATTTTCTACACTGCGTAAACATCCAAGTTTGTTATTGCAGCAATCACCAGTGCAAGCTCTCAGAGCTTATTGTCAGGCTTGTGATGTTTATTGTTTGTTAAGCCCCGACTCCTGGAGTGGAGTGATTAGATGAGAACTTCAGCTCTCAGTTAAAAAATGAAGCAACTTTGCACTGGACCACAGGGCTGGTGAGATAAATGGGAAAACACGAGCAGAATGTATAGTAAATGGTCTGAACATCAGAAAAATTGGCAAAAATAAAACCCCACATGTATTATTATTTTTAAAGCCTAAGGATTCTTAAGCCAATCTCCCCCTTATAATTTGGAAGGGGCGGGGCTGACTCATGAGTTGTAACTGCCAAAGCATGGCAGTGGTGGGGGTTATTCATTGCCTTATAGCTGCCCAGAGGTTTCTTGCTGAGGGGCTGCTCACCCCTGTGCTGAGCTGCATGTGTTTGTTATCACTGCCTGCTGGGCTCCTGCCACTTTTTCCTATTTTTTTCCCCCTTTTAAAACAATCTTACCAACGCATTCATTTATGAAAATATCCTGTACAAGGAATTACATGGACTTGGCAAATAGAGACAATAGGTCAGTTTCTGGGCCTCCCAAATCTGACAGGATCCCTTTAGCTTTTTTTTAAAAAGAAGAAAAACAGAACTATTAAAAAGTTTCAGCTGCCAAATAGCCAGTAAGTGTATAACAATGAAATGTAAACATTATATGATGAAATGCATTTTTTAAAAAGCCTTCTTTTCTTGGCAGTTAGATGGGTTTTATATACAATGGGAAGATTCATTCCCAAAGGTAGATCCAGCATATGAAGCCCCTAGGTATCACAGTCTAAAATATTTTACATCAATTAATATGTGACACATCACCTTTACCTTGGGTAAAATGCATTCTGCCTCCTGATTTTTGAAAGCTGCGCTCCATACCCCAAGTCCCCATGCCTCAAACCCTCTGGGGAGAGGAGGAAAATCCATTTGCAGTGAAGGAACCTAGCTATTACCACTGTAACTGAAGGACATTAATAATGGAAAACCAGGGTGAAGAGCACCACAAAAACACAACCAGGAGAAAAACGAGAATGTTTATATATATAAGGTTAAGGTTTAAAACATTCAAAAGTCTGGCATGCATTGTTCACAAAGCTATGGATGGGAGCTGGATATGCGATCAAAGGTCTGTAGCCAGCTCCAGCTGGACCCTGCACTCATGCCCACAGGCATGGGAGTGAGCATGGAGAACAACCTTCTCCACTTTCTCATCATCACAGCCCTGAGTAAAGGTCCTGTTGACTTTCAGGGTAATGTTGTGGGTAGTTTCTTCCCATTTTCTCCTTTATATAGTGGAATATGGGCTGCCTATACTGGTTACTGGTGCCTGGTTACTGGGGTTTGGTCCTTGGGAGGAAGGAAAGGATGGGAAGATGATACCAAAACGTTACATAGAAACTGATGGCACTAGTCACAGATGAATTGTGCTGCTCACAGAAAGCAGAGGAAAGAACAAATCACTCTTTCTCACTCCCCTTGAATGGGTCCCTGCTGCAAAATGTGCGCTTGCTGGGTGTCTGCACCGCGCCTACAAACTACCATAATATTCAGCTCATTTTTCCTGAAAGTTCTCCTTCCCTTGTCACAGTGGATGCTATGGGATGTGGCAATAATCTTTGTAACAAAAGGCAGGGCAGCTCTCAGAATAGGCAGTGGGAACTAACATGATCTTCTCAGCTGGCTGAATGAATGCTCTATAGCTGTGTTACATTTTATCTGGTCCATATTTATTTATTTACATTAAATTTCCTTTAATTTACAACCCTCTTTAGGGTGTAATTAAACTTGACGCTTGTAGTCAAAATGTGGCTTCAGGAATCAGGACAGTTACAGAACAGCAATGGATACCAATACTTAGAGTTTAGAGAGAGAAATCTTCTCCTGCATGAGTGAATAAATACCAGAATACCCTAAAATCTCACTTCCAGACAAGCTTGCATTATTAAAGTTTATTAATCTCTACTGGGGCTAGACATGCATCAATGATCTGTTCTCGTCCTTTCTGTTTGACACATAACTTGTGAGTTGGTGGGAGACAAATATTGGACACACTGGTGCCATTAGCTGTTCCAGTACACGTCAGGAATATAATTCTTTCTATTCCTGCTGTTCATTCAGCAATATGCCCTGTCAATAAACCACAGGAATAACTGCCACACAAGTCATCATGACTACACAAGAGTAGGCATCCTGCCACACCAGACAACTGAGCTACCAACCATGGACAGCCTGGGATTGCCAAATTCTCATGGGCAGCCCCTCCTGAACTGATACCTTCTCCCACTGGATGTGTCCTGGGGCTGAAGAGTAAAGGCTTGCTTCTCATGCTTCTGCAGCCACAGCTGATCAACCCAAAGGTGCAGGTCAATACAATCGTGTTCTGGTCCAGAACAAGTCAGCACAGAGGTATATATATATATATATATATATTTTTTTTTTTTTTTCCCTGATAAAACCTATGCCAAGTGTGTTTGCTTTGCTTAAGCTGCTAAGTGAGGCCCACCAGCCTTCTCAAGGTGACAAGGTAGGACTGAAATGGTTTCCAAATCATCATATAGCCAGTGTTCATGTGCAAAGAGATGTATGAAGGAAAAGAGCTTGAACAGCTGGGAACCCACTGGAAGGAAGGACGGGTTAAACCAGAGCTTTCTATTTTACTACTCTTCTGAAGATGGATCAAGGGGAAAAGCCAAGTCTCCCACAATAACTTGGAAAATACCTCAGTACAAAGCTCAAGGCTGTGGGATGTGCCCTCACAGTAAAGCCCATCACCTAACACAGCCCTGTTGTTGGCACAACTCTGCAATTAAACTTAAGCACCACTTAAGAGTGTTGGAGGCTGAAACTAGAGAATTTTATGCCCAGACAAAGTCAAAGTGACTTAGGCAGATTTGTAGATTAAAATGAAAGTGAATTCACTGTTCTGATTACTTATGCTATTTTGTTTTGTCCTTCACTTTTAAAGAGAACTGTTGTGTGAGTAAACAGAGCTTCAGTTTTCTTGTTGAAACTCCTGACGCCAGTGATCCTCCACTTACAGGCGAAGTAAAGCTATGTGTAAGTCATAGGGTCAATTTGTTTACCTTGCCTGTGGCAAGAGTTGGGTTCATCAGGTTAATTTCAGTAGTTGCTGAAAGGTCTTGAAACTTTTTCTGGTGTCATATGGCTTTTGCCTTTTTTCAAAGCGGGGGGTAACCATGGACTGTTCAAAACATAATGAAGTAAACAACATTTTTCTGCATCAAGCTCATCCTGCAAATTAATTCATTTGCATTTCTGACCCTTTCAAGTGAAGGGAAGTCATACATATGTGAGCAGTCATTTAATGATTTTTAGGGTTATGGTTCATAACATCCAAAATTGATTCCAGGACTACTCATTCACAGAAAAAGGAAAAATGAAGGTGGAAATACTGGTGTGTTGGAAAAGAGGGATATTTTTAATTAAAAAGAAAAAAAAATTACAGCTGCTCTTATTTATTTAAGTTCAAAGCCTCTGGGCACATCCATAGTCCATGCTGATCTGTGGTGAATTGCTTCTTTGTTGCTGATTCTAGTAAAGTTGATTTCATATTGCTGATTCATCTAATGGGTTTGGACTGCTCGTTATCCTTTCAGACAATGGAGTATTGAGCCTGCAAACAAATTTGCTGTCTGCAACAATCAGCTGATTTACTTCATATTTCTAAAATTCAGTATTTCTAATTTTTGAGGTTTGTGTATAGAAACAGTGAGAACTTCATGAAAGCCAAAGCAGCAAAATAGTATTTTGGTCAAAAACCATAATACCTTAAATGTTGCTAATGAAACCTAGTCCTGTACACGGGAATGAGTCAATCCTAAGAAAACTCTCTTAATAATTTGCCATTAACTATTGCTATTGATTCTGCTGCCTGGTCTTAGGTGAATTTGCTACATAAAAAAAAAAAGAAAAACAAAACAAAACACAGTGGCAATAGCAACAAAGTACAGTGTTTTCTGGCAGACGTTGCAAGCCCCTTCAATGCAGGAAGCAATAGATTATAAACAAGTTTTATTTTAATCCCTACAGGACATATTGTGAGAGTCCAAGAACAAGTCCTATTTTTCTCAAAGCCCTCCAGAGAAAAAAAGTTCTTGAGATCCCAATACAATATCAAAGAGATCAGCCAGTAAAGAAAAACTATCTGTTCCTGGCGAGACATCAAAACATTTCCCACAAGTTTATAGTTGTCTAACTGATCATCAAAGAAAAGAGTTTTGGTTGGGTTTGGGACTTTTTAGTGCCAAGAGTTGTTATTGATTCTGAGATGCCTGGTATTGTTGAGAATGCCAGCCAAAAGACTGCTGAGGGAACATAAATGGTCCTTACTGTGTGAAATGTGTTATATCTGAGCTATTTTATGCATAAACTGGCATTTCTGTGAGCAAAATTTTGGGTGGCATGCATGATTCAGGCAGCTGTTGTGCACACAGAAGCTTCTGTTTGCACATCCCACCATGCATACAAAAAATGAGAATAAACATATTTCCTCTGAAAAAACCCTAACATCTAATTCTTAAAAGTAGACAAGTCCATTAATTTCTCCTGGGCTCACCACAGCAGTTTATGATCACATCACAACAGTTTATTTTCACAACACTTTTTAAAGTAGGGAAATATCTTCCTCTGAAGTGATGAGATTCAATGGCAGAGACTGAAGTATAGCTGTGAAGCAATCCACAGCCACTATTATTATCTCTCATTTGTAATACCATAAAGCAGAGGAGCTCAAGTCACAGAACTTTGTTTTCTTGTGCAATATACAAGCTCAGGAAAAAAAAGTCTACTTTATATATCTGCGTGACTGAAGCCTCTACAACATGAACTGTTTCAGGATGAGTCTGAATTTGCAAAGTATCTGTCCTGGTAAACACTCTGAGTAGAAATGCATAATTTACCAAAAATGCAGTGCTTCCGCTGATACAGCTTCTGCCAAGTTGATGAGCAAAATAATGGCAAAACCATGCTTATGCTCAGATAAGTGGAGCTATCTAGAGTTTTTAGCAGACGTGGGTCTGGGAAGTGTGGACCTAATGAAGCCAGCTTGTGCCCAGCACTGACTTGTGGCTGGATATGTGGGGTCCATCTTGGTGAAGGCACTCAATGAAGCTTTTCTAGGTCATGGGGTCTGTGCAGTAGCCCCATTTCTTGTGGATGCAGTGGGGCTTGGGGAAAGCATTTTGGATTTGTACTGCATCCTGTGCTGGGAGAGAAAAAAATTGCACAGGTCTCCAGTTTCTGCTCAGTCAGCTAGTTTTACCAAACTTGCAGAGACGCAATATATGCAAGACCTCTACTTTTCATCGGTGAAAGCAAGCAGTAAAATTCAAAGGACAGACAGGCAAATGGACACACACATGCACACATCCTAATTTGTTTCCTTCAGAAACCAGTCAGACATCCTCTCTCCTCCTTCAAGGTACTGGCGTTCTTCATTCTTTCTGCTTCACCCTTCCCCCCTAGAGCAGCAGCTAAAGTCAAGGGAAAGAAAGGACCAATTACAATTTGTCACCTCCTTTATCTCCTTTATCTTTTTTCTTTCTTTTTTTCCTTTTTTTTTTTTTTTTTTTCTCTCTTGCTGCACTCACTCTGCTGTCCCCAAGCCAGTGACAAAGAGCTGATTGAGCAGTAGTGGCCAGGAGACAGCTGCAGGGGAGCAGCTCTGCTGTGTCACCAGCAGTGAGGGACAAATGCAAACGGCCTGGGGGCTAGCATGCAGCCATCTTGCATGCTGGGTTTGGAGCTGGGTTTTCAAACTGAACAGGGATTCAAAGAAAAGGAGCCAAAAGCCGGAAGGAGTCTTCTGGCTCTAAATTAAACTTTCATTTGGAAAGTCAGCTGCAAATGCTTCATATCTCCTAGACAGTCATGAGGTTGAGCTGTGGCTGGGAAACCATCAGCCACAGCCAGGGCTGTGCGGTAGGGCTCTCTCCTGAAGAGTGCTCCTGCCTGCAAGAAACACAGTGTCTCTGGGAGGACAGTCCTGGTTTTTTGCCAAATCTTCCTTGATGTCAGCCTAGGCTTTAACTCAGATGATGTTCTAAGGCTTTTTCACTTACAGCTTTGTCATTCAAGTCCAAGGATGATTTATGGTCCTTATTTGCCCTTCACACAGCCTAGCAATGTGTCTACTTGTCAGACATAACTGAGATGCACACTTGAGTGCTGATAATCCCCCTGCCAGAAAGAGCACAGTTCCTTCTTGCTGCCTCTTCCTCTCCTCCCTCTTCCTCCAACACTCCCAACACAAGTCACCAAGGGAGCACCTCCACTCAAGCAGCACAAAACGAATGTTGATTTGGCAATACAACATTCAAAACTTGTCATTTACAAGTCATGCACATCTAGAAATAATCTTTTAAATGAGGATGCGGCCTTCCTCACTCCAGAAGCCGAACCAGACCTTTTCAACTGGTATCCTGGTTCCCTCTGCAGTGTGGCAAAAGACAACTTTCTTTGTAGGGCTGCTGAATTCAGCTGTGTGTGTGCTGTCTTCTGGACAAGCATCTTCTTCTCCCGTAGCTACAGAAAGCCTTGGAGAATCAGGTTCCTTGCTGAAGCACAAGACCTCCCTCTCTCCCATGGCTGACTATGTCCACGTGCTCTCTGATCCATCAGATGCCATTGATCTGAAGATTGAAAATGTTTTATTTTATACTTCAAGTAATTAGATAAAAAGATTAAAACAGGAGGTTAGATGAAAAACTGCTAGTGGTGGAGATTTCAGAAAAACTCAGCACTGACAATGGGCAACGCTTACTTGAAATGTTGCCAAAATTTTGACAAGTTGGTTATTATTTTTGCAAAACTCCTCCACTGTATCTGCTCTATCTTCCTCTTAAATGCAAATGTTTCTGTGATCTGTCATAGTGAGCACTGCAATTTTGCTGCAGCAGTAGGAAGCCCAGGCTGTTGAGATAGGAGTTGGAGGTTGGCAGGAGATCTGTGTGAGTTGGGAGTGAAAAAAATCCCAAAGTGGAGACAAGAGCAGGAAAATTACAGTGCACTGAGAAAGTGGCAGTACAAAATTTATGAAAGTAAGGGGTGAGCCCTTTTCAAATATTTGCCTGTACCAGAAGAAGGTAAAGGCAGATGGTCTGCTGAGAAGTTAGCCTGCTTGATATGAAAGTGGTCACTGTCACAGTGGTCACAGTGGTCACTGCTGTTAGGCACGGCAAAAAGTCCTGAAAATGGCACATAGCGAATCTCAACTTCCATAACAGAGCACATAGTTTTGTAGATTACTGCGGATGCTGACCCTCATAACTGATTTTAGATGTATTTCATCTCCACTGTTCAGCTGCATTCCTCCTGACACAGTTCCAGGGAAATCAACACCGTGGAGAAATCTAGCCAGTGATTTTCACAAAATGAGATTTTAGTTTGCTGCATGTCTATTTTTTTCATGTATGCTAATTTACCATTTACAATGCTAAATTACCCAGCTCTGGATACACAATACTAAAATAATAGAAGGGTTGATTTTTTTTTTTCTGTAAATGGTTTTGACTAAACTATACTGGCTGCTGCTTTTTTTTTTTTTTTTTTTTTTTGGTGTTGCAAAAGATATTCAGAATTTTCTACTTTCCTTTTAAAAACAAAGTACAGATAACGCCCTAAATTTCCAGCCTTTAATTTTTTTAAAGTGTTTTTAAAACCAAAAACCTTTCAAATGATTTGATAGGTCAGTTTCAAGTTTCTATTAAAAAGGAAGGAAAAATAATAGAAAATTGAAAAAAATAAGGAATCCCTTCCCACTCCATTGTCCCATTCATATCTGCCACTTTTTATCAGCTCTGCAACAATAGCAAACAAAAACCTGCATCAGGAGCATCCGTGACTTAACTCAGCAACACGGTGTGGCAAAGCACACAATTATACTAGATTCAGGCACTTCTCGAACAGTCAGAAACTCTTGGAATTTCTTCACGTCCTACTAGGTGTGAGAAGCGTGCAGTGAGGGGGCCATGGCCACCTCCAGGTGGCTGCACAGGGGCTGCCCCCACCACCCACCCACCTCGGTGGATGTGGGCTCAGGTTACTCGCTGTGTCTTTCCGCTCATGCTTTTAACAATTATGGCACCTATAACGTTTCCTCATTTGCCTGGGTTAGCAACGGAATCGGCTACAGTTTTCACACTTTTGTTCACTGCTTGAGATGACATTTTATTTGCCCAACAAAATTTTGAATACGGCTTAATCCTTCCTCCCTGACCTGCATTCTCCCTAACATGAATAATGTTTACAATTCAATTTGTACTCCATGAGGCGAATATAATCGAAGTCACCACTGGCTCTGATGCCAGGGGAAAAAGAAAAAGAGAGAAAGAGAGAAAGAGAGAAAGAGAGAAAGAGAGAAAGAGAGAGAGAGAGAAAGAAAGAAAGAAAGAAAAGAAAGAAAGAAAAAGAAAGAAAGAAAGAAAAGAGAGAAAGAGAAAGAGAGAAAGAGAAAGAGAGAAAGAGAGAAAGGAAGGAAGGAAGGAAGGAAGGAAGGAAGGAAGGAAGGAAGGAAGGAAGGAAGGAAGGAAGGAAGGAAGGAAGGAAGGAAGGAAGGAAGGAAGGAAGGAAGGAAGGAAGGAAAAGAAAGAAGGGTATAAATCCAAGCAAGCCACTCCCTCCCCCTCCAGCCCAGCCCCTTCCCGGGACAGAACAGAGTGTTTCGTGCTTTGTTTGGGTGCTTTGGCTGCAGCACTTACCAAAGTTTGGTGTGCAGGTACAGCGACCTGCTGCTGACGCTGAGCAGTTCAGGGGAGAGAAAATCTGGGGAATGATTTTGGGAGAGAAAATCTCCCAGAAATAGTGTATCGATGGCTTGCCCAGTGAGACAGCTCCTCTCTGCTCCTGTGCTCTGTGAGTGTGTGTGCACCAGCATGTGTGTGTATAACTAGACAAGTTTAAAAAAAAAAAGGAAACATTTTTCAGAAGCTGCACAGAAAACGGTGCAAGAGTTGCTAGAGCAGTATACATATGCTTGAGAGGAATCCCTTTCAGTTCCTCTTTTCTTCAGCTTTATTTAAAAAGGGTTTGAAGGCTGGTTTAATTACGAAAACCAGCTCTCTAGACACCAAACAAAACGGCAGCCTAGCCTAAGTTGGCACCAGGACAGATGCATATTTTGCTCACTTCTCCATGCCAATCGGCTGTAGCTCATCCAGTATGTCAATCCAAGTTGGCTGTCTGAAATCCAAGTTTAGTGGCCTGAAAATATCCCATTCCAGCTTTGTTTCATGTGGTAAACAGCTTGCTCAGTCTATTTCTTGAATGTTCAAAACAAAAATCAAAACCAAAAAAAAAACCACACCCAAACCAACCATCCCGTTACTACATGTTATAGTAATAACCTCTCTTTGCATTTTATCCTGCTGCAGGATTTCCTTTTTTTTTTTTTTTTTTTCTCTGTACACACTGACCATGAAATGCTGGCAAAACCAGCTCCTGGATTCAGCTAAAAGGGGGCCATGACTGCTGGGGGCCACCATCGCCAGCAGCCACCTGCAGGACCAGCCAGTGCTCAGCTGTGGGCGCAGCGGCTGTGCAGATCTGGGTCTGCTGGGGGCTTTCTGGTGCTCAGTGGCATTTCGTCTTGGGGTTCGGTCCCTCCCCCTTGCATTGTAAGGTTTTGCAGGACAATGAGTGTGAAGAAAGAATAGCAAGCAGTATCAGGGAGAGTTTATCATGATTTACCATTGATGAAAATTCCCTCCCTCCCTTTCCCCCTCTGCCTTTTTAGTACGAATAGAGGGGCCCAGGCTCCTGAGTCAGCCAGCAGGATTGGGACTGCCAAAAGAAAACAAATCAAATGCACTGAGGCTGCCCACAAAGCGTGGCTCAGTATTTCTGAGATGAGAAAAAACAAACAGTGTCCTGGATGTCAGTGATGGAATATGGTTTCCTCAATAATTAAATTCAAGCAAGCACTCATCTCTCCTGGTTTCCTACTGACTATTTCCTCCCAGAGGAAATTGAACGTCTCTGAAAATCTGAAATGTGGTCTCTGCTCACCAGCTTTCTGAGCGGAAACACCAGTTTTCTGCAGGGTACAGCTAAACCCCATGGAGACAATTAACAAGTCAGTGATCTAGTTTCCACCTTTCCCCATAGCTTTCCAATTGGTTCAGTGTTTACCAGTTTAAAGGATACTTGTAAAGCAAAAAAGATAGAACATGAAGGGATGAAACAAATATATAGCTTGCAAAAAAAGAGGTTAAAGATGTCAGGGTGTCTGGAGAAATCCTAGATTTCCTAGAAATATTTCCAGCTCTCACCTTTCTTCTTCCACTTTCCTAGTGCAGGGTTATACGGTGTTCAAACACCACAAGAGCATGCTGCCTTTCAGTCTCATATACTTTATATGGGCACTTCACATAGTTGAAGTGCTGTGCAAATATTAACTTGGACTCATCTGAACCCTTGTTTTAAAACAAAGAAACCTGGGAGGTGTGGGGAAGCAAACATTAGGAGAAGAGACTTGGTTCCAGCTATTTACCTCATCAATGAGCCTGACTACAAAAAAAGATACTGCCAGCTCTGAAGTGCATTTCGCTGAGCAAACTGCACTCCAAAGTCTTGTGGTCTATATTGCCATGTAGTTTTGCCCGAGAGCAACGCCTGCTTTATAGTTGCACTTAGAGGATATAAGAACAGAAATTAAATAAATACAAGCAGTCTCTGTCCATCTTGGTCTCCAGCTTGGTCTTCCTCTTCCAAACTGTGAAGCCTGGGTATCAAATCTGGGTAGTGCCTCTGTTAAACTTGGCAGGTTCGGTTCAAACAAATCACTGGCAGAAGGTGAGCAGCTGTGCCCTGCAATGCCTGCGTGTGCTGGCTGGGATGGAGACGCGTGGATGCAGCAACTGTATAAAACCAGGGAGGTTATCTGTTCTGCTGCCCCAGCAGCCCCTCAGCAGAAGCAGGGTGACAGAAGTGGCTCTGTGGCACTGTGCATGCATGGCCAAGGGGACCTGTCAGCCCCGCCACCTGCCAGAGCCTGGGCAGAACAGGCAGGGTTAATCCTGACAACAGCACACACTTCCCCTTTCTCCTCCCCCATCAAGAAAAAAACATATTTCCTGCAAGGGGATGACTTTGCAGTGCTCCGAGCAACTCTCCCAGTGGCAAGGGGATTTTCTAGGTATCTGGGCTGGGGCATTTTGAAAACATGTTTTTCCACTGAAAAGCAATGTCAGTATTTCATGGGCTCATATGCAGTTTAAATTGCTCCAGTGAGGAGCATGCATATTCATCACACTTCTGTACTAAGTGATTAGGCAAAGGGCAATGAGGGTCTGGCTCCTAGCGGGCATCTGCCTGTTTGCAGTCAGTTATCAGGAAAAGCATGACCTCCACAACTAGATATGTAAAATCAGAAAATGCCTGGTCACTGGATGAGTTTTGTATTTAAGAGAGGACTTTTATCTCTTGGGACCAATGACTGATATGTTATATGCTGAAACACATATGTGTTTTATTCCTTCACTGCCTTCGAGTAAAAGGAGCAGCAGCATCCAATGGCTGGGAAAGAAGGAGGAGGGAGAAGAGGGAGGGTAGAAGAGCAAGGAGTGGACAAAATGAGAATGGCTGTTATTTGTCAGAGAAAGCTTAGCAGTGAGGATCAGTGGTATTTAAACTGTAACTGGAAATTATCTGCTCCCACCTTCAGGTGGGATGGCAAAGGCCGAGTAAGTAGATATCAGCCCTGGGTGAGCAGTGGGTGTGCTGTATCTACGTGCAGGCAGCCTTGCTGGGTTTGGAGGGCCAGTCCTTGTCAGCAGAGGGTGGCAAAGGGAACGTATCCTCAGGAGGACTCTGGGACATTTAGAGCTCAGAGACACGGACCCATCTCTGATGCAGGAACTGTTTGTTACTAATCAGAAACAAAGGCAAAGGTAACTTGCTGCCCCCACTGCCAAAGTGCAGCTGTATTTAACAGGGAGCACAGACATCCAGAGGACAGCCGAGAGGCTTGCCAAACTGAGGCATTCTGTTTCTGAGCAATACCTGGCAATTTTTTTGTCTTGATGCTGTCCATCCACAAGGGCTGGCCCCTTTCTCTGCTCTCAAGTTTCCCCCCAAGGATTTAAATGTTAACACCTCCAGATGTAATTTGGCTTTCTTCCTAGAAGTAGTGGGGCTATGGGAAAGGGGTTGCACAGCCGCAATGCTTTAGTTCAGCACTGAGGACCCACCTGCAAGCCTTTTCAGTCCCAAACACAAGGGCATTTGCCATTGTACAGGAGTGGAATTGTACAAAGATGGTGGGCAAGCTCTGCCTTCACCCATTGCAGGGGAGACAATGAAAACTCTGTATGGGCAGTGAGTAAAAAGTTTACTTTCACAGAAACCACACTAGTCAGCTTGCAACCCAAGGGTTAACTGATTTTCATTAAGGTTTCTGAAATCATTAGGATTTTTAGTTTTATTTTTGCTTGATTTTCAGAAGCGTAACAAAAAAGCCCCTTCTGGTTTTGGAGCATTATAGCCACAGAGCTTTTGGACATTTCTCGGTGATCATGAGGACAGGAAAGGTCATTCTTGTTTCCAAAGAAAGCTGGGATTCTTGCAAAACAGCTTCCCTCCAGGAGCTTGTGCCCTAGCCCCCACCCCAATCCCAACCCCAGCCTGCCAAGTACCTTGAGACTTGCAATTCAATCTGTTGGCAACATAATTGTGATTGTTGGCAACACAGTGTCACTGGAGGAGTTTGTATTCCCATAGTTGAAGGATTTGAGCTCCCTCTCTATTTCACATCTGCACTGATGTAGAGGGCATAGTGTTCCTGCTTTGTATAATAATGTCTTATTTGCACAGTAATCTCAGCTATGGAATGGAAATGTCTTCTCTGGCCCAAGTTGTGAGCTGTCTAAAATCTGGCAGATCCCATGCTAGATGTGGCTGCATTTCAGTGGTGGGAAAAGTGATTTTCATATTGTTCTGGCACTGCTCTTGTAAACTGAACTTCTATAACATTTCTCTTTGAGATCCATGGGAGTTTTGCCTTCTGTGGGCCTGCAGTGCAGGGCCATCAGTTTGTAAAACACTAAACGAATGACTGAGAGGAATGCTATAATGAGGTTTGCTTGTCAGATTTTTTTGTCCTTATGTTTGGCATCCCTTGAGATAACCAGAGTTGACTTTTGCACCTCACACTTGAATCTTTTTCAAAACTAGCTGCACTCAACAAAACATATAACTTGCTTGTACAGTTATGCCACCGATGAGCATTTTTGATTCATTTGCATGTGCAAATGGTTATTCCATGATGATTTTCTGGTGTAATTTCTTGTAACTTTGGCTGCTAATAAGGTGCGCCACTGTCTGCAATTTGAAATTGGATTCTTTCCAAGGCTGTAGCTAACAATCAGCATGAAAACATAATTAATTAGCATAAGCAGCTCTTTGCTCCACTCCTGCACCTATGGGCACTTCTGCTTGCCACACTGTGGGCCACTCACTGAGCCAGTGTAGTTGTTTGTGCGGCTACACGGGAAACTGATAGAGGAAACTGATGCAAGTGAAACAGAGTTCAGGAAACAAAAATGATTATTTTTTTAGCTGGATCAGTTCCCTGACCTGGCTCATCACACAGCCCCATAAACAGCTGAGCTGGCACAGTGCAGAAGGATGGGACAAAGTGGCCATGACTACTTCTATTGCTGCCTAGGAAAGCACAATCAGAGTTACTTCTCTGATATGATTTATGATCCATATGATCCATAGGATTTACATCTGATGGCCTGTATGTGAGCTCTTTTCCAAGGAAAGATCTCACCATTAATGAAGCAAACGTTAATACACCTAGATATGTCTGAATTTAGTGCTCAGGATGATGACCTGTTCTGGGCCCTCAATGGACTATGGCAGAACAAGGAAGATGAAGACCCTGTGGCAGCCAGATTCTTGTCTCCTGCTTGTACAAGTTTGACTATCAATGCTATAAAGGACAGCTGTTCCTGTAGTGGTGGCACAAAATAATTTTACAGTTGCTGTGTGAGATTGACTGCACAACCATGCAAGATCTCATGGGAAAACCATTTAGTTTAACTGAGCTTTTGCACTCTATCTTGTCCCCCTTGTTATACAACTCCAGTGAGAAGCTGAGTTTTTGCTGGTATAATAATACTAAAAAAAAATAAAAAGATAAAAAATAAACACAAAGGAAATTAAACCACAAACAACTATATTCAAAAAAACAAAGGGTCTGGCTGGTGCCCAAGAAAACAAGGGAATTTAAAGATAAAGAAAACTGTCCTTACTTCACCCTGCTGTGCCTGAGGATGGCTGGGGTTTCCAAAGAAGGCAGGCTGTGACGTGCCCTGCTCTGCTGGGGAGTGGCCAGCATGCTGCCAAGGGACGAGCCCTTGCCGCAGACAAGCTGGACTTTCTCTCTGGCTCCTTAATGGGAAAGTCATGTGGCAACACAGAAACCCAGGCTTTGACATCTAAAAGCCTTCCTGGCCATGTGTGTGGCTGGGATGAATTAGGACTAAATAAAGCCTGGGCTTGCTGACAGGACATGGAATAGGGGAGGCTGTGAGCTGGCTGCACATCCCCTGAACTGGCTGATGGTACCCATCTCCCCACCACTTCTTCCTGGCCAAGGACTAGGCACAGCAACACATCAACCTGCACCAGGAGCTGCTTTGGCAGCCTGGGAGGAGCAGAGAACCTGCCTACAAGCCAGTGTCTTAAAATCAGAAGGCTCTGGAGTAGCCAAGGCTCCGGCTTCCATTCTTCTACACTAGGGGTCCAGCTTTCCCTGTGCACTGCCACATTAGAGGGAGGAAAATGTAAAGTGGCAAATCCAGAACCGTCCAGAGAAAACCGGTGGTGCTCCTGTGGTTTCCCACCCTGCAGCAACACCACGGCTCACATTGGTGGATGGCCTGGCCCAGCCTCCCAAGCTCAGGTGTGCACTTCTGGCAGGAAAACTGTCCCAAACCAACACAGGTACCTCTGCTCACCTTCAGCCTGAGTAGGCTGACAGTGCTCAGAGGGCTGGCAGGGCAGTGGGGGGAAAATTAGCAGGGAACAAAATACAAAATAAAACAATCCACTTTGCATGATTGTTTGTTAAGCAAATGCTTGCATTGGTTAATGTATTTGCTGGTTTCATTATGACAAGGTTTGACAGCATGGTCTGTGCTTACAGTCCTTATTAATGATCCCTTTCAACCTCGTAACATCTTGGAAGAGCAAGTTCACCCTTTTTCATTTTTATTCTTTTGTGATACAGGTTTTACTATTGCCACAAGCCTTCAGAGAGGCTCCAGACAGCTCTCATTATTTTGACTTGTAATTCATTTTTAACTTAGCACTATCAATTTTATTTATTCTTGAATAGTTTAAATATCAAAGAATTTCCTCTACTGTCCTTCTGAGAATATGTGGCTCTGGTGAATTCATGCACTTTCATTCAAAATGAAATTAAAAGGCATAGGCAGTGTCACTTGAGTATGAAAATGTGCCAAACCACTGGGAAAAAAATATGCCATATCCCTGTCTGACATCTGCATCCCTGAAAATGCTTCTTGCAGGTGTGTGTCTTAGCAAAGAGTAAAATTCACACACATGATTTAGATGTTCACTTTGCTTGATGAAATCCCATTAAACAAATGAGCTGTATGCATTTTTATTTATTTTATTTTTTTCTCGCTGTCACTTCTCACTTCAGGCTCAACTAATTCCCTTGTATTTGTTTGGATCCCATCAACATTTTCTACCATGAAGTGAAAGGAAAGCAATAAGGCCATTGAACAAATTCTTATGGACCTGCTACATTATAAAGACAGAAATTGTTTCTAAGTGATTGGAACATTTTGTCCATTTTATTCTTTGATGCAGTATATCCTTTTCTACTCCAGGAATCAGAGATGGATTCAGGCCTAAAAGCTTACTTCATTTATAAGCACATTTCCTAAATTAGGTGCAAAGGCTACCACCTCCTTGCACTTCCATTGGCAGAGTCAGACGGCCTGAAATCTCAAGCTTTTTAGCAGTTTGTAGGGGAGCTGGGAATCTATAGGCCAGTTCTGAGGGAGCTCTCATTACTTTAAAACCCGAGCTCCCCCCTAGGTTGCCAGAAAAGAACTACTGTGGAACCTTGACTCCCAAGCAGGGTGGGAACATGGGGAGCTGAACTAGGCATCCCACATCCCAGCTGACAGCCTTAATTTCAGACCTGTTGATTATTCTGAGGTTTGGCTTTCTGTTTTGATGTACGACTTTTCAAAAGGTCTCAGTTTCAACTGAACATGAATGTAAGAAATTTGTGGAAGCTTGAAAAAACTTGGCAGGATGGATAAACTCTTTCTCACCCATCTAAAACCTTCTGTTTTCTCCTGGATGTGATTAGTGGTTTTCAGGCTTATCTAGTTTTTTCCCAGTGGAAGTGGAGACTCCTGTACAGTGAAGTCATGAAAATAGCTTGCTTCTCTCAGGTATCTTTTGTTAAGCCTTCAGGAGTTGTACACAGACCTCACTTCACTGGATACCGCTGAACGACAGGAAAAAATGCTAATATATAGCATGGTTCCTCCTAGAGGAACTCTTTAACTGTGCTCTTCAAATGCCTATATAAAATTATTGTCAGTTATTTAAAGTTACATATTTTCTTTTTTTGGCCTTAATGAGTCAATGCACCTACCTCTACCAGGAGAACCTGGAGCACCATGTAAGAGCCTCATTTTTTTAAATGTTGATGTTCACACTCCTACCAGTTCTTACCAGCTGCTGAATAACGAATACCAGCTGCTGCTTTTTCCATTGATTCCTAATCATATGATCCACTTAGAGTGTAGTGCCTCCAAAGCCACTTGGCAGTTGGGCCTTATTACATATTTTTTCAGTTGTCAGGTCAAAATGCAGGAAGCTACTAGAGAGTTAGCTTGAACTGGATACACACACAAATAATACTGCTAAAAAGTGCTTCCTCTTGGAATTACTTGTGTCTGTTGCCACTGTTTTCTAGGTAGTTTGCAGTGTGAACTTTCTCAAATGAAGCCTCCTTCCAAAGCCAGGCTATGTACAGAAGCTGGCAGAGTCCTTGCAGATGACTCAGGACGGAGCACACACAATTGTGTATATCACATCTATACAAACGAACTTCAGCTACTTGCTAGCTAACCAACCTGCCTGCATCCATCTCGACTGTATTTCCCAAAGAAGAGAAAAACTTAGAGGGCAGGATCTTCGCATCTGTTTCACCCTGAAACAAGTACTTTAGTACAACTGCCAGAGTGCCACAACTTTGGTGTGTAAACTCTGTGCGTTGAGCATGGCCCCAGCTCACTTCCTTTGTGGCTCTGGCTCACCGGCACGCAGTGCCTGACCCCTCTGCAACTGGGTGATGGCTGTCTGTCTCCTTTGGGACAGGATTAGGCAACCACAGGTGGCACCACCTGCTGCAAAGCTCTCCGACTGGGTTTACTCCACTAATGACTCCTAGACATTTTAGAGCCAGCTCAGTTGCTGAAGGGGAAGTGCCCGAGGGGACAATGAGCTCCTTGTAGCTGTTCAGCAGTATCACAGACTTCCTCATTGACTGGCATTTGGCATAGCTTGTTGGGCTGGATGCAAACGGTGTGAGCAGTTGGCTGTGCCTCTCCAGAAAGGTGGCAGGAAGAGTTACACGTTTATGCTGATCTCTAACACAGAGCGCAGCCTTCTCTTTGCTCCAATATTCACCCTTCACCTGGTGATGTGAACTTCTGCATGTTCTCACACAGCCACTGCAGGTCAATGGTGTGTGTCTGATGACTGTCTTTACTCCTGTGCTTTTCCTATTGCACTGTCTCCTCATTTGGATGAAGCACGTTTCCTCTAGGAGAGTCTAGAACCTCACTAGGGCAAAGATGCTACACAATAAAAGTACTGCCATGCTATCTCTGCCTGCAGCCTGAGGTTTGAAGCCAGAGGTGCCATCATATTGATAAAGCCGGCAAGAAGTGCCACGGTCACTGTCTTTACTTACCACAATTCCCAGGCCCATTTTGAGCAGGGGAACTGGCATGGAAAGTCCAGAATTCCCGGGTGACATCTCCAGAACCTGCAGCTCTGATTTGATTAGCGTCTTCTGTGGTGATAGTTGAGAATTGCTTGGGGCATTTAGAAAAGATAAATTCACATAGAGGCTAACCTAAAGTCTTAAAGATTCATTAGAAAACTCACCTTTATAGTCCACCCTCTGCACCCTCTTCCCTACAATCCCTCAAAACATACAAGAGATAGGAGACCCCTTACCAGATCTCCCAAGACCCACCATACCTTACCTGCTTGGCTGCTCTGCAGCAGTATCACAATGTCCAGAGGATAAAAAGAAGCATAGCTAGCAGGTCGAGGGAGGTAATTCTCCCCCTTTCCTCTGCTCTTGTGAGACCCCACCTAAAATACTGTGTTTAGCTCTGGGGCCCTCAGTGTAAGAAGGACATGGACCTGTTGGAGTGAGTCCAGAGGAGGGCCATGAGGATGATCAGAGGACTGAAGCACCTCGCCTATGAAGACAGGCTGAGGGAGTCGGTGTTATCCAGCCTGGAGAAGAGAAGGCTCCACGGAGACCTTATAGCAGCCTTCCAGTCTTATGGCAGCCTTCCAGTACCTAAAGGGGGTCTACAAGAAAGCCAGAGAGCACTACACTCTCTCAGCGAGTGTAGTGACAGGACAAGTGATAATGGTTTTTAACTGAAAGAAAGTAAATGTAGAATCATAGAATCATAGAATGGTTTGGATTGGAAGGGACCTTTAAGGATCATATAGTCCACCTCCCCCTGCCACGGGCAGGGATGCCTTCTACTAGACCAGGTTGATCAAAGCCCCTGTCACACTGGCCTTAGATTTAGATTAGATATTAGGAAGAAATTCTGTACTATGAGGGTAGTTAGGCACAGGAACAGGTGGCCCAAAGAAGTTGTGGATGCCCCATCCCTAGAAGTGTTCAAGGACACATTGGATGGGGCTTTGAAAAACCTGGGCTAGTGGAAGGTGTCCCTGCCCAAGGCATGGAGGTTGGAGTTAGATGATCTTTAAGGTCCCTTCCAACCCAAACTATTCTATGAGTCTGTGATTCCATGATTGCTAAGTGAGCCTTTCATTTTTATGTTGATGCAGCTTCTTTGTATTTTTAGCTCAGACCCCGCTATCCCATGAAAATCAGTGCTTGCTTCCTGCTGTGCTCCATAGATGTGTGTTGTATGATTTGTCTTTAACAACAAATAAAGCAGGTAATTACAAAATTCAAAGTCAGCGTACCATCCTATAGTCCTGTGGTGGATTCACTGTGATGGGCGGCTAAACTCCATCACAACACACTCTCACTCCCTCTCCTCAAAAGAATTGGGGGGCGGGGGGGTGGAAATATGATGAAAAAAAAAGGGGCTCACATGTTCACATAGGGACAAGGAGGTCACTCACCAGTTACTGTCACAGGTAAAACAGACTCAACATAGGGAGACTAATATAGTTTATTGCATATTTCTGACAGATTAGAGCAGTAAGAGGCTAAAAAGAAGCTAAAAACACCTTTTCCCCTCCCCATTCACCCTATTTCACCTGCTTCCCCTGGGCAGCACAGGGGAATGGGGAATGGGGGCTGCAGTCAGTCCCTAATGCTTCGTCTCTGCTGCTGCTTTACGGTCACTCTCTGTTCACAATCACTCTGTCCCCTGCTCCAGTGTGGGGACCACAGGGTCCCTCCCATGAGATACCATCTTTCTTAAACTGATCCTGCGTGGACTTCCCACTGACTGCAGTTATTCAAGTACTGCACAACATGGGTCCCCCATGGGAAGCATTGCCCCTGCTCCTGCATGGGCTCCTCTCCACAGGCTGCAGCTCTGGCCCAGGGACTGCTCCTGTGGATGCTCTCCATGGGCCGCAGCCTCCTCTAGGCCACATCCACCTGCTCCACCGGGGGCTCCTCCGTGGGCTGCAGCATGTAGATCTGCTCCGTGTGGGACCCATGGGCTGCAGGGGGACAGCCTGCTCCACCAGGGCCCTCTCCACAGGCTGCAGGGAAGCTTCTGCTGCATGCCTGGAATACGTCCTGCCCTCCTTCTGCACTGACCTTGGGGTCTGCAAGGCTGCTTCTCACTCCTCTCTCCCAGCTGCCGTTGTGCAGCTGTTTTTTTCTGCTTCTTAAATCTGCTCCCACAGAGGTGCAACCAACATTGCTCACTGGCTCAGCTCTGGCCAGTAGTGGATCCTTTTTGGAGCTGTGTGGAACTGGCTCTGATCTGACATGGGGCAGCTGTTGGGCTCCTCATAGAAGCCACCTCTGCAGTCCCTCTGCTACCAAGCCCTTGCCACCCAATACAAGTCCATACAACAGAAGTCACTACCACAGCTATGTGTCGTCTCAGGTCAGGCCAAGCTATGAACAACACTAGAAAGCCAGGTAACTGTAGACAGAGAGTAAACACAGCACAAAATCTGTTCTGGCATATGGTTAATCTCATTTCTTGTTATGTGCCATCCCATAGTGCCAATACTAGTCTTTGATAACCAAGACTAGTCCCTCTGCTGCTGGTAAGGGCCCTTTGGTACCAAAATGGGGAGGTCTGTAGGTAAGGTGTGGAGTACGAACCTCAGAGTCTGGTCAACACCCAGGGAACTAACAAGCAGGCATCCCTCAGAGTTCACTTGGAACAGGACTGAATGATGAATTTATCTATATGCATAACTTCAGGCTTCCTCCTCACTGAAATGAAGGTTCAAGTGACTTTCTCCCTACAGCTGTAAAATAAGAAGACATTTCTAGTGCATGTGTGCACACATTAGTGGGAAACTGTAGATATGTTTTTTGTATTTAGTCCAAGGTAAGCAAAGATTTGAAATTTTTGGAGTGGAATTCATTCACAAATCCCAGAGGGTCCTTAAATGTTGAACATTAAGAACTCACTGTTAATGCCAAACCCCTTGTCAGCATGAGCAGTCCAGCACCATTCTTCAGAGTCTATACATTAGACAGTTTAATTGGGATCAATTTGATTTCAGGTAAGCTAACTGAGAACAAATTAATTTCATCAAAACCCCACCTCTTGCTTTGAAATGAGTATATATCATTTGCAATAATGATTACAACTGCTGTGAACTCTGTGAGTTCATTTCTAAACATGAGGACCTTTTGATTTACAAGCATGCTTATTTGTGTGACCCTAGTAATGGTTTCATCTTGTGGGGCTATTTTTCATTTTTCTTCATTCCTGAGAACACGTCCTGCAGCAGAAGTTCAAGAGCTAAAAACCTGCTGACATTAAAATGCTCAGACTCATTTACTTCTCTGAATGTCATGTGGTGGAAAGACGAGACAGATTTTCTTGCCTCTGGCCTAGTCCTCTCTTCCTGATCTGAAGATGTCGGCATTACTGAAGCATCTTGGTTTGGCATTTGTTTTATCTCTCGTTTGCGAAGATACTGTTCTGAATAGCACTTTCTTTTTTGTGGTACCAAGTGGATGGATATTAAAAGGCAAAAATAGTAGTGGAAAAGATATTTGTCTTTTCTGAAGAACAGCAAGCAGAACTAAATGTTGAATTACACTCTCCAGCTGTCTGGTAGACTAGCTGTACCAATGCTGCAGAACAGCCGTCCTTTCTGTAGCCATCTCCCCAGTGTTCCCATGCACTCACACATGGGCATATCAAGCAACTTTATTCACTTCAGTGATGATTATTCAGATTACTCGAGAGTACCCAAAATAAGTTAATGAAAATAATGACAATATTTGTTGCCCTCAGTTCAGGTATTCAGTTCCATCTGCTAATATGCACAAGTTACCATACTTGCCTGTACTGAAGTTTTTTTAAAAGGGTATCACTAAAGTAAAGTTGACAACTAATCTCAGTCAGGGAGGCAAAAGGATGAAGAAAGGGTTTCTGCTATGACAGCAGATTTAGCAGACAGAAAAAATGCGTGATTTGAGTGCACATATCCTTAATGTTACATATGAATGTGTTTTCTTCAGTACATAGAGTTAAAAATAAAAACTTCCTTAAAACTCCAGCCACGCCTCTGCTTTTTGTAGTTAAAATCACAAGAAGTAAGGAAAGGGAAACAAGAAGTTCAACAGGTTAATATGGCTATCAAAAGAAAAAAAGAAACCCATTAGATTAAAAAGATTAATCACTAGTCTTTGTCTTTTTTTTTTTCTCTTTTTTTTTTTTTTTCCTTTCCCTTTATTTAACAATCTAGAACTCTCCTGAAATCAGGTGGAAATCCCTATGCTTCTGAAAGATCTCATTAGGCCTACCTCTTAAATCAGAAATGGCTGCATGGTAGCTCCTGACTGTACAAGCAGCCAGTTGTTTGGGCACCCACTGAGATCAGGCCAGCTTTCTCCTTTGCCTGACGGATGGAAACTCACATACCCAGTGGTGACTGCTCTTAGATCTGGAAAAGCAACTGTGCCCTCACTTACTCCAGCTAAATGCATCTTTCATTGCTGGAAGTCATGCAATGTGGATTAGGCTATGCAGAAAGTCTAGGAATGACCTTATCCTCTCTCGATAGCCCAGCAATCATGACACGTGGCGGGGAGAAAGACGTGCCTGACTCCCCCACCAGGAGCTGAAGTCAGATTCCCTGTACCCAGGGGAATATAGTCATTGTTAAAGCAGGAGCCATGCCACCGCTGTCACCCACTGGGCCCTGAAGGAAAGCCACTCTTACCACAGTATTTCATACAGAGCATCATTCAATGGGTTTGCTTGGGGACTTCTGAATGAATCAACTCGTCTGTGTGAAATATATAGAAAAAGACCACATCTGTGGTCATGATAGGGCTTAACTATGAGACAGGCTCTGAACTGCACAGTTCTGTTATGACTGAGGCACTGCTGGGCATACCCAGGAGCACACATCTATGTACCAACGGAATATTTGTTCACTCCTGTTCACAAGCTTCACGTGCTGGGCCTAAATTTTTAGTGGGAGATGTCAAAGCTGTATTTTGGGTGCCTAAATCCTTTCATAGCTCTGGGTATGCCTACAAGAAGCCCACTCAAATCCACAGAAATACACTTTTTAATGACGAGGTCAGGCTGCTAGTGCTATGCTTACCAGGGCTAGTATGGCCAGTGAGCTCTGTATCTGGGAAGGAGTATATAGAAAAATGTGGGGTCCACATCACAATATCTACAGATGCCACTAGTGATAGCAGTATCATCCCCTTCTGATTTCTAGGATGTCGGTACTTTCCATACCCTGGTTTCCTGTTAGCGCATGTACCTTCCTTCTGCATAGCTCCCTGCAAGATGGTGCTCTGAACGCACACCCCTAACTTCCCAGAAGAAAGCAACTCATTGCAACCTCTAACCATGCTCTCACACACCAAAAGCACACAGCATCTCCCAAACCTCTGCTCTGGTCCTGTGTCTTGGACAAAGATTTATACAGAACAACACAGGCATTAGCAGAAGCAAACCAGATAAGTGCTCAGATGCTAGAAAACACTTTATGTTCATGTATTCCCTTAAAATTCACAAACCAGTAGAGCTGGAAGTTTTTGCTACCATTCCTTGACACAGACCTAAGAACTGATTTATGTACTCATTAGTGAGATGGCAATTATAGGATGGGACTCCCAGTGCTAATGAAGTCACCCCCAGTACAGCATGGTACCAGCAATACTGGCACAGGAGTGCAAGGCAGTAAAAGAAGAGTACTGTGTTCAACTGAAATTACAGAGCTGATATGGACACTCTGATATATCCAGCCACTAATACTGGATAAATTCAGTGCCTTGTAAAAATCTGTTTGTGACTTCCAGATGCTCAGACCCATAGCTAGTTACTGAATTTGGGTGATTCAGATGTAAGTAATTAACATCCCAGCCTTATTAACATTCCATTTACTTTCATTCTGATGAAGCATCATATTGTAAAGCAGACAACAATGAAAAGCATGTCCTTTCTCAAATTGTTTAAATATATTAATCATGAAAGCCATGATGGATTTTAATTAGTCATTTTTAAATTTGGGGGGCAGGGAGGGGAAGAGGGATTAGCTGACAAAACTGAGCAATGCCACTGCCAGAAGTTCCAGCTCTTTTAATAACTGTGTATGAAATGAGAAAAAAAAATCTTTAGCTTAGTGACCAGACCAAAAGATATTTTTACAGCTGCCAAGGTTCTCATTAAAGATATAAGCCAGAATCTAAAGGGATTCTGTGTATGTGTGTGTTGCATTAAGATATCCTACTTACAACAGCACTAAAATTAGCTTTGACGGAGGCTGAATGGTGGAAGGGGAGGGTGCGGGCTTGGCAGCAAATGCCTTCTGTCCAGTGCTGTGCTAATACATCCAAACGAAATCATTTAGGGAGACCGGTTTCTTGTCACATATTGCTGTTCTATTTAGCACGTGTACAGGTTACAAAGGGGTTGGATTCTCTCCTGTGTTCCTCAGGTGGAGGATGAGGCTGGGGTGGCCAGTTAGGAGGTGTTACTCCTGTCAGTGAGCTCCTCTGTGGTACAGGGATATACTGCAGTCAGCAAGCATCTGCCTCCCCCTCCCACCTTGCCCCACTTAGCACAGGTCAGATATAAAATCTTTTAAGAAGTCTCTTCTGTCCCAACAATGTCCCAAGAGTGGTCTTGCAGTTGAACTGAAAATGAGTGGGCAGACTGGAGATCAGGCCCAGGTTAAAATCCATTCTTACCACTCATCTGGTGCAAGTTTAGTTCTAAGGGCTACAGGGAAACAGTGCAAAATTGGAACTCGGCATGGAGAGAGGTCTACTGACGCTATTGTTAACTGAAAGCCAAATATTTGATGCAGTGCCCAAAGACATGATTAGGAAATGAGTTTGGACTGGTGAAAGCTGCCAGATTGCTAGCACTGGGATATGAAGCATCTTGTGAAGTCTCAGAAACCTTTCTGTAGCTGCAGGTGAGGATTCATAGTCAGCTTATTGCTGATCTAAAGCTCTGGACCAGGAGGAGGTTGTCCTGCCTTAGACGAGGACACAGAAGCCTGAGTAATGTCATGTCCTCTGACCTGGTGTTTACTGGCCCTACGTTCCTAACTGTGAACCAGAGATGACTGCCACTCTCTTAGGCCATACAGGCACTGTCCAAAATCATTGAAGCCACTACTGCATACACTGCAGAAGTCACCTCTTGTCTGTTGAAACCCATGCAGGCATTAACAGTGGAAATACTTTAAAGTGCTGGAGCTGTTTGTGTTTTAGTAGCTGGACTTGATGCATTAACCTATTGCTCACAGGCCTCTGGTTAAGTGGGAATGATTTTCAGGCAGTAACATTTCAACTAAACCCAAATGTAATCGAAAGATCTGACTTTCTACGATAAGTCCAAACACCTCCACCTATAGAACGAGTTTTCTTTTACTGAAACATTTTCTTTCATAGGGGGCATATTTCCTTTTCATTCTGCCATACAAGCTCCAAGAATGATCAAAGTCTCAAATGGAAACCCAGCTGAAAGCAGTTACAAGAAACTGGAGATAATAAAACAAATATTGTAAGACCCCTAATATGAGTGGCTCTCATAAAAAACGAGCAATCGGGAAATATCTCTGCAACTCCTCTTTTAAGTTCATTTAGTACGTTTATTACATGAGCTCTGAAGAGCTAAAGTCATAATTCTCCAAAAGCATCATAATGCTGTTTCTACTTAGAGATTTTCGGCAAATTTTGTAAATAAGCAGACATCTTCATGACATGTATTAAATGAAAACTGAACAAGATTAAGATACCAGAGCAAAACAAAGTACATAATAAAAGAACAGTCGCAGATTATAAATCACGGTTTATAAATCACAGACTATAAATCACAGTTGTCCTTCAAAATCTCCCACCCATACTTTTGCAATTCATTTCTGGGGTTCATGGCCTAATTCATGTTCAATTTATCACTTGGCACTTGTAATAAATTCTTAAGATGAATGCAAAAATGAATATTATTTTATTCTATTAATGATGTCAGAAAGTTCTATGCAGCATTTGAAATATATCTCATCAGATGAATGGAAATAAAACATAGTCCTGTTCCTTGACAGTTTATTTCTCCAGCTTTTAACAAAAATGTTCAAAGAAACAAAAAAAGGCTCTGGGAGGGCAACTAGGATTGTAACGTATTTTCTTGGAGAAAGGGACAATTTGGATTTTTTTTTCTGAAGATTGAATCTGAAGCGTATTTGAAAAATGGTCAGGAGCCATATGTCTGAAATTTTCAAGGAATATTAAGGCTAACAGGCTAAATGTCTGCCCTGAGATGCTTTAGAGGATGCAGATTGTCTAAATGATGTCCAGCTTTTGAAAACCTGGATATACTCCAATTTGATGCTTGGAGAAAAGGGCCTTAATGAGTCTTTGGTATCTGCTTCTATTGTTCAACAGACCATCTTGAGCTGGGTAAAAGATGGATGCAATTTGTGAAGATCGAAACCTAAGGCAACAGGTCTTGCCCTTATATGCACTGCTTCAAAGGCTTCCTGTGAAGCCTTGAAGATCAAGGAAAAGGGAAAGATCAAGGGAATGAACTATCTGGGTCTGACCTGCTCTTTGGTCAAGCTGTCTGGGGAGGTGGCATGTGGGGACTTTCAAGACATTCAGCTGTCAGACCCAGCAAAGAAGCATAAAGTCCATGAACCCACAAGTTTGGGTGGTATTACTATTGCCTCTGTCAACCTCACCGTCTGCACCTTTATGGGAAACAGAGGATTTGGGAGGCCATATGCTGCTGCCACTGAGAAGATGCGCTCTTTCTCTCCTACCCACTAAAAAAGAAAAAGTACTTGAAGGTTTGCCTCTTTTTGCCTCTTTTTTACCATTTTGACTAGAAGCGAATGTGTTGGATATGCACTGATAGATGTCCTTCAAGCTGCATTCCTGCTGCAGCTGATCCCAGGGTTGAAGGCTCATCAAGATATACATTTAATTTTTCAGTACTTAGGGCTGTTCTCAGAATGAGTATCTCAGTCACTTTGGGCTGCCTGACTGGGCATTTCCTTGAAGGTATCCTCAGCAGCAGAGCCTGACCACTGCTGGTGGTCTTGGCCGTGTTCCTGCTGCCAGGGGAATGAAGAGGAAGAAGTTGTAATTCTACTGAACTGCACAGGGAATTTTTAGTGCAATCTTCTGAAAGATGATTAGTTGGAATATACTACACTGACTCAAAAAATACATAAAATTCCCATCAGGTTTGATTCCATGATGAGAGGGTCACCTTGAGAGATGACAAGCCTAACATGTTTATGAGTCCTAAGGGATTACAGTGTATTATTAATCCTGGGTGAAAACAAACTTGGAAGCAGAAAAGGCAGCTTTACTTGTGCCACAAATCAGTCTTGCCTCCAAGAGCACACTGTTCCTGACTACCTTAAATGTCTTTAGAGCTGGCTGTTCTTTGTCTCTATCTCGATTCACAATTGCCTTCCAAAGTGAAAAGTACTTCAGATGAAACAGGAAAACTGACTAGCAAGTTCTACCAAGTGTGCAACATCCAGCATCCTGAATTTGGACCAAGTTGTGAAACGTAATGGAAATTTTTACTGTGTATGAAAACAGTTATTATCACGACTTCAAAACTCCCCAACCAACTTTCTGCTTTTTACATTTCAGTAGTGTACTCAAAATATATTGTCAGTATGTCCAACCATTACAATAAACATGCAGTGTTCGTATTGGCACCTGAGACACAATTAGCTTGTTTGCTTTTTAAAGCATAAAGTAAGCTAACCAGTTCTCCCAACGGTCAAAAATGAACAGAACAGACTTGTTTGATCAAAAAAAGTTGCTTGAGAGAATCAGGAGCAACTAAAAAGCTGTATACATAGAGGATAGAATGGAAATTACATTCAGTCTTCAATGTTGTGATTTGCTGGTACACAGTCATAATAAAACATCTTTAGTCAGCTTTGGTGGAAGATGTAAGTCTTTTAACCTGATGGAGTCTGTAGGAATAACAAAAAGGCTTTGTCTCTGATGTGGGAAGGTCTCCAGCATCCTTTCTGAAAAGCACCAGCCTGACATCTCTAATCTAAAATCTTTCATGTGGCCATGAAAAACAATGGAAATCAAGGTACATGGCCAAAAATCCTATCCTGCCCTGTGAAAGTGTTTTGAGAAAGCTCACCAGCTATGGGCAGCACTTACTACAATCCTGTCCTAAAACAAAGTCTGGGTTTATGATAGGCCCAGGTGACAGGGAATGCAGGTTCTGTTTTCTTTAGGCAGAAGACAACCATAGTGAATTGACCAGTGCAGCACTGCTTCTGGTACTCAAACCAGATCACTGAAAGACAGCGTGAATATCTCTGCCCTCTTCTGCAACTGATAGTCCCTTTTGGCATCCCTTAAATGAACAAGAGAATGAGCCTGTGGATTCTCAGCACCTGATTTCCTTTCCATGAGGGGACAGTTAGAAGTGTTTAGGTCACATAAGCTGTATTTACATCAAGAAGGAGCGGTAGCATGGACCATGATCCTGTTGCAGTAGGTGCCGGCTAAGCTGAGAAAAAAGGAGTTGCTGGCTGCTGTGGAGTGACATGGCAGTGCACAGCCCAACACGGCTAATGCTTCAGCTTTTATGATCTGAGCCCCTTTGTTATGTTGAGGAGAGCCAGCTCGGCCTTGTTTGCATTTGGTCTTTGGAAGAAAGGGTTAATTGCTCCAGTTTTTGCCGGCTTAAGGGGCTCTGTGCCAACAGAAATCTGGGAGGGGAAGCAGGACAACCAACTCCTCAGAGTGGGAGGGGAAAAAGGCTGCCAGGGCTGCCAGGTCCTGCTGTTTGTTTGTATTTTTGTTTTCAGTTGTGCTTTGAAATAAAACATATTACTATACCTCTGCAAACTACTGCATTGTATAAGTCAGCCCCATGATACAGCCTATGATCTCACAGAAACAACATCTAAGGTCACATGTAGGAATACCGAGGCAAAAGAAGATAGGCTGTGGTCTCAGCAGCTACTTGTACTGGCAGGAGCAAGTATCTGCACAAAAGCAAAACTAGGAAAACATCCATTTGGTATACTTTTCAAACTGCAGCTTGAGTCACTCAAGAATTTTTTTTCATGCTCAGCTCCTTTGTTTCAGTCCTACTACTGCTTGTTTTTCAAATTGAGTATTTGCTGCAGGAATTTTTTTTCTAATTTAACAGGCAGCTGGAGTTTATTAGACATGATTTTCCGCTGTAGTATTTTATATCAGTACTTGATAATGTCACACCTGTAAACACCCTCTATAACTAGCAACTTTAGGTGCTTGCGGAATCTGCCTGCCACAGCCTATGTGGCAGGGATGTTGGGTAACCACGGCATAGTAGCATAGGTCCAAACTTTCTGAAGCACATTTTTTCCCTGCTTCCTAATCTCTTCTGACATAATGTTGAAAGTTATTACTTAGCTGCATAAAGAGAACCATCTGTCAATTATTTACCTGCTTACATGTGGGACCAGGTAGCCAGAAGCTGTTACAGCAAGCCAAGGCAAATGCCCATTTTCCAAGAAAGCAGAAAACCAACTGCAGCCACCTGACTCAACTCCATCTAGGGTAAGTCAATAAAAATCTGTTCTCCTTCAGAGAACAACAGAGATTTCTCCAAATACCATTTTTGACATCCAAGTCACGGCTGAGTAGACCTTAAACCTCTTTGGAGAACTCTTGGAAAATGAGGTTTTTAGCAGCTGCAAGTAAATATTTAAGTAAGTGTTCAAATGCACGACTTGCTGAGTAGATGTAGGGAGATTTTTCTTGCTCATCTATGAAGTACATCCTCTTCATGTTGTGCAACAAAAATGCTACCATCTGAAGTCCAATCTGCACCCACAGTGCTCCTGTCATGTTACAAAATTCACTGCTTTTCCAGTTTTCCTGGTGTAAAGACTGGACTCTTCAGAAGCACTCAGTGTCTGCTGAAGCCTGATCCTGTTGGGAGTCACTATGAGGTTATCACTTATTTCAGTGGAAGAAGAAACATGAATAAAAGGTTTAGGTTATGTGTGCCAGGACTAAAATGTCCATTTTTTCCCTTCTGTCCTGCAAATAACAGGAAACTGTACCAAGGGTTTTGTGAGACTGCTCAGAAAGGGCATCTGGAAAAAAAAGTCACCCTTGAAGAAACTTGTTCTTTCCTCTCTCACTACTTATAGGCAGATTTTTGCCAATGTTACTTCATACTAGATATTTTTTGCTATGGGCAGTAAACCCCCTTGAGTTGGGGATTTCTTATTGGGCTCTCTGCATCTTAAAAAGAGAAACCCAAGACTCTGGTTTTAGGCTTGCTGTGTGCTTGAATTTGGTCTAGAGGAGTCTTCAGTGGATCCCTCCCTGCCCAGGGTCTCCAAACTGAAGAAAGATCATGAAAACCAGTGTTTTAGACTACTCTTGCTTTAAATTAAAAGATACCTTTTGATAAACAGAAATCCTGCCATTTAAATATCTGACTCATTATTAACTTATTTTTTTTTTCCTTTTTATTTTTTTTTTGCTCCTATTTCTTTTTTCCTTTGGCAGTCTCTATGGGGAGGATGGCAGTTCTGAACTAGAGTTGTCTGGGTGGCTCTTTACTGACACCCTGAATCCAGGCTGGGTAAATATGGTCAGTTTGGTGATGGTGGTGGAGGTGTGTGCGTGTGGGGGGCTTTTCTGAGATTTATGGAAAGAGAAAAGTCTAATCCCAAAGAATTTATGCTGTATATTAGCAGCAAGATTTCCAGATGTGGGGAGGGTTAAAACACTTGCTAATAGATAATTCTAGGCATATGTTATTCACTTCCCCACAGAAGAACTGAAAGCATGAGGAATATATTTCTCCTCCCTTCTGCCCTCCCCTTCCTTCCGCTGCCCCTATACAATTAGATTGATTAACAGAACCATTTCCCTAAATTGCTTGCTCACAAATTATAGCAGTGAACTTCCAGAAATAATGTACTGAAGATTTCGAAGAAGATAAACGTGGATTACATTTGCTTGGTAAATAGTCGGCATTCATGTAGCACTGTGTCAGCTACTGAAATAACTGTGTGCTGACCTCAGCTTTACAGATGATCTTTTATTTGTGGATGCTCTATCTTTTCATTAATAATAGTAAGAGGGAAAACAAAACACACTTAGCGTTGGTTACAGGGAGATCAGTTAGGCCAATGCAGAACATTTTTGAAAATCCCAGACAATGGAAGCTAAAATGCTTATTGTGCTGGCTGGGTAGGAAAAATGTGGAACCTATAGAAGCCAGAAGCAAAATGGCCAGCTTAAGGCAGCATTATCAGCAGCTGCTTTTCAATCTTAAATAGAAAGTGCTTTTTAAGGAGGTCTGCTGGGAATACTCCTACAACTAAGTGAACCCATAACAGCGTGCTGATGATGACTAAGTAAATGGAGATGGAGGAGAGTTCAATGGCTCCCAAAGGAGTTGCCATATTTCATTCCAGGATTTCTTGGACAGAAGTATACATCTGAGCTGTTCATGGTGCCTCCATAACGAATACAGTCACTGTGAGACCTAGTACGCATGCACCTCTCTAATGTTTTGATGTGTGCAGTGGGTCCAACACACTTGGCAGGCCTCAGACTCAGTGACTACACCTCTACTCATATCATAGGGCTAAGCTATGGCATAGTGGCCATCACCCATCATCCATGTCAAATTGCTGCCACGGTGCTGGCTCTCTCTGGGCCAGCTGTTGCCCTCCCAGACAATATGTGGGCATGGAAACACCCTGAAGATGTAGATTGCATGTGAATTCTCTGTTTTGAAAGAAAAAATAGGACAGGTGGGAACTGTGCTGAGCCCATTGGCATTAGTGCAAGAAAACAAGCTTTGTCCTGTTTAATAGTAAAAATATGAGGACTATATACAGGCTGTAAAGTTGAGCAAGGATTCCTTTTGTTGCTCTATAGGGGACCTTGCTGAGATGTGCAGTGTGGAATGGCCTAGCCAATTTTACAAAATCTTCAGATTTTCCTGGGACAAAAACAAAATTGGAAGCATTTGCATAAAGGATATTCCAGGATTTATAACTTCCTTTCAGCTGTCTTTTTTTTTTTTTTTAATGTCAGTTCTGCCAGCATTATATTCTGCTTTCGTGTACAAGACACTACACAATTCATGCAGCAATGAGGAACTTGCTACTTTGCTGCAACTTGAGTGTAAACTCTACTTAGATCTCACAGTTCAAGGATGCTTAGAACTAACTGTAGATGCTGGTGAGATCTATCTTCTAGTCTATTTAGTTCTTAAACCACTTCTTCTATTCAGGCCAGGCTTTCTGTGAACCCATCTTGTCAGCTTCTAATTTCTTTTTCTGAATTCCTAATTTTTACCTGCAGCTTGACAGTACAGAGAGCTACTGTCAGGGGCACACATGCTGCAAATGCCATTGGAGGCAAGTCAGTCATTTCAAAGACATTTTAAAAATATCATCTCCACAGCTTGTGTGGCCACTTGTTAGAAACAAATGGCATTTGGGGAGTCTGGAAACCAGGAGCAGCCATTAGACGGATCTAAAATATGTGTCATCTGTTTAGTGCTGTATCCCCTTATGCACTGTCTCTTCTCAGGAGGCGAGTCCCTGGAGATTTGCGAGATCAGAGGGAAACAGGAGACCCATCTGCAACCTGCTGATTAGCGAGTTATCAGCAGATTAATTTGTACAAAGGGATCACAGTAATGGGTTGAGACCAGCTGAGTGCCTATATGGTCCTGAAAGCACTAGTGCCACAGAGATGGGAAAGACCAGATGAAGTGACTTCAGGGGAAGGCACCTTAAAACAGAAAGAAAAAGAAGGGTGGGATTGTTGGGTGAGTCACTCCAGAATACTTGGTGTTGATATCAAATCAGTGGGTTCAGCCTGGTCATGCGGTTTCCTTTCTTCCTGGGCACGGATCTCTATAAGCTGGAGAAGCTGGTGGGAGTATGGTATTTGCAATCACTTTATTTTCTCTGGGCTAAAAATACTCTGCAAACTTTGGTTTTATTTTCCATTTGTAACAGCTGAGCCCTAGGCTGGAGGGAATGAATGTGTTATCCCACTGTGAAAACATCTAAACAGGTGGAAAGGACAAGGGAGGGTAGAAAGGCAGGGTGGAGACAGTCTGGTTTTAGACAAAAATCCTGTTTCCTTTCTGAAAACAGAGCAAAGTCTGGGTCTTGTAGGTTACTTTAAACAAAAAGCTGAAATTCCATTCTCATTTGTTTGCTTACATGAAAGAAGCTTGAGTTGGGAGACATCAGGAAGAAAATAGCTGGGAAGACACTGTCAGAGAAAAGAGAAAATTATGGGCAATGTGCTGCTTTTTCAGTCAGGCCCAACCATTCTGCTAAATAACTTCATTTTTCACCTGTAACTTCTGTTATGCCAGCTGGAGTCTTCCAAACAGCTTTAGTTAAGTGTTTCTGTTCTCAGCTCTTTATGAAAATGATCCCAGTTCTGAGATAGCTCTGTTGAAGCACCTCAGTGCTGACTGGTTGTGCTGTTTCTCTACCCATCCCTGTGTTTCAGCAACTATCAAATAAGTGTAATTGTGCCTTTTTTTTTTTTTTTTTTTTTTAAGTATGGAAATATTTTCCATTGAGAAGCATGATCCTGCCTGCTAAGACATTCTTCTTTGAAATCCTGTCTGGATTTCAAGTAAGTCTGCAAAGGCAAGGACTAATGCACTAATCTATTCTGGTACTGTATGTATTTATTTAGGTTATTTATTTATTTATTTATTTTAGTACAGAAAAATAAGACTAAGGTTCCAGAGACTTACAATATACTTAGTGTAATCAATAAAGTTATTCAGAGTTCTACACAAAAACACTCACACAGATCATTAGGGCAGAAACTTTAATCCACTGAGGTTTAGAAATGAGGAACTTCTTAAGGACCACCTGAGATTTTTTCTCCAAGTCTGTAGGGCTTTGTGGATTGTAAATCCTGCTAAAACACTTTTTCAAATAAATATTCAAAAAAAAAAAAAAAAGAAGAGGAAAGGAAAACCAAGTTGAAATCTGATAAAACACCCCCAAGAATTAGGCCCCTTCAGGGGTCACTGACTATTGCTGCAACTTCTCCCCTAGGTGACACAAGTTAGTAAATAATCATAAACAGTGGGGAGGAGAAACGGTGTTGGCAGGAACAGAAAATCATGCTGGTTTCACCTTTTCTACACCTGAGCCTTTGAATTCCCTTAGACATGCCTCTTACCATTCTTAATTTTTTCAGCATGTGACATAAACAAAGGCTGGCTACGAATCCCATGTGCCCTGTCGAAGGACAGGTCAGGGCTGTGTGAGTTCTGGACCTGCCCTGCCTGGCTGACAGCAAAGGCAGCTAGGTGAGGGGAAGACCAGTGGGTCAAGCATAAAAGGCTGTGCACCCTTCCTCTGTCAGGTGAGCACAGCTTGGAGCATGCTCTTACGGGTGCTGAGGTTTTCTCAACAAGACTAAAGTTTGGAGTGCACCAGAGCCCTGTGGACCCACTAGGAGATTAGTAACAGAGATGAGTGATGAGTTTGTCCTCTAGCCCAGCTGCAGGACTGTGCCTGCATGGCACTGTAGGTGTAGCTGTGGGTTAGGCACGAGACCCACCTATCTCCGAAGCTGCTTTCCAGTGCTTGGCACAGGCAAGCTAGGAAGAGAACATCCTAGAGGTGGCCACCAGGCTGAGGTAGCTCAGCGCCTCTCACCAGCATGCAGCTCTCTGGCAGAGTGTTTCTGGCCGAAGAGTTTGGCCGCAGAAAGGGCTTTTCTATGTGAAAATTCACCTGACGCCAGATATGAATCATCCTGGTGAACCGTGATCCCTCACATGTCTTTTGAAGTATGCGTGAAATTGGCAAGGAAGCAGGACAATAGGGACCTTGCACAAAATAACATTGGGAGCACACGTTGCCCTTGTGGCAACTTTTACTGCTGTTATGATTTGTGTGCCCTCTTTGGACCACAGCAGAGAAAGGCCTGAGAGGTGAGCCAGCATGTATAAACTACACAATAGATGAGTGAAAAGACATCTATTCTGGATGCCATACCCATAACCTGGACATGTCACCCAGGCATATATTGCATGTACTTTATTTGCAGTAATGTTCACATCGGACTACGTGCTCATTTAAGTTGTGTGTAATATGTCTGCACGTTTGGTCTGTTGATAGAATAAGAAAGAAGACATGATATATGGTCCTCCCCATCCACCAGAAGATCTGTGGCCTCTGTGGTGGAAACTTAGGTATCCCACTGGGGTAGAACAGTTTTTTTAAACTGCTAGGTGAGGCTGTTTATGTGATGTACAGATGTTTTGAATAGCGTTTAAGATTGCAGGCTCACTAATTTTCTGTGACACTAAGGTAATTATCATTTTGGAACTGCCAAATGCCCATAGGTCCAGCATGATTGGGAATATCTGATCTAGGCTTGCTTGGGGTGGCCTATTTGCTTGTGTATAAGGCAGAACCTGTGTTAGAGCTCTTCAGAAGTTGATTCTCCTTCATGTAAGCCACTGGAGCAAAAGCAAGTCAGTGCGTCACTGCTACTGCTTTCAGTAGGTCCAAAGAGATTGTTATTATGCCACCACAGGGCAATTTCACTAATGGATATTAAAATAGATTCAGTATAAGACCAAAAAAGTACAGCCAGAACAATTGCTTGGTTATGTTACCAGCAAAAGAGGTATTTTTACTTCATTCTGATTCCCGATACACCCAAATACTGAATGTACTGTGATGTGTGTGTGTGGGGGGGGATGCTGTAGAGATCACCCTTGAAGCACAAGTCAAGGAAATGCAATATGGTCAAAGAGTGTTATAACTATTCATCTGAGCACTATGCAGGGAGACAGTGTCTCAGGGAGCAGAATGGAGAAAGATATCAGGAGAAAGAAAATGTCGGGAGGGTGAAATGATTATGCAGCCTGACCGCTAGTTTCAAGGTTAAAGAGAAATGATGAAATCAAAGGACCCATTAATTCTAACTACTTAATCTAACTTAGTTTGCTAATGCTGCAAAGCCATTGGTCCACTTTTATCTAAAATTGAAAAAGCTTAATTCAAAGCCTGCACCAAGAGAATAATGAGATAGCCTGCGAGACCATTACCTAAAACCCAGTTACAATTGAACATTATCTGTGTGGACTCCAATTTTTATTGGCTTGCATTTGCCCTCCAGGGCATCAGACAAAGGCCGTCGATTTGTTAGGCTTTAGAGGAGAACTAAAACTGAGCAGTTTTGGATGGGGTTGAGGGCAGGGCTCCCATATCTGGGATTTCCTAGAGAGACATAAGCATGTGTGACTTACATGGAGATTTTAGTGTGTGCATGTACTGCACCAGTGATTTGCAAATGCATGGCAAGGCTTCTCTGGGGTTTGTAGATGTGCCTGTATGGGCTGTAGCAGTATCTCTGACTTGGCTACGAGACTTCCAGCAATCCCAGACAACTGTTGAAACTTGCTGATTCTTACTTTGCCAGTCATAAACCCAGTCCCTCCCTCTGCAGCTGTGAGTCAGTAACAGGGTACTCTTTTGCAGTCTCATATTACTAGGGCTTTGAGTACAAAATTAATTCCTTACATAACTCTCTTGAAATTAATGGATTGATTGATGCTGATGATTTGAAGTTATTCTGTTAAACCATTTTTGCAAAGAGAGACAAATGCTTCATGGTATATTTGTTTGTATGCTGTGAAGCATAAATGAAACAGTTGATTGAACTGTTTTATGAAAAAAAAAGGACAATATCTTGGCTGAAAGTACTCTTTGTATCTTTATTGTCTTTGATTCTTTAGGGCCTTTACTGGTTTCAGAGGACTTTGGATCAGACAGTTACTAATTCATGCTCAAATCTTTATGCAAATTGCACCAGCAATTTCACTATATACATGAGTACCCTAATCTTCTGGGAAAACTGTTACACTGTTACACTGAAGAAAAAAAAAGTTACACTGAAACCAAAGATCTAACCGTAAGTTCTGAGGCTACTTCTGTCACTCCTATAAGATGATCATTTAACAATCACCTGATTTGTTTCCTTGCGAAATTAGTAATAAAAGGAAAGTAGGTTGTATGTAATGCTGCTGTTAGGTAGCCATTGACAAATAGTGACTTTTAGTAGATACCACTATAAGAAAACAAACAAGCAAACAAACAACAAACCATATAAAACTATGTCCAGCAGAGGATGATGACTGAAGACTCGAGAAAAGGGCACTCAGAGATGGAAAAACTGTTTTTCTTATTTCTAGCACTAATGCATCACATGCAAAAAATTCCGTTTCCTCTCATTTAAGTTGTTTTAGACAAGTAATGCTGCTGGGGTGCAGCACAGGAGTAGACGTGAATATCTCTGAATGCTCTCTGATTCTTGAAGAAGCTGATACATGGAAGAAATTCCATGGGAAATAAATAAATATTAAGTGTGTGTGTGTTAACCACTCTAGTCTAGATTCAGATCCAGAGAAAGCGTAAGATCTCTGGTGAACAGAGAAAACTTTTCTGACAGAGCTTTGCAGGTGACATCAGATTTTGTCACCATGCTGAGCTGAAATCTCATGTGTTCTGAACTACATGATCAAATGAGTGTTCCCTTCACCTTATTGCTGCTCCTCAAAAAGAATTAAACCAGTCTCTGGGGTGAGTGTCAAATTTTGCACATTATTATTGCAGATTTTATTAGATTTCCCTCACTAGGCACTGCAAACCTGCTTGAAAAGACACAGATCTCTATGGAGCAACAGCCAGAATCTGGATCCTAAAGTATCCATCAGAAGGCTGGTGACGGTGAAAGCTGGGTCTTTCTGAAGAACTACCAAACCATGACTGTTATCTTTCTCTGCTAAAAATCATTAAAAAATAATAATGAGGAGGAACAAAAATTACAGGGATGAAAGCCTAATCTTTGTCAGAGATCCAGACACTGACTGTATTGTAATTTCAGCATGGGCATGAGTCTGACATAAAATCAAGGAGGCAAATAAAATGGGAGCAGTCAATGTGATCGTGCAAAACTGGGATTTAACCCTTTTTCAGACTAACCAGTTGCAGCCTGGTGTGAATAGTGACCATGTATTTTGTAAAGGAGGAGTTGTTTTTGTTTTTGTTTTAAAAAGAGCATTCAGATCAGCTGAGTTTGAGCCAATGCTGAAAACAGAGCTGCCAAATTTATCATTGACCAGAAGATTTGTATGGGGCCAAAGGAGGTTGGTACAGAGAGATTAGGAGCAGATTATCAGTATGCTTTTAGCTTTATCTCTTTCTAGAAGCAAATAATTACCCTCAGACACAATCTCAGCTTTAAATAAGTTTTCAAATATAAATCATTGTCATGAAAAGACTGATAAAAGTTGTAGGAAATGTTATTTCTGCCAGAAGAAATTAATTTCCAGAGTAATTCATTTCAATCAGCATGGTTTCTGTAGCATTGCTACATTTTTGCCAGCATAGCCAATTTCAAGAAACTCATTTAGTTCCTTGTGTCAAATCTTCAGTGTAACCTGCCTGAAGGAAAAAGAGACCATTCTGACATCACAAACCGGCTCATTTAGCTTCTAAAGTTTTGTTACAAAACTGAAAACTGCTGGTTTCATAACATAGTGAGAGAACCTAATGGCTTTTTAACAGATAAAGTGGGTTGATTCATCCTAGTTTCTGAAGTGCCTGTGACTCAAAAACCCCAACTAGAGAAGCCCTAGTGACTGGGGCTCATCCTGCCCATGGAGACGCTGTCAACCAAGGAAAGAAGCATAATGTAATTGAGAAATTACATTTGTTTGTAATAGTGTCATGTGTGGTCCTAAATTTGGGTCAGTAATGACTTTGGAAACGAAGGAAACACCCATGGTTTGTCAGCAATATCCAGCTTTCCTCACGATCTTGACAGCTTGGATATTTGATGACATATCTTTCAGTTTAAACAGCCTTGCAGAAAACATTACAATATTCTTCCCTACAGTGGGGAAAAAGTTGGCTGATTTTAAACTGATGTTTCCATTTTTTCAAAGCAATGAAGATTCAAATAGTTTCCTTATGCACTGTTCCCTTATGATGCTTTAAAAGTCTCAATTATAGAATTTAAGGACATTTTTAGAAAGAAGGGGGAAGTCCTTTTTCATATTTGAGAACATAAAAGAATGTAAAAAAAAAGGTTAAAAAAATGTTCCATATCTCAACATAGGCAAATTGATAAAGGCAAATTAGAAATGAAAGAAAACTTTGTACGTTGGGCTAGACACTGCAGATGATCTTTATAGTACAACGCTTTATGTTGTTGGTACTCTTACATTGAAGAACAAGAAACAGGCCCTTTGATCTACATAATGGTCTTTTCTGCCAAACTTGAAAACTGCTGACTGTATCTAGCCTCTTCTTTTGCTGGGAAAACATCTTCCCCATACTATGACAGTGGCACTGTTAAATTTTCTTCTGCGTCTCCATGTGAGGTGTCCTCATGTGCAAAAATCTAAATCACTAACACAAATCCTTAGGAGGCCAGACCAGAAGCAGTTTTACATGCAATCAGTAAGACATATTAAATGAGTACACTGGCTAGACCTGTCATTTAGATGGAGGACTGAGGTATGTCTGCGCCACGAAATCATCTATTATTGTCCCTTTGGTCAGGGAGAGCTGAGATCATATTGAAGGGAAGACCTTGTTGCAGGGGTAGTCCCAGCTGATCTGGATGGACATATATCTTCTGTAGGAGATCCACAAGCAAGGCTTTTAGTTTCTCTTACTACTGTGTAGCTCTCTGTCCCCTCCTGCAGCCAGATCACACATGGTGACTTATGAAACACCTACTACTTCTTTCCTAGCCTGTTTAGTCTCTTCAGTTCACTGAGGTTTTAAATCCAGAAGTTATAGCTTCAGCTGCTAACAAGAAATCCAGGACAATGCTACAATTAAAAGGGCATTCTTAATAACATGGAAGTTATAAATCCAACTTTCTCCAAGTAATTTCATAAATAATAAGCTGCATTTTTACAAGGGCATCTTGATTTCTCTTGGTGCCATCAGGACTTTACTTCAGAGAAAATGACAGTTAGATGTTTGTCATGGTGAGGTAAGAACAATGAATCAGACCTGCTGGCAGTTCCCAAAAGAGGGTGGCTGCTGCCCAGGCATGGTGGTGACTTCTGCAAGGGCACCATGTGTGCTCAGATAGCAGGAGCTAAACGTAAAGAGAGAGGACAACCGGTGTTGGCTGCATGGACACTTGATGTGCCATCCCTGTGGAGCAAAAAATAAAGCTGAACTTCTTAGTTATGGCAAAAGTGTTTACTAATCCGTGCCCGAGTGGAAAATAAAAATGACACAAATGGGGCTTGATATATGCCAAGTATATGAGCCATTCTAAAAGTGCGATGTGTCATGGGCTCATTATTCATCAATGCTTCATCACACTGAGTTTATGGTGGCATTAAAAGTGGAGAAAAAAAGATGTCATTTACATGAAATGCTGGAGACACTCCCTCCACCCTTTGATTCCTTCAGTAAGCTGGAAGGAGGTTTGTGTGCGCATGAGAAAGTGTGCTATACAATGCCAGCCTTTATTCTCTTGTTGAATTACTCATACTGTGCAGTATGTAGAAAAAAAAAAGTTTGGGGCTTATTTTGCTCTTAAGAAATAACAGTAAAACACTGAAGCAAGGCTACAATGCAAGTTAATGCACCGGTCAATTCTGGAGTTTATTTTGCTAGGGTTTTTTTGAATGCTAGTATCTCTTTCTGTAAATGGCACAGAGTGTTCTTCATGCTCAAGTTGCTACTTTCCTACGTACACAGGACAAGCCAAATTCATTCCCCAGCCCCAAAAGTCTTGACCTCGACAAAGGAATTACTGTTGTCCCCCTGTACAAGGTTCAGCAGGCTGTTAAGCAACTGAGGTGGAAAGCATGGGCTGAAGGGAGCTGGCACTGTGGACAGAGCAGGAAATTTGGGCCTGCATCAGTGTAATAGATTGAGGCAAGATGGAGAGCTTTGTATTAAAAAAATCTCATTGTCATGCAGTTGTCTAGAAGATGACTTGCAAGCTTAATAGCTGACCTCCTTCTCCAGTGTTCTTCTTTTTAACCTTCTAGGTTTTCACTCCTGACAAATAAAAAGGGCATATTTTAAAATTCCAATCACCAAACAAAGCAAGGAGGAATACGGAAGGCTGAGTTCAGCAGGCTTTAAGCAGGGCTGTTGCACTGCTGCCTTTCCATCTCCCCTCAACACCAAGGGACCAAACTTAAAGAGGGGCATGAGACCTCCTGGAAGGACAAGGGAGATAAAACCAGGGGGTGCGTGCATGGGCATTTGCATCTTGTGGTGACAACCAGCCTGAAGAATTCAGATTGGTGTGTTTTGACTGAATCGTCTGTCCAGCAGCTACAGCTTTAAGATCATTTGACTGCTCATTGTAGAGGCAGTTTAGTTTTTCAAAGTCCATTTCCTAATATAGGCAAAACAGGCAAAACAGCAACTGGTTTTTATTTTTTCTTCATATTTTTTTGTAAAGAGGGAAGAGTCAACTTTTCTACCTATGGTATTATCCATCTCAGCTTTCTTCAAGCCCATGCTCTGGTCTGACATAACACAATAGACTGGACTGGCTCCAGACGAGTTTGTTTAGTCCCATATATAATTATTAACTTGTAAACAGGATGCACCTTTAAGTTATAATTTAAATATGATAAACAGGCCAAACCCAAGAGTTTCATTATCCCAGGACACAGTTATTACCAACTTAACAGGAAACACCTGCAAGTTATTGTTGTAATTAGAGATGGCTGAAAAATGGGGAAATCATTTTGTGAAAAAAAAAATAGAATTATTGGAGTTCTTCTCATTCTGAAAGGTTTGAAAGTATCCATTTGTGCTGAATTTCATGTATCCTCTGTACTGAAATCATGTTTTAGTGTTCTCATTTGCAGGAAATGTTTACACTTTTCCAGAGAAAACTAGCTTTTAGCTAAAGTACTAAAAGTACCTTTAAAACCACATAAATTTAAAGTCTAATTGAAACAGCTATTAAACATTTTGTTTAATGAAAAATATAACTGTGGATAATTTCTTAGTCAACATTTTTTCTTCCCTAAGAGAAGAATATTTTCAATTGAAAATTGAAAACTTCAAGCAGTTCTGATTATTATTTTACTGGAAAGTAAAAGTTCTCTTAAGTTCTTCTTTCTGCCCAAAGCTTTCCACCTCACACGGTCAGTGGTGACAGCTAAGCTGCCAGGAGGATCACTGCTTCCTGCTCCTCACCACTGCATTTCTGGTAGGGAATCATGGTCACCTTCACTATCCAGTGCTTCACTGATGCGCTACAAAGTAAATTGCATTAGGAAAGGTCAACTATTTAAATGTTACAGACACACACACACAGGTTATTTTGTCCACTCTTAGTTACAGGGTGCTTATGTGACAAGTTTACAAGAAGGTCTGTGGGAGTGGTGACCCTGACTGTAGAGCAGCTGGAAGTGGCAGCACCTCAGGGGGGCAAAGCAGCTCTTAGGAAGAAGAGCACATCTTCAGCTTTTCTCATTGCAACCTGGCTGCTGACCTAAGCACTTGTAGTGGAGCTGACTTCAACCCACAGTTCTCACTTTGTCTTCCTGGTTTTGGAGCCAGTCCATGTCCTGTCATTTTCATCTCCCATCTTGAGTATGCTCATAACTGGAAGTTTTGTATGAGACAAGAATGAAAACAGAACTCCTCCTCTCCTCTCCTCTCCTCTCCTCTCCTCTCCTCTCCTCTCCTCTCCTCTCCTCTCCTCTCCTCTCCTCTCCTCTCCTCTCCTCTCCTCTCCTCTCCTCTCCTCTCCTCTCCTCTCCTCTCCTCTCCTCTCCTCTCCTCTCCTCTCCTCTCCTCTCCTCTCCTCTCCTCTCCTCTCCTCTCCTCTCCTCTCCTCTCCTCTCCTCTCCTCTCCTCTCCTCTCCTCTCCTCTCCTCTCCTCTCCTCTCCTCTCCTCTCCTCTCCTCTCCTCTCCTCTCCTCTCCTCTCCTCTCCTCTCCTCTCCTCTCCTCTCCTCTCCTCTCCTCTCCTCTCCTCTCCTCTCCTCTCCTCTCCTCTCCTCTCCTCTCCTCTCCTCTCCTCTCCTCTCCTCTCCTCTCCTCTCCTCTCCTCTCCTCTCCTCTCCTCTCCTCTCCTCTCCTCTCCTCTCCTCTCCTCTCCTCTCCTTCTTTCCCATAGAGGCAGGGACTAAAGATGACTTGGGAGTTAGGACTCAAACAGCAGGGAAAGAGGTCTCAGCAGTGGGAGGTGTGAACTTTACTTTAGAAGATTTTGGGATAGCCACAGGGCATTGACAAAAGATCAAGAAGCATGCATCAGTAGTGTAGTCACTATGTCAGGGGGCTTTCCCAGTAACTCAAGCTTGATGTCCTTTTTAAAGAAAATGTTTCAATTCAGAAACTTCTAGAAGGTTTTTACTTTATGTATTTTAAAGTGTTTTTGTTGTTTTACTTAATATACTACTACTGATGTCACAAGAGCTGAAATAGAATATTTTATTTTATAATCATGAAGGGTATAGAGATTTATTTTTCTCTTTTCCTAATTCATTTTCCTAAATGAGAAATTTCCTAAATTTCTCTTTTCCTAATTCATCTACTGTGTATGCTGTGTGATAGGAAGGCACAATATACATCATCTCAATGTTTTTTTTTTTTAAATGTTATTGCAACTTTAATGTGCTATTGTCAGAAGTTTGTCAGATGTACAACCACAAATATGCATGCATTTCAAATGACACCGTTAGTCTAAACATTACGGGGATGAAATGAAACATTTAATGGAAACAGTTTTCCAATTGTTGAAATAAGGTTGCATTAGATTAAGGGAGCATTACTAAAGTAATGACCACTGAAAATGTATAACAGTGTTTTAATGAATGGGCTGTCAATTACAACAGATTATCGTGGAGGCAAACAGTTTACTCATGACATTTTCGGCATATGCTTTTTAGTGCTGTAAAAATTGAACTTAATAACACTATGTTTAATAGAAAAATGGGAGATAGTTTGTGAGCAGATTCATGAAAATTATTATAGAATTATGGAATATATCTGTAAGGAATAGTTTTGAAAATTTACGAGTCTTACAAGACCTTCATAGGCCCAGGTATCTTAAATATGGAATTGGGCTATGAAGTCACCAGAAGGCTTAACTGACATATACTGTCTAGTCAATCCTTCTAAGATAGATTAGGAAGACTGTATTTTATAAATGCATTTTGAATATAAAATATATTACTCTAATTTAAAGCAAGGTGTTGTTTGGATGAAAATACTTTTCTTTTTTGTGACACTGAAAGAAAGATGAAGACCAGAAAGCCAAGCTGACTGGTGACTGAGGTAACAAAAATGAAATTAAGTTGTCAATGTCCTTTACTTCTTGACATACTTAACTTGTCACTTCCCTTTAAATTCAGATTTGCCTTCTAAATGTGCAAAGGTGAAATGTCTTATTATTCCTTCTTGTTATATTATAATTATTGGCTTTTTGGTTTTGCTACAACTAAATGGTGAATGAGAGTAGTGACTCGAACACATGCTGCTTCTCTTTTCTCTGGTATCATCAGACTTTCCCATTGTGCATGCATAAGTAGGAGAGTACATGACTGAGTAATCAAAATGAGTCACTTTCTATCTTTAGTGAAATAACCCTCTGTTCAGCATTCCCCTTTGCCAAGTAGGAGGCAGCAATTGCAAGTAGGTAATTGCATAGCTAACACATGCCAAGGCTCAGATAAGAACCAATCTGGGTACACGCAGCTTATTAACAAATTCTCCAAGCACTGACTCTGCAGAATAAGATTCAGCATTTTCATCCAAGATAATATGCTCTAATTAACCAGTGCATGGTACTTTACACTAAATACAGGGCTTGAATAGAACTTTGGGAATGGGATAATGGAGGCTTATTAGGTTAATAAAGAATCATGTGTTCCAAGGCTGACTTAAAAACATGATTAGACTTCCTTTAAAATAGGCCAAAGTATTTCAGATTTAATCAGTCCCCTGGAGGTTATTGAAATTATGAAATAGGTTTGGCAATTAATAAGTGACATCACTTATGGTGTTCAGAATATGAAAATGCTCTAAAAAAATACTGGGAGCTTTGGTGGCTAAAAGCCACCTTAAAATTGCCTCAGAGACTGGATGCTTTTCATCCAGCATTTGGACAGAAAACATTTTATTGCAGAAGTTAGAACCGTTGCTGCATAAGATTTCTATAGCAGAAGGGAAACTATGTTATCCCATCTGACTTCATTAAAGTTGCTTGTTGCTATTCCCTGGGAAGATTTCCCCTGTAGGTCTTTGATTTGAATGTAGAAGCCATCCAAAATGAGTCCTTCGAGAAAACTTGCTCAAGTCTAAGAGACACAGATTATGTGCTGGGATTAGGTTTGCTGGTTCACACTAGTCAAGTCTAGACATTCATTCAAAAGATGTTCTTCCCAGAACAGTGGACTTCAGCTACTTGGATGAGTTAATAGCATCTTACAAAATTCTTGTATAACACATTGCTCCTGTCTCATTGAACTTTCAGTTGGAGATACTACATAGTTGTTTAAGACAGTTTCTGTGGACTAGTTTGGATCACCTAGTCTACAGCTTTGACCATCATAAATGGTCCATTACCTGTGAATCACCACAACAGTGGTCTCCTCACTAGCTCACCCCTGAGACCATGTGAAATCTCCCTGATACACCACTGGGGTACCTTCAGGTGGACACAGATGTTGGGACAGATATATCCAGGCATAGGGAGCTCATTTTAAAGCTGTGAGCTAAAATTAGTAGGACTACCTTTATAACCACTGTCTTTGAGGACTCAGTCGCTTAAAATATTGTGAATTTACTTTCACTCATCAACTTTTTCCATAGGTAAAATGAGTTGAAACAGTTGCTGGACTGAAAGTGTTTTTTTTTTTTGTTTTTTTTTTTTTTTTTGAGGGAGCTATTCTTCTTATACATACACCCTGAAATGTATTTGCTATGCCAGCAGTCTGTGCCATTAACTCTTTCCCTGCTTTTCATCAATTTCAATTTTTCTTACCTGAGTATGTTGCAACTGATGAGCCAAACACCTTAAGGACTGATCATTAGGCAAAAATCTCACCTGAAATGAAAGGGAGTTACAGCCTAGAGGATGGGACTGTCTGTCATGAATATTGAAAAACATTAGCAGAATGCTTTGTGCCATCAGGTATGTGTAATCAGAAAAAAACAAATGTGTTTTAGTCATTTTAGTGGAAATAATATTTAAAAAGAAAAATACCGGAAGGGTAGGAACATGTCTGAGGGAATAGTCTGCAAGGAAAATTTGGCTCACGTGACTAGTTTGGTACAATTAAAAGGGATTATTTCTAGGACTAGAACTGGCAGAATTTAATTTTCATTTGCATCTTCCTCCACTTTAGCTGAAATTAAGATCTAGCTTCCCTGTAACTAATACTTGAAAAACTGTAACTTTCAGTACCCATGAACAAAATGTTTTAGAACAGTGCAGCCTGACAAGGCAGAAACTGTTCTCCTGCTAAAACGCACAGTTATTCAGTGAATATCACAGTATTCCATTGCTAGCTTCTCTACAAAATGTTAGATTAAGTCCACATGACAGATCCAGACTTGTAGAAGGACTCCCACATGCTTTGCACCGAACCTTAATTTCACTGTATATTGTAAAAACACAATGATTTATATAGTCAGATAAATTCCCAACCCCCCAGCTAAGAGATATATAGAAATTAAGTGCAGGACGGACAGATGTATCACCTGAATATCAGGTAAGTACTATCTGTGTATGTCTTCCTATCCTATTATATGATATAGGTCTGAACAAAGCTGTCCTTAGTCAGGACAGGTAAGTAGGAAAAATATCTCCTAAATTATGTGCAATTTCTGGAATTACATTAGTAATTTGAAAGCCAATAAGAGTTATGTTTAATCATGCAGTGCCATCCTGGACTATATAATCTGTATAGAATAATTAATATAACAAAGCCCAGTTATCTTTTGTTTATCTCAAATTATATTAGAATACAATGAGATAAGCAAACAAATCTTGCTTGCATGTTCTGGAAGTCCATTTCCTGTCTCAATGCGTCTGTATGCTAGGAAACGGTAATTTAGGTATGTTTAGAAGGTCATCTGTCAGACACTTTGTTCATATAACAAACATTTGTATATTTGCCTCGGGTGGGGTGATTCCACTTGGCTTTTGCTGTTTTTCAAGGCATCATAACAACTGTCATCAGAAAACACGGAGAAATGCCGCTGAGAGAAGGTGCTGACTTCGCTCTCCTTTTTATGAAACAAACGAAGTTCACATAGACAAGTTGTGAGTAGTGATAGTGAAGGCAGTGAAAATTGTTTACTTTCTTTCATTAACATGCTCAGTTGTGTCAAGAAAGAATGCTTCTTTATTGGGCTCTGTGAGTTCCCTCCTTACGTCCCTGCCTTTTGCAGAGGATGCTCATGAGGGACTAATCCCTCCATGTCCAGGCTAGCATAGTGAGGCTGGTCCTGCCCAGCCACACCTGGAGAGGCAGGTGGCTACATCCTGGATCTGACCTCCACAAGCTCATGTCAGCCCTGAGCCACAGCTACTCACATTTACTGGTAGTTACGTTCAAGGCACTCAAAAGGCCCTGGAAGACAGTTCTAGCTCCAAAAGGTCCACCTGCCACTGATTTACATTTGTCACAGAAAGGTGAAAGGAAGAATTTATCCTCTTCAGTGAATTATAGAGAATTTGGCCCCCGGTTCTCTAACAGTTGGGTACATGTTACTCAGCACATTTCTCTGCTGGGACATTGATTGGACCTTTTCCCTTTGAGAAGACCAAGCACATTATCAAGACAGGAGAAGCCACGTCAACTGATGAAAATGAAATTGTGGGTACTGCAGTGAAAATGTCATTGTTCACGTGCTGTGTGACCAGCACGTGGCTGGCTACTGTGCAGGATAACTTGCTTTGACTTGCTTGTGTAATGTAACTCTCGCTGTCTTACAGCCAGAGAGCTCTGCAAGGACAAGTGATTGTCCCAGTGCCAGAAGTGGGACTGCTGGTGAGAGCAGAGATGTAATAAGCAGGGATGGCCTTAGCCAGAAAAGAAGGAAGGCCTTCACAGCTGTGGGAAAGGCTGGTGTCAGTGACCCAGGGGCAAAGCCACCTCCCTGTCTTGGGAGCCCCAGGGTGCTCACAGCTCCTGCCTTGTTCCCTTGGCCCCTCCTGCTTAACACAGCAGGTTGTCCTTATGTCAGGGACAGGGCCCTGGGAGAGGTCCCTGTGCAAACGACACCAACGGCATGTGTCTACCACCTTCCTTGTAGGACAGTGATGAACCTGGACACCCACTGTGGCAGCTTCAGCTCAAAGAGTCCAATGGGAGCTCAGAGAGCGAGCAGAAGGAGAAATGCACTCAAACTTCATCAAGACTTTTCAACAGGCATGATTCTACCCTTTTCCTGCCTGTAATTCTTCATCCTGACTCTTTTCAGCCACAGCCAAGTCAAACATCCCTAAGATCCTAGATGGCTGCATTCAGCAAAGCCACATGCAGCAACTTAAAGATGCAACAAGCCTTTTGGCCCCTCTCTGTTGTGTGGCTGTGCTTGGGGCCCCCTTTGTTTTTGTAACGTTTCGTCTCTGCACATCTGGAGCTCTGCAGTGCCCCACCGGGAAACGAATACGGTTACGGCAAGTGTAAGAATAAATATTTACCAGAATTCATCTGTAACAACAGAACAGGAAAACTATTTTAAAACAACAACAACAATAAAGAAACCAGTCATGAAATAATAGAGTGGTTAATCCTATTGGCTGGACCAGTCTATTTTTGCGCTAGGAATAACAAACAGATTTGCAATGAATTGTACTTCTTATTTTCTGTACAGTAGCATTGAGAGCCCCTGTTCAGGGTTCAGTCTCTCATTGAGATTGCTTGGCTTTATAGTGAAAACTGAAGCATAATTTTTCTAGCATATAATGTCAATGTTCACTAAAAAAAACAAGTGCTGATGCTTCCCTTCCACCAAAGAGAATTTAAAGGCTTTCAGTGACTTACGTGGGGTTTGGATCAGGCCCCGTAGCAACTGTTTGTGCTCAAATGCAACATTGCTGCTGCAGGCAGGGGCAGGTTTCAGATTTGTATTGGGACCTGGTATAAATTTTAGTTTGTTTTTCACAACTGCTATTTTCTTTAAGTGTTACGATGACCTTTACTAGGCTCTAAGCTGATACTGTATAGGTTCAAGGAGGTGTAAATGCTGCTTGTGCCTCCGCCTAGGAATAGACAGTATCAATAACTGCTTGTGTTTGGGTTGTACCAGGCCCATGAAGAATGAAAGAACAATTGCTCCCTAGTTAGACCTGTTTCTTCTGAAACTTCTCTGAAGAGAGCAAGGGTTCAAGGATGTGGACTTCTCCCAGGAGGGAGGTGAAGGAGCCAAGTGTTCAAGTCAGCATAGTCAGCATGCAAATCTCAGAAGGACCTGCAGGGATAGAAATGTCAGGAGGATGGAAGAGGAAAGAAGCATATGGCTTTAGGGGAGGATCCTGCTAGAGCTGGAAGAATACTATTGCAAGACTCAAAGTGAGACAATGTAAGTCACATAAATCTGAAATGACTCCACATTCTGAAAAGATGCTGGTATAATACACAAGGAACATTAAAAACAATGAGGAAAGAGCAGCAGAGTGACTAACAAGTGTCTTAATTTACCTGGATATGTACAGCCTTTATGCTGTTTTTAAGAAAAGAATAATGCATCACAGGCCTTTTACAGAGTTTGTTTCAAAGTCTCATCTAACATGAGGGAAATTTTAAAGATGGTCCTTAAAAAGATGGAGAATATGCCACAAGAAAAGTAGGACTGCAGCAGAGAAGATCAAAGGACCACCTAGCACATCTTCTGCTTCCAGCAGCAGTCAGCAGCAGTTGTTTAGGGGAGAGTAGAAAACTGAGGAAGAGCAGCATTATTCATTTCTTTGTTTGGCCTCCCATTTTGGGATATCAGCTTCTCAGTGACTTCCTGAGCTGGAGGTTCAATATGGTCAGTCATGTCCTACTGATACAGCTTCCTAGCATGAGTTTGTCGAGTGTCTTTTGAATGTATTTGTATATCATTTTCCTCACTGTCCTATGTCAATAAACTCCACAAAATTAGTGTATGATGCCTAATAAAACATAGCTTATTTTCCCCACCAACCTGCTAATGACATTTTTTTGTGCCTCGTTACTTGTGTTGTAAAACTTAGTGACTAATGGTTATATGTTCTCTTTCTGTTTCTATTTATGAATTTAGAAACCTCTCCCATGTCTCCCATCACTCATGTCTTTACCAGATGTAGGGCTCCTGGTCTATGCCACTCATGTGGTGGAACAGCACACACTTTGCTCATCCTTGTTGGCCCTCTCTGGCCCTTCTCTAGTTTTTATTCTCCTGAAATGGGTAAGGATCACATTGTAGTCAAGATTTCAAAAAGAGTTTTAAAGCTATTGGTGAATCTGGGGATACTGGCAGTGGTCTGATGGCTAAGATGTCAGAACCTAAGGGCTTAGGTCTTACAGCTGCCTGAATAGTATGCCTAGAAATTTGAAGACAGTGTTTGGCATCTTCTTGGGTTGGAAAAAAACTGGGAGGAAGGGAACAATTTTCTTAGAGAATCTAGACCTCCTTGATCTAAGTCATAGAATCACAGAAACACAGAGATGCAGAATCATGGAATCACAGAATCAGCCTCTGGAGGTTGTCTGACCCAACCCTCCTGCTCAAGCAGATTGCCCAGGACCATGTCTTTTGAAGATCTCCAAGGAGGGTGACTCCACAATCTCTCTGAGCAACCTGTGCCAGTGCTCAGTCTCCCACACAGAAAATTTGGACAAAGTCCAAATAATATAAAATGGAGTCATGCCCAAACAAGCCTAAAACACAAGGATTTGTCTCCCTGGAGAACCCATGTAGAGCAGAGTAAGGATGAAAGATGTGTCCTTCTCAGATCTGTATGTGTGATCCTGGAACACATATCCTGTTTTAGGTGGTGCTAGAGGTCTCAGCTCCCATTCTTTATTCCTCTAAATATGTGCCTCAACACAGGTGCTAAAAACAGAGTAATGATGTATTCTACGTCTCATGACTTTTCTTTTTACTATCATTTTCCATTTCATCTGGAGCTGTGAAATATAGGTAATTTTGCTCAAAACACCAGTAAGGTAAGAAATAGATCATCTTGATATATTTCATCTATGATAAATTTCTTTCTCCCTATACCCAAGTTATGTTCCCAGGGGATGAACAGGTGTAATTAGGGCCTTTTGAGCCCAAAGATATTGCTGATTTCTTCAAAAAAGTTAAGTGTTCATTTGTGATGGAGATAAAAATCACCCAAGAAAAATCATAACACACATTTGAGAATCCCAAATTCAATCTTTGGGTGATTATGGAAAGACATATAGGGCATAAATTCTTAATAAAATAAGATGATAATAATTTTCAAATGAGGTATTTAGAAAGAATACATGAATCCACTGGCTAATAAGTGCATATTTATTTATTTGTGTTATGTTTTTACTGTTTTTACTTAGCAATTGATTTAAGAAGGCAGAGAACACATAATGAGAAGACCACTCCTTCTCCACCCTTTTATAGTTCATCCAGTGCTCCAAACCTGTTTTCGTTCAACCTTCTAAATTCTAATCTAAACCACTGGCCGGATGCAGTGTGGAAAAAATATCTTGAAATAAACAGACTTCTATATTTATACATATTCTGCTTTGCTCATGATAAAACTGATCAAGAAGATGCCTGTTTCTGGAAATCAAATAATTTTTCTCAGAAATAAAGATTAAAACAAAAGAAAAATGAATCCAATGTTACATCAGTGGTCAAAGAACAGACGAGGGATGTCACCTGAATTTTGTTCAAAGTTTTGGTAAGTTGTGGAATAACCGTCCAAGAGCAAAACACAGAAACCTGACAGTATCCATCTGATAGTGGCAAGAAGAACACGGGACACAGAGCAAATAAGCAAAAGCTTAAGTAGTCTACTGAGGTTAATTTTCTTGCCACACTGACATATTAATCTTTCTTGCTGTCCCTTTCCTCCTACCTCCTAACGTTAGCGATGTCTTATTATTCACATTACCTGTCCTCAGTGGCTATAATGTCATATAATACTTTCTCTGTTTTGACCAGTTTTAATTTCATGTTTTAACTGAGCATACAGTTGCTCTGTTGAAGGACACAACCATATTGCAAGTTGGTGAGTAGCAGACTTGGTATTTGTGGCATTTATTTCAATGTAAGTGAGTTACCTGAGTCACATCCACATTGGGAGATGAGTTCTCAGGTGTTTTTTTCCAACCATTTATTTTAGTTTTACATAAAAACAAAGGTAGAATTAGAAGCACTAGAAACAAAGCTACATTTATTGGTACCCCAAATTTTGTCAGCGTTATACACATCTTAGTCAGTTGCTACTCACCATTTATCATTTCAGACCAATAGAAAGCACTGAGCAAAATGCTTATTACTTACTAAAACTTATCTGAAACAGAAAATCCTGGCAATATGCAAATAATCCAAGGCAAATTCTATTGTCATCATCTGTATAATATCCAAATTAAGTCAGTAGATGTACAAACAAGGTATAATAAAAGAATTATGATTTAAAGGCTGTTGCCGGTGTCTTGACAATGTAATAAATGTGATCCCGTATCCTGGTGCAACAATGTAACCTTACTGACTTCAGCAGCAGTTGTGTGAAAGATTTTACAGGACTGAGACAATGAAGTTAATGAAAAAGAACAGTATAACCCAAACTTAAGTTTATGCAAGTATGTGTCAATGCTGATCACCTAGAAATCGAAAGAGTCAAAGAGACATAAAAAAGTAGAAAACTAAGTCCATGCAAATAATTTTTGAGGGGACATTTTTCCTTAATGAAATGAGGTACCATTGACTGAATGGCTTCTTGCTATTTCATTAAGTCCTAACTGTGGCCTGTTGTGTCATGGTGATAGCTAGAAGTGACTCTGTTGAAGTCAACACAATAATCTCTGTATATAAGTGCTTCCTTATGTACGAGTGAAGCAAAGACAGTGTATTTATTTCTGAGCAAAAGCAGTGGTACTATGACACTGTTCTTTTATAGTTGGCATAATTTACTGGCATTGCAAATGCAGGATATATGTTTTGTGATTTAATTTTCCAACTTCAGATGTACTGCTTCTTACCTAGAAAGCAAATGCACTTTTTTGGCATTGAAAACGGAGACTAGCTTTGCTGTTTGGGATTGCAGTAAGCTAAGCAGAAATAAAAAGATATTATGTTTCTGAACATGAGAAATATAAGTGGCAATACACATAAAGAAGCAAGTAAGGCAATATTTTATACACAACTGTATTTGGCACTGAGGATTTGTTAAGAGAGAAGACAAAAGATCTAACTCAAATGCAAACTCCTTTAGAATTCAGCTGTTTCAGGACCAAGCTCTTGAGACCTCTCAAACAAAATTAAGCAAAACAAAGCAAAATCAAAAAACAAATGAACAAATAAAAACCCAAAACATCCATATGCAAAGAAAATGCAATGAAAACAAGTCTTGGACCCATATTAAATAACAAACATGCCTAGAGGTAAAAGTCTAGGGAGAAATTAGAAAGGTCATCACTCCCAGGGCTTTACTTCCATACAGTCCCAAGCTTTTAAGTTTACTTTAAATAAAGCTTAAATCCCTCTCAGATTATTTCTGCTAAGGAAAAGTACAAGTTAAAAGATAATGGAAAGTACAAGTTAAAAGATAATGGGAAAGTAAAAACCAGATGAATGTCACAGGCCAGTAAATAACAACAAGTTATGGTCTAAAGGAATGGCTGCGGATTTCAAGGAGACATGGACTCATGCAGGATGTGAGTAACTCTCATAGACTTCCCACTATCTATAAATGGGATCCCATTGACGTTATTGGTATCCTGTGGCAAGAAAGTATGACCCATATTTTTAGATTTGTGTACGCTAGCTATTTTCTGGAGTCATTACCACACTCATATATTTTTAGTGGTTCACTATATTAAGTAGAGGAGCCTTTGCGTTATGTTGTGTCATCCACAGTGTGCGAACTTCCTGTAGCTCATCTGTCCCTTTGATCCTACCAGCCACAATAGCAGCAGAGCTGACTCATCAGCCATGGGTATTTTTTCCATAATAGGAGCTCCCCAGGTAGGTGGAAATGTACCAAACAGAAGAAGGTAACGGCCATATCCATGCTGAGCCCTATGCTAACTCGAAGTCCACTGCAGACAGAAAGAATCTGAGCAATATCAGAGTTAGCTGCAGATATTTTGTGGGTTTGCTTTCTAGTATTCTGTAGCAATGTTATATCACCATATCCTAATCATACTTTGTGTACTTTGCAACTATATTAATATCAAAATATATTTGTGGTAAATTTCTTACTGTGTACAGTTATCTGTGCTTATTGTACAGATGTTGGGGTTTATTATGTAGCCTACAAGGCCTGATGCACATTCAGAACTCATATTTGTTGAAGGTATGTTGACTAATAAGTTGATATACAGAGGTCATTTCTAGCTTTTTTTTTTTTTTTTTTTTTTTTTCCTGGAGTATGTTTCTAGGAAAGACTGAACGTCACTTTTCCTTTGTAAAGTGTCTTTGACTTTTCCTGTTGTGATTGTTATCAAAATAACAAAAATAAGATGTTCCCCTAAATCTATATTTTTTCATACTGTCTTCCTTTCCATCAGTGAACACTTCATTTATGCTGTTACACATGATAGCTCATAGACAATCCAAATAAAATTATACAATGTCTCATGACTCAGAAATACTAATTACCCACTCTTCACTGCTATACATACAAACCTTCACGATAGCTGTTTAAGATACACAGTACTGCTTTCTCCATAGTGCCAGTACCTTGCATGAATTTCTTAGAAAAATAACACAATATTACTTTAAATTTTGAAAACATAGGTGTAACTAATTTTTATGTACAATATTTTGAGAGGAGTTATGAGAGTTTAACAATGAGAAGAGTTATATGAGTTTAACTTTATGGATTATAAGAAAATTTGCAAAATACTTATATTCAGTTTGAGTATAGGGCATCACACAATGTATTTTAACATACCGATGTCCCTGTTTTCTGTACTGGCTTTTTACACTAAATCACTCAACACACTTAACTGAAAGGCTTTCAGTAGTTTATGAAGCAAGATGACTATTGTTTGACAGGTCTTTTCTTTCTTTCTTTCTTTCTTTCTTTCTTTCTTTCTTTCTTTCTTTCTTTCTTTCTTTCTTTCTTTCTTTTTCTTCCTTTCTTCCTTTCTTCCTTCCTTCCTTCCTTCCTTTCTTCCTTTCTTCCTTTCTTCCTTTTTCTTTTCTTTCTTTCTCTCTCTTCTCTCTCTCTCTCTCTCTTTCTCTTTCTCTCTCTTCCTTCCTTCCTTCCTTCCTTTCTTTTTCTTTCTTTCTTTCTTTCTTTCTTTCTTTCTTTTCTTTCTTTCTTTCTTTCTTTCTTTCTTTCTTTCTTTCTTTCTTTCTTTCTTTCTTTCTTTCTTTCTTTCTTTTTCTTTCTTTCTTTCTTTCTTTCTTTCTTTCTTTCTTTCTTTCTCTTTCTTTCTCTTTCTTTCTCTCTCTCTCTCTCTCTTTCTCTCTTTCCTCTCTTTCCTCTCTTTCTCTCTTTCCTCTCTTTCTTTCTCTCTCTCTTTCTCTCTTTCTCTCTTTCTTCTCTTTCTTTCTCTCTTTCTTTCTCTTTCTTTATTTCTCTCTCTCTTTCTTTCTTTCTCTTTCTTTCTTTCTTTCTTTCTTTCTTTCTTTCTTTCTTTCTTTCTTTCTTTCTTTCTTTCTTTCTTTCTTTCTTTCTCTCTGTCTCTCTGTCTCTTTCTCTCTTTCTCTTTCTTTCTTTCTTTCTCTCTTTCTCTCTTTCTTTCTCCCTTTCCCCTTTCTCTCTCTCTCTCTCTCTCTCTTTCTCTTTCTCTTTCTCTTTCTCTTTCTCTCTCTCTCTCTCTCTCTTTCTCTCTGTTTCTCTCTTTCTCTCTCTCTCTTTCTCTTTCTCTCTCTTTTTTTTATTTTTTTTGGGTGTACATTTCACTGCAAATATGTACTAATGAAAGAAGAGCAGAAGAGCAGCTCTTTATATTTGGAGCAGAAACTGGTTACATCTGAAGTAACGCAACACACTGAACTATAGTGCACAGACAGGAGGACAGTGAGTTACCCTGGTTCAAAGTATGTTTAACATAACATTTTGGTTGGCTTGCAACAGCCGTACTGTGGAAGCTCACAAACTAAGAAAGGCTGGGCGTCATTAATACTTGGATGGGAGACCTCCAGACAACATTAAGATTTATTTCAGGAAGTGGCATTAGCAACATTGTAGCTGGCACTTAGAATTGGTGCTATCTCAGTGTTTAGTATGTTCTTAGGGATAAAATTCTGGGAGAGAGAAAAAGGTTGAATTTTCAACTACTTCACACACTCTTCACCGTATAGAAGCCCATTTTCATAATTCATGTTTTTCAGAAAGGTATGAAAGAGAAAAATCAGATCCAGGAGATAAGAGGGAATCCTGCCCATGTTTTAGCACTAAAAATGCACCGTTGCTAGCTGTAAGCATAGAGGAGGTCGACCTGTTAGCTTTCTTGGCCAAGCCTCAACTTGGGTTCTTTCTGCACAGGGTTTGAGTCAATCTAAAAACTCACTGCTGCTGTGACAAGGATGGACCTGATCTCCTGCACCACTTCCAAGCACATACTCCTTACTCTGGCTGACTCAATGAAGTAACCCAGCTGATGATACAGCTACATGATTTATTGGTGCCAACACAAATCATGAGGTGGGGAGACATGGCTGGGAGCAAGGCAAAGCTCTTCCACAGGTCAGACTGAGACAGTCTCAGGCAACTGTTAAAGCAGTACCTTACAGTCCCATGGCGGCTTAGTTTTGAGAAGACCTTCTGCTCTTCCTGTCCCAGTCTTTTCTGTGAGGGGTTATTTAAACCAGCTGTCACATCCCCTCAAAGGACGGCTGTGTTTTAGTAGCGTCTGAGATAATGAGTGACAGGGCTTCTTATATCTTCCCTGCAAAGGATGTTGGCCTTCCACAAAATGCAAGCCTTAAACTTTTCAACTACTTTTGTCTCCACAGAATCCAAATCCACTGAGAGTGAAGAGCTCTCTTCATACTTCCTGAAGGCACTGCAGAGAGCATGTGAGGCCCCAGTCAATGTGCAAGCATTTTGGTTGCCACCTCATCTTTTCAAAACATGTCAGGCTTCCCAAATGCAGCATGATGCACAGGAGATGTCTGCTGAGAAGCTTTTTCTTCCTTTGGGTTCATTTCTAGGGGGTAGTTTGAAGTGCCCTGACCTAACATTTGTCCTCATAGTATATGTGTATTTGTGCATACATTTATGTACATGTACATATATGTACACATATATAAACATGTACAAAATCTTCTGACAAAAAAAAAAGGTGGACAAGATGTTAATTACAGAAGCAATTCTATCATTATATGAAATTTAAAACTTATTGGCTTATTCACAATATTTTCTTATTATTATTGCTTTATTTTGATAGATGGCAATTTCAACAAAAGGGAGGAAGACCCTCCAGAGCTCTGCACCAGCTGGTTGATGGGAATGGAAATATCTGTCCTTTCTAAATGTAATCTCCAGAACAGTCTTCCCTCATGCTGCTCCTTCGGGCAGCAATATGTTGGAAAGCATTTCACAGCTTCAACTGTTTTTTCTATGCACAGAAGAGATTCCTGGTCTCAGCTGTGTAAATGTTTTAACTGAGATTCATGCTTGGCTATTCAGGTCATTGCTTTCTCTTCCGGCCCACACAGGCCAAAATACATCTATATAAGCATGAAGTGTCCAACACCAACACAGCATTTTTCACTTGAACAAAGCTATGGCACGTGGCTTACTCAAAGTACAGGGTAAAAAGCCAAGTGGTGGATTTGCACATTCTCCTGATATGAACTTAGCACTATCTATTAAAAAAATGCAACAGTCCTGTTGTGTGCCTTTGCAAATCTGATTTGGCAGAAACCCTTTTCAAAGAAGGAACCCAAGGAATCCAAACTCTCAGTTCAGTCTTAAGATAGGACTAAACTAATGCAAGAAGCCTTTTAAAAATATGTAATTTATGTTCACAGTTACAATGCATTTGTGTCTGAATTCAAGTAACCAGTAGCTCCTTTACTGTGTTGGATGGAATAGCATAGTCACTCTCCCTCCACTGTTCTGAATTTTTCCTGTACAACGGTGTTAGTCACACATGGAAACTCAAAAGCAGTTACATGACTAAAGCGGTTTTAGTTATAGATGGGCTTAGGTAGCTCTAGAGGATTAATCAATGCACAGATTTGCAGGGATTGTGTTCCCATATACATGCATTCTGCCTGCAACTTTTGCAATGTCAAATAGAGATAACAAATCCCTGTGGTGCCAAGACTCTCCTTTTGTGACACTTTCCTAGAGTTTTCCTTTCTCTAAAATTCACTGTAACCATAAGTAGGAACTGTAGTACTATTTTTACTGAATTTAAAAAGGAGGTCCTGAGATTTTTTGTGGTCAAGACTTGAGGCCCTTCTGAACTCAGTCTCTAGGCATTTTGCTGTGTGTGTTCACTGGGGGGTGAAAAAGGCCATGTTTTCGGAATCCAGGAACTGTTTTGGGTATTTCAATAGCTTATTTACTGCCACAAACACTCTTGTTGCTTGAGACTATAAGGCTGATTGCTGGGCACCCTGAGGAGGGCTCCCAAACAAGTCTCTGTGAAGCTACTGCTTGCAGCTGGCTTGTCTCAGAGGTTTCCCACAGCTCTGGGCTCACAGACACTTGCCTGCTCGAATACACATGGGTAATTGCAGCACTACAGCCATATCCTTGCCACAAGACTGGTCAGAACAAATGTCACCCAGAATGTGACAATGAAGACACAAGGTTTTTATTACTGTCTGAGAGTCTTTGATAAATAAAACTAGGTAGCTCTGGCCTTGGTATATATGCATTTGCTATTTTAAGCCTAAAACAACCTGTATGCAATAAAAATAACATATTTCTTCTGCAGTTGCTCTTGCGAAACAGGAGAGCTTCCATCCTTCCATATCAAGTTATCTTGCCTACTGCTAAGGAATACTCTAATCATTAAGCTATTTGATAAGCTTCATATTTTTTCTCCAGCTTTGTAATTCTATATCCATGCCTTATCTTTTAACTGCTTTCAAACAGCATTTATATCCAAAATTCTGGGTGTGGCAATAGGTTTGGGACAACAAACAAACTCACCACTTCTGATAAATTACTTTCATCTCAAAAAAAAAAAAAGGTATTTTACCACTTCTGTTCAGCTCAAAGTTGCTCTGGCCTCTTCAAACTTTCTACAAGAGGTAGAATAGCATTTATTTGTGCCGAAAAATGCTTAATCAACCTCTTCTTCAAGGACATGGTTGCTTACTGTGTATCTTATCAACTACAGGGAAAACTAAGCAGTCATTACATGCAGATATGCCTCTGCTTCAGGTGTCAATAAAGGCAGGTGATTGACTTAGCAGGCTAATTTAAAAAGTAGTTCACAGAAGTAAAAATAAATAAATATATAAAAAATCCATTGGTTTCTTTCCTCTCTATAAAATTAATTCAGTTTTTATGTGACATTTTAGGATAACTGTCATACCGTCTCAACCTCTAGTTCAAAAATGCCCCCAAATCCTTAGTTCACTATGTACTTGTAACAAGATAAATTAATATGGCCTTAATGCTGGGATGGTTTCAAAATCATATACCAGTGCAGATTACCAGACTTTGAATGAAATATATATTTCAACTCAAGTTTGAGATATAGGAGGGGAAGCCTGCTTTGGTGAAACATGATTAATTGTAGGGACACATATTCTACTTTGCTCAAATTCCTTCAATTCCATTTAGTTCCATTTGATTCCTTAGTTTTAAGTCTCACAATGCTTGCTATCTTTGTTCCAGATAGATGTGGTACCAGGACATTACAGAGTAGCCACAAGATAGGTTAGAGAAATAGTTAAGCACCTTTCACTATTGCGGGTAGTTTGAGGGAAAAAAATAAAGCCACCCAATGATGCATGAAGCAGAGCCCAGTTCAAATGAACAGGGTCATTTTCATAGGCCAGTTCACCTCTGTGAAGATGTGAATATGCACGCTACCTGTGCATCCATAACTAGTTACAGAAGGGCTAGAAAAAGTGAAAAAAAAAAGCAAGTGACAGAACCAGCTGCTTGTTCATGTATTTGTCTGGCACTAGGACTGGTTAGGGGCTTGCCTCAAAATAAGACATATTCTTTCTTAGTGTTGGACCTGGAGTCAAGGAAACACCTCCAGATACTGCAATGGGATCCTGGAACACTGTTTCAACCTGTCAGTCAACTGTTTTCCTTTCTGTTCCTGCTATGCTTTCTTGCCTTTTGTCTTTCTTTTCTTTTGGCTTTAGCTGGGTTCATCACTTTTTTTCCTCTAGAGGTGTATTGCCTGGAGGGTTAATCTATTCCTGTTTCCCCCAGATGCTTCACTTTGTACTTACAAGATATTTAAACTCTACGGTTATTTCTATCTGAATATGAAGCTTCATAGGGGAGTTTTTGGAGTAGAGAATAAACCTTTTTTTGTTTGTTTTTCAGTTTTTGTCTACATCCATTAGTTTCTTTTCAGTCCATTTAATTCCATCTTTTAATAGCAAGCCATGTTATTAGTGTTTTCCTTACAGTAGCAATGAATGATCCATAAACACTGTGTTAACCACTAAGGAAACAGTCACTTGTCCTAAATGTTTTACAGAGCCAAGATTAGTGAAGGGTCAAAGGAAACATGAACACCGTTATTATCAATAGGAAATAAAAAATGAAAAGTTATTCAGAGCTTTTCCCAAGTTCAGATGGGAGGCCTGTGTCATATTACTTAATGCCAGACCTGTATTTCAGTCATGAAAACTATCCTTATCTTAGTGGTTCTTTAAATTTCGTGTATTCTCCAGCACAGGCCATTACTGAATACTTATACTGGATACTGGATATTCCACATACTGTAATTATCTGGATACTTCCAATCTGAACAATATAATTAAATCAACTTTGTTTTTAGCTGTGTCAGAAGATGCAGATTAATTCTGAGAGACAAATTATAATTTTATAGGTATGTTTTTGGTAACTTTTATTTGATAAGCCTCCTAAGGAAGCATATAATGATGTTTTAATCTCAGGAGACATGATCTGAATCTGAGATAGAAAATACGACAGCACATTGTTACATATAAGAATATCCTAGGTCCATTTATAAATACATCCTTATTTTGACAGCATCCAGGAAGAGACAATTGAAGAGCGTTTGCTTTCACTATTTTATTTTCCCAGCAAACTGTGGCCAAAGGTTTTATCCATATTGTCACAGCACTTGATACACCTTGCTTTTGTCAGTTTGTCTTCATTACCATTTTGAAATTGTTTATGAATATCTAAAGCATCTTGCAATGGCAAATTCAATGTTAGTCACAAACATGGTATTTCCTTTGATAAGGTTGATAACTGCTGTTTTCGTTTGCTGTCCTGTATAATTAGAAGGAAAGAATGGCCACTGCTCCTTCTTCTGTATGTTATGCTTGATCTGATGGGACCTCCCCAATGCTTCTTTTCCAGTCTACTCAACCTCTTGTTGCACAGAAACCTCCTATGCTTTTGACCGTTTATGTTCTCCATGTGTACTTTCTTTTTAGCTCTACTGTATTCTTTCTAAAATGGGTTGATTAGGACCGTATGCAAGATCCACAGTGGGAAGGCCACCAGGGATATATGCTGTAGTACAACACAATATACCTTTTTTCACTGTTGGGCTCAGCGGGCTTTTGTAGAGAACTATAGAAAAGGACTCCAAGGTCTCCTTCATGAGTGCTAATTGCTCATGGAGGGCCTTCACGTACAGAAATTCTTAATTTCTTTCTCTTATGTATTATTTTGCATTTACTGATACCAAGCTCAGTTGACAACTTTATTACCCTGCCAGATGAAGCTCTTCAGAGCCATTATAGTTCTGGGTATCCTGAATAATTTTGTAACAACAGGAAACTCACATAAAATGCTAAATAATCCTAAATTAATGTCTTTCATTGCCACTGTTCAGAAGACAGAACAAGTCTCATTAACGCTTTGATCTTATATGTTTATCATTTTAAGGGTATATTTGACTAATACATATCTCTGTGTGATGCAGAGAAGGAACGGAAACAGAAAAACAGACAAACTGACAGAAGAAAATGTCTGTTTTATGCTGTGGAAAATGTCTGTCTGTACCTGAGCTGCCTGTTGCAGCTCAAATCTGCCTGAAATGAAAACAAAAACATAAAAGAGCCAATGGTGCAAGTCAATTATATCAGTTTTAGTGGACTCTAAGGATGTCTTTCTCCCATGGACATTCAGAGGAACCTGATGCCTCTGCGACCCCAGGCCACTGCTTTGGTCCATGCATACAAAACTGTTGTCCCAAACTGGAGTTACCGAGGATTTATCACTTCCAACACAATAATCCCCCTTAATTTGTAAGCCTAGTTGCTGGACTTTTCACATGTATTATCCATTGTGTCAGAAGATAAACCTTTAACTATATGACTATGGCAATCCTTCAGTGATTCCATTCAGAAAATATGTAAGAGAAGCTGGGTATTGTGTTTGCCTCTGATTCCTTTATGTTGTTAAAATACATGAGATTTATTCTTGGCTGTTGAACTAACTCTCCCTCCTTATCTTCCTGACAACTACTTGTAATATCTGTCAATGCTTATTTAAGAGTGCACCGAGATACAAAGAACACTAGGAGAATTACTCTGAGCTATGTACTTGGTTGTCAGAATGCACTTGTCTTGGCTTTGAAAAAATATGTTCAATGGGAATAAGATAAAACCATGTGACTTTTTTTTTTTTTTAATGGTTTAGAAAGTATATGTTGGCAAAGGATTGTCTCTAACGAATGCTGTTTCTTCTTTAAATAACATTGGGGAAAACCCCATCATAACTCATTTTAACTGCTGTGAGACAATAAGCTACTCTACCCAAATAATATGTGGCATCTTTCTCATTTCAACCTGCAGTATATCTCTCTGACATGCTTCAGAAAAGTCCTCATAGTCACAGTGGGAAAACACTGACAGATACAGAGCTCAGGAAAGTCAAAGGAAAATTTTCCAATTGTTTCAATGCTGACAGATCTTGTACAAAGAAGGAAAAGGGTAAGATGACAGAATTTCAGCTTGTGAGGATAGATGGTCCTCCTACTGCTACAGAGAGCCTAATATGTCTCCTGACAACTGGAGAAATATCTGTATTTCCTCCTTTTTTTTTTTTTTTTTTTTTTTTTGGTAGTTGTATGGTCTGGGGATAGTTGTTTCAATGCCTAATTACTGTTGGAAAAACAAAGGAAAGGCAATTTGCCTCACTTCAAAACCTAAGTGAAATTCAATGCACAACTGATTTTTTTTTCTTTTTTAAATTTCTAAAAGCAATTAGAATCACAAATACAAGCAATCAATTACTGTTTAGCATATCAAGAGCCACAGTCCTACATTCATTTATGTGGCAAGGTGTGATACTGTCTACTGAAATAAGTGCAGTAATAACTGCAGCTGACAGAGGTGAAGCATATTTTATATGGAAATATTTGCACAACTTGGGTGTTAATGCACATTTTCACAGATGATGGCATTTTTTCTACCTATCTAGGACTTGATCAAAATCCCACTAAAGTTGAAGGAAAGGCTCCACATGCCTGTATAAGTTAAATCAAGTCCTTAAGCAAGCGTCACCATCCTCAAGTGTTCAGTGCAGCACCAAGTATTTGTTCTTTGGGTTGTCCTGTTTGGAGCTGTCTAACAGGACAAATGTGTGTTTGATGGTGCTTACACAGGGCCATCCAGGGCCTGTAATCCAATCCAAACTTTTGCGTGCTAATGCTGGATGCTAACCATCAGTGATGCAGAGAGCAATGCTCACCTACCTATGAATACGTAGTGCTGGGAAAGGAGGAAGGGGGTGGGGGGGGGGACGGTCCTGGTGTAGGGAGAAAGAAGGGGAGTGCAAACCACCCAACATTACCGAGTCACTATGGGGACATTACTTGGAGAGGCGAAAGGGAAGAGAATGCCCATCATGGCTGCATCCAACTTTGGTTCAAGTTTGCAAGGTAAATTCAAAGGCAATTTGGATCTCTCTCCCATTATGAAGCAATCTGCAGTACACATTTGTGTTTACATTGCTCTTCAAAGACTGGGATTTTCCCTTTCTCAGACTGACACATATGTACAGCTGTAGACAACCTTCTCTTTTTACAGACAAAACCCACATAAGAAAAAACACCACCACAATTCCCAACATCTTGCTGAAAACTCATGCTGAACAGAAGAAGCAAAACTGCTAATAATTATGGTTACTCAGTAGGTATAAAATAATTCCTTCTCCTCCCCTTCTCCCCAACACCATGAAGAAATAAAAAGAAGCAAAAACACCACAGTGTAGTTTAGATGAAAATATTACTTGATTACTGGATTAAATATCTTGGATATTAAATTACTTCACTTGCCAATTTCTTTAATTGACTGTAAGGGAGATTTGTTTAGTACATACTTGGCCAGGACAGACTTCTGCTCAGACTTGTAATATGGGTGGCTGTGAAAACACTGTGTATACTTAGAAGTATATACACATAAATAAACGTATAATCATATTAAAAAATCCATGACTAAAAGTTTCAGGCCTTTGTGACTGACTAGCACCATGGGCAATATGAGGCACCAGAAGTGTCCCCATTATTACGTGAAATGCTAAAAAGCTAAAGTTATCCTAGTTACAACCACATTACATCTATAAGGTTTTGAACGTTTATGAACATATAGGATTGCTGCTGGAGTCCTCTTATGAAACTTGGCATTACAATGTAGTGCGGCTAAGAGCAGCAAAACCATCTGTGAGCGACCATGTTGTTGAATTCCTAAGTGGAATAACAGCTTTCTCATCTCTGGAGAACAAGCTTGGGACTAGGACATATGGGAGGCACTGGGATCATTTGACACATTCATGCAGGGCTGTACTTCCCTTTCCAGTATTCCCAGGGATCCGAGCTCTACGACACCCCTACAACAATTTATGGATTAGAATTCAGAGGAAAGGTCTATTTTGCAGTAACTACTCTGAAATGTGCTGTTGATGTACCCATAATAACTACCTAGTATTCCTCCTAATAGCCTTAAAGTTCCCATAATATATTTCACAGCTATAAAGTGAGATATGTGTTTATTTTGTGAAATGACTGACAATTTAAATAATTTTACAAAATTGCCCAAGTGTAGAAATAAGTGACTGTATGGTTCTCTAGAAGTACATATGTAGAAAAATTAAGCCAAATTTTTAAAAATAAATGAAACAGTAATTTTACAAAATGACTGGCTGAAACAATCATTTTACAAATGACTGGAAAGTTTAGTCATTTTGTAAATGACTCATTTTGCAATATGAATAGAGAATACTTGTATGTTTATAACTGAATTTAATACCCAAGAAAATGAGGGACTTACAAGCAATCACAACTCCCTGGATTCAATTCCCATCACTGTCTAACATCTCAGAGATAGCTCTAGTAATCCATCTGTCTCTTGACCTAAGCTGTCCCCGTAAGGTTAACTGTAGGCTTGCTGGTAATATGATTTCATGTTGGATGTTCACTAAACAGAAGTCTGCAACTCTGTTTCATTTCTGCTCCAAATAAATGTAAGACTAGATATCTTAGAGCTGAGAGAGTGATATGGCTCCTTGGCTGTCTCTGCTAATCTGATGCAAATATATCCGGAGATAAAAAAAATAGCAGAAGATCCAAATGTCAAGAAGTCTACAACTAAATATGCAAAAAATTACCAGGCTTGTGTGTATGTGTGAGCGTGTGAGCTGGTGGGTGTGCATGTGCATGCCCACAGCAAATCCACACCCACATGGACTGCTATTAATCACTGTGTTTGGGGATGTTTATTCCTGGCTCATGAGGGTGCATTGAAAGAACAAATATTTGGTTTTGGATTGGGCCTGAGAGCACCGAATGACAATGTTTTTAGAAAGAATGTTTCTTGAGGGAGGAAACCCTTGAAAACCACAATGGGTCTTCTATACTCTAATTATGGTGTTAAACATGTTGATCAGTAGAGACTACTGAAGATGACTGCCAAGCTGTAAACTGTGTGGGACAGACATCATCTTTTCTTAAACATGAACACAACATGCAGAACCCATTTTATGACCAATGGCAGAGCCATTTCCAGGAGCAGGACTCTTTAGTCCCTTCAGGCCTTTCCACTTGACCTATCCTCACTCATGACACCAGCTTGGATCTCTTATGCCAGATTGCCTAGTTCATCAATTGATGACATTATGAAAAAAACACAGAACCTGTACTGATTACTTGAAAGCATTTGTAATAGAAGTTTTGATTCTTGCTAGCAGGCTACTTAAAATGAATATACACTTTAGCATCCACTGTGCAATTCTTCTATGGCAGCTGAAAGAAGCTAGAAGCTACTTAGTGGAGGAAAAAAAATCCTTAAAGGCTCAGCTATGCTGTGGCAACTCATCTTCCTTTGGATATAGGGTGTTAACTCTGCATTTCCCTAACTCCTCATCACTGCCCTACTACAGCACATCTCTTTCTCAATCTGCATCTAGCTGGAAAGAGTTCATCCGAGCAGCATAGCTGCATATGGGAATGGGCCAAGACTTATCGTAATGGGGGCAAAGAAAAGTAGCCAGAGGCAGTAATCTCTTCAGCTTGGAACATCTGTAGCTGGAAGAAGATATTTGCCTACCATCTTATTCATTTTTTTGTTTTGTTAGTACATAAGCCCAAACACCAGGAAAATTCAACTATTGCCACACAGGGAGAAAGAATAATTGAAGGGAGTTGTTTAAGCAAGGCTGGATGAGAAGACTCTTTCATATTTCTGAACCTTGTGTAGTTTATGTTCCATAACTCTATGGCTACATTTCTAAACTTTAATTGACTGGTGATTGTCTCCACTTGATACTCCAGCTATCCAGAAGGAAGAGGACTCTTGTTATTCTACTTCCGTCAGAGAGTGTCATCTCCCAGCTTTATGTGAGAAATGCTCAAGGGACTAACTCAAAGAGTGACCCTGAATCTCAGAACATTTCTCCTTAGTCTGCACTTAAGCTGTACAGGAAAAATGTCCTTTTCATACAAGGTCAAGTTACCAGGTTCTCAGAGCCTACCAGCACTGTACTGAAAAAAAAAAAGGGTTTTAGAGACTGCCCAAAAAGAAGATCATTTACGGAAAGAAAAATGGTTAGATAAAATTATTTAGAGACCTGGCAAGACTTTTCCTACTCTATCACAAGTACGACTTGGTGAGATTACTGAACAAACCTATACTAACCGTGAGACACACTAAAGCAGAACATTAAAGCTGTAAAGAGCCATCTATATGTATATTTTTAGAGAGACGACAATGCAGGGTTAGAGGAAATCACCTTCATGAAAAAAGAGTGGATAACAGAATTCAAACATAAGTTAAAACTAAACTTGATCAACCATGAAATCCACTTTCATTCTTGTCAGTCTGAATCCTATTTTAAAAATTTCCATATCACATGTACGTGTGTTTAATGCACACACACACACACAAATACACATGTATATATATATATGATTGTAACAGTAGACAGTATATATATGTGTGTATTACACAAACTTCTCTGTGTATGTATAAAAGCTGACAAAAAAAAGAAAGAGAACTATTATCTACTGACATTAACACATCAACCTGCATAAGAAATTCAGCAAATCATTTCATCAGAGCAAATTGACTCAACTGTTAGAAGAATGAATATACAACATTCAATAACCTGGAAACAGTTTCAACCTCTACTGCTTCCCAAATGTCATTACAATATTTAGAAACCACAGGTAAAACATACACAAGGACAGGCAAAATTTCTTGGTTTTGCTGCTTACTGTTTCCAAAAATTAACCTTCAGACCTGTGCACCCAGTGGGCACTGTACACAGTGAAATAATAATAAATAAAAAAATAGAAAAAAAAAGGAAAGTACTCAAATGCTTCTTCTTTGGAGATGTAAAAATAGCTGCTAGAGTAACCCAAATACAATACCCAGAATCCTGCGTCTAGCCTGTTACTTTTATAATTTATCAAAGTGTTTAATTTCTCCTTGACTTGGATATTAAAAAATATAAAATTGAAGAAAGACTCTTCAGAAAGCTTTGAGCTTTAATGTGTTTCACAGAACACCTATTCAGAGAGGAATGAAGGTGCAAAAACACTGCCAAGGGCTCAGTGAATGGATAAAGTGTTAGAGGTGATGTGTGTTTTCAGAAGATGTTAGACAGGACAGGACAGGACACCACCCCTTTTAAATATGAAGGCCAAGTGTTAAAGCATATGGAGACACTGTGCTGAGCAGACTGAATCCTTACAGTCATATGCAAGTAAGATATTGAAGGGATAAAACGAAAGGGAAAGGGCAGATGTTCTTCTTCCTAAGGTTATATATTAAACCTGAAACTTTCTATTTGGTACACATGCTTCTCTTCAAAAGCTAAATACTAGTCTAACTCTGTCATAATAAATGACTGCAGCCTCTGACTTATATACATGTTTCAGAGCTCTTATGCATCTCACTTAAAAGCAAGGACACACGTCCTAAACCAGTATTCTGTTCTCTGATACTGACAATATTAACTAAAAGTTGACGGAGTGACATCCAGTTTAACCCTGATGAAAGAGCAAATCTTGAATGTGGGGTGAATAAATAAATCATGATACCAGGAGAATAATTTCTTGTCTTATATTCAGTGAGATTTTTATATTCAGCCATTTTTTGTGTGTGTTTTTATATTCAGCCACTCTTGATACCTGCCTTTCAGACAGCATTTACAGCTGTCGGTTTCTTGAAAACTCCTGTGGTTGGCCACTGCACTTGCTGTTTTCTTTCTAGCTGGCAGGGAATGCTGGTGTACGGATACTTCCATACAGAAGTATTCCAGACTCTCCATATCATATACAGAAATGCCTCTACATCAGTTAGAAAAGCACAGAAAATATTCCCTGAACAATTTGGAACTTTTTTTATTTCTGGAATTATAGTGTCCATAGAAAATGCCAAACTGGTTTTCAAGTTCAGAATATTCTTACCTTAGTCTACACTGTTTTGCTAGGGTTTCTAACACTCTTTAAGTAGGATGCCCTATTTTATAGTGCTTGCTATTAATGCTTCAGCCAGGAAGGATCTTCATACTGAAAACGTAGCTTGTTTCCAGGCTGGATGACATACTGGTCTTTAACTTGCCAGCCTCTATTCTTAAACCTGTAAATGGTCCAAAGATCCCTCAAAGCTTGACATGAGTTGAAAAAGCAAAGGTATTTATGGTCCATGATTATTTTCCCTTGTCAGACACAGAGGGGATAACATACAGCTGTACTTTACGACCTTCAGTATTCTCAAGAGAGAAGGCTCTTTTGGCAGACATTCTTGCTTTTTCAATAAACATTAGGTTTTTCTAGTTTTTAATTTACAGCAGTGAAAGTTGGTAGCTTTTGCATTCTATAGCTAATGATACTGAAATCTGGAAGTTAATATTACCATTGAAAACAAAACCAAACAAACAAGCAAAAAAATCCCCACCCTAAAGCCTTATTTCCAATGCCTGTATGCACTTATACTTTTGGAATGAAAGGAAATCTGGGAGCAGATTCTCCAAAGTAACTGAGATCCAAGAGAAATTTTCATAGGGACATTCTCTAAATTGCACTAAAAATCCACAATCCCCAAGAACAAGTTGCTCCACACTTCCTGTGACCCTTAAGGGTACCACCTGGAAATATCTGCCAAAGGAGAGAGGAAAGGATGGTACTGTGTTTGGGCTGCAGTTGCAAACCTGCTGGAAGGGGAACCAGGCAGTGCTCTTATGACTAACAAGTGCAGCTGTGGCAGAGAAATGGACACGTTTTATCCGACTTGGATTTTTGGATCATAAATATGATGATCTTGAGGGGCATCCTCATTCTGTGACAATGATTCACAAGCCTCTGGCAAACACTGGCATAGGGACTGCTACCAATGTCTACATCAGCAGGGGTTGTAGTTTGACAGCTTGGCAAGGAGTGCAGCATGGCACAGTTTCTGCCATCCTGGGTTTTTGTGCCTCTGCCTCAGTTATAGCTTCTCCAAATGCCAAAGGAGAAGAGAACCAAAAGGGTGGCCAGGCTCCCAAATTCTGTGTGAGAGACACAATATCCGGAAACAGGTGATGTGGCTACCACATAGGGCCATGTAACAGGTGAGGAGGTGGATTTTGTGCCATCAGGAAAGGTGCCACAGATGAAGAGATCACATTGTCTCCTGGGGCTCCTGTGTATGGGGTCCCACTAGGCCGCAGGAACTATAACTCTAATGACACAGGGTCATTGTACCTATATAAAACAGACATATTCATCTCTATATAAGCTATATACTAGATCTAGCCAGTGACCAAATTGCCATAATGGCCAAAAATCATCCTAGTACAGAAGACACTGACTAAAGCGAAAGCTTTTGTACACAGCTACTTGTGGAGAAATTACATCTAGCTGTAGGGGTACGTGAGAAAAAGTTCAATTGTGTGACAGTTTTGCCTCTTGTCTAACAGATTAAGTTCAGACAGATGAAGGTACTGACCCTCACTGCTCTTCTTTTTGACTCTGTCACCACTCCTGCGGTAGGAATGTCTGTTTCACACACTAGCTGGCATGCTTTAAGCATGGATACCTTCTGATTTAAACCTACATCTGTGAATCAACAAGATATGCATGGGTCTACCCAGGTCTGACCATCTAGTGCTGTGCCCTGACCCTTATGCTTCTAGGTGAGAAAGTAGTTGTTCTAACAGAGACATTTCAGCTGACCCTCAGCAAGTCTGCAGATGCCACAAAATGAGGAGTGGCTGTTTGACAAGGGGGTTGTGCTGCCATGCAGAGGGACCACGACAGGTTGAAGAAATGGGCTGACAAGAATGCCAAGAAGTTCAACATAGGGAAGCAAAGCCCTGCACCTGAGGAAGAAGAGATTGTTGGCAACTGGTCAAAGCAGGTGATCCTTCCCCTCTACTCAATACTGGTGAGGCCACACCTGGAGTGCTGTGTCCACTTCTGGGCCCCTCAGTACAAGATATGGGCATATGGGAGAGAGCCCAATGAATGGACATGAAGATGATTAAGGGACTGAAGCATCACATCTACAGGGAAAAGCTGCAATAGCTGGGACTGTTCAGCCTGGATAAGAGAAGGTTCAGGAGGAATTTTATCAATGTATACAAACACCTGAAGAAGAAAGTTGCATAAAGAAGGCAGATCCAGTTTCTTTTCAGTGGTGCCCAGTGACAGGACAAGAGGCAATGGGCACAAACTGGAATAGAGAAGGGTCTGTCTGAACCTCAGGAAGCAATTCTTTACTGTGTGGATGACTGAGCAATGGTCCAGGTCGCCCAGAGAGGTTGTAGAGTCTTCCACCTTGGAGATATTCAAAAGCTGCTAGGACATGGTCCTCAGCAACCAGCTTTAAGAGCCCCTGCTTGAGCAGGGAGGTGGACCACATGACCTCCAGAGGTCCCTTCCAACCTCAGCCAACCTGTGATTTTGTATTGTAGTGCTGCATTGCATATTTTGCAAACTGCATTCTGGGCATTCTTGAAGTATTGACCTGTTCAACTCAGTCTACTCCAGATATACCATAGCTGAACAACATGTCATGAAAAAAAATGCTCTCCAGTGCAACTCACAAGCTGATAATATGTAGAAATATTGTAGCTTGGGTCTGAAGGCTGGGTGGCAGCTGCTGCTCCAGAAGAGGACCTCTCTGTCTCTCCACAGACAAGGGAAACAGACCCATGCTGGACATTCTATCATCTCCACTGCTGATAACCAAATTCATGACCAAATATCTGTAACAACTACAACTCAACCAGTTTCACTCATAGCTAAACAAAAGGTTTTAGATCTTGCTGTTGGTTTCAGGGTTGGCTCTGCATTTTCCTGAAACTCTTCACATTATCTGGGAAGGAAGCCAAACTGCTTAAAAGACCCGTTTCTGACAACAGACAGCTTTATTGGCACTGTAGCACTGGCCACCAGGATAAACACCATCCTGATGTTTCATTCCCTGTACTGCTTCCTCAGAGCCTCCATCCAGTCACTAACTTTTGTCTCTGGGACTTTTGGGACCCCTTCCCTGCCACAGCCATGGGGAACTGACTTTTCTACATGCAGGCTGCCTTCCTTTCTATCTGCAGATTGCCCACTGAGGGCAGATGTGTAAGTGCTAGATATGAAGGTTTCATAGAAGCTAAGGCTGTATGCACTCCTTCCACAGAGAAGTTTCTGAATCAAAAGTAAAAAAAAAAAAAAAGTAGGTTTGGGGGGGATTTTTTTTTAAAAAATAGGCAATAAAATATTTGCGAAGACAAGCAACAACCAATTAAGAATATAATTGATTGCTACTTCTTATTGCTATTTTTGCATCTAAGTTCTGATCAGCAAGGCAGAGATAAGGCTAAAGAGTAGTTCCTACGGAACTGCAGTCTTAATTTTTATAATAGGATACTGTGGAAAACAGTGTTGTTTTTAGAGACCTAGTTTATTTAAGAAGTTTCAGCTTGCATCTGAAGCATTACTTTCGTGATCCATACACATGGATTTTTATGAATGTTCCTTAAGGGATTGTTTTTGCTTCCAAGCCAGTATCTGGTGATGTCTAAAATTATAACAGCAGCAATATGAACAATAACTTGGTTCAAGAACCCTTAAGAGCTATGAGCATACATAGCAGACAGCTTTTCAGTGATGGCTCTTCCAGTCACCCATGTGTGCAGGCTTGGCACAAAATCTCATTGACACAGCTGCATTGACACAGCCACCACATTAACTGGGCTACTTGGGCTGCTCCTCTGCTGTTTCATGTCCTCACTGAGAAGAGAGCAGTCATCGTCCATGTCTGTGGAGAGAGATCCCCTCAGAGATCACAGGCCTCCCTGGTACAGCTAAATTTTGCAGCAGCTTTGCACCCTGATACCTCCCTGTGCTCTGAAGCATGTACTTTATCCACCAGCTAAGCAGTGCTTGCCCCCATTGTCTATCAGTGGGAAACACCTGAAAAGTTCAGTATCTTTTATGCCAGGTAATCAGCCTACAGTATGATCTGCTCACATCAATTGGAACCATGCTGGGTGCCTCGTGTACAGCATCCAACAGTGAATCTCTCCTTACTTCTTCTTTTCTCTTTCATTATTTTTTTTTGTTTACTTTCCAGGAATTAATTGTCTGAAGTATTTTCAGTCTGAGTTCACCCAGCTTCAGTTTTGATTTCCCTTTTTGCCTTTTGCCTTGCCTTGCCTTGCCTTGCCTTGCCTCGCCTCGCCTTCCCTATTCCCTATTCCCTATTCCCTATTCCTTATTTCCCCAAGAAGCAGGGACTAAAGATGACTTGGGAGTTAGGACTCAAACAGCAGGGAAAGAGGTCTCAGCAGTGGGAGGTGTTGCAACTTCACTGTAGAAGATTTTGGGATAGCCACAGGGCATTGATAAAAGGTCAAGAAGCATGCATCAGTAGTGTAGTCACTATGTCAGGGGGCTTTCCCAGTAACTCAAGATTGACATCCTTTTTTAAGAAAATGTTTCAATTTTCTAATGAAATGAAGAAACTTAAAATATTCATTTGAATTTACTGGAAAAGTGTCACCTTGCTTTGGAGATGCCAATCCCTTTAAAGTCATATCACAGAATCACAGAATCATAGAATGGCTTGGGTTGGAAGGGACCTTAAAGACCATCTAGTTCCAGCCTCCCTGTCATGGGCAGGGATGCCACCCACTAGATCAGGTTGCTCAGGGCCTCATCCAACCTGGTCTTGAACACCTTCTGGGGTGGGGTGTCCACAGCTTCTCTGGGCAACCTGTTCCAGTGCCTCACCACCCTCTTAGTGAAGAATGTCCTCCTAACCTTGAATCTAAATCTCCCCTCTTTTAGTTTAAAACCATTCCCCCTTGTCCTGTCATTGTCTGCCCGAGCAAAAAGTTGCTCTCCATCTTTTTTATAAGCCCCCTTTAAAGTATTGAAAAGCCACAAGGAGGTCTCCTCAGAGCCTTCTCTTTTCAGGCTGACCATCTCCAGCTCTCTCAGCCTTTCTTCATAGGAGAGGTGCTCCAGCAGTCTGCACATCCTTGTGGCCTTTCTCTGGATGCCCTCTAAGAGGTCTACATGCTTCTGGTGCTGGGGACCCCAGAGCTGGCTGTGGCACTCCAAGTGGGGCCTCACAAGGCAGAGCAGAGGGGAACAATCCCCTCCCTCGACCTGCTGCTGGCCACCCTTCTGTTGCTGCGGCCCAGGACGCAGTTGGCCTTCTGGGCTGCAAGTGTGCACTGCTGGCTCATGCCGAGCTTTTGGTCCACCAGAACCCCCAAGTCCTCTCAGCACGGCCGTTCTCATTGAGTTATTCTCCCAGTCTGTCCTCATGTCTGGGATTGCCCCAACCCAGGTGCAGCACCCTGCACTTGGCCTTGCTGAACCTCATTAGGTTCATATGGGCCCATTTCTCAAGCTTTTCCAGGTCCCTTTGGATGGCATCCCTTCCTTCTCTTGTATCAACTACACCCCTCAGCTTGGTGTCACCAGGAAACTTGCTGAGGTGACTCAATCCCACTGTCTATGTCATTGATAAAGATATTCAACAGTACCAGTCCCAAGTACAGACCCCTGAGAGACACCACTCTTCACCAGCCTCCACCTGGACTTAGAGCTATTGTCCACCATTCTCTGGGTGTGGCCTTCAAGCCAATTCCTTGCCCACTGAATGGTCCTCCCTTAAGCTCCATCTCTCTGCAACCTAGAGATCAGGATGTCATGTGGGCCTGTGTGAAAGGCCTCAGGGAAGTCCAGGTAGATGACATGGGTGGGTCTTCCCTTGTCAACTGCTGCAGTCACTCTATTACCACCAGAAGGCCACCAGATGTGTCAGGCACAGTTTGCCCTTGGTGATGCTGTGCTGGCTGTCTCGGATCACCTTCTTGTGATCCTCCTCCTTCCCTTTATTTTTAATGAAATGTGGCTTGATTTGTTTAAAGGCCATCTTGGAGTCAAAAAAAGTTTCATTTCAGGGTTAAGGAAACAAAACATTTCAGCTTTCCCTAAGCAACAAATTTCCATTTTTAAAAATGTTATTTTTTTTTCTTGATATTATCAATACTTTACCTCATTACTTTTGCTGGAACAGATTTCTGAATTTAACTAGATTCATGAACTGTCTTAACTCTGCCAAAACCTTATTTCTGGTAGCATTTACCATCTGTTGAACACAGAAGCTATGTGGTGCCAACAGACCTTGTGTAGAAGAGCAGCCTGATAGCTAAGCCATTACCCTAGGCCTCAGCAGGCCTGGGTACAGCTTCTGACTCTGCCAACTGACTTCACGTTGGCCTTTTCCCAAGGCCAAATTCTTGAAAGTATTTTGGCATTTTTTCTTTCCAAAAGTGCCTAAGTAGTCTAGACATGTAATACTCACATTGACACAATTTTCCTGATAACTGTAGCTACTGAAAAGCTCAGGATGATGTAGGATGATATAGGTTTCCTTTGCAATTCTTTGCTCTGCTGTGTTATGCTATATTCAGGGTTCAAAATTGCATGAACAGATCACCCAGATGAGCTGCTGGACTCCGGATCTGGCACCCAGATGAGTGAGAGGCAGTTCTAGCCAGTCTCTGATCGGCTTGTTAGTCACTTGCCGCATGGCTAACTGGCAACCCTGTGTACTAATTAAGATGACAGCATAGAAAAAACATTGAACTGCAGAAAGCATTACATAAATTCAGAAGTGTTTTGGAAAATGAATTCAAACCAGAGCTAAGGAAAGGCCAGGACACCATAACTTGGTTTCTGTAAACCTGTCTGGGTTTGGATCTGCTTAGGAGCGGACAGGCAACCTGAATTCTAGCCAATCCTCATTCTCCCTGAGATACTGCATTCCTGGGTCACCCCCCTGGCACACGATTAATGCATCAGAACAATTACTTTCATCCAGCTAGTGCTGGGATGTTTTTTTTTATATCCTAAAAATTAAAGGTCAGGGCTGCTCTGAGGGAAGGAGCTTTCATTCTTACTGTGCAGATGGAGAAAGTGAAGAAAGTGTCAGAAGATATGTTTGTCCAGGATCACACTGAGCAGTAGTACACGGAAGAGACGATCACAAGAAACTAAAATTAATTTTCCTCTTTTTCTGCCCTTGCAGTTGGGGTCTTGGTGATACTCTACACATTTGTAACAGGCTGTGAGCTCCTCAGAGCAGGAACTGCTCTGTTGGTATGCTCCCATTGTAATCAGAGCAGGTACAGACACATCCAAGCTACCCTAAAGCTGCCTCACTCACTACTGCAAGGGGAGAAGCAGCAGCACAGGATTCAGTGAGCACTGACTGCAAAAATTGGAAGCACTGGCTCTTGGACAGGCTCACAAATTTAGCTTAAATTTAGCTCAGATGCTGCAATCACATCTCTAGATTATGCCTGAGACATAACTTCATGGACTTTAGTGACTTGGTGTGATGTTAAAGCGTTATACACATGTATGTTAGTATATACGTACATTATATACAGATTACATGAATTCATTGTCCAAAGGGATAGCCTGACTTTTGCATTAATATTCAGCCTCCTTTGAAGTTCCTGGAAATTACAAATTATAGGATGTGAATAGGTTGATATGGCTGGGCTCTGAACAGGTAGACTTTTCAGAGCTGACAAATTGCATATGGTCTTCACACACAACTCCTCTGTTGAATCAGTTACACTCATTTATAAATTATCTTCAGTGTTAAGACCTCTTCACCATTTTTGTTTTTGTTGTTCAATGGTGGTAACCAGGAGGCTATAAATTGCCATCTTTGTAAATGAAATCACATATTTCTTAAAGCAAGAACTTGCGTGTAAGTTTTCCACACCTCAGGGAGATGCCACACCACTTTCTTTTTGTCTCTGACAGAAATGGGAACCAGACTGAGAGGTGACACCTGGAGAGGCCCTGTCCCAGGAGAACAACAAAACAGTGCTGTGCATCGCAAGCTGACTATGCTGGGCTGAGCCACCACTGCACTGAATTCACTCCTCTGTTCTGGCTGCAGCCCCAGCCCGTAGGTTACTGCAGAAGTGCACATGAATGCATCCCTCTCCAGCACAGAACGGGGGGATTTTTCAGCAAAGAAACGTACAGAGGAGCAGTTTCCTCAATAATTCCTGTGCTTTCACAGATATTTTTTCTCTTCACCATGCTTTACAAGCAGCGAACTAATGGCACTGCCCATATCAAATACTTTCTAAGCTGCCATACAGCCAGCAAAAAATACCAATATGAGTTTACAAGTGGAGTTTCTAATAAAGAATTCAAGAATGGGTCCTTGGAAGATGTGTCCTTCATAGACACAGGAGTCCAAAGGTATTTGGGAAGAGAGGAAGTTCATAAAATAAATGTCTTTGTGAACAGTCTCTGTGAAATTGCCATGCATAAAAAACCTTCCTGGGTCAGACACTTGTTTAGACACTTGTTGTCTTGGCTGGCATGGTTTGTCTTTAACCACTTCTGTAAACAGGGAGATGAATTCAGTTTTCAGGTTGTTAACTTCACGAGCAATCAGCTCTCACTGAAAACGCTAACAATCTCTCGTCTGATAAAATGAACGGAACAAATGAAGCATCTCTATTCCAATAGAGGACTGGACCATGCTGTCCTATAAAATAGAGGTTTTTTTAAGTCCAAAAAGGATTTAGAGAAAATTGTAAGTGAAAACAAAGGACTGTGAATGCTAAGGAATCTTCTGTATGTGAACAATAAAAATAAAAATGTACAGCTCATTTTGGAAATGGGAGGTGCAAGCCTGAGGGTTGTTTGTGCATTAACTTGTCATAGTGGCTTTACAAGTGTGTGCCTGCCTATTTATTCATGGATGCAACAAGAACTATGTGCTTTCCATGGCAGACTCTGTACTGCACGTAAGAAATATAACTCACAGATAAGTAGTATTGTGTAGAGAGAAAACACCCATCAAAAAACTGTGGGAACTTTGGTGTCTTTATAAAACATGTTTTAGTGGGGAAAGACATGCTACCTTACTGGTAAGAGTATGTAACATTTCTCCTAATTCTCTGAACACTTTAATTCTTACAGGAGGAAAGGCTGACAAAGTTCATTTGGTTTTAATTAGAGGAGCGAAGTAATAGGTGACTAGGTTTTGCAAATCAGTCAAGTTTACAATTTTTTTTCTCCTTATGGTTTGTTCTCTAAAAAATAAAAAATAAAGAGAAAAAATATTTTATGTATGTTCCCAACTTACAGGAGGCTACAGTTAAGTATTAGGGATGAGTATGGAACTTCAGATACTGATAATTTTTAAATTGTTTTTACCAGTCTCAAGTTTATGCCCAGGCTTTATGAGCTCTTTCCAATGCACATCTTCAGTGCCTACTGCCACGATATGCTCTTCTCAAATACAGACCTGTTAAACTGACAAAGGAGGCAGATGGTCACTTACTTCACCACTGTCCTTAGCGTGTCTTTCTCAGCGTGACCTGAGAAAGGTTTCAGGAAAATATGTAAGTTTTTTTTTCTTTTTTTTTTTCTTTTTTTTTTTTTCCTGTTTGGGACCTACTTGCTTGAGCAAGGGAAAAAAAAAATTTGGATTCATTGCAATAGTCACTAAGAAGGCCGTAAAGTGATTTTACTAGAGTTCAACTCTTGGTCAATGAGATTCATGTTTGCATATATACCATTGGGCAGTCAGGGTTTTGCAGCAGGTGCTGTGTGATGAGTGCTCAGCACTGCAATGGCACCTGTGCTGCTGAAGTGCTCACCTACCATCGGAGCTAGGTGGGGGCACTGCAGAAGCGTCCCTTCTTCAGGCGCTGCTGCACGGTCAGGGGTTGTGCTCGCTCCCAGGATGGATCTGTTGGGAAGGATTAATGGTGGAATTATGCTTTCCCCTTCTTGGGAAAACAACTGCCACCAATATGTTTGTGCTCCTCACCCCCAACGACTCTGTTCAGAGACAATAGATGGATTTGGCTGCAGCTGGCTGGCAAGCCGACATAAAACTGAACACCTGTGGACCAAATATGCACAGCTGCAGTGTGCCAGGGCTGAACTATCTATTGTGTAAGCTACACACATGCCCTTGTGTGAGTGCATGTGAAATTATGCAAGTTAAAAGCCATTGGGGGAATGCGGGAGGAAGAGAAGTTCACCACAACACAGTCATCTGCTGTTACTCAAGTGCCCCCCGAAGTCACTCTATGGCAAAGGGTGTTTCTTAAAGCTTCTTACTGTATGGATGAAACCACTTAGAGCACAAACCAGACAATATGCCTGAAGAATTAACTGTCTGCTGAGGACACACTTGGCAATAGTTTGCAGTATCACTGCATTCAGTTTTGGTGTTCTCCATGATTCACAAGAACAGTTAGTTAATTTATGTGGTGGCTTATTCTATTCTTGAATAGAGACAAAAAATACCTAGGGAATCATTAAGTCATATCTTTATGATCTCACATCTGTATTGTACTCTGCACATTTAAAATAACATATACTTATTGTTAGCCACCGTGAGTGCAGTGCAGACATTTAAGGCCAGATATTTCATGGAGCTGCTTTTGTTCATGAACCATACAGGTCTGTTTAGACCATTCTTCCTATCCAAGGTTACACGAGCTTTAGCAAATTAAGAAGTGGCCTGGTCTAAAAATGTAGTATTACATTGTTGTAATCTGATATCTTTAATAGGGGATAGCTACTTTACTGAAATTTATTTATAGCTGCCCTGAGAAAACACCACCATCCAGAAATCCCCATTGGAAATGTCAGCTTGGGCAGAATGTTGGAGGATGAGTTCTTGAATTAAGCGAGGAAGACAGCACTGGTAGCATGCTGAAAAATTTATTTTAGCATTTTCATATCCTGAAAAATGACTTGTTCGCTAGATGTGTAGCCAACACTAAGCACTGGCTAAGCACTTTGGCCTCAGAGATTCTTTTAATTGTAGGTGAGGACTAGAAATCAGAAATCTCTTCATCTGTTACCAGATGTACCAAGATATGCAGTACAACTTATCTGCACTGGTGTCTGGCCACTCCTGGAGACCTACTAGGTATTCCCATGTCTTCCAAAGAGTCCTCAGGAAAGAGAAGAGTCTAAACATGTTTTTGCCACCAGAACAGTGTAGTCTGTCAGGGATTCTTGGAAATAACCAGGGAAAAGGCTGAAGAACTGACAGCATTCCCATAGGCATTGTGATGTCTTTTGGTGTATGTAAAGAATTAGGTACTCTTGGGCCCTGGGAGAAAGCCAGAGGCAAGCCAGGGATGGAAGAATTGTCTGGGTGACTACATAGGTGTCATGGATGTGGACTTGAAAGGCTGTTACTTCAGACTCTTAAATTAGTTGAATGGATTAGCTGACTGCTTCAGTACAAGCATGAAAACAGTTATAGTTTTTTTTTTTTTTTCTTGTTGAAAATTCACTGTGGGACTTCTAATTATTAAATTACTCTGAAAACAAAAATCATTCCTGTGGGTTTGTTTCTTTATTATTATTATTATTTTTAATTCTTCAGGAGAAAATGCCCATGAAGTTATTTTTCATGGTGAAAGTTTAATGTATTCAGAACAGAACAAATGATGAACTTGAACTTAACATGACGAATTGCTGTAGTGTGTCTGTTGCTTTGGAGTTTCTGTGTTTATTATGTTCTTTGTATGGCAGTGTGTCCCAGCATGCTTCAGTAAGAATTTCTGGCTTCTGGGAAGCTGGCATTTCTGAAAGCCAAATGCCCTTGTTTGTTCCTCAAACAATCAACAACAAAGGGAAAAATCACTATTCAGCCAATGTACCCCTATTTCTAAAATTGAGATCCCATGCCAGTTCATGGGAGCTATTAAAAGAGTGTTGAGTTTTTTATGTTTACTGGGAAATGAACAGGCCACCAAACTCATTTCACAAAGGCTGCTACAAATCCTCCAATCAATAAAAACTTTCAGTCATCCAAGGCTGGATTTGAACTGTTAACTCGTGTAAAAGCTTCTGTATCCCTTTGTCACTCAGCCCCTCTCTCCCCATTTTTTATGATCAGCAGGTGTGTGTGTAGGAGAGAGTATGGTCTTTCATTTCCTTTGTTTCTCCTGATTTATTACAGAATATCACCAAGCAGGTTTCATAATGTTGGAGGCCAGGAGACAGAACTAGATCATCTACTCTGACCTCCTGTGTAGCATAGTCCACTAATTTTCACCCAGACACCAGTATATTAAGCACAAACACAAAAGTAAGACTAAAGCACTTTAACTACACAGGGGATTAAGGTACATGCCACAGATAGAAAACAGAAGAGATGAAAAGTCATCTGCAGCCTCAGAGAAGAGAGTCGAGAGAAGTACAATTGACACTGCCAGCCAAGCCTGATGCATACTTAAGCCTGATGTACAGAAAGAGGGAAGAGTCCCCAAATCAAAATCAACAAAGTAAGAAAATCAAGACTGGGAGCAAAAAGGAAATCAGAAACGTCTGCAACCTGATCTGGGGCAAAACTGTATCTTAAGTGCAGATGAGGTGATCAGCTGGGCCCTGGAAATGACAAGAAGGAACTGAAACAGGTATACAGGAAATATAACTCTCTGTGCCACCTCAAGAGCTTTTCTTCCCCCTTCAAGCTTTTGAGGAAGGCCAAAGGGAGAAGGAAGAAAAAAGAAAAAGGAAAGCAAAAGGCAGCCTTTTATGGCTAATGTTAGAATTGCTTTTTATAAAGGTTTAAAAAGGCACTCAGAAGCTTTGAGCATGTGACACTAAGTGATGAGTGCAATGTCATTTCAAGATGAGAAGCCAAAATACGGGGAAAACCAACCGTCGGAACAAGCAGCCCATGACCCTAGGGCAACTCTCTTGAGCCGTGACTTTCCTGGGTAGGAAACAACTGACTAACAAAGATCGTGTATGGAATTAATTTACTGTCAGAGTAGGGGGAAAATAATAGTTTTGTTTTGTTGGTTTTATTCCATCAGGGAAAAGCATCACTGGTTTTCTCTGGACAAGGCAATTGCAGAAAACTAAGCATGTTGTCTCAGGAGTATTTAAAACCATCTTTAGGGTTTGAAACTTTGATATGCCTTCTTTACAATGCAGCACTATAAACAAATAAAATTTCATTTCTTGCTAAAGCCTGTTTAATACTACCAATACAGCCATTACATTCATTTGCATCGTGCCTAAGCAGAGAAAAGGACTCTCCCATGCCAGGTACATACACAAAGTGAAAAGTCAGTCCAAACTCCGTATCTTTTATTAAACTAAGAATGGGGCAAGAGACAAGTAATACAAGGACATGTAATGACTACAGCAGTATTTGGTGAACTTGAGCATCTTGTTTATTTCGCCTTTATAAAAAAAAAAAAAAAGAGAGAGAGAGAGAGAGAAAACACACAGCAATGTATATGTATTCCCTGGAATTATTAGGTGAAAAATTATTATTTTTTTTAACAGGTCAAAACTCTCAACTATCACCTTTCTGCTAATTATTTTATTTCCATATGAAATGGCCAAGTGCCCCAGCAGGACTGTCTGTTGTAGCCAAACAGCATGTTGGACTTCACTTGTGCAATAATTTTATTGATTTAATGTAGTTTCTCAAGCAAGAAAAATCACACTTAGGTATGTGCAGATTCAGATTGTTTTTGCTTTTGCAGATAGTGGGAAAGTATGCCTGTCTTATCTTTGCATTTGCCTTATGCTTTCTTCATTTTATTCACATCATACTGTTGAACGTGAAACTGAACCAAGGAGGACTGCAGGAAGTAAAACCACAGTATATTGGGGATATTGGATAAGCATATTCACAGGAATGAGGAGAATCACGTTAGGTGTTTCATACAGGTGTCTGGGCAGAGTCACATAGGGAGGCATGTCCTACGGAGGGACTGCAAACAAGTCCACAGAGCAGCTAGCTCAACAGACACAGTAAGTAACTTTTCATCCAGTACTACCAAGTTTCCCCTTCCAGTCATTTTCTGAATACTGTAGATATAAGGAACATAACAATCTCCTGTCTGTTTTTTTATCTAGCATATTTCTCTATGGCTGCACTAACTTCAGGAAAAATACACTCTTGTGAACACCATCATCAGCTACCTCGTGTACTAATTAACTATACGGGAAAAAAGCAAAAAAGAGAGAGAGAAAATGCCTCTTTATGCCAGCATGAGAAAATGCTGGCATAAACTGAAGAGTTTACAAGATCCTAGATATAACTATAAACACAGGTTTTCTTGTATAATGGTGTCACTTGCACATACAGTGTGATTCACTTAGCTACTTCTGCACTAACTTTCTCTTGATATTCCTCTATGCACCATGGAGACTTTAGGCTCCCTTCACGAGCAACTGGAGGAAGGGAAAGAATTAAGAGAACTGGGGGGAGAGACTGGAAGGGAAAACAAGAGAATGTTGAAGGTTGTTTAAAAAAATAAAAGAGACAAACACAAACAGCTGGAAAATTTGTCTAGAAGGAAAAAGTGTAGAAGTGGAAAGGAAAAAGGAAATTCAGCAAAATATATTATAATATTCAGTACAAGTCAGAGACTGGCAAGCCAGGTTTTCAGCTGGGGAAAGACAGTGAAGCTCCACTAAAGTGAGTGAAGCTGAAATGATTTCTAGCAATTAGAGATCTATCCCAATTAGTTACAATAAAGAAATAAAACAGAGAAAATGTGCTTTATACAGAAGCTAGAACTTCTGAAGTAAATCTTATTTAGCTGGCTCCCAGAAAAAAATCAGTAGGAGCACTACTAAGGCCACTATTCTGTAAATACTATCCAATTATCTACTAATTATCTAATAACATACTAACACAATATTTTACAAAGCTTAGTGTTGTTACACTCTGGGTAGATCCTGAGGGTGCCCAAGAGGATCTGAATGTGAAGCATGGGCTTCTGGATGCTTCCAAGTAAAACAAGGAATTTCTGAAGGCAGGCTGGGATTTGACGTTGCATCTACACATTCAACACAGGTCGCCCAACTTTCCCTAAGCTTTCACATTTTAATTGCAGTCCTTGAGTTTATCGCAGCAGGCAGAGAAAGCTGCAACACATGCAGTAAATCCTGGCCTCCTGTAAACAACTGTCATGCCAGACCGTTAGAAAGTTTTAGAATTTTACTAGCCCATCTCTAGAGGACAGATCTATTTGATTTGACACAGATCAAATCATAAGACAAACAGAACAAGCCCCCACAATTATGCCTCATGTAAGTTTGACCTTCTTGAAAAACTGGAATAGTCAAGACTAAAAGCAATGGCTTTTGGGGGTGGGGAAGACTTCAGAGTCTCCCTCCCATGCACAATCTCTCTCCTTGCTGCACTGTGGCAGTCCTCCATCCATCTGGAAATGCTCTGAAGTTTGGAGGAAGCCTGAGAAGAACAGTGTGCAGTGCTTCTTCTCACAGCCTAGGGAGCTGTGCCAGGGACCAAGTTCAAGACCTGAGCAATGCCCTGCTTGGCTACTTGTTTGGAGAGAAAAAATTAATTTACGGTAGAATTGCAGAAAAGGGGCCAAATTCCAGTGGGTACTGAAGTCTCTGGAAGCCTGGCTGAAAAATTAGTAGTGCTGCTACAGCAGCTTAGATTTCCATTTGTTGCAAACACTGGCAAAACTTTATGGCCACATACAAAGGTAGCCCAAAATGATCTGCACATCCCACCTAAAAGATGTCACTGTGGACACTAAGAATTGAGTGCACGGTGCAGCTTTCCACAGTGACTACAGACTAGGTTAGGTCTCCTTGCTCATCTAGGTATTTAAAGAAGAAAACACTGAGATTCTAAGAGCTGCAGTGTACTACATCTGACTGTAACACGTGGAAACATTCTCTTATATTAAACACAAAGAGGACCGCAAGCAGGTCTTTTCCTGGAGGCTAAGTACAAATTCTTTGGCTCCTGGAGAAGAGCCAGTATTTCTCCCAGGCAAACAGGAGTGCCTGGTACCACCATGTACCACATCTACTTTCAGGGTCTAGCTGACTCCTCCGTTTCACTATAGTTGGACAGTAGAAGGATTGCTGAACTGCTACCCTCAGGAAAAAGTCAGAAGCAGTCTCAAATGAGGGGCACCATGCAGCACTGTAACACCTAGAACTTCACGCTGAGACTGCAGTCACAGAGACATGAAGCACTGGGAGCAGTGAGAGGCAAAGATGTTGAAGACACTTCTCAAAAGCAAAGTGAGATGTTAATGGTCTCCTCAGGGAGACTCTCCCCCCCCCTTTCTTGGATGTGGCAAGTGTACACTCCCTTAACATGAAAATCTTTCCTAATGAAAGCTTATGAAGATTTTTTTTTAAACTATTATTTTCATAGGGATACATCAGGTCCAAGAAGCATGACTGTACATGTGGAGATTTTTGTTTAAAGGTGCCTTATATTCGGGGATAGTCATAGGCTGAATTGAGCTCAGCCCATATAATACACTAATATTTTCATTGTAAGGGATGTCATCATTTAAAATGGGCTTTTGTTGCTGGAAGTAAAGCTGATTAAGAGTAGGCTGAAATCAGGAGCCTCTCTAGTGACTTCAGTAGACTTAAGATCAAGTTCTCTAATACCATCTGTAAAAGACAATTTCAAGGCATTCCTTTCTTTAAAAAACTTAGAAACTCTCTGGTGCACTGCACAGATTTTAAGAAAGCTGCATATATCCAGTAAGCATGTCAGCCTACCTGCTCACTGCATGTTCTAAAGCTCTGCAAATTGCTCTTAGTGTTTGTTTAAGTAATATCAGAGTAGTCATTGTACCATTCTGACAGCTGAATGCAGAGACCCCTTGAGTCAATAAAGTATTGCTGATGTGCCAGAGGCTGAATAGCCTTTGCTTCACTTTGACTTTTTATTCCTACCAAATTGCCATTCACATTTCAGCAAAATTAAATATCCTTCTGTTTAGGTGCCAGCAACTGATGGGAGCAGTAAAAGAAGATAATTGAAAGCTACTGGCTGCAATACTCATGCAAGACTGAAAAGAAAAAAAAAAAGAAAAGAAAAGAAAGGAAAAGTCATGATTTCTTCAAAGTCTTTTAGTTGTTACATGGAGTTACTCAAGAGTATAAAATATAAAAACCTCATGTTCTATTCCTGTATTGTTCTGTTGCATTGACCCTTTTCCATTTAAGCTATCTTTTTGACTTCAGAGCAGTCTGTCTAAAAATCACAGTTTATATGTCAAGTGGCTCCCTATACCATGCAGTTTACTTTTTTTACTTTGCTCACTCTCACAAAAGTAGTGTAGGCCAGGTATCGTCCACCCTTGCCCAGAGTGTTAAAGCTCTTCCCTCCTAACTATCCCTGTTTGTAGAATGGCCAACAGCCTTTTTTTGGAGAACAGGAGAGAGGCTCACAACCTTTATCTGAGGAACAGGCAGACAAAGAGGGAGTGATGGGGTGGCCTGGAGTGGGCTGCAGCTGGGGAGAGGTCCACGTGGCTCCCACCAGCACTGGTGCTCCTTTCTGGCTCATTGCATCTGGCACATAGGATGGAGGTACTGAAGAGAAGCCACAGTGTTGGCAGTGGGTGGGTGGGGGTGGTGGAATGTGAATTGTCAGCTTGGGGGACCAGGAAGGAGAAACTGACTGTGCAGAAGGAAAAACAAAACCCTTGTAGTCCTCTCCCAGTAAACGATATCTGTCAGGCTTTTAAGGTCCTATGATTAGCAATGTACAGGCAGACTGCTGCACCCTTGTGGAGCACTCTGAAGCTGATTTTGGACAGTCAAGCCCGTGGTCCAACCCCCAGCTCTGCATCCCATTAGACTAAACCGATTAACTCAGGAGAATGCTACATCCAGTAGCAAAATTTGCAAGATCAAGCCCAAAGAAAGCAATTTTACCAGGAACAGTTTTAAACTACATGTGAGGGCTGGGAGCAGGGAAGACAGCAAAATGGGAAGGAAAAGCAAGTGGGACCTAAACCTGTATCCAACCCTGTGAAGGTCTGCAATACCTAGCATTCAAGCAGCTGGTGACTGCTTGCAGACCTCTTGCTATCTTTGCTTGCTGCCATTGTGACTTGTGGCTAAGAAAGACGCTCAGGCTGATGGACATGCTCCCTGTCTCTCATTTTGCCTCTAAATACAACACCTTTGACACCATGGGGTGTTAAAACAAAACGAATTTCCAAATCAAACTTACAAATCAGCACAGATGTTATTTCTTTCATTATTGTACTTCCTTCTTCACAAACTCAGCCAGCCTTCATCCCTCTTTCTTCTTCTGCACCTGTACAGTACTGTGCATTTAAATTTTCCCTGCAAGTTCCACCTCAGAGAGGTAGACTGGTATGTGCAGGTCCTGCTGCTCCTAGTGTGTCTTTGACATAAGTCAGCATCCAAGTTTTCTTTGTAGAGCTCCAGAAAGTCTGCAGGAGGCAGCTGTGCTCTGGGTTTTCTGTTCCTTACAGCTCTTAGTTCTGTCTACAGAAATGACGACTGGCCATATGTATATAAACACTAATCTCTTCTTTGAATAGCGCTAAATTCTTATTTCAACACCTTCTTGTGGCCACAAATACCGTCATTTAATTACACACCATATGAGAAGGCATTTCCTTTTACCAGTTTTGAATACACTGCTTTTCCATTTCACTGGGTGTCTCCTTGTTCTAATGCTTTTAGACAGAACCCCACTTCGAGCAAAAGACTTAAAATCTCCAAATCAGCTCTTCGCTTACAATTTATACACAGGCTGAAGAAAGGCTTCCTCCTTTCTCCTCTGTGGCTTTATTGGCATTTTAAGCACTAAGTTAAGAAATAAATTTTGGGATGTTCTAATAGTGTTCTATGTCTGCTGGACTACTTGTGCTCATGCAATGTGGACTACATAAGATTTTTTTAAAATTATTATTATTTTCTTTTAAATTCATTGTTTGGATTAATTGGCAAACTGAACAGAGTAGGAACAGGTACCTGACATGGAAAGGACTGATTTCACTTCTGGTCACTTCTCGGTTATGGTGTGGTTTATATGTGAGTCCCCTTGGCCTCACACAGCCAAGAATCATAGCCAGATCAGTGGTGAAATAAAAGGTGAATTTGTAAGTTTCAGATCAGAGCAACCAGAGATATCAGCTTCTCACCTAGGGAAAGCTTTGATGTTGTCAAGCCCCAAGACATTCAGCACGTGCAGCTCCAGCAGCACCAGCCTTGAATTTGCATGGCTGAGTAGCTGCCCAGCTGGGTTATTTCTTATCAGCAGCTCTTCCTGGTGCTGGGCAGCCTTGCAACACAGCTTTAACCCTACTTTGGGCCTAGCATTGCCACACATGGCTCCCACTGGTTATTGCTGGAGCTGAAAGGCAGCAGCTACTGGCCACTTACACCATCTGCCCACACCAAATTTTGTTCGGTTAAAAAAAGTGTGGGTGTACGGTGGGGGATTGTTATGCTGTCTTTCTGGTTGCATTAAGCTCTCTGGGCTAGATATAGCTGTGGTAAAATCTACCCACTTAACACACACATGGTTTCAGAAGTGTCACCTTCCTTCACACTTCTTTCTTCCTATGTAGAACTGATTAAGTCAAACCAGAGATTAGCAAAAATCACGACAGACACGTAACTCAAAATGTATGGAGCTTCTGCAATGGCCATACAACATAAGTAAGTTTCTTGTGAATGATTAGCATTAGCATTAGTCATGAAAAACATTATGGATATTCTGCATTCACTGTCCTAAAAACAAACCTATTGTGACTAGTTGAGCCAATTGTGTTACTGTTACGCATCTTGTTATTATAATCCAAGATTTACCCAGACATCTCTGTAGTCAGAACTGAGGCATGCTACTGAAGCACTTTATAATCTGGCCATTCCAGTAATACAGATTTCTATTTAACTAGTACTCAAGTAGCTCAAGCTATTTTTTTTTTTTGGTGGTATCGTATGTTTATTTATTTAATATTTGTTTGTTTGTTTAACAAACTATTAAGTTTGTTATAACTTAATAGGTTTCATCAACAGTGGTAACCAGAAGACCTACAGATTAAAATAAGAATAATAGATCTTATGTCTCCAAGTTAGGAGAAGGCAAAGAGATTTGACACTAAGACTTACTCAGGTCTCCAAATGATCTTGCTAACATTTTATCCATTGTATAGTCTGTTAAAACCCTATATTAAAGTATTAAGGGCACATCTTAATAAGACACTAATGGAAGTTAGCCAACTTGCTGCATAATTCCTTTTAAAAATTATTATGAATATTTATCTAGCTCCATTCCTATAGCTTCTATGATTACTTGATATACTCCAAGGATGGACATTGAAATGTATCCAATATTACATTAAGAGTTAAGATAGGTAAGCTTGTTACTATAAGCTAAATTCAGGTGTGAACTTGCAGCAGTACAGTAACTGTTGTGCACATGTGGCAGCATGTTTAGCTTTCCATACCTCAGATTATTGAAGATCAGTTTAATTAATTCTTCCAAAAACAAGCTGTATAATCCTTTATACAGAATGAGCAGCCACTGTAGAATTTGTAAGATGATCTAAGCAGCTTGTTTACAAACAAAAAGATTATATCTTAATTCAATATAACTCCTTTCAGAGGAGTTTGTTTTAAATAATAAATTATGCTCTTTCAAGTACATTGCTACCTACTTCCCTTTTTGACAAAGACAGGTGCATGTCTGGATGGACTGCTCTTGAGGTTACATGAGAAACAAAATCCCTTTCTTCAATATGTTCTTCTAAGGAAACTACAGGAAAGGGGGAGAGGAAAGAGGAATTTACCATCTGTGACAATGGAAAAGACAACAACAACAAAACAAAACAATCACAACAAACACTACTCCCCCTCCCTCTTCCCCCCTTCCTATCCCCCAACTATCTGCTCACCATCATTCCAAAAAGAAAATGTGAAAAATCTGGGTTACAGTTTTGTGCTGTGTTGAGATAATGTAACTTTCGAAAAATATGTTGGAGAATAAATTCCACTGATAATGTCAGGGACCACAGGTTCCTGGCAGAGGTACCTGACAATTTCTTTACACAGCTACTCTTGTGGAACCAGCAAAATGAGATGTTATCTTGGATTTGTTTTTGGTAACTACGTGAGGAAGTGAGACATACTGTTCAGAGAAGTAACCTTAGCTTGAATACTCATGATTCAATCCACCTTAAACTTATCAGAAGAAAAAAAAAAAAGCTATAAATAATGAAGGAGAAACTTCAATGGACTTAGGGAAACAGTGACACAAACTGTGCTGAGAATTTCTAGGATTTGAACATGGCAGAAGCCTAGACTATCTTTAAATTAACACACACAAAGTTATCTGCAACTTGTGTCACACTGCTGTTTGGAGAAGGATTGCACAGCTGACCATATCTCAAAACAGGATAGAAGAACTAGTCAGAGATCCTGAAAAAACATGGAGAAAAGTATCCATTTCCAGAAAAGATCTGTCAAAGAAAAACTGGCAAATTGTAGGGCTATCTTGAGATAGCCCCAGTCAACTTCTTTCATAAAATTCAACTGCCTTAAAACAAATGACAAAGGGCTCCCCAGCCATATAAATAGAAAAGAGAAAAAGAAAAAATAAGTATAAAACTTCTGTGCTTAAAAATTCAGTAGGTATATGATTAAACTGTACAAAAACTTTGCCACAGTTTTCAGTAAGTATAAGTACAATGACTGCAGTGCCAAAGGCAGGAGGGGAAAAGGAACACAGATTTCAACGGTGTAAAGAGCATGGAAATATTTACTAGGTTTGTACGTTTGCTCTTTTTCTGCCTTTCAGGGTGGTGTTTATTAGGTACAGGAATGGGTTAAGGAGAGACAAGTTGTCTGGAGATATTTGAATCTCCTTGTTTTAGTTGGAATGGGACAAACCTTCAGAAGTGAATAGCACATTACCCAGTAGAAAACACTTTCTTGCAGAGACGATGACAACACCATCCATTTGACATTAACTTTCAACAGTATATCCCTAGAGTATGGATAAAAGGAGTCACCTGAAAAACAGGCTACTTAAGAGGAGGCTGGGGAGGAGAAGTAGAGAACAGATAGAAAAACACACTCAGAGAGGTAGGCACACAGAGGAAGATGGCTAGGCTGGAGTCTGCTGGAGATGGATGCTGACACTTGTTTTGTGGTGTTTTTCAAAGCCCATAAACGGTCAGTTCTGATTGACAAAGGCTTTGCTAACATGATTTCTCCCTTGAGAACACTGCTTCTTTACCAGACTGATAAACAAAAATTTATTGCAAAACAGTTATATGGCCTAGCTGCAACTTCATTCTGATTGATAATCCATCCTTAAGAGCCTGTGTCAATTTAGGTTTCTCTCTGGTGGGGCCACGGAAATAACATGCTGTGACAGTCACAGCAGAAGTTGTCAGCCATGCTCATAAGTACTGAAAGCTCCAGCCAACTTCAAGAGTTATGTGAGGTGGTTGCGTCAGGGCTGGGGTCACTAGAAAGATGCGTCTTTGTCACAAATGCACAATAGGGATTACCACACTGGAGGTAGAAGCAAAAACATTCTTGTGTGCTAGTGAAAGGATTAACTTTTGGAGTGATCTCTTCAACTATTTTCATGAATAGTTTTGGCACAATAATAGGAATGCACAGGAACACATTAATCAAACTTTTTGATGAGAATTTGGGATATTGCCAGTACAGCAAAGGATCAAACTGTCATAAATGAAGAACTGCATTAACTGTTAGGATAAAAGAGGTGTAACAGGTCATGCACTAACGAACTAATGATAACAGTTTCTGGAAAAAGCTGGGAATTCTCCAGTTGGAAATAGCTCAGGAAAGCCTGAAAATGCTGGTCAATACAATATGACTGGGAACCACTCTGCTCGGCAGCTATGAAAAAGATTGTTGTAATCCCAAGGCAGCTATTTCCACTCAAAACAGAAAAGTGTCAGCATCCTTGTAGAGGGCAGGGGCAACTTCTTTTGGAAAACTTTGTACTGTTCTATTCATCCTTGTTTAAAAGAGAGGAATCCAAACTGGGGAAAACGCACAGATGCACTACTCATGCAGTTTTCATGTCATGGTGAGCTGAGCTGAGTTCCACTTGGTCTCACATCGTTTCTTGTGTTCACACAACTGTGTAGTGAAACACAATAAGAGAGTAGCAACAGCTTTTGAGGCAAAGGTTATCCTTATAAGATTTTAGGATGTAGTTTTCAGGAACACATAACACTTGAAGATGTGCTATTTCATTTCTTTTTTAAGAATTTAAATATATTGATAGATTTTTAGCTCCCATTATTTTAGAAGGAATTTCAAGTGGTGAAAAATCTGGTAAAACACCTGAGTTGCCATTGTTAGAAAACTGCTCAGCAATGAAGACCATGGACAAACTGACAAAGAGCTGAACTTCCATCAGCAAACTGAAAGTAGTTGTATTTCCAGAAGTCCCATGTACCTCCCAGGTTTTTTCTTCAGATGGAGATGGAGCACTGGAAAGACCTGAGTAGAGACAACCTCTGGCACTCTGACCATCACTATATTAAGTGTGCCTTTACTAAAATCTGACCCTTCATCTGAGAACAGCCAGAATGGCAACTCCTGGATTTCTTATGAAAACTTGGTGCTCTAATCAACAGTCTGAGTTAATAAAATCATAATTAATCAGTAAACAGGGCTCACATAATATCTTTCTTCATATGACATACAGTAACACATGTACAAATACATCTTATTATACATCACTGAGGCTGAATATTGTAGCACTACAGAAGAGAAAAGTTCAGTAAAATCGTTTCTGCACAGAAGAATGGCAAGGATTTCTGCCCAGGACATTTACACTGTCATTAAGAAAAAATATAAAAGGTTAATGCCCAGATCCACAAAGGAAGTTAAGCATTAAAACTCATTATATTAGCACTGTGGGTGAGAGTTGGATGTTCATGCTCTCTACAGCACATGAAGACCATGTTGTGATACAGCTTGATGTTCTGATGGAGAATAGCAGCCCTCCTTCTCTGAGGATGGTCCCCTGCCCCAGAGGCAACATTTTAATGGCAAACATTTTAATGGCAAGTAGTAACAACCTGTATGAGTAAAACAGTTACTTCTAATGACTTCTTATGTCTTCAAGGAGATAAATATCTACAAAAATTTAAAGATTTTTCTCCCATAAAAGCAAATTCTTAGAGGTAGTCTCCTAATTTCACATTTAAGCTTTTGTCTTTTATTCAGAAGTGGCACGAACCCAACTATTTCTATTTTCTCCGTTTTTTTCTGGTCAGCTGCAATCTGTATTAATAAAGTCTGGACTGTATTTGTAAAGTCTGGAAGATTCTTCCCCCCTAAGAATGGCTTATGTTCCTCAAAGTAGAAGAACACAAAGATTTAGAAGTATGGACATTGCCTTCTAACGTGGCAGTGGGGGATGAATAAGGAGAAAATTAAAGATGGATACTAGTTATATTGAGAAAAAGGTTGTATGTCTTTTTTCCCCACAAAGCTGCTAATGACTCAACTGTTTCCTACTTGAGTTACGGAATAATGCTGTTGCTTTAACACTGATTAGGTAGTAGTATACAACTTGCTTTGTTTAGCCAGGTTGAGTATGTGAATGTGTTCATGGAAAACAAACCACTCCCACAAACTAAATATATGTTTGTAGGGTTGATGTTATCTTACGCTTCATAAACAACGTACCTTGCTAACAAGCACTGACAAGACAAAACAAGCGTCCATGAAAATGTTTGGCCTGGGAAAACTGCTTCTGAATTTAAAAGCTACTAATTGTCACAGCACTGGACACAGATTTTCTGAAGCAGCACCAGCTGCACTTTCAGAGCCACCATTAAGCACCCATGTTAATGACTGAATTTTTCAAGACAGTGCAATTCCATGTAAGCACCTGCAAAAATGCTGAGCTCTGTCAAAAAGCAGGAGATGCTAGCTGTTGGGTAACTGTTGAAAGGCTGGCTGAGGTTTAAAACATAAGCAGAGGTCATTGAAAAATGCAGTCCAGTTTATGGCTTTTAAGCACCTGGAATGGTGGTCCTTTACATGAACATTAGTATGTTTGCATCCAGAATATCTTTCTACTCAGAAACATTTTGTAGGTGTAATGATGGGTGTGTAATGAATAAACAAATGCAGCCTGACTTGTTTGTAGATGATCTGTCAGATTTTTTTCCTCAACTGTTTGTGTTTTTCATTTTTTCAAACTGTAAATTTTTAACATCAGAGAGCTCTGAGATATTAATGTTGAGTCACAGTAAAGTCACCTCATATTCACCGACCCACACAATTTCATTCCTTTAAGCCATTTATTGTAGTACTCAATGGAGAATTCTACACAGCAACTGCACTCCAAGCTAGCAAAAGTTTCAGGTGCTGGACTATATCACGATACCATAGCATAAGTGCCTCCCTGATGATGTAGTTTAAAGCAGAGTTTTCTCTAACACAGGGAGAACTTTGTTTCAGAGCCCTCTCCCAGTCACTCCAGTAGATATTAAGCATGGTAGTGTAAGCCTACGGCATGCCTGAGACAGAGCTAGAGCTACTGTATAAACAATAGTAACAGTAATGCTATATGTTAGATATAACACCTGGTACTGTAGCAGGCCTATTCCCGTTTTGTACATGCAGCCCAACCAGGCTGTTGTAATCTGAGAAGAAACATCTGGTTCATAAGCTTTTTCTTTTTCTTTCCTAAACTGGAAAAATAAAATAAAATAAAATCTAACCTCCAAAATCCCACCCCTTCAAAAGCACAAGGAAATGTCCAATAATTATCTGTCTTTTTTAAAATTAGCAAATTATTACTTGGTTGTGATTAAGCTCATTTCAAACCTGTTCTTCAGGAAATGCCACTATTAAATTCCAAGCAATTCTTCAGGCAAACCCACTTAACATACAATAATAGAAAAATACATTTGTTCCAGGTGCTTTCTTGGCAGAACCTGACATTTGAATCTGTTTATTCTTTCCACTGTCTCCCACCCAAACCTCCTTCAGATTTTGTTAATCTATAATCATCCAGGTTGTCCGGCCCCTTTCTCATGCAAGAGGTGACTAGGGAGGGAAGGAGTTTTAATGAAAGGAACATGGATCAGAGCCACAAAATGAATCGAAATATGGCCTTTGTTTTCTTATTTTGCAGTTGACCCACATGTATTGTAAAACAGACTCTTCCATAACCATTATCTCACTAAAAAGATACTTAGTCTCAAATATTCTGCATGTTTTTCATGGAATTTATTCTTTTACGTGTTTATTTTGCTTGTTTATTAACTGACATTGTGCAAGGGATTGTATAAAGCACAAAGGAGAACATGCTATTTTCTTCGAAGGTCTTACAGTCTAAGTAGGCAGGCAAAGAGCAAAAACCAGTGCTGCAGCCCAGACGATGCTGGAAATTATGGCCACAGTTTTGAAAGTAACTTAGACTTCTGTGTATTTAAAAAACAAAGAAACAAAACAAAACAAAAAATAACAAAACCAAAAAAACCCAGTTGTATTGTATTTGGAGATGTAAGGTTACAGCGAGGTGCTGAAAATTAGATGCATATAAGAAATCTCAAGCTTGACCGTTAAAGACAATTGTGCCCCAAGTGTCTGATCACTTTTAAAAGCTTAATACTGGAATTTTTTATTGCTTAGTACATTTCTTTAGCTTCATTTGTCCCTTTTTTTTTCTTTTTTTTTTTTTTCACTTCTGAGTTTGAAGAGGACTTAGTCAAGCGCCAGAGTCCATTAAAAAGGGACTTGTTACAGAACACAAGAGCAAACCAATGGAGAGACTTAGAGAGGAGAATAACATGATTTAATCAATCATAGGCCTAGGATTTTACACATGGCTAATAGTTCAGATCTCAAAGGATGAGCCACAGGCCTTGTCCCTTATCTGCTATGTATTTTATTCTTTTTCTAACTTCATTTACCACTTAATCACTTCAGTGCAACCTCTCTTTCCAGGTTACATTTGTATCAGATTAGGACATCTGCTTCGTATTCACAGTAGATTTTTATTAATAATGAACTTTCCAGAAATGAATTCAAGGCAATAAGGTAATTGTATCTGGAAAGAAAATATAGTGCATCTTCCTTCTGTTTTTCATTTAATTAATTTGTACGGTAGACAAAATCTTTTGTGTGAAAAAAAAAAACGCACACCAAAAAAACCTCCTTCCATAGTTGTGCATGACTAACACAGGCAAAGCTTTGCTCTACAAAAGCAGCAACAATAGAAATCACTATTCATGCTTTCAACCCTGAGAGCACTACACAAACATACCACATCTATTTCTTTACAACGGAGATGTGACTCTCCTGTTCTGCATGACAACCAAAAAACCACTGGACTTAAGATAGCGTAAGGGAACAATGTAGAAGAAAGTACATTTTTAATCACATTTTTCCTTTGCTTGTTTAAAAAATATTTTCAGCTCCAAAAAACAAATGAATATTTAAGGAGAGATCTATCTCCCATAGAGCTCTAAATGCCCTCATCTGTAATAAGTTGTTGTAGTGTTCACCCTGGTCTTCCAGAGACAGGCCTCTCAAAATCTCAAATCAAAGAAACAAGCATTCTGACAGATAATTTTCAGATCTCCATCCTGTGCAACATGTTTTAAAAAAGCTATTTTGCAGTTTAAGTGGAAACTGTTCCATACTTTGAAAAAACCTGCGATCGTTATGCCTGAAAAGTGATTTACTGCTTCAAAGAACAGTTCTCTCCTTAATCCTTTACAAGAAAACATGTTTTCAGGGCTAGAGCTACTTAGAAATGTATTATGTACACTCACAGGTCATCTGTCTACAGACAAGCCAGGTATTATTCTTCACAGCAGAAAAAGCCCAGAATTTAAACCTAGATTCCTAAATAAAATACTCATATTTGTCTGCTTGTAGTAATTATTTTCTTTCTTGAAGGGCTGACCAGGCAACAGTAACTACTGACTTTTTAAAAGCTCTGGCCTTCTTCATTTAGTAACCCTGCTATAAAATTAGAAAGCTAACTTTAGATACCCGGGTTGGAAAAAGTTGATGGCCTGTAAATGTGGTTACATGACAGACAGTGCAATTAAAGTTCCAAGGAAATATTTGGTACATTATACATACATCTATCTATCTATCTCGTTATGCAGACACACCCATACATCCCTGACTACTCACCCCAACATGAAATTAGCACCAGGACCATGAAATACATCTGTCTTCATTTAACTTTGTCCCATTCTTTCTGAATGAAGTTAGATACCTAAACATACTTCTTGTCTATCTACATGCCTTGAAACTGGAAAATCAATGATATGTAATGCTATTCAGCCCATCCCTGGTTACCTCACTGAGAAGCTCTCCACCCATGTTGGCACTATTTTTTCAAGACAGGAAGCACAAAACTGTGACCACACAGGGTAAAGGTGGTACTCCAACAAAGCCACAAGCACTCTAAATTTAAGTCTGCCATAAAAGCTTTGAAAATGATGACACACAAAGAAGGAGAAACTATGGGGAATGGAGCACCTTAATTTTGCAAAACCACAATGATCCACCCAGCACTTTTAGAGCTTTGAGCTCTGAGGCACGAATTAACCACAGGCAGAGTGTTTAATCTACTAAACACAGGCACTCATTCTTTGTAACTCTGCAAATGCCGAAAAAGGGGTGAATGTGCCTTACAAATATAAAATGGACTCTCAACAAATCTATGTCCATTTAAAAAAATCCTCCACTCACAGTCCAGTAACCAAGGCACCTGCTTCAGCATATGTCTGGGATTCCCAAAGGTGAATAGATGACCCCTCAATCTCAAATGCAAAATTCAAGATGCCTGACTTAGCCCAGAGTACCCTTGTTCTGCAAAAGAGTGCTCTGTATTACTTCATCTTGTGCTTGGGTCCCCCCAAAAGACGGATCTGAGAAAAGCAGCCAGTGTGAAAATCTTGTCCTGGTTAGTTTGTGATTTCAAAACTCTTGTGGGTTGGTCATGTTCCACAAAAAGGTGCTGACATTGTATTTAACTGCGACTGTAATTAAATCAATTTATTGCATCACACATTGTTCATTTGTATTCATTACTCAATTATTTTATTAAAGTGTTCTTTAGATTTCTCTTTCACTTGAATAACACTCTTTAAAGGACAAGCAAGTGGTATGAGGTGCCTTCTGAAACATTACGCTATCCAGAGCTAGTGGTGAGTAGAGAACTGTTATGTACATTAAGCAAAGCTCTTCCCTGAAATACAGAAATGCTGACTAGTGTTTCCTCTGAAAGTATGTTTTGGGGGAAACTTCATGTGCTTGTGAATGTAAATATCAAATTAAACTGAAAATAAAACCCTACTCTCTGAACTCTACTTCCCCTCAATTAGTCATAGAGTAATCATTGCTATCTTTGGGAACAACAGTGTTTCAGGTCTTGGTGGTAGTGTTCGTTGTTTTTTTTTTTGTTTTTTTTTTTTCTCCACGTGCTCAAAAGGATGAAATTGTAGGAGATGGAATACACGAGTAGAGTAAATTCAAATGGAAACAAAATATGTGGCATAGCCAAGGCATAGTCTACAGCCATTTGCAGGTTACTGCACTTACTCTTACAGTCAGAATATGCCAAGGAGCCTGAGGCATGTCTTTGGTGAAAAATGCTCTTTGGTGTTGTATGAAGTATTGAAAAAAAATCTCAGCCTAGAATTGTTCTAAAATTTGTTACAAACAGCAGTTTTGTGTCCCTGGCAAGTCTGAATCCCAAATTTGAGGTGACTTCAGTAGCACCCACCATGAGCAGCTTCAGGCTGGGATGTAGAGCTGCCCTGCGCCCCCCAAAAGAGCAGGAGGCTCTTCCAGGGATGCAACTTCAATGCAACTTGGAGCCAGAGCACTGGTCTCGTCTTTCCATATGCTGCACCCTCTGCCTCTGGCAAACTATTGGGTGTAGTTCAGCTGCCACAACTCCACAGTACCTCCTCTGTTGAGCTTTTCCTTCCCTGTACTCACCCCAGCCACAGCACAGAGATGTCTTGGTCCCCATCCTGCAAGGCAGGACCCCAATCTGTTGTGTGAGTGAGGCTCTGCTGGGTGAGTCAGCTGCTGAGGATGACTACAGTGCTGGCTGTGCCTGGGGATGTTTAGCAGTGAGGTAGGAGAAGCAAGACAGCGAAGCAGAGCAGCTACACCCATGGCACCAGGCCACGGGGAGGGAAAGAGGAGGAGGCACTGTGCAGCGCAGGTGCAAACTATGGCTTTGCACACCTGCTTGCATGAAGCAGGAGCCAGACACATGAATCTAGCCTGGCTTGCTATTGAACATGACTGGCCAGGCAGGAGAGAAATTCCACTGCATACTGAACAGGTGCACCAAGTGCCTGAAAAGCAAATGATAATTTTTAAAAGTGTTTTTTTTTTTCTTTCTTTTCTTTCAGTGAGAGTCAGTTACATTCCTCTGATATGTCCAACTTTGTTTTCAACACTGTTTGCTTTATAGACACTGAACCATACAGACTGTACATACAGACTGTAACCATACAGAAAACAAAACTCTAGTAGGCATCACAGAAAAAGAATTTGAGGATTTCATTCCTACTCTCTCTATCTGCTCTAAACATTTTCCTCAACAATTGTTACCTTTCTACTGAAATAAGCAAGAAAAACTCTACTCCAAAAGTCTAAACGTAATTCCTGTGTGTACACGCAAGTGCAAACATTTTAAAGTGAATGACTTCCAGAAATTATGTTTATTATTGGCATGTGATGTTACTCCGTCTGTCACTGACAACATAAGCAGGAACTCTAATCCATTACAATCTGAAGAAATACCAATTTACTCAAATTATTTCAAAATGATCAGTAAAATACCATTCTTCATGCAAATGATATTGGGGGTGGGGATGAGGGGAAGGAAGGGCACAACACCTACCATTCAGTAGTCAAGAAGGTTAAAGCAATCTTATGGTTGCAATCAGCCCACTACACTTATGGGACCTGCCAAGATGTAGAGGAAAAACTAAGAAACTGAGCCCAACTCTGCAGGAACCAGAGATAAGCTTCTGAAAAGATGAAAAGGAGCATGGACAGGGCTCCCACTGTGAAGACAGTCTCTGCTTGAGGCCATAAAGAGAGATGATGGCTTATTTTGTTCATATTCAGATTTGGGACACTGTTGTTTGTTTAAGATATTTTGCTTCCCCAGGAGCGTCTTGTGACAGGAGCAGGTTTGTATTCCACAGGGATGCCACAGAAAGGTGATCTACCAGAAGTGCTTCTCTTGGCCCTGGAGGCTTTCCAGGGGAGTGACCGTCTGCTCTGCCTTGAAGACTGACTTCGCAGGATGAGGGAAGAAGGAACTGCAGGTGTTAGAGGGCAGATTGCCCAGCCTTAAAAAGAGATTTCCAGTATGGAAATGTTGTGAATGGCCTGACTTTCCTGGTTGTTAAATGAAGGGGAATATACAAATAGGCAGGCACACTCACACAGATGTTCTTAAGGAAACCTTTACATACCCCCTTCTTTCTTCTAAAAACACATTTCCACTCTTCACTTTTCAATTATGGAAAAGTTCTCATTACTGTGACCTCAATAAAGAATTATATTCTGAGACCAAAATGCTGACTCCTCTATGGTGGCCAGGGGTAGCTGAATCTCATGTATCATCCTAGAGATGGGCTGTTTTTCCTCTGTGCTCTTTCTAAAGGCAGGGTATACCATTAAGAGGCATGTCTGCAGGCATAAGGGCAATAATCTGACTGGAGCCAGTCAGTCCATAACCTTAAGTGCACCATTTCAAAACCACACCTCAAGCCTTGCCCTCGTTCTTACTCCACCCTCTGCAGAACAAATCACACCACTCCATTTTCATAACTGTGTGAGGCTACTTGCCTGCTTTGGCTATGATGCTGTCAGCAGCTTTCTGGAGAATGGAGTTAGATGTTGTGGGATACCTTTATGACAAAAACCTTTCTTCTGGCTTTTCTTTTAGCATTACCTTGAGTGCCTGTCTTTGCTTTTCACATTTCCCTTTCATAGTCTGACAGCACGTCTGAATGAGTTTGGATGGAGTTTATCAAGAACGGCATTATGACTAACATATCTTCATGGGTCACAGAACAACTTATATCAATACAGCTAATTAGCTCTTTTTCTCTGGTACTTTTTTACATGAAGTATTTATTCAGTTTTCTTATCTACTGGAATTCATGATGTGCAGACAAAGATATACCACAAAGAGATGTGTTACGAAAACCACACACCACTGATATTTGTTTAAAAAATTCAAAATTAATTTCTCCTAAAGGATAAAAGGCAGAGAGAGAAAACTGAAATAAGATAAAGAAAAGGCAGACTGAAAGTCAGAGCAATGCTTTAACCAACATCTGGATCTGGCAACTCACTCTACAGATGCAGTTCGCTGAATTCTTGGTTACATTACTGGCATTTTAGACTGACTGCTGTCCCGGCAGCTGCAGCCTGCCTGATTGGACACATTTACCTGCCAAGTAAATCCCTATCAGCCCTTAAAGCACTGGGCAAGTGCTGGAGCTGCGCTGTGCTCTGTACCAGCCCCTCCAGGTTGCTGGCAGTGGGCAGTGAGCCACAGCCATACCTTGTGGCAGGACTGGAGAGTTGGAAGGCTACCTAGCTCATCCCTGGCCCAAGGCAGGTCAGCTGCATCCTTGTTCTTCCTGGTAAATATTTATTAAGCCCATTCTTAAAGATCTCTACAACCCTCCAGGAAATCTAGTCCAAGGCTTCATTTTCTCTGTTATTACAAAGTGAATACTATTTTAGCTGCATATTACTTGCTCTTGTTTATCTTATCTAGCATGTAAATGGAGAACAGAATATCCTGCTATTTTTTCCTTTTGGATCTCTTTTATGTACTTATGGTGTCATGCTTGTCCCTCAGTCTTCCCCTTTGCACACTAAATTATCAAAGATGAGTCCATATTATTTTGTAGGCCATTTCTCTGAGACCTTTAATCATTCCCTCTGCTCCGCTCTGCTTTCTCTAATACTGAAAACTCTAGATGCTGAAAACTGTGATATCCAGAACAACAATCAAATCCTGACCCAAGAATTTTAGAAGGCTAGAAAAAAATAGAGTGGAAGAAGTGAAAAGCACAATATTGCTGACTTCATATTCAGCCTGGATCCAGTATATCACTTGCAAACATTTCTCTGCAGAATTGCTGTCCTTTTAATACATGCCCATTCCCATGCCTTCAGCTGATTACTGCTTTCTAAGAGTAGTTTCTGGCATTTTTTGTTGAAATGCATCCTGTTTTGTCAACTCATTTCTCTAACTTGTCAAGATCAATTTTAATTTCAGTCCTTCAGAACACTTGCAATCCCTCCCAAATTGTCATTTGCAAATTCACAGAACATGTTCTCCTCCTTCCATCACCAAGATCATTAATGCAAATATTGCACAGTACAAGACCTCTTTGGAGCTCCCACTAGATACAAATTTTCACCTATATTGCCAGCCACCCCTTACTGGATGCCTCCATGCCACATTTCCTTTCCCACATTTATGAAACAACCTGCAGGACAGAGGCAAAATACCTTACTTATACCCATACTTGTCCTCCAGGTACCAAATGTTGCAGCTGGCATTAGGCCTGATGAGTTAAAACCTAGGACTGAAAACCACTACTGCCTGCTGTCACTGCTTTCAGATGCTGCCCTTTGAGGAGCTCAGCCAAACCAGAAAAGCAGTACACTGCAAAGCAAATTTGAGAAGGAACATATGAAATCAAGGCAGATTCTACCTTTACACTGGTTTTGGATTGCACACAAGGGACCAAAATTCTGCCCTCAGCAGACAGCTGTGTGCATTTCCCATTGTTATTGGTGGGAATATTTCAGGGATTAATTTGGACATGTGCACATGCTTTCTTTCTCGTGATCTCTATGATATAGAGAACTGATACAATCCTGAAAAGCTCATTACCCAGCAGCCGGAGCCATTGAGCTCCAATTGCTGTGGAACAAGGATGCTCCTTGTTGCCGGTTGGCTTATGTGGTCCTTCATCTATCACAGTTGCAATTTGAAATTTCATTACAAAATGAAAAAAATACCATTCTTAAGAAACTCCCTGCATTAAAATACTGTAAACATTTTATTCAGATTTTCTTCAGTAGTATATGTTTTACTTTTCAGTACAAACAAGACTTCTGCTGATTTCATAAGAGGTTTTGCCAGAGGAAGGACTAATGCCATATCCAGACCTTGTAAATAAAAACCTACTATTTTTCTCTTTCCCTGGCTTGCCATTTATCTCAGTAGAATTCCCACCTGCTTCTTCCAGGTGCTGCCAACACAGATTCATAGGAGCTCTATTACCTTTTAAAGTGCCAGTTAACGTCATTCTAAAAAGCTGCTTGTTTTTATCTTACTACCATCAGTCGAAAAAAAGCATCACTTTTCATCACATTTCAGCAGCTCACTAAATCTTATTAAAATACATGTGTGCAAAATAGGTAAATTAACTCCACAAATCCTCTGTGACAGTGTCCAGCCTGACAGCATTTTTTTTTTTTTCTTCTTTTCTTTTAGTAGCGAGCTACCAGACTGGTGAGAATGGATACATAAGTGCCTCTCTTTCTCCTTTTTTTCTCCCAGCTTCATTTAATTTGAGACTTTACTAATTCATGCAAAAGAGATTCAGTTCTTCACTCCCTAAATCAGGGTGACTCTACTGATGTTTTCCCTTACAATAGCTCAAACAGTGTAAAATCAAAGCCCCAGACTTGACTATTTTTAGGCTAAGTATTTCTGTTAAACCTAGCTAATAAGTTTGAGTGTTTTTAGTAATTTCACTTTTTTTTTTTCCATTTTTCTTACATATAGATAAGTATTGCATATGTGTCAGCTAGTAGAACCTTCACAAAAAGCAGCTTGTGTGCCTCTAGCTTGCAAAGAAAAATAAGAACCACTGATTCTCAAAGCAGCAGTTCTGATAAGAGGAACTGATTAACTGAAATACAGATGGAATAAAAGACTACCAGCTGCCTTCCTGTTTTAATTTTTGTGGTCAATTCTGAGAGCCTGTATCTCTCATTTATGCATATACACACATTTGAATCATAGCCGCAGAGTGAACAGGGTGTACATGAACATTATTAATTTGATAAAACAAAACAAAACATGAAAAGAAAAATAATTCCTTCTGTTATTTTTAAAGGGACCTTTATCTTTTGTTTGAACTTCAAACAGAGCTAATGCCAAGTAACCCAGTCTTAATTTACCATGAAAGGCACTAATATCCAATCCTTCACAAAATCATCCACAATCAGGATCCTCTTCAGGATCTTTGACACAATCAGCTGAGATTTTTTGTTGCTCTTTGCTACTTGCAAATATGCTTTGCCATCAATTATTCATTCCGTGCCCCCCACATCCACTGCCTTTCCTCATTATCTCTAGAAGGAATCAAGATGAAAAACATAATTGCCGCAAATTGGTTAATTTATAACTGTCATTCTCTTCTGTGACTCCATTGAGCAAAAAGGAGTCACCCATCACTGCATTACTCAGACCATTCATAATTTCTCAAACATTATTACTACCTAGCACTTGATCACTTAATTTTCAGGCTTATCAGGATAGGAGTGTAAAAACTGGGGAGTGAGAGGGGCACCTGGTTTTAGTCCTAGCACGAGTGCCGGTATCATGACAGAAAATCTCCTGGATCCTGTGACTTGGTCATGATATTGCCCAGCGTCCCACTTGCATTGGCATTGCATCCAGCTCCTCCACCAGCTCCTGCCTGGTCTAGGGACTTTCCTCCAGGAATAGGTGTTAGTTTAGGGAAGTGGGGAAATGGATCTCCACCATGTAGATGCTTCTATCCATAACTACATTGTGACAGGTCTGCATTGTCTACTTGTATTCCTCTCACTGTCTATGCTTTGATTTGCATAACTGCTTAGCTACCTGCTAGATAAAGACAAGAGGATGCCTTGTTGTGAAAATTATTTTTTGTGAAGAAACATGGTGGCACAGAATGGAATACCATGAAGAATACCCTATATAATATTTCACTTTTATGGAAACTAGATTTTTTTTTTTTTATATGCCTAGAGGTTTAGGCCACTAGGAGGTTTTGGCCAGAATGTAACATTTGTCTTGAATTTTATATATATGTATGTGTGTATATATATATATATATATATGCATACAAGCAATGACAACATCAAAACGTGTATACTTATGTAATTTTAAATCTAGTAAGGAATTTGACATAAAACTAGGGAATCTTTGTCATTTGTGCCAATCCTCTGACAGAGGAGAAAAAGACCACAACTGACGGCAACCCTCTGCAAGCTGCTTCTGAAAGAGTACCCAGCAAAGTGGAAACTGAGGATAAGTAAGAAATCTGTGGCTGGATAAAATATCAAGTACTTTATGGATAAGCCCTAAGCTCGTTTGAGGGAACGAACACCTCTCCTACTACAGGAGTGCAACTGTCCATTATTTTTTTTCATCTTTATCTCCCTAATGCAAGTAAGATTATAGACTAAACTTCACAGTCTTTCCTTAGGTGGCAAATTAGGCACCTCATGTTTCAAGCTATTCTCTGTGTTGTGTCCAGCTCAGAAAGACCTTTCCTCATAGCTTCTGTGGGTGGGTGGGTATAATCTAGTAAGAAGATGAGAAAAACAGGCTCAGGCTTGCCATGCTGTTTAAATTTCAAGTGTAATTGTATCTGGTTGCCAAGACGCATGTAGCTTTTTTAAAACTGTAGACAGAGACTGGCTGCTCAAACAGTAGCTGCAGAAACCTGCTGACAATTTTATCTGGTGACAGCAGCTAATTTCAAAGATTAGTCACTGCTATTGAGAATATTCATTGAGAACTCATTCTTTCTGCTTGCAGGTTACAAAGGTTTACTGACAGTCCCGCTAACCTAAACAAATTGGGGTTCTTCTAACCAGCCAGTTGTAGCAGTTTCTTAAAGTCTTCTGGACCCAATTTACCACCAACTTCTTTTAGCTGCAACAAGCTGCAGAAAGGCATACAATTCATTTAAGACTGATTTTAGCCAAACAAACTAAGGAAGAGCTACATCACACTCTTTCCATTCAGTTTTAATTAGGCTGCATAAAAATGTTTCTAAACATATTTAACTTGTATCCAGTGGCATAATGTTCAAGGCTTAAAATTTTAATTTGTGGGTTTGGGTGGGTGCCTGATAGTTCTAATGTTTAATGAATCTGTCCTCACTTGGCAATTTGCCATTAGTGATCATAGGGTTTGTGCATGCCCCTAGGTATTTATATCTGTAAAACTGATAGTGTGTGAAATGTCGTATATTTGACAAAACATGGCTGTTTTATTTTCTTCTGAAATTACATAATTACTCCTGCAGGGTATGTGGTCAGTTGAAGATTTGCAATTTTTCATATTAAAGAGTTCTATATATTATTTCTGACAATCAATGTTTTATTTTTGTGAAAGATTCAGCGTCTGTTTAGTTAGTGGCTATATTTTGTTTAAGTCTTTCACTGGAAGCTCTCTGAGACAGGGGCTATCTTTATGTTGTAACACAATTGAAACAATAACAAAAAAAAACAAACAAAAAAACAAAACTCTGAAAAAATGAGATTTTCCATTAATTTTGCAGACGGTTTGGGTTTGCTAAAAATACACAGAGAAATTAAAGCAAAGTGGCACAGAAGCTAGTAAGAGTAAACATATGAAAAACGCTCAGTCTAAGTCCAAAATGAAAGGAACAAGAGGCAAAAAACAGCTTAGAGATGTTAACTAAAAAAACCAACAACAACAACAACAAAAAACAACTCTTTGTTATCCAAGCAGGTCTTTTAAAATATTTTTCTTTTTCCTTACCGATACTATCAATGACACATTTATGTAAAATTGTCTCTCATTTGCCAGTAACTACTTAAAAACAGAAGTACTAAAAAAATAGGCAGAAGAGTAAAATCACGAAGGCATGCATACATGAAAATAAAACTAATCCAAAGTCCTTTGGATATAGTCTGAGGGTTCAATGGTGGGACAACGATAAGTCTTTTGAAGGCCTCCCAGTCCAGCTATGGTTAAGAACAATGGTGTTGTCAATCCCTCTGTACTGCTCTGCCTTTTGTGAGACAGGCCACCATAAAAATTCAAATAACCCACATTTTCAGTGTCTGCCCAGGCTCATCCAGACATTAAAGAAAACTTACTCAGGTCCTTTCTAACACAGTAGCACTGTCAAGTGTAGCAGATCTAAGAGTTATTCTTATTTTGCATATTAAACTGTCTCCCACTTACTATCTAAAACAGGAAAGTTATTGCCAGTATTTAAAGTTACGTGTTTTCTTTTTTTTTCTTTTTTTTTTTTGAATTTAACAAGTCAATGCACCTACCTCTACCAGGAGAACCTGGAGCACCATGTAAGAGCCTCATTTTTTTTAAATGTTGATGTTCACACTCCTATCAGTTCTTACCAGCTGCTGCTTTTTCCATTGATTCCTAATCATATGATCCACTTAGAGTGTAGTGCCTCCAAAGCCACTTGGCAGTTGGGCCTTATTACATATTTTTTCAGTTGTCAGGTCAAAATGCAGGAAGCTACTAGAGAGTTAGCTTGAACTGGATACACACACAAATAATACTGCTAAAAAGTGCTTCCTCTTGGAATTACTTGTGTCTGTTGCCACTGTTTTCTAGGTAGTTTGCAGTGTGAACTTTCTCAAATGAAGCCTCCTTCCAAAGCCAGGCTATGTACAGAAGCTGGCAGAGTCCTTGCAGATGACTCAGGACGGAGCACACACAATTGTGTATATCACATCTATACAAACGAACTTCAGCTACTTGCTAGCTAACCAACCTGCCTGCATCCATCTCGACTGTATTTCCCAAAGAAGAGAAAAACTTAGAGGGCAGGATCTTCGCATCTGTTTCACCCTGAAACAAGTACATTAGTACAACTGCCAGAGTGCCACAACTTTGGTGTGTAAACTCTGTGCATTGAGCATGGCCCCAGCTCACTTCCTTTGTGGCTCTGGCTCACCGGCACGCAGTGCCTGACCCCTCTGCAACTGGGTGATGGCTGTCTGTCTCCTTTGGGACAGGATTAGGCAACCACAGGTGGCACCACCTGCTGCAAAGCTCTCCGACTGGGTTTACTCCACTAATGACTCCTAGACATTTTAGAGCCAGCTCAGTTGCTGAAGGGGAAGTGCCCGAGGGGACAATGAGCTCCTTGTAGCTGTTCAGCAGTATCACAGACTTCCTCATTGACTGGCATTCGGCATAGCTTGTTGGGCTGGATGCAAATGGTGTGAGCAGTTGGCTGTGCCTCTCCAGAAAGGTGGCAGGAAGAGTTACATGTTTATGCTGATCTGTAAGACAGATATTTTTTAAGAGCTTCTTTCTCCTACATTTTTCACCTCCATAGCTCTCATTCTCCAAGGATCCTCTATCCATCTGGCTGAAGGATGCTCAAGAGCCTAGCAGTCTTTTTTAGAGGTCAGATTGAGGGAGGACTGCTGCCTCATGTGAAGTTTCAGCTACAGGGACTAAGCCCACTAAGCTCACCACAAAAGTCTTAAGCCAAGTGCTGGAGACACCTGGACTAAGCACCAGTCATTTCTGTCCCAATCACTCTGACTTTTAAATCATATAATAAACATGATTTGGATTGCTCATTGTCCTTTTTTTCAGAGATTGTTACAGCTGCTTGTTTGATCCAGAAAGAATTTTTGCCTCCTTTCAGCCAAAATCTGACTTTTTTTTACTTTTAGTAGCTGCTCCCCATCCCAAAAGAAAAAACAACAACAAAAAAAAACCCAACAAACACCAACCACCACCACCACCACAAAAAACAACTGAATGAACAAACAAAAAACCCAAGTAGCATTGTGAAGAATATCACAGACTTCTAGGTAGACAACAAAAACTGAATCCTTTCATATCGATTCTTCTGAGCTTCCCTACCAGAACATGTTTAATTCCTTGAAATCACTAGCAACATTAATCAGACCAGTGCTGATAACATATTTTCCTATGGAGAAAATGGCTTTTATAGGAGTTTCGTTTGATAAGATGGAGATAGACTGCAGGGACATGGTGGCTTCAGATAAAGTTTTGAAAAATCTATGTAGACTTTTTGATCAACTTGCTTACTGTATGGCTTGACACCCTGTCTAGGGTGTCTGTCTACAGCTGCCCTCCTCCTGGCTAAATCTGCTGTACCTTTTCATAGAATCATAAAATGGCTCAGGTTGGAAGGGACCTTAAAGATCATACTGCTGCCTCTTTTCTTAAATGTTGTTTGAAAATTTCCATTCAATAAAACAATAGACATTTTTGACTTTTTGTTATGATCTGCAGTAATTCCCCCCCCCCCCCCATTTTTTTTTCCCATGACAGAAACCTGCAGCTTCTGCATCACTCTGCTTTTGACCTAGTTCAAAAGTTTCTTTGTGTCAGCTTTTCTTGTGGTCCCACATTACAGTTTCTCCTTGGAGATTTTTGGCTTAAATTTTAATCCAAAGTTCTCTGTCCCCAGGATACTTCACTTAGCTTCAGTATTTAGAAAAGTTGAAGATTCTCCCTGAATTCTATGGTTCACAGAAGCTAAAATATAGATTGTGAGTTTAACAAATTTGTTGTAATGTCTCCACTGAAGTCAATATTCCAAATTTATTAATTTATTCTGAATAAATTTGGCCTCTTTATGTATGACATCCTTCCTCTTAAGCAAATTCAAGTATTTGAGTTAGGCTTTTACTTAGACCAACACAAAGGTGATGGGGATCATTTTGTCCAATACCTATCAGGTATTTATTTTTGTTTCTACTGTATCCACCTGGATACCTTGCAGAACAGTGACCCATTTTGGGCACTGGAAATGGGCTGTGGAAGTTGTATAATATTAAAAGCCCTGGAGACAGTTTGACTGCTTGAACAGGGCTCGGAGATACTGATAACAGACCCAAAAAGGGAAAATTACTGGTGTTTCTAGGCTCCTTATGTTTTCTCAGGAAAAAAAGGATTGAAAACATCAAGGCTTTTTGTCAGATCATAATTTCACCTAAGCTAAATAATCATGTGCAAGATGAATGTAGGAGAATGAACATATATAAACAGGCATGCTTAGCATCATGGCTTGAAAGATTCCTTCAGTACGTTCACAAAAGTACATGCAGACAGAAAAACATGCACACAGAGACATACGTGCATATGCACACACATGCTTCCTCACGCTCTGATTGTCAGGCACATTTTTTGAGGTTTTATGAATCTCAGAAAATTTTACAAAATCAAATGAGAATAATTGATATGCTCGCTTTCTGAATCAACATGCTTTCCATGCCAAGTGCCTACAATGAGGAGGAGGATATGAGAAGAAAAAATTGTAGAGAAGAGGCAGCGAAGGCTCCAGTACTACTACATTACTTTAAAATACTTCTGTGCAAATTAGACCAAAACAAACAAACAAACAAAAAACAGTAAATACACTGGAATCAGGATTACTTGTTAAAAAAAGTTAATTGTTACATAACTTCTGAAGAGTGGTTGCATGTTTGCGTCTCTCATAAACTTCTCTGACATAAAATAACTAGTGGTCCTGGAGTATTTCAGTTTAGTAAAGAAGTTTCACTGCTGAGCACAGCTTGTTTTCTCCTCTTTTTTTTCATCCCTCCCCCCTCTTTCTTTTTCAGTCTGATGATAGGATAAAAACTCAGTGATTAGCTTCATTGCCAGCAACAAGCCTGATTCTTTAATGTAGCTGCTCTGCTCCTTAGCTTTGTTTTCATTCTTATTTGCATTGTGCAGCAGATGACTAAGAGATAGTCAAAAGATCAAAGGTTTCCTTTGATGGTTTATATCATGGATCCCTGCTGTATTAAAAAGGATCTCAGGTCAGGACATTCTTGTTCACACACAGATCTGAACAAGGGGCTACACATGGTGATCAAACTGGATGAAGGCTGAACACATCCATCAAAGGGCTGACCACATTGGCCCAAACAGAAGAGGAGGTTCTACCTCCATAACCATGACATTAACAAGTGACAGATGTCTCCCCGTGGCCGCTGCTTTGATGTGCCAGGACTAAGGAGAACCAGAGAACATGGAAAGGTTATACATTCTGCATTACTCTAGAACTGTTTTATAAAAATATATATATTATATATATATATAATTTTGCAATGAACCATTTCTACAATCAAAGGGTTTTTGTTCGTTACAGAAGAACACATAGGCCAATCTTGCATAACCAATCCATATCTGGGTCAAGTCACAATATGTATCTCTTACAGAGTGCTTTTAATACTGCAAACATTTAATAGACAATAATAAGCTAGTTATTGCAGAACCTCTGTGAAGTAAATTCACAGAAGGGAAATATTAGAACAGAAGGAAGGGCTAGTCTACTGAAACTGGTCTGATTTAGCTTGTCTGCTTCCATATTTAAAACACTTGGCAGTAGGCTAAAATAATTTTGTGTGTTTGAGTTTGTGAGAGAGTGAGATCACATTTTTTGTACCAGTTAGGATCTATCAGAGTTAGAATCTATCAGCCAGGCTGCTTCTGCAGCTGGCCTGTCAAAGCCCCCTCATTAAGCATGACACTTATTTAATGACTCTCCGCACTCCTCTCCTGCTAGGTGTCTCATCAGCCTGCAGAACAGAGCGATGGCCTCTTTCCTCTGTGACTCATATGCCAGATATAGCAGCCTTCCCAGATTTAGAAACCACTGCCCAGTTGTATCTTGGTTGCAATTTAATGGAGCAGGGTGAAACTGCAGCCTGAACAGTGTCAAGAGGCCAAGGAAATCAGATGCAGAAGAGATACCTACCCAGTGCTAGGTATGGTTGTTTCCCTACCCTGTAGCCCAGAGCAACATGACCTCCAGAACATGAATAGCATGCTGCTGGGTTTCCCGTTGCATCAATGAAAGATGCTTTCTCCTGCACTGAAGACATACTTACACAGAGGGGCTGCCCAAACAACCTACACCACTTTCTTAAGTAAAATAGAAAAAGCAAAATCAAACCCCTACTCTGTATGCCAGGCAACTTTTGTTTACATTAGGGCTTTTGCCAGGGTAAATGCTGTCAAAAATAATCTTGCACCTCTAAAGAACATTAATCTGTCATTGAAAACTTGCCCCAAATTTTACAGACCATTTCCAGCTGCCATTATGTGCAGCAGCAGTCTGACTGACAAACATCTCAAGTAGGATTCTGCTCTGAAAATACCATATGAAGCTAGGCTTCTAACTTGAAATAAATGTAGAAGCCGCCTCCTTTGTGTTAGTGAGGCTTCTTTCTCAAAGCAGTGGAGAGAAATAGCACTTCCAAAAAACAGTCCATTTTGCCTAGCCTTATAACCATGTTATAATGCTATGGAAGAAACCCTGTGGACAAATTTAGCTTGGAGATTTAGACATCAAAAGTTAAGCAAACTGAATCCCACTGTAACATGGTACAGCTTTCCACTGTGTAGCTGATGTCAAAGCTGGGATTTTGGAAGGAATCTTGGCTCATGTTTTTTTATTTTTTATTTTATTTTATTTTATTTTATTATTTTATTTTATTTTTCTATCATTTTTTTTCATCAGATCATCCTAAATTGGTCTCATCTGAAATTCACTGGGCTGGTTTCATGTTTCTGGTGCTATGCCTGTTACAATATCTTTGAGATGGCTTCTTCAACTGTACTACATTCTGAACCTTTAAAGAAACAATAATCTCCCTCATGCTGCAACCCTTCACATAGTCAGCAAATACAAACCTAGAGGACTATGAAAATCAAAAAGGAAGTTTAAATGGAAAGCTCATTGCTGAGTAGCTTTGTAGGAGTGTGTATAAGAAGGCATATGTTCTTAAAAATGTGGAAAGCAACCTTCTTCATCTATCATCTGAATCAGCTTCTCATATTGGACAGTGGGGGACACCAGGTAGCAGACACTTCATGATCTATGTGCGCTTATAGAGCAATGGAAAAAATCAATTCTTTATCTATAGACTTTAGCTATATGTTAACCCTTGGATTAATATCAATATCACCTGGATTAGCCCCATAGTTACTTGACTTAAGTTCCAAAAACTTGAAAGGCTTACGGATCAGATTTTATCTGTCCTCCTCCTCTCCACTGAGAAATTACGTGACATCATAACACATTTTTTTTCCTCTCTTTTCTGAATATCAGCTATCCAGTTGCAGTAATAGAGAGTTGTTTTTCTGTCAGTTCCAGTTTTTGTCTGGTGGGAAAAGGAGAGGAGATTTATTTATTTATTTATTTATTTATTTATTTATTTTACCAGTGGACTTTTTTGCCTTACTTTCCAAATTGATCACTTTTTCAATGCCAGTTAGGAATCGTGTCTGGGAACAGTTATTCACAGTAATGAAAGCTCATGTAACAGTTTCAGTGATGTTAGTGTGGCTATTTGTAAAGTAGAAAAGAATCACAATTTATTCTTGAAGATTTCTTGTTTTAAAAGAACTGTTTGTTGTATGCTTCCTTCCTTCAATTTCTCATCTAAAATAGAAGCACGTGTTTGGTTGCTGAAGCTAGTAGAAATTTTTGTATGAATATTCTTTACTTGCTGACTATGTACTATGAAAAGTAATAAGGCTTGTAAGCAGTATTTTGTTGCACAGTATTCTACTGAGCTGTTTTTTTTTGTTGTTGTTGTTGTTGAACTTAGGTGCCAGAGTTACACGGCTGCTTGCAGAGAGAATGCATGGCAAAAATGAGGGGGCAAAAGCACATTTGTGTATGCACAGGCTATATCCCAGCCTGTCAACGATGTGAAATGACATGCAAATAGGTGGCAGTACATCTATCATTCTGTTTATTGTCTTTACTTACTTTCAGTTTGACTTCTCATACAATTCTGGCTCTAACCAGTTGATAAACACCATTGGACTACTGGATTTTGTTTCCCACCAACATCACATCTTTATCTTTTGGAAAGGTTGATGAAATACAAACAGCATAAGAAAAACACTACTGGCAAGGGCCTCTGTGTCTTGTTGCACCAGGGCAATGTACTATGGTTGCTTTGTATCTGTTGCATAAAGTTTGTTTGAGTGACAGTCTGACAAATGGTCTTTTTAACACTGAAACTTAAACAAGGAGTGGATTGAGTAAAATCACAACCTGGACTGACTCAAAATGACATATCAGGACCATTTTTCAGTGGTCAGCTTCCTGATGGTTGAATTAACTGCAGTTTTATCTTGCTCTGTATTAACTGTTTTACCTCACTTTCACCAAATTGCTTTCTTATCATCCTAAACACTTCTGAATTACTGTAAACTGCCAAAGTGGCAGAACTCTGCTATCCAGCCCATGGGTGCAACCATTGGATTTTCCTCTTTCAGTCATCCATTGTATCTGAAATCTTTTCAAGACAAACAAGCCAACAAAAGCAGGTCTTATTCCGAATCACACAAACTGTTACATGGGGCAACAACTTTATTTTCATATGCCTGGACATGAATTTGATGGACAAATATATGCCAGATAGACACATAACAGAGAATAGCTTTTTTCAATTTGTGGGCAGGTTTAGGTGGGTTATAAAACCAAATATATTTCTGTGCAGGCTTCTCCACTTGTTATGTAGTTGCCAAGATAGTAGTTGCCAGATGAGACTATAGGTAAGGAGCTGACATTTTGACATGGATGGGTTGGAGGGCTTTGCATCTGCTCCAAGTCTAAGAAGTCTCACTGATGAAAGGTATGAAAGGGCATGACAGCCCACTCATATCTCTCTCTGCAAGTTGGGGTTGAATTTATGTCTTAATCATGTCCTATTTCGAAGGAGGTACAAGGCACCTCATCAAGATCCGCCAGAATATTTCACTGGTCTGCAAGATGTGATAGAAAACAAAGCCTTAAAAAAGCAGAATGAGGAACACAAAGTCAGCCCCACATTTTCTAAGAAATGCAACAAAATGTCTGACTTTTGAAAGGCCTGAAATAGTTAACCTTTCATCCTTAACTTCACAATAGAAAGCAGGGCTCTTCTGCTCAGGAAACTGAAAAACAGTATCTAAAATTTATCTTACCTTGTTTGTTACTAAGAGTCACCATTGCAGTAACTCTGTGACCAGCACAAAGGCACTGGTTTTCTGATAATCACAGACCTGTAAGAACTAAAGCCATTTGCCCATGACATTCCTGGAACAGGGAAAGAGATAGAGATGAGTCAAGACAGACTGAAAAGTGTGCTCTGACTGGATTCCGCTCAATGTTTCTGAGCCCATAAAATCTTCCTTCCTGAAAAACTCCGGATTTTCCCCAATTGCTCTCTTCTAATAGAAAATGTGCCAATAAAAAGTAACCTAAAGACAAAACTCCTTATTTTCTTTGAAAGGTGCCAGATTTAAGATATATTAAGCAGTTTATGTCCCCAACTTCAATTCATTTCACCTGGCTTTAACTTAAAAACACCTCTTCTGCTCCTTTCCATTGTTTCAGAAGCTCAGAGCTAAGAGAAAAACATGTGTCCACATGAAAAGATCAATTTTGCTTTAGTAAATAATGTATTGAGAACTGGCAGGAATAAGTCAGCAGGTGTGTGGGGGTATGGTTCAGAAGCAGCTTACAAGAAGCTGTCATTACGTATGTAATAATAGCACAGCCCCAACAACATGAGACAACAAGATCAGCCAAGGATACAGGATTTATAGATTAGTGCTTTATGTGAAGTCCTTGAACTATGCTTTTCAGGTTCACTTTCCAACAATCTCATGACAGAACTGCCAGTTCTGTCATACGGTGCCCACATTTTCCTGGGATTTGAAAATACAAAGTCACCATAAAAGCTCCAGTTGTGAATGGGACAGGATGTTGTACACCCACCATTTGATAGTTATCAGTGATCGCTGGGACCAGAGAGGAAGTGGTTATTGGAAACAGGGCTGCCTGGGCTACTGATCTCCACTTGGATTATGGCACTGATGATAGGCAAAGTCTTTTTCAACAGGTTTGTGAGTCATCAGCAAACAAAAGAATTAGGACAAGATCTTGTTCTTCAGAGAGGTTTGTCCCCAGAGATAGCAGAGAGTGGGACTGTTGATGCTACATAATTCCCTTCTTTGTAAAATGTTACAGTGTTTTTTCTTGTGCTTTTTCTAGCAGTACCTGTTTTTGAGCAACAGAAACTAAAATCCAGATGGTATGGATCAACAGAGTGTTAATGAGTTAGTTATTAAGTGACATCCATAGACACTAATATACATTCTTAGTACAAGTTTCAGGTGTGCCTCTTTATACCAGTAAAAGTTGAAACTGTGCTTAAAAATGAGTTAAAGAACCTATGTATAAGCACTCAATTTATCTGCTCTGGTTCAAGTAGGAAAAGTTTGCTATCATTCCTATAGACTGTTTTCTTTCTAAATATGAGGGTTTCTGAACTGTCCCTTAAAATCTTTTGAAATAGGGAGCAAAATATTAGTATCTGCTCATTATACTGATTTTAGGAAGCAGGTAATTCACCAACTGCTTTCAGAGACATTTCTTTCAACCTCATTTTCATTCGCTGGATTCCTTCCACTGCCTCCTCCTTACACCCTACCTACTGTGAACCACTAATAAGCCAAGAAAATAATCATAGCTTCATATCAATTTCCTTCCGTTCAAGCCACACCTCTGTTGGAGAAGCTTGTGCATGTCTCTAGTGAGGCTTGCCTTAGCACCTAGAAATCAGTGAGGGTGACAACACTGCTGCTTGCTAAGGTGACTTGAAATGAAAAATTAATGATCACACTTTGAGAGGCAAATAATAATAATAATAATAACAAAAACCATGACTATAGACTTCACAAGTGGCAACTGTGCCAGCACACTGAGAACAATATATTCAGAAAATTTTTCTGCCATACTCAATGGATATCAACCATGTGGTGGGGGCAAACCCACCACAGACCCACCTGATTCCCTCCCCATATTTAACAAGACAGAAATTGGACTGGAGGCAGAACAAGGAAAAGTACTTGGTGCTTACTCTAGGTCATTTCTGAATTTACCATATGCCATACATCTTGCACATTGCACGATAAAGAAGTGAGTGTTGATAAATTCAGCAGGAAGGGGAGAAATAGTGGGACTGTACAGGTTTTGGATTTCAGTGATACGAAAGGAAATTTTTAATTCTTCTCTTTTACTTTCCCATTCTCTTTCTTTTCCCGTTCTTTTCCATTCTTTGGAAAGCTGCATGCCTGAACGGTTTAGATAGGGATGAACATTAAAAAAAATGAGTAATCTATACAAGTTAATCTGCCTGATTGGGGGAGCCTGTGGCTGAAGTCAAACATCTGGGCCTGTGCTAGACAGTTGGGATTTATTTCAGCTGTCTGGTCTAGAGTTGCATCAGGACCACAAAAGATTGCCTGAATTGACGTGTGTGGACTGAAAGCACCCCACACGCACAGGGCTGCAGGGATTGTGTACAGTGGTTCAAGGCAGACTTGAAACAGAGACAGGTATTCAAAATCTGCATGGGTTTTTGCAGAGAATAACGTAGCTGGAAGGATCTTAAGAATTCTCCCCAGAATCAGGAGGCATAGTAACACGTTCACTTCAGCACATGCATCTCCCTCTATCAGACAGACTCTCTAGACCTTCTTTGAATAAGACTGGGGCTATCAGGGCTTTTAAAATTTCCTTTAGAAAAGCTTTTGTTGAAGAAAAAGGGAGAGGATCCTGTAGGATCTAAAAGGAAAACTTTTTTTTCCAGAAGTTCCAAGTATTAGAAAACTATTTTCTTAATTGTCTGTGCAGCAACCTCCAATTTAACCACATCTTTGGCAGCCCTATCTAACTTATAAGAGCATACCCATCCCTTGAATACAATAGCTAGGCTTGCCAGACAATAATATAGCAATAATTCATCTGTTTGACATATAAAGTAAATGCCTATATGCACTGTTAGCTGAATCGTCATCCCACGTAACTGTTTAGTCATGGGTTTGGCATTCTGTGTGTATTTCTTTGGTCTATGTATATTATATTTGACTAGTTTTCAATGGGTTGGAAGTTATTTTGCTTTTCCTTTAGCACTTGCACATTCAAAACAGAGAGAGTTTAATAACTCTCCCGCATTCTCTCATGTCTCTTTGCACACTCCTTTCATGCTGCAAATATTGAAGTCAAATGCTCCTCTAATGTAGAAATAACAAGCCTTGAAAACGTGTTGCAACTGATGAGGTACATAACACTGGCAACACATCCAACTCAGATCTTCAAATGTACCCTGTGATCTGCTAAACGGTGTGCATTTGATGTACAACTGAGAAAAATTAAATGAACTCTGTAGGATACAGATACACTGACAGCATCAGTAGAAGATAACGTCTACTTTCTACAGGCTGGTTGCTGTTACTAAAGCATGCCCATGCTTTAGGTCCCCAGAACAATGTTGTGTGATGTTGTACCAATAGTGTTTGCTGGCTTTTGCTTTATTTCAAGAGTAATTCTGTGTTTTTCCTTTCATATACATCTTGAAATAGCTGTCTCAAAATCCTGAAATTATCAGAAGTGAAAACACAAAGTTCCCCTTCCATTATGTATATATGAATCCATAACTTCTGTAGTTTCAAAGCATACCGTTTTGAAGACAGTTCTTAGGATTGTTTTCAGAACGACAGTTAATTATTTTCCCCTCATCTCACAAGTACAATAGTCCCTGATTAGCCGTGCTTTTAGGAAGAGGCAGGGAAGAAATTTTCAGAAGTAAATTAAAAGTGATACAGCAAGATTAGTACTTTCATTCATCCAACTAGAACATCCTGAGAAGATGACAAAAGGTCTTGGAAGGCCCATTAATTTAAAGTACTGCTAACTTTCTCAGTACAAACATATATATGAATACAGAAAAAAACTGTCTTCACAAGATTTTGTGCACCATTTCATCTGCTTGTGAGAATCCTGTGAGAAACAAACAAAACAATGTACCTGGAGGCAGATGGTAAGCTTTGACACAGCTGCATAATTTGCTGTATTTTGAGCATATATGGTACAGAAATAAATAAGCAAAAAACACTAGGACCCATCATCCTTACTGTAGACTCTAACCTGAAGTCGATACAAAATGAATATGAGGGATTCAAAAAGTTCTGCCAAGAGCATTTCAGAACACTGTGGACAATTTCAGAACTGAAGAGGTTTGTGGGTATCTGCCTGGTGCCTTTCTGGTTCAAGAAATTATGCCATATAACTAGTCCAATTTAAAACTAAAACACCAGCCTAATGCCATATGACCAACCTAATTTAAAAGTTCATTTGTAATTACTTTGTAATTAATCAAATACTTAGTTGTTTTAATTAAGAAATGGATTTAAATTTGATAACTGATTTATAAACATTCTAACTCAGAGCCAATATGTTTTTATTCAGTTTGCCCAAATTTACGCTAGAGGTCAATTAATTTTGAAGAAATTAAAGTCAATGTAATTTTGAGTGACAGCATTTGTATGGGATTGTGCAGTTTAGTTTTCATGAACTTTAATGCACTTTACATATTTCTTGTTAATGTGCATTATTTTTCCTCAGGGTCCATGTAGACAAACCTAGAAAAATACCATTCTAAAGTTATTTATGCAGGATCTGTGATTTATCTCAGTTTTCCCCAGAGGAGTAGGGGGTGATGCAGTATCAGAGCACTTACTTTCAAGCCAGAGAAAGGCAGGGAAGGGAGATCTCTGTGTCTGGTTTTGGCATAGAAGAGGAGCTATGTTTTCACTGTCCTGCATTTTATTTGCAACTAGCATTTTTTTTTTCCTCCTTGCAGCTGAAGCCCCTAACAAAAGGGAAAGAATGAAATGAAACAAAAAAGCATCTGCTCTGCATGGAATTGGGCCAGTCCAGTCAAGTTTAAAGACTGAATCATTTGAGGGGTATGAGACTGGCAATTTACTAATGACTACAACTTATTAAAAAGGCATGAAAATCCCCCTAATTACATATTTGGATGCTAAGTAGCCATTCTCAGCTCCAGAGACAGCATGACTTTCTCTTCCAGTCTTGTTCCAGACCACACATTAAAGAAAACAGGCATCATAAAGGGTCAGATGTTTTAAACACCAGGAACTAAAATACTGTAAAAGAGTTAACCAAACTCTTCTTAAGGCTTTATGCTACTTTTTGGTTTAACTCTTACTGAAGGCTAAAAAATTTTGGTCATCTTACAACATATCCATTTATAAATATGTAGTAAATCTCCCTGAAAATACCATGTATCCCAAACCTTTCAAAAGTAACACAGTACATTAATCCCAGACATCTTTTCTACCCTACCAGGCCAAGATCCCCTGATCATTAGTTTTAAACATCTGTTAGACTTAAAACTCAAACCAGTGCTGAAACCTTAAGGACAGAAAGTCAGACATTCAAATGTTAAGAAGCAACGGAATTAATGTTGACCACAGCCTTAATTCAGCTTCCTTGTGGGTATTAATTATGATAGAGTCTTTAATTACATGATCATACACTTTTTTCCACAGGAACCCTGCCTCATTTAGTGCAAAGGTTCAGTGGGGCTCAGTGCAGGGAAACCTATTTAAAATTCCTATGATGTAAATGACTCAGTATATTTATTTATTGTATATTATCCAAAGCCAGCACCAAATAGAAAATAATTCATTTCCCCATGATTTTTTTTTCTTTTATAATGTATTGATGTAGCATCCAAGTGTTCCACTCACATTCCTGAATTTATCTGCAAAAACCACCATTGACAAATAACATTAGCGCTATTGTAAGTCCCAGTTTTTCAGGACTTATTCCTTTTTTCCATCCATTTACATTGTAAAGCCAACAGTTCCTGGAAGTGTTGGATTAATTGAGCACACACGACGCAGATGAATTGCACAAAATTGTACATTGCACAAAGACCTCAATAACCAGTATGCATTGCATTTTCAGTTTGATAGCAAACCATCTGCACAACACGGAGATACACACTAGCACTTTTCAGCCATGTTGAACCCTAGACAGAAGCACAGAAAAACCCTCCCTGTAGTACTCTATTTTCTCTGTTCTACAGGAAATGGTGTTCAGATAGTAGCACTGCTGTCAGAAGAGGAGAATCTATTCAGTGCATTGCTGCTGGTTACAAAATTTGAAGTCCAAAAAATAACCTTCATCAAGCAAGCACACAACATACATACAAAACCCAAGGGGAAAACAAACAAACAAACAAAAACAGCTGATACTGTATTTCAATATCAACAGCTTTACTGCTGTGTGGGTACTACACATCTACGTCATTTGCTAAAGTTACAGTCAGATAACAGTAACTCCTTACAGAAATAACTAATCTCGTGTGTAAAATTCACATGAACCTAGTTCTGTTCATTGGATGGACATGTGCAGAAAAATAGTACGCTTTCTAGAGAGAAAGACAAAATTTACCACTAAATAAGAAGTTTTCTGTGGCCAGTCATTCATATGAGCGACACCCCAGCACAAGCAATATTTCAGCAGCGTTGAAAACAGTATACATGGGACACATTTTCTGCAACCTCTGTCATCCAGAAGCTAAATGTCTACTTGAAGTTATGTTTTCAGATTCCCTCCATGATCAGTGGAGAAGGCAGCCTCCAAGGAATGCTTCATCCTTACTGTTCTAGCTTAAGTGCAGGCTATGCAACAGCCAACCAAACTATATGAAGCACAGTTTATGAAGTTAAATTAAGGATAACATAAATTACATAAATTAGGACAACATAATTCTGAAAAGCATTTTTTTTCCTACTGCAGAATAGCAGGTGCCTGAATTTCATGTGATCCAGAAAGGCTAACCTTTCCTACTGATGCAATTATATTCACAAAGAAGATGGTCACAGGCTGACCCACCCAAGCTACTTGATGCAACATCATTTACCTTTAAAGTCTCCCATCAAATGCAGGCAAAGGCACACTTAAATACTGAGATGAGGTCTCAAGTGCAATTTACAGCATGTTGACTGCCTTACTACCTTATTTCATTTGAAGGTATCTGACAAGGGGTGCATTTATAACATCAAAGCAATAGGAAGGTGACACAAAGGACTGGCAAAGGCTTTCTGAGTACCTGAAAGCTCCTTCCTTGCCACAGGGGTGGCCACTTTCTGTAAACATAGCAAATCTAATACAATATTGAGAAAGTATTACTCTATACAGGACTACAATTCCTCAATGCCATAACCTCCTCCCCCCAAAACACAAGATTTTAAGGATTACTACAACTTTTGCCTTTTCCACAGAGATGAGCTAGCAGCTGGGAAAGGAAGATTAAGTGGATAACTGGTAGGCAATGCTCCTAACTTTATCAGAAAAATATTAACAGAACTTGAGGCCTTTTTGAGACAGTATGCAGACATTCTCATTTTTCCCAGAAAATCTAGACCTTACCAGTCACAGAAGACACATGACACAGAGGTGGAACAATGACATGGGACTGAGTTCCAACTTAGTGCCTCCACATAGAGAGGACTCTTACAAAAAAAATCTGAAGACATTCATGTATGGCCAGGGACAATCTGAAGACCACACTCATTTTCTGGAGAATGCTTCAATAAACTTGAATCAAAGCCAAATACTATTAAACACCAAATTCTATTTCAGCTGATATAAGGGCAATGAAGAGATAATAGTACAACTCACAAGTGTTGTAGGGGAAAAGGGTAAAGATTATAAAGGTATTTTTATTCTTGGCTGACACCTCTATACACCCAAGCCAAAAATCACAAGGACTAGAATAGCTGCTTTCCTTTATTCACATAAAAGGATTCTGTGCAGAGCAGCACTTAAGAAAAATGATCAGATTATGATTATATAACCTTAGCATGAACTTGGTGACCAGTATAGCCATGTCAAATTAGGATGCATTATTCAAACAGCAGGGAAGGATGAAAGTGTTTACCATCAGATATAAAAAACCCTTTCTTCTAACCTGTTCTCTTCTTTTTCCTTTGCTGGCTATGTTGGTGGGCTGTCTTACTTACTGTACCAGCTCTCCTTCAAAAAGAGAGAAATTATCAGTAACAGATGGTGATAGTAACCGAAAAGAAAAGGACAGACATCCAGTCATCATTTCTCCCTTCTGCCTTTGCCCTAAGCTTCCACCTTCTCCTCCTGGAAAGAAAGTGGTCTATTTTTCATTCCTTTCATCCATGGTCCTCTGTGTTTTTTGTCATACCAGGGTCCCTGTTCTCTTTTTTTTTTTTAAATCTCCATATGATATCATTCTCACTTTCCTTACCATCTTTTTCCATTTTTTTTTTTTACTTCTTCCACTAAAACACATTGTGTCCATTAATGCCTAGACCATACCTTGTCACTTTAATCTGTTGTTCAGATTAAAAAAAAATTAAAAGGCAAAAAAATGGAAGAAATAAATGCCACCGAGCTGCATGGATGAAACACAAGTTGAAGCAAAAGCAGTCATAAGCAAATTTTTATACGCATTGTAAGTATATCTAATTAGTATAATTCGAAGAAAGTGTTATTATACCAGTACATTTTGTACAGAGCCATTCTAACTATCTGAAAATTACTGACCATATCATGATAGCTAGAAAATTTAAATTTTCTCATTTTACTAATTTGAAAGACAACAAAACCAAATTTTAAGTCTCTGAGCCTCTCAAAACCTGAGTGCTAAAGCCAGCTTTGGTATTAGTAAATTAACCACCACAGAAACTCCTTTCATCTTATACCAATTTATCTTACACAGTTTTTACCCTCCACCTGAAGATCAAAATTGAGAGTTTGGGAATTTCAGTTAAATATTTATGACAGTATTTGATTCTTCTGTTGAGTCAGTTCATATTGTCCTTTTCTCAATCAGTCATTAGCAATGAAATACAGAAAAGAGATAGTTATCTGCCTTGATACTATGTAATTACAGGTTGACGTGTCTACAGGCACACGTAGATTCAAACACAGAGGAAAATTTCACCTACTTTTTTGTATTAAAAACTTTTCAGTAGAACTAAGCTTTCTAGGGCTTGGACAAGTATACTACTGAGATAACGTGTCTGGTTTATTTGAGGAGTGACATAAGAGACTTTCCGTTGCACAGACCAGTTCCCTCTTGGAGAAGATTAAAAGCTTCACTGGATTACCAGTCAGCACAGAAGTCATGTAAAACATTGTATCCCATTTGAGAATAAGTAATGTGGTGAGGTGGGACCATCATCACATTACCAGTGACCTGAAATCATAGTCCCGTTAAGAATTCTGCAATGCAGCTGTAGCTTTCTATTGCAAAGAGCTCTCCCTCTCCTCTGCACTCACTGTACCTCTCTGTCTTCTCCCTATATAGTCTTATCAGAAAGAAACGGCTTTCTTCAGAGAATGGTCTAAAGCACTCGGTTTACGTTTCTGGTCAAAATGTCTTTGTGTAGGGGCACCCCTCTCTCTCCTCAGACTCCAACAGGGGTCTTGGTTCCTAAGTGCTACATCCTCTCTGTTTGCAGAACGTCCCTTTTTCAAGAGGAGTTGGGACGCATAGGTGCACAGTGTAAAGAACATAAAGCACACAGACATCTTGCATCCTTTTGAAAGACAGAGCATGCTTGTAGGCAAAATTCAATCTCTCTTACCTCTGAATATGAAATCTTTTCTTTGAGAGGAAATCTACCTACCCCTGAATTATTCAGATTTTTTTCTTTACTATTGCACGCCAACGTTTTACACTCCAGTACCTACTTCTCTTTATAACAACAGCAAAAGAAACTGGCAATTGTTTCTCAACCTAGAAATAGTCAGTCATCTGCATGAAAGACATTTCTCCTTCATGCAGGCTCTTGTTTTGTTTCTTAATTATTCTGTAGAAACCCTTTGTGCAGTCAGCATCACATAGTACATATCCCACCAGTGACAGAAGATAGTGCAAGCCCAAGCATTTCTAGCTAGAGGTACCCCCTTATTGGACAGTTCTCATGAAAATCCTACCCACGATCTCACCTTTCTCCCTCCCACTTTTTTTTTTTTGTACTTGCAGTGCTTTTCTTGTCACGCCCTGACATTCCAAGAGACTGACAGCTGAGCAGCACCTCACTAATGTATTACCTGATTATATTAAGTACTTTCACATGTGGAATTTTTGCACTTCCAGTATTCAATCGGTGACACTAACAAATAGGGTATTAATTAACAACATGGTGATCAAAGACTTACAATTCTTACATCTGTAATAAATGTTTCAAAGATAGTGTCTTTGCATCAGGGATCTGTAAATCAGAGTGCTCGCAAAACGAGCTCTGTTCTTTCTCAGCTCATTGCCTTTCGCTGAGTACTAACAAGGTTAACAAGGCAGAGCTAAAGCATTTGAATCAACCCTTAGTTTTTCAGAGGACTTAATGAATCATGAGCATACCATTCATATCAAGTGTTTTGCAGCAATAAGAGGAAGTTGATTGAGTAGCTTACTTACTGTACAGTGTATCAAAGTCACACTATATCTGAGGGAACCCAATTAGTTACATAATAAAAGTTTTTATTTCCTTCTCAACATCTAATTTGACTATTTCATTATATTTCACCAAACTTTGTCAAACTTAGAAATTTGCTTCTAGACCACTTCATTCTTCCTTTTTTGCCCACTGTTAAGACAGGTCGGATGGAAATTTTCTTCTCCAACAGAGTTTCAGTTCAGAGATGAAGTTGATTAAAATGTCATATATGTAACAAAAATATTGGCATTCAGTCAAAATCTCACAAATTAGTTATGGCTTGTCTAATTCACATTCAGCTATAAAACATGATTTACCAAATATGTTCACCTAACAAAGGACATTATATTTCTTACTGAATCCCCTCTATTTGACACTCTCATAACATGCAAACATATATGGATTTTGTTTTTTCATTTCCTTCATGATAGAATATTTCAACTTGTTAATGTATACACAAATCCTGGTAATCCTGAAAGCTGGTTGGGCTTTATTTTTCTTTCAAATTATATTTTCTTTATTTGTTTTTCCAGTTTTCTTTATGTTATATACATCTTTGTGTATGGATTTTCAAGAGCAGACAAATAATGAAAACGGCACATTGTCTCAAAAAATAAAAATAAAAATAGTGGAAATAGGCAGAAGACCAAGATTGTAGAGAGATATTTTTAAAATCAAAGTTGTTATGATCCTGGTGGTTTTTAAAGTTCTCTGGAGAAATGGCTAAAATGGACTCCCCATTATGCCATTAAGGGTAAAATTAGCAATGGCTAGGGACACTTAAAGAGGTATTGCAGAAAACTTTTTTACCATTGCTTCTACCATGTGGAGACTGTATGAATCCTGGAATTGTAACCTGGTGGATACACAAGTGCATTGGTAGGCAAAACTGAGTCCAGACTGTATATGCATCTGGTAGGATCACTTTCAGTTTTGTGTCCTATGTACAATGAAACTTGATCTGTGACATTAATGGGATCAAATGGTGATGCTTAATCCTATGGAACAGGAGAGACTGTTTGTACACTCTCTTGAACCTTCATGGCTTTTGCTAAGGTCTTGACCTTTATTTTGTTACAATAAAGTTTGCTAACCAAAGGCATCTCATTTCTCTCTGTATGTGTTATATAAAACCAGATACACATTAGTTTCTCTGTCAGGTGATATCAGAACCAAAAATGTGTGACAAGCAGAAAGTGCCTCTCTTTCATCAAACTTCTGATCTTGTTTAGTGCTACTGATTTCCAAACGAAAAAGTAACAATCACACATAACTATTTTTCAAGATAAACTATGCCTGAAAATAGTTTTTTTTTTTTTTTTTTTTTTTTTTTTCTCCCAGAACAGACATTCTGTGCCTGATGCTGGGACCAACTATATCCCAGAAAATGTTGTTTAAAACAACAAAAGTAATTGCAGTGGTTTATTGGCACTTAAACATTCACATAAAAATAAGAAAGTTAGCTATTTCTGCTGACAGGATCCCTAGCATGTACACACCAAGTACAAACCAAAGACAGTGGAAGGTTCTCAGAGTTAACAAAAAAACTTGGAAAAAACAATAGGTTTGCTAAGGAAGTTGACTAAAGTTTAAGATAACACCTTCTCCAAATGTATCTTCAGAAGGCAGATGTTGAGCCAATGGAAAATTCCTAGACACAAAATAACCAGACAGAAAGCTATGGGTGAGGGACAAAAGGGGGCAAGAAGCACAAGGGTATTCTGTAAAGAGGGCAGAGGGTCTTGGATTATGTGAGGTACCTGCCAAAGTTAAGTTTAGCCAGAACATATCTGTAGTTCAGAAGTCAAGAGAGTGCTGCAGAATAAAGATCATGGGCAATCTTTATCCAAATAATGCTGTCAAACAGTGAGAAAAATGAAGTAAGCATCCTCTACAGTTTGTTATTTTAATGCCACAGAAAGAGAACAATAATATTTCAGAATCCTGGGCATAGCCTGTCTGCTCATTGTCAGCTAGGGCCAGTCAGGTGTCCCCGAAGAGGGATATTAGCCAGAGCAGCCATACACCTGCACTTCTGGAACAGAACTTGCTTAAGCTCCTGGGCATATTTAGGGTCCAAATTAATCTGGGAATGGAAGAGAAACTGTCTTCACTGCAAGTGCCCATTTAAAGGAAGAGGATAATAAAGAGAGGACACCCTGTCAAGGAAATGGGTCTGAAAAGCTAACCTAATGTGCTTCTGGGAACTTTTGGCACAGGTCTGTCCTTGATATCACTGGGGCCAAAGAATAAGCATTTTGAATTGCAAGAAGCAAGGTCAAAGCAGTTGAGGAGCTCTGAACTGAGACATCTCAGGAAACAGATCTGGGAGAAGCAACAGTTCTCATTTCTTTGATTTTGATGCCAGCAGACCTGGGAATTTCTTGCCTGTCATAAGGGCAAGAAATAGCTTTGTAGGTAGCAGATGGCTTTGCAGTTTGCCTGTTTGAGAGACATCAACCACTACCAGGCCCTAGATGAGTTCCTACCTACAATAGTAATCTCTAGATTGAGAAAGAAAACCATAATGTGGCATACCCATGTTTGACAGGTCAGTCACTCCCAGGTTAAAGTATGCAGGCTTGAGACCCAATAGCTTAGTGAAAGGCCAAGAAAGGAAGTTCTGTCAGCTCTGCATTGTCTTTCTTGCTCTTAAACTAAAATAAATCAACTGTCACTGCCTCCCCTTCTCAAGCCGCATGATTTCCTTCCCAATGATTTCTTTCCTATATCTCTTCTCCCCTTTGAGGCAATGTTAGTATGTTCTTCAGTGCTTCTGCTCCATTTGGATCTTCTTTTATGTACTCTCCTGTGTTTTCCTTTTCTACTACTATCCACACTTCATTTTCCTGGTTGCTGATCATTTTTGCTGCACTCTGCTTCAACGTGTCTCTGTTGCTGCCAGCTCTACAGAACTCTTTGTCAGAGAACATCCAAAGTATACACAGCCCTCTTTTAAATGTTATGCCCTCTTTTCATCTGGGTCTTTTTCTGACATATAGTTCTCTCTCTCTCGCTCTTTCTCTTTTTTTTCCCCCCCCTTTTTTTTTTCCCTGGGGTGCTATGTCTAATCAATGCCAAATGACTGTAATGTTAAAAAGTATCTCATCTTAGCATCTGAGTCATTTTGGGATAAAAATTCAATAAGGAAGAAAACAGCTTGAGGGCCCAGGAGTCATAACAGGCAAAGAGCTTAAACAGAAGCCTCATTTTTATGCTGTATGCTCTTTGTTTCTCCTTAAACACTGTGGGGCAAACTCTCTGACATGGATGAAGCATAACATCTCATTATTGGCAGTTCAGATCATAGTCTCCAAGAGTGCACCACAGCCACAGAAGTGGACAACTGCCTAGTCACCTCTGAGAAGCAGCCCAACTAACATCTGTGATTTAGGCCAGTGATTTCTAACTGTGGGTCATGACCCCACATGGGCTGGGGTCAAGATAGGGTTCACAGTGGGTCATAAAGTGTTAGAAAAAACTGGAGAAATATTTAAGCTTAAGGATTTCTGTTCACTTTTCTCCCACTTTGCGGGGGTATTGGGAGGTAGGGGGAGGAGTGGAACTGCATGCAAACAGATGATCCAAGAAGGCTGATTGTGTCAGAAATTCAGACTTGAAATATTGGAAATTCCACACTTGAGAGAAATTAAATGGTTCTGTGGCTTGAGTACAAGGGGACTGCTTTGTCTATGCATGTTTTCTTTTTTTTTTAAAAGTATTAGTTTGAAATTAGCCAGAAGCCTGGAAAGGTTTCAGTAACCTTAGAAGAGAGACTATCAAACAAATACAAGAGACATCAGCATGAGCATCCTTGTGATAGTACCTGGCTTCCATCAGAATATTTTGAAAGGGTTCTCAACAGTGAAAACATTTATCCTTCCACTAGAGTAAGGAGGTTTTCATTATCCACATTTTACTGGCCAGGTGACTTTCTCAGTGCCATGAAAAAATTCTGTGGCAGAATTGAAAGCTGAGTCCAAAACTGAATTCTTAATTAATATAATGCCCTTGCCACAAGACTATTCTGTGCTCAAAGAGTCCTGAAAAAAATGCATTTTCAATCATATGAATATCACCAGCACCTATGTAATTAGAATTGTGTAATTACAGGAGCATTGCAACAGATCTTGGGGTCATGGAAGGTGTGAAAGGGATTAGTCCAATGACTGATTTTTTTGATCTTACAGTAATAATACAGATGCAGCCACAGACAGCGATTTGCCAATATGATTTAATCCCTGAAGGGAATACCTGTAAAGTCTTGCCCACACTTGTTTATAAAGATCAAATTCTGTTGCTGTTTTTTGTCTTTCAGGATTACAGTGTCAGTTGATAAAAAACATAATTTTAGACATTATATTATTATTATTATATTTATTACTCAGTAGCAACAGTAGTGAATTACCAAAGGTCTTCCTTACATAGGCCATTCCGCAGCCTGTTAGCTGGTTACTATAGCTTTTGCTAACCTGAGATAGATTCAAATGTGGGAACTGAAGTCACGTGGGACAACAGGCCATGCTGGGAGAATTATCTTCCAGCAGGCCAGCCAAGAGCGGTTTGTGATCAGGTCCAGCATGGCCTTTGTTGTGTGCATAACCAAGAGCAAGATGTGCAACATGGAACTTGTTTCGGAGGTCAAGGACCTCAGAAAACTTCTTCAGCAACATTTTTGAACCTGAGTAAACTGCAACAGCAGCAAGACTTATCCTTACGGTATCAGCTCACCATGTCTACTATTCATTGGAGCACGGACTAACTAACACCAGAATAAGCCTTCATTGATTACATTTTACATGCAAAGATACTTTCAGTTAGCTGATGTCTTGCATTGGTTCATCAATTCAATTGCTGGCACAATTCTGTTCTCTCGTGTAGATAAGAACTTGGCTTCACCCATTACAGACTGATTTGTTAGCTGGGAAAGATCATTTATGGCTTTCACATCATTGCTTTAGCTATCTCTGGATAAACTGGCTTCACAATTTGCTAGTTGATAGTTTTCTGCCTTCAGTATTTTCCTGATATATTTATACTATATACTTTCCTACTTACTTTGAATATTTCCTTATATACTTCTTTTTTTTTAAAAGCAAAATCTCAAAGCAATTTTCTTCATGTAATTTCCTAGTGATGAAATGAACCTTACATAAATTTGTATGTAAGAATAAGTCTGTTACAAACTAGACGGGGACAGATTCTCCCACCATTTTCCTCTTGAGTTTGGGAAGCTTATCTGTTTACGATTGTCACCTCTCTTTCTGCATGGGAAGGTTGGGAAGCCTGGGATTTTCGGCAAATATTTATGCATGTGCTGAGTGGGGGTTGAGTAGGAATGGATGCAGTCTGGGAACATTTTGATTTTAGAGCTCTTAGAAAACTGTTAATAGGATGATGAAAGCCTGATCTCACAGATCTGTTACACTCCACTGCACTATTTTGCAAGGTTTCTTTCTGTATGGTGATTAAGTCACATCAAAATACCTGTAAAATTTTCACCTGCTAAAAAGAAACAAAACCGCTTTTCTCTGTCTAGATAAATACAGTGATAAAAGTGCTTAAAAATACCTGTCTAGAGACACTCCAGACTCCCTTAACACCTGAGATCTCTTACTCTCATAGACAAGACAAATTAAATCATAGAACTGTGTCCTTTTGGAACAGAGGCCTGCTAGGGCCTTAAATGGTACTACAAACCTCTTTCTTTCTTTCTTTCTTTCTTTCTTTCTTTCTTTCTTTCTTTCTTTCTTTCTTTCTTTCCTTCCTTCCTTTCCTTCTTTCTTCCTTTCCTTCCTTCCTTCCTTCCTTCCTTCCTTCCTTCCTTCCTTTCCTTCTTTCCTTCTTTCCTTCTTTCCTTCTTTCCTTCTTTCCTTCTTTCCTTCTTTCCTTCTTTCTTTCTTTCTTTCTTTCTTTCTTTCTTTCTTTCTTTCTTTCTTTCTTTCTTTCTTTCTTTCTTTCTTTCTTTCTTTCTTTCTTTCTTTCTTTCTTTTTCTTTCTTTCTTTCTTTCTTTCTTTCTTTCTTTCTTTCTTTCTTTCTTTCTTTCTTTCTTTCTTTCTTTCTTTCTTTCTTCCTTCCTTCCTTCCTTCCTTCCTTCCTTCCTTCCTTCCTTCCTTCCTTCCTTCCTTCCTTCTTTTCCTTTCGGTAATCGAATCCCACATATACTTTTCTTGCTTTTATTTTTTAATAACAGAATGAAAAATATTGTGGCTCTTCATTTCATCGTTGTAGGTACTTTTGTGTGTGTACATTTATAAACAACATTAGGGCATTGCACAGTAGGAGCAGCTTGAAGAAAAATGATGGCATGTAACACAGGCTCACCCAGCAATAGAGAAACTCACTGGACCTCTTAACTATTAATTTTCAAAGATCTGGATTTTTTAAAATGTGAACGTTTGTTTAGAATGTGTAATATCAAGAGCTAGGTGTTTGAAAAAGACTTAATGTTGAGTTGTAGCTAATTGTTCTGGAAGGTACTAGTAACGTATATATATGTATATAACTACATAATTTGATGTATTTATATATACATATTACACATATTTAAATATGGCAGCTCTTCAGCAGAATCAGCTGAGTTGCACTTCTCTTCTAGAGGGGGGAGTATGGGTAAGCACAAGCTCAAAGCTTCTGTTAAATATCATACCTCTGTAGCCAAGACAGGGAAAAGCATGCTACAGAAATCCAGAGATAGAAGGTACTAGAAATAATGTTTTCAGCTCACACCACTCTCTCCTCTGCAACTGTGTATGAATTCTCCATTGTTACTCAGCTGCACACTACTGTGCTTTGTAAATTTACAGACAGAGCAGAAGGAGACTCCAGAGGTGCAGATTCTGAGATATTGAAGCAACTCATTGTGCTAACAGCCATGTGGTTGTATGGAGCAAAGAACTAGAAAAAATGTCAGACTTCATCATTTCTAGATGGAGTAGCAAGTGGAATTACTTCAGTTTTTTTTTTAAGGTTTCTAAGTAAAATCGTCTTTAGAGAGACATCTTGGCTCAGCACTTCTTCATTTTCCTGGACCTAAAAGGAAAGGGCAGTTCAACTATCTTTGCTGGAGGCTAAACAGGATCTAAAAAGATGATTTGCAATTTTTTGCAGATGGGCTCATGGCTTTTTTATGTTCCCTACCTACCCAATACATTCACAGGAACTGGGACAAGAAGAAGGACCATGATAAAATCCTGGTCCCAGTGAAATCAAGGCAAATTTTTATAAGGTGGAGATACCAACAGTAATCTCAACTTGTTTGGACACTTGAAAGGGTCTCCAGACTCAGGGAGGCTGTGATGTCTGACTCCATGCATCTGTAAATGGAAGACATAAAGAGTAGATGTACCGACTTGACAGAAGACAAGGGTTTTTCGGAAAGGTCTGCTAGCCTCCTTTCTGCAAAGAGCAGAGCTAATACAAATATAAACATGGAAAAGAAAGGCCTCTCAAAATCTACTAGCCAAAGCCACATGTTTAAATTATATTACAATGGATGTTACACTCAACTAGTAACTATCTGGAGCTAGGCAATAAATATATAACAATAACTTTAATAACAAATCTATGATAGAACTCATGGAAGAAATAGAAAAATGATGTCTGGAACTAATTAATGCCCAAAAATTAACAAGCAAGAGAAAGATAAACAGTATGAGATCATCTTCAAGTACTATAAGGAGCTGAACTGTGGTGTATTCCCTAGGCAGAGTTGGAAACAGTGACAAATCTAAATCAGTTTTCCTGGGAATCACAAAAAAATATTTGAAAGGCATATGAAATACATACTGCATAAATCTTCCTGATACCTAATTATAAAGATCTCATTGCCAGGTATGGTGATTTAAAATCCTTCATTTTCCTTGCATCAGCAGAAATCTCATAAACATCAGCATGCCCAATATGTTGACTGTTTGATTTCATATAAAAACATGATTATCTTTGTGCTCCAAGTCTGTAAACAAGAGTTATATAAATGGCACAATTTCATGCAATGGTTTGTCTGAAATAGCTGGCAGATGTGCACTTATGCACACCAGCACATCTATCAACATCTTTAAGCCTTTTCAAATATAGGAGTTGCGTTACAGCAAACACAACTATTTTAAACCTAAAATTCTCTTTGTCTTATCAGTTGTGTCCTCAGCTTGGTCTCAGAAAGCACTGGTCCTCTGTCTTGTACTGTAAAGCATACTAACAGGCATAATCCCCAAAGCACAGCTATCAAAAGGTGTTAACCAGCTCAGGTAGTATTGTCAACAGTGCATCTCTCTGTCTTGGCAATGGACATGGCTCTGGTGAGAGACATTCAGTTGACACCCAGATGCTATCTGCAGAACAGGGAGTTAAGAGATGTAGGTAACATTCATCCATACCAACTCTGGAAATAACAAAGTCCAGTGTCCACCAAAGTCTGTCCCTGATTTAAGTGACCTTTAGTTTGGTCTGCAGTCACTCAGTTGTTGAACCCTGTTGCTGGAAATGACAACAAAAAGATAAGTTGTGAAGGTGGTTTTCATACTGTCCTGCAGATGCTGATTCAACAGGAACTAGAATGAGGCTGTGAGTATTTAATAATTCATTTCAGATAGGCTACTTTAGACCATTGCTTTTTCACAGGCTTAATCTGACAATTAAAAGGCATTGATGCTTGAAGGTTTATCCATTCATTGTCAAATACTCTAAGCACACACTGTGCTTTCTCTCTCCCCCTTGTTTTTCCTTTTACTATACGACCCATGGCTACAGTTAATTTCTTAGCTCAGAAAAGCACAAATATTGCAGATTGCTGTAATGTTAAAACTGGCTCCACTGTGAATACTTGAAATTACTAATAAAAATTTCTAAGCCAAGTAATAAAATGTTGTTTAACTTGAGTAACCTAAAACTAAGCTCAAAACAGAAAAGGGAGATTCCTCTCTCTCCTCCATAAAACTCTTCCACAGTTGTACTATCAAGACAGATAAAGGGAACATATTTCACTCCTTACGTCTTTACTCCAGTAGTTTTTTTTTTTTTTTTTCCATCTTATGGAGAAAATACATCTGAATCTCTAATACCAGCCAAATCCAGCCACAATGAGGCAGCATAAGAAACTGGTTCACATTGCTGTCTCATCATGACTTATCTATTTAAAATAAATAAATAAATAAATAAAAATCAGTGGAGCTTGTGCCAGGACAAGAAAATATTATTTTTTTTTTCTGTGAAAATCTAATGATCAAAATGAAAAAAAAAATCAGTTTTTAATTAAAAAAGTCAAACCTATTTTCCACCAATCAGCCTCCCAGCTGTCAAGTTTGTGGATTACAAAGCTGGAAAAATGGCTTTGCACAGAATTCTGACAAACTTCAACAACAGTCAACACAAAAATATCTATTATATAGTTAATAAAACACAGAAGAGCTCGTTGTTCATTAAAATATGTTGTTCTGATCTTTTTTGAGCCCTGCTGCCATGTCTGTTAGAAACTTATAAAGGTAAGAGGAATAAAGCACTGTAAGGTTTCAGAGAATTAAAGCACAGAAGCCTCAGTGACAGCTGTGTGACGTCTGTGCACATAGTGCATGGTCTACAACATTTTGTCCAAGACAGAACCAACACATAACAGAAAAGGAAGCAGGCAGCACTGGGAAAAGCCTAGGAGCAGCAGTCATTACAGAACTGGAGAGTTTCCCTGAATTTCTTCTTGCATGCCTAAACACCTAGCTGGTGTAAGTCACCTCCTCAGGGGAAGAGCAAGTATCACAGTGTAATTCAAACACATGAGTTGAGTCTTTGAAGCACTGCAAAGCCAAATTTGTATAAACCTGGTTTCACAACTCATCCTGCCACAGATTTCTAGTTTTCTAAGTAAAATGATTTTCTTCTACCTTGTTTTTTCCTTTGAAAAATGCAGAGAACAGCTTTGGTTCCTAGAGATGCCACCAGGAGAAGCATGTCACTAAGACTGCTGACACGACCAAATTCTAGGCAAGAGAAGCAGATGAGACCTATGCAAATCATCAGCAGGAATGCTGACTAGAAACGGGCCAGGAGATTTTCTTCCTCAGGAAGGACTGTCATTTGTACAGCACAGCCTTGGCTTGATTACTTTTGTTTGGGGCTTCACATTGCTAGGCTATTGCATTCCTATTCCTGGCTTTTTTCCATAATAGAAACAGTTGATCATGCATACTTTGCAAATGTACATCGTGGTTTAGTCTTCCTGTCTACTACAGACAGTGTTTGGCAAAGTGAAAAGATCTGGAGGTGAGGATCTCTGGATTGTGCGAATGTGCACAAGCTCTGAAAAGAGAAGGGGCTTCAGAAAAACGTCAGATCCTGGAAGTAACTTCTGGAAAGATTTCTAGGACTTGGAATCTGTCATGATTAAAACCAGTTGTTCTCTTTCTTATCTTTTGTCAAAATTGAGAAGTGTAACGACAGCTCTTAAAGATCGCACTCTCCAAGGATTGAGAATGCTCAGAGTGGCATGTGAGCCAAAGAGAGTGAAGGAGACTAAAAAAAAAAAAAAAAAAAAAAAGAAAAAAAGCAGGGGGTGAAAGTTCCCTTCTGTCTATCACAGAAATGTAGGCAAGCTTAACTTTGCCTTCCAACAAATGGTATAAAAATGTATCATCTCTGAATATATTTAGCGTTAGAGTGAAAATCTAAAAGGCATCTATTGATATTAATATCACAAACATTGTTCTGTGCTACAAAATGAACTTTTTTTGGCTCTTACTCTGAAATGTCAGCTTAGAAAATAAGAGCGCTCTGTTGTGGTAGGCTTTGATTGTCATATGTGTATATGCATCACACACACACACAGATCTGTTTAGCGACAGCCTCCAAAACAGGGTCTTTGGAAAGGTTACTACTCTGCCATATGTAGGACGTTGATTTATAGTTATATTTTTCACAGCATGACACACATTGTTGGTGAACTGAGGCTGTGATAAAATCGTAGAGGTGTAAAGTTTCACTGGCTGGATGGTAAAGAGCCGAGTCAGAGAGAGTGTAATGCAAGTCGAGAGCTGCACTCCAAATGAATGAACTTGTATTGTGGATCTGGTTACAGACGGCACACTGCCCTAATCCATCAACAACAAGTTCATTTACAAACCAGCCTTTGTTTTTAATCCATGAGCCTTTTGGGATTCACTATAATCAAATGACCAATCAGAGGAACACATAAGAGGAAAAAAAAATTGCTACAGTGAAGTTTACTCTCAGCCACAAACTCTCCCTCCAAACCCCTCAGGTAATGCAGATAACAGTATAATGCACAGCATTAAGCTTGCATGCATTAAAACCTCTATGAGTTAAAAGTTAAGGCATGGAAAGGCAGCTCTTGTTACTTTCTGGGGGTGCTTCTCCAAGGCTTGAGAAGGCTTTGCTTACAAACCACGTGTTTTTATGGCACAGATACAGATTAGCGATGGAAGACAGCCATGGGGATTATGAGGGCTGCAGTATGCTTGGAGTTTTTCTCTTGTTTTGAATGAACAAAAAGAACATCCTGAATTTTGCAATTAAAATGTGTCAAGCTGAAATAGCATATGTTCCTTGGCAAGGGTATGATATTAAGCCTTAGGGTGTGTCTATGTATACATAAACAAATACTTTTATTTAAAAACATGTATCTCTGTGTTTTATGCTTTTTCAGTTCAGCATAAACAAAGATGAACCTTGCAGCTACTTTTAATTTCAGAAGACTGGGCTGAATATCCACAACTGCCCAACAGCCCACGTTAAGATGAAAAACATCCATGAAGACATAACTGGGGGAGAACATAGTTCCCATGGTAGTATGATAAGATCAGGTTTTCTACTCTTACACCCTAACTCTGGACTACCTGAACGACCCTAACAGGGTTCCTGAGGACCCTGCAGTTCCTCACGATGGGCCCAGAAGAAGAAGATGTGCAACATAGCTTACTTACCACCATCTGTCTGAGCAACTTAATGTGTTGTGTGGCTGGGGGGGGGGGGGGGGGGTGGTAGAGGGAAGGTGGCAAGACGCACACATCATGCCATTAAAGGAGTGACAGATGGTGATGAAAGTGCCATAAAACCATAAGCACTGACGACTCATGGCCACAACTGAAGCAGCTGCTGAGGTATCACATTGTAAACAGTCCCCCTGTTGGGTCACCCCCCTTGCAGTGCCTATCACAGAAACTGTCATCTCTCATCACCACTGCCCTGTCCTACCACAAACCCATGCCACCAGCATCTCCCTTCAGCAGGGGATGCCACAGGCTCTTCTGGCAAAAGGTGGGAGAAGGAGTGGGACTGCAAGAGGCTTGTGACAGAACAGGAAGAAACCCTTTTTCACATCGGGTGGTCTGGTCACCCTGAAACAGACGTGAAAATGGGGAGACAGCCACAAAGTCCCCTACACTAGAGTACATGCAGGATGTTGGTGCCACCAGGTAGTCACTATGAATTTCTTGTTACTTCTCCCCACCCTGGTCTCCCAGTTACACAGCTTAACTCCATGCATGGGAAGCCAGAAAAGTCTCATACCTGTGAGCATGACCAGGCAATGCTGCCTAAGAGCTCCTTCCTAGTTAGCGATGGATGGGCTAACCAGCCCAAGCCCTTGGCCTTCAAGTCTGCTGGGCTAGCTGTGGTGAGCATGTAATCTCAAAGACTTATATCAGACCACTCACAAACTCTCTTTACCCCTCTAGTTCCCATCATGCTAAAGAGGGTAACATAGAGTATTTCCTCTACATTGAAAATTAGGATAGCCATAATCTTGGAAAAAAGCTCATTGCTCTTAGGAAGATCTTCCTTTGATCTGGAAGTAAGTTGTAATAAAACAGGCTTTTCTCAGGAAGAAAAGTGTTGGGAAACCAATACTCCTGTGAGCTGATCTCAAACATCTATTCTATTCCAGAAATTCTATTTTATTTTTCTTCTTTTTTTTTTTTTTTTTTCTTTAAATTATTATTTTCAAGCACATGCACAGACCAGCATGGCTGCGATAGCACATAATTTGTGCAGAAATTCCTGACATTGGCTCCACTCATGCACTCAGCTTGGGTGGAAATGGTGAGCTTTGATGTGCAAACGGATGTAGGAAGGGGACAGATCAGTTACACCTCATGTTTGATCTTTTGATACTGTTGATAGGGCTGCCCTCAGGCTGGGGAGCCAGAAGAGTCCTCCAAAAGCATTTCTGGTCACTCAGAGCAGCCCTATAGGCTCTCTGGCAGGAGGTATATTTTAAGAACTACTTCATGCCACTGTGAGCTTCCCACATGAGCATTTGTTGGGAGTGTTAGTTTAAGGACTACGAGCACATCCCAGCACTGCTTAATACTGCGTGCCTTAAAGCAATTAGGTACCTAATTTGTCTTGTTTTCCATGAGAAGAGAAGGCATGAGAATGAATCCTGTCAAATACAGCCTGAACTGCCCTCAGCAGGTGCCTCTTACTAACCCAGATTTAGCTCTGTTGAAGATCCATAGAGACTGCCTGCTTTCCCCTATGCACTGGGAAAGAAACCAGGAGCTTTTTCACTGTGGAAATACCGTACAACAGGCTGCACAGTCTGCTGGAAAAATTTAGCCGGACCACTTGTCATACAAAAAATTCTGTTCTCACCCAAATAAAAATTTAAAAATGTGCTGAGTTCAAAAGAAATAGTAACATATTATATACATATATATATATTATTTTTTTTTTTTTCAGGAAGTGATTTTTACTAGCTGGGATTTGATTTTTCATATTTTTTACTCTTTCATGACATAATAAGAATAATGCGCTAATAACATGTCATTAAAATAGTTCAGCAAGTTTATAATAAGGCAATTTTTTTTTCTTTTCCCTGAAGTAAGTTTTAGTACATAGTGCTGAAGGAAACAATTTGTCTCCTTTTCTTGACTCATTTAATGTCATGAATAGGCTTAAGACTTGGATCAAAGTACAAATTTTGGGTGGGGAGGACTGGTCAGATGATGTCTACCAGTACATTTTAATGCACATTTTTATTTTGCCACACACCCTATTTCCCACTCTGCTCCTTACCTGTATTGGAACTCTTGAAAAGTTCTTTCACCCTGTTGTGCCCTTCCTCTCCTTACATGTACCTCATCTGGACTCTGTACAGATTAGCAGTTTATTCCAGCTTCCCCGTTGAGTGAACTCTACACAGCAAGCCTGAAATTAATTTCCGTTCACAGCTGAAGAGGTTTAGCTGTGGCAGAACCCTGTCCAAGGCACCATCCTTTTCAGCAGCACCAGTGAGCCCATGCAAATCAACATGTGGCTGTTCCATAGAAAGCATCCAATATTTGGGCTTGCTCATTTAAAGCCACTTGCATTGTATGTCAGCCTGCCAAGAGACATACCCATGGTCTCTTCACCACTGAGTATCTCACAGTCTGCCTCTCTTCTATCTTCATGTCTTTCTTTAGGCAAGGGTTCTCAAACTTTGCCAGTATATGGACCATTACTTTTTTTTTTTTTTTTTTGGTATGGACATGGACTTCTAAGTAAAGAATTTCAGCCTCTTGATTACATACTTAATATTCACCACTAGCTTCTGTGGCCACCTTAGAAGTCATCTATGGAGCCACAGATCATAAGCTGAAAACCACTGTTCTGTGGTACTTCAATACTTAAATTAACAGTTAGTTATGAAAATGGTACTTATCTACAAGTATGTAGATTATCAGGCTGCAAGGTCACAAATACTGATGATTTTTGAAATCAATGTTCCTGAACCATGCCATCAGTACAAGAATTTCATTTTTCTTCAAAAGAAACATAAGGAAAACTCTTTCGAGTGCTGAGGAAAGTTTCCAGTGTGAACTCTGCACAGAATAATTCCTCTCCCTTTACCCCCCATCCAGCCTCCTCTAAGTGTATTCATTTTTAAATCTCATGCTTTTGGAGTGGATTAGACTTCACAACACCAGAGTACCAAAGAAGAAGGGAGTTACAAAGTTTCAGCTTCACCATCAGGATATTGCAAATGGTCTGTTGTCAACTAGAAAATGGGTCTGAAGCTACATGGTGGCAAATGAAAAGACACAGCCCTGGTGATAATGCAGGCAGACATCAAGTCTTCAAGTGCTTTCTGCTGTGAATCCAGGAATATCTGGCAGAAAAACATTGGAGATTGATTTAGTACATGAATGTGTTACTAGAGCCTTGGACTTTACAAATAGATTTCTAAATTCTATCTGCAGATTTTTGTTGTTGTTTTTCTGAAATAATTTCTCATTTTATTGAAGTCTTTGGTTGTATTATATTTTACTGTATGCTTTTTCACTATCTGAACATGGATAAAGTAGATAAAGAAAAAAATCAAATATTTCACTTATGGTTAAGCTTCATCACCAACCCTAAGTCTGTGTAACTGCACAGACTTCTGTTTCCTTGTGCACAGGAAACAGGCCTCAGTTTGGCAAAGAAATAATATCTTGCAAAGGTAAGAAAGCTGATATCAGGTATTGTTATATTATTAGCTCTATTATTGATAAGCATGGACTGCTAGAATGTTTTAAGAGTTATACAGCCTACCAATCCCCTACTCATAGACTCTGTGTGTAAGCTTAGGACCTTAAATGGTTGAACTATTCTTAGCTTTTTGTGGTGAATACCCAGGAATGTTCACAGGCAGAATATTAAGGACAGAAGATGGCCCTAACAGTACTTGGCAAAGGAGATGGGATTTACGGAAAATTTGCTTTGATACTGTTGACTCCTAACTATGGCATACTGATGTTGTCCCAACATACAAAATTAGCATTAAATTTGCATTCCAGATGAATGACAGGCACTGAGAAGAAAAAGGAATCTAAGTTAAAGCCAATGGAACTAGATTCATGCCCATGACCTGGCCAGGTTGTAAAACAGACTGGATATCTTCAGCTGGGAATTCCCTGACTCTGAGAAGCTTTCTAGCCACTTCCTAAACAATATCCTTCCTCTATAATTGCTTTATAAGAAACATAACATACCTTGTCCATGTGCTATTTGTGGCTGGCACAATTACTGTTGGGTGTTACAAAGATGCTTTAAAAGTGCAGCCATGTTACATAGATGTCTGACTTTGAGAAGTCTCCTTTTAAATCTGCTCAGTGAATACAGGACTCTTCTACAAATCTTCCCTACAGTTGTGCTTGCTTGTTATCACCAAAGCAAGAGAGAAGCTTAGCCAAGCAAAATAAATATGCTATTTAAGGAAAAAAAAAAAAAAGGCTCTACAGCTAACCAAAAAAATGAATCCAATGTTACATTGTAGTGTAAAGTGAAGCCACATGCAACTAATTATTAAAACCATATATTAATTCACATTGCTTAACATCTACAAGAAGTGACAAAACTCCAATTGCAGCTGAGTATATTTTGTTAAAGGATGACAAGTGTTTGTGCACTGTTGTAGAACCTTGTGACTACCATGTTGCGTTCTTCTTACAGAATATTATTTGTTTCACAGTCAGAATGAGCCTTTCCTGAATTTGCTTTTAAATCATTCTAATTACCACTGCACTAAGTTAAATAATGCCTTTTGCAAGCAAGAGATGAAAAAGTACTCAGTCTGCATACTAAGATACTTGACCTGTCATTTTGCAGCCTTTCTGCACTGGAACAGAGCAGCTATTAAAATAGCACCACATAAATATGTGGGCAAATATATATTTGAGGGCAGAATGTCAGGACTCCCCTCCAAAACAAAACCAACCAACCAAGAAAAAACACCTCATCCATTTAAAGAGAGAGGAAAGGTAAGGCTGTCTTTTTGTCTTATGACCAGGACATGAGAGCCAGCACTTGTCACTGCTGGGAGGAGCAATGAGTGGTCTTCAATAATAACAACCGACAGGGCTCTTCGCTTTACAACTCCCGAGCCCCAGAGAACCATGTAGGGTATAGATTTAGGAGTGACACAGAGGGAATAGTGCCACCTACTGAAGTAATTATTGTTAGCACTCTAATTTCTTGACCTAGACTCTGTACAGTTAAGGTTGTTGGTACTGTAGCATGAATATTGTATTCATCACGTGAAGTAGCCCCTCTTCATCTCTAATTTCTTCAGGACCAGAAAACCTTGTTAGAAAAAAGAAAAAAAAAAAAGAAAAAAAAAAACTAGCAAACTATATCGATATAAAGCTATTCTAGAAATGAAATTGTGGCCTAAGGGTGTCTTTAAGCCTCTAGAGGCTTAGATCTGCTCTGACTCTATTGATACAAATGTAGAAATACAAGATAATTTTGATGGGAGCAAATTCACTCCTCTGTGATTCTTTCAGACTTTTTTTTTTTTTTTTTAAATGTTGGAACAATAGCCTTGAACTACAAATTTGAAAGTGTTTAATACAGGAACTTGATGTGGGGAGAGAACTTTAAAAACCCTGACTTAAGAATTGGAGGTTACCTTTTAACCTTTTAAACATTTTTTTGTAGAATGAACAGAGCTCTTTCTAAAGCACAATGATAAAAAATATCCCCTCCTACACCATATCACTGAATGTGTATAGTAACTCCAGGGTAAGGAATAGCACTTTTGATTTTCAACAGGTGGAAGAAAAACACCAATGTCCTGTCTTCAGATATTGATTAGTGTTGCTATGTGCTGCCAAACAGCTATGTAGAGTTACTTCACTGGCAGCTACTTATCAACAGTGAGTGAAGTGGCCCCTTCAGCTTCCCTTAACTACTGCATAAACTTAAATAGTTAATGCCTGGAAGTTCTGTGAGAAGCTTGTTAAGAATGCTATAGGAACACAGTGACATAACAGTCATGCCATGTGCTGTAAACCAATTTTACCAGCAGAATTATTAATTAACAGCCAAAGTCATAAATAACTATGATAATATTGCAATTCAAAAGCCATCTCAAGCATCCATAGAGGATCCAATCACCTCTGGATGCAGTTTCTGGTGACCTGCCAGTAATTTTATTGCTGTAAAGGCAGTGCAGTGTGTCATACCATGATAAATTTGGGTTTTCCTGACATCCAGCTGCTTACTGTTATTGTTGGCTGTTGCTGAAGCACTGGAGATAATACAGGTGTTCTGTGCTGTACAGCTGATTGTGCTAGAGAGAAATCTGGGACAAGCATGGGGTGAGGATATGTCTGCCTTGGGGACTGAGAGCAAACAATTGGATGGCACACAGAAAAATATCAAATAGGCCTGATTTTGGTCCACTTCCAAACTAACAGAGGACTGTTTTTACCAGGCTCCTTTTGGTTAAACAGAGAGTATGATCTACAAAAAGAGATCTCTGCTAGCTGGCTGCTTGCTTTCTATCTTATTTTTGCTGATCAGCTGAATGCCTCCAACCTACTCAGTCTGATCACACACACCAAAACTATTAGTATGCATTTAGTCATGTGTTTTATAAGTTTAATGCTAGTACACGTCTGGCTTGTAACTAAAAGTCATCTTCACAGACAGACAAACTGAGGTGTTGACTACTTGACCATTGCTTCATCTTTAGATGATTTGATCTTTAGATGAAGCAATTTGTTCAAGGCTACATGTCTGAGAAAGAGCATTAGGCAGGATACAGGTGCTTCTCAATCTTACAAGAGTGTTTGGATAGGCAGTTAGAGCAGATAGGATAGCTCACACTAAACACAAACTCAGGCGAGTGGTTTCTCTTTCCAGTATCAAGGGAGCAACTGAAAGCTAATCCTATGCCTCTGTTTTTATAAAAAAATACTCAACAAATATCATGAATAAATAAACAGCTGCCTCTGAGTTATTTACAGTGCTGTTAACTGGTATTTAGGCTTCAAAATTGATCACCAAAGTCAACAAAGGGCTGAACAAACATAACCGTGGTTGAGTATTTGAACTTGAAATTAAGTAAACATATATGAATGTGAACACGTGTTCAGCCAAACCATTCAGGCTAGCTTTGCAGAGACATTAGACCATTTGAATTAAATAAAAAACTAGTCAAAAACAAGAGAAGTATTCATGCCACTAACTCATACATATCTTTATTTTTTTGCATCTAAGCTAAATGCTTATCTGGGACTCTTGTCAAAACTTTATATTGAGCTTTGGTGAATTGCCATTGTTTTTTTTTTTTCTGTTTTAAACTCTTTCACCTTTACTGATGATATATTGTCTAAAGCCTTGGTATCCTTTGGAAGAAGTAGTTCAGTGGCAAAACTTCCCTCTCCACACACGATATCCCATAGGGAAACAAGGAAATAGACAGTACACACCCTTGCTGGAACTTCACTTGAGCTCAGGAGAGTAGCATCAGGAAAAAAATAAGAGACCCTTTTCTGTTTCAGGCTTCCTTTTTCATACTGCAAATACATTTAACATAAGTACTTCAGGGGCTAGATTCACTCCTCTGAAGCAGTGTGTGAGTGAGCATGTATGTACTTCAATGGGTGGATACCGCAACTTTTCAGAAGGGACTTGAATAAACATGAGAGCCAGAAATAACCCTGTGGTAAACCCAAATAAAGGCAAACAGCTTGGCTTTTGCATTTGTGTTTACCTTTTTTTTAATTGGCTTTTTAAAACCTTTGGGGAGCTGTAACAACCTGAGATCTAGTCTTTTCACAGAACATCCACCATCCAGGAACTGAAATACCAGGAGAAGATCAATTCTTGGAGTATTTGGGCTTTACAAATTACTAGGCATTTGAAAAAGACTATGTAAATAAATCAATCCAAATGAGAGAGTATTTGTACACCTCTTGGCATATGATGCTTTAACACATAAAGCAGTATCTTGGTTGGAAAAAAATGTGGATTACACATTTAGGGAACTTGGAGTCACATTGCACTAGAAAATGTTTTTATTGCTTTCCATCTGTCCTCAGAGAGAGAGATGACTCACGTCAAATTGGGGTTAGCAGGGCAGATGCTCAGCTAGACAAATCCAGGTTACCAAACTTCAGTGACTTTGTAGTAAAGATAGGCAAAGCATGAAGTGAAAATACCCACCCATCTTTTGCTCACTTCTGCCAGGCAGTGAGAAAACAGCTCTTGAGGATTTACGCGCCCTCACCTCCGCTGTAGTCTCCCAATACTGCTTTAGGTCAACTCTTGGTTGCTAGCAGCCAATGTTTACTTTCCTGGTAGATTTTTAGGTGGCCTACTTGGAAACCTTTCTTTTTTCCTCCTGGTTTGGTTAGTGTCACTCTGGACTTAGCATCAAAACTTTCTTCCTACCACTAATTATGGCTTTGGCCTATGGTGGGAACTGATCAGGTGTCTTTCCTGTGCCTCAAGACAGCAGGGTAGTGAGCAGGGGCTCAGCCCTATTGATGTTTCCTACCCCATGGCTATCTCCATCACCACTGCCACCAACAGTACCCTTGTTGATGTCTCACCACTGAGGATGGGTGCTGGATGGGTGGGGAAGCTCACAGTGCCACTGCCCCAGCCAGTGCTATTTCTGAAAAAAAAAAAAAAAAAAAAAAAAAAAAAAAAAAAAAAAAGGGACTAATTTTCTAGGGCTAGTAGTCTAGTACCTTTTGTCAGCACTAAACTTTCACAGGTTGAAAAAAGAGATTAAAGCCAAAATCATTCTTCTGTTCTGTTTAAGAGATTTCAGGGGCAGAGGTTTGTGTCCTGAATAACAAGCTACTTGACTAGAGGCTGATTTTTAACAATGCCATATTCTTATATTCAAAAAACCCTGAGCTGCATGCACTGTAGCTGCACACCCTGTTTCACTTTGGGTCTATTTTAACAGGGTTGTAAAGCTATTTCACCTGAGTGCCTGCTGATTAGCATGCTGAGTTTCTTAAACCAATCCATTGAATTCACTTCCTTTCTGCGTCCCCAGTGCCCATTCACCTATAGAAATATATAGACAAACAAGGCCACAGGTGCAGAAAATTGGGCCTTTCCTGCTGTTTATTACAATGTAGACCTCGGGGATTTGTTGGGGGGAGGGGAGGGAAGAAGGAAAGAAAAAGAAGAAATACATGCTTTGCAGTAGGATTCTGCTAAAAATCCTACCTTCCTTTTCTTGCAAAACTTAAAAAAAAAAAAAAAAAAAAAAAGCCTCCTAGCTGCCAACAAACACAGACATCGAATTATTAGGAGGTTAGGAGGTGGAGTGGGGGCAGGACTGTTTCTTTTGCATCCATGAAGAGATTTTGGATGAATTGCTGCTGCTCAGCAAGCCTGCTCTTCCCTCAGCCCCCCTCCCTCTCTGCAGTTTGCCTTTTGGTTATTCTCGCGCACAAGAATTTGCTGTGCCTTGTGGCCACTGAGCATGCTGCCCGCTTTCAGTCAAAGCAGCACAGGAAGAAGCAGCCACCTGTTTGCCCGATAAGCGAGGTGCCTTGTGCTGGCAAGGCAAGTCTGGAGGGGTCTGTTCTCAAAACCAGACTGCCCTGCACCAGGGACTGAGCTAGACCCTCATCCAAAGAGCTTACAATCAATATAAGAATCAGAAACCATGTATAGGGGAAAGGATGCATTATCCCCGAATTAATAATGTGGGTTCGATGTGCAGAGAGAATAAGCACCTTGTTAGAGGTGGATCAAAAGTCTCTCTCATCTGGAAACTGAGCTGATTTCTACTCAATACAAGGTTCAGCATCTTAATCAGAAGACTGCCTTTCCTGAAAGCAAAGTGCTTCTCTTGCAGGATGACACAGGTTTAGTGTGAGACTTTCAAGGCTGTTTAGGTGCTTAGGCCCTGTGGAAACTGACGTGCATCTGATCTGACCGAGCCAAGAGGTAAAGCTACTTATTTGGGTTAATGAATACAGGTGCTCTGTGTTTTTCTGTACCTCTAAGTAACCCACTGCCCTAGAGTCTGGTCTGAATTTTAGCTGTTCTGTTTTCACTGGCACTTTAGAACTTGGATGACGGTTTACAGGAACGGGGAATGTTTTATGTGTCTATTTAGGAATATCAATGGGGGCTCATTTATTTTGATGGAATGTTGGTGCCAAAAAATCTCTTAGATCCTGGACTGGAGTTCCTAATCGAAACCACTTTGAAACACACTGCAATATCTAACCAAGAAGGTACATATAGCATCTCGTGTAAGCCTTGTGTAAGGCTGGTCTTTGGTGGGAGGTGATAACTATATCATGACTATGATGATCTCAGCTTCTGAGACACAAACAGTGCATTTGTATTGGTTGCTACTGACATTACACTTCATCAGTAATAATTAGGAAATGCTCAGAGCATGACCTTGTATTTTTATTACCTCTTTCCTCTCTAAGCACTATATTTTTGGGGCACGATTAGTCAGTCACAAGACCTTGGGCCTGATGCTGTACTATCCTGCCTACAGCCTACAGTACAGTCATTCCATGGAAACTTTTACCTATGCCTTTGCCTTTAATAAATGCAACCAAAAACTCTAGATGACAAGCGTGGTTAATGAAATATCAAGAACAGCTAGAATGACAGAGGGATTTCAAACAGTTGGAACTCCCTTGGGATAATGCAGAGGCACCCTTCTTGAACAATACATATGATGAATGGACCAGAGAACTAATCTACTCCTATTCAAAGTGCAAAGCCTCCTATCATACTGCCTGTGGAGACTGACATGAATATCCTTTATCATGGACAGACCCCTGTCCATGTTTTACTCTGGCTGCATCTGAGGACATGAGCTGGTGGTGAAGCACAGCCATAGCATGAGGTTCATGACATACTGAAGCTAGGAGAGGCATGAGCTAGCACTAGGTGCCCACAGAGGCCTGCTGCATCCACCACATCATGGGCATCCCACTGGTGATAGCTAGGACTAGACTAGGACACCTGGGGCCCCATGAGGCTTTTATATTTTTATGTAGAAGACTGTTTTTAAGGTGCTGTGCAGCCACAGGTAAATGCCTGCAAGATATTTAATTTCTTTATGTTTCCTTTTCTGACCTTTGTCTCAGAATACAGGTCCTGAAGTTTTATGACTAATGATTTTACAGTCTCAGATGTCAATACGCAATCTGTAGTGTTAATAACTGCTTCATGCCTTCCCTGGCTTGAACACACTCACATTTTAAGAGATGTATTTAAAAACCAGTAAAATATGTACAAATTGTAAGAGTTCCCCTCCATCCCCTTGTATTCTCTTTGATGAGCTAACCCAAAACCACAGCGATCTTTGTCTGAGTTATGAATTTATCTCATATTAGTTAATAAACCTCGGGTCATGAAAATTAAGCAAGTCTTTTCAGTAGTATAGGCAGGACACGTAGTTAACTTCAAGCATGAAATTCAATTTTGGCCATTTTCATCTAAAACCAACTTTCTGCATTTCTCTTTTCCATTTGTTCAATTTTCCAAGTTGGAATCATTACTATAACTGAAAAAGCATGTTAAAAACAAACAAACAAACAAAAACAACAGTAACAATAACAAAACAAAACAAAACAAAAGAATAACAGAAAACCCAATGCTCATTTGTTGCAGAAAAACACACTGGAACATTTATTCTAGAATTCATCACTTCATAACGCCATGCATCACAAAACTGCCATTCTGGGCCAAACACATGTTCCATGTAACCCACTATCCTGTCTGTTACTGTGATTAATATGAGAAAGTGTAGAAGAAGATAAAAATGATTTTTCCCCTGCTGTACTCTCCTACCTTCTAGTAATCAGTGATTTACAGGACCAAAATATTGTGCTGTAATAAAAGCAATGCAATGCTTCCAATAAATCAAAAGTAATTTGCCTTTCACTGACATTAAATCACTCAATCTGATTTTGTCATGGCATCTGCTTTTTAAAATTTAGTTTTATCTTTAAAAGCAAATTGTGTATCTTTATGCCCATTCCAGAGAATTATGCTGGAAATACTTCTATTCAAATTACAGTGCCCAGGAAGAAGAAAAAGTGTTACAGCTGGAAAACCATCCTTCACTAAAAACACAACCCAGCCTGACAAGATGGGGGGAGTTTGCTCCTATCGTGTGCTGTACAAGCTATCTGAACGTTTTAATTTTTTCTCTTCTTTTTCTTCCTCTCCCTCCCACCTTTTGTTGTTTTGTTTTCTGAATGTCTCTCTAAGTTGTTTCACATTCATTCCTTATTCTCCTGCTATCCTATCCCTTGTTAATGCGTTTTTTATTCCCACTGCCCCTTTTCCCATACAGTTCTTATGAGAACGGAAATACAAACCCAAATTAAACATAAAACCCGTAGATACACATTTGATTAGAAAACATGAAGTGATCCTCTCCACCCCAAGTACTTTTTCACCCTTCTGTAAACAAACACATCTGTTTAGACAGTTTGTTTCTCTATCAATATGTGAAAAGTTAATACAGTTTTGTGCCATTTTTGTTATGGAAACAACCCTGTAAAAATACTATATGGTTCACTGAGGCCTGCCCTTATAACCCCAATAAATACAAATCACCCTAGAACTTATCTTTGTAACTTCAAATATGTAGGTAATGTTGTAATCACAAAAAACCTTCACAAAAAGAAAACAAACTACCTCCTTTTAAACAACTGAATTGTTGCTCTTGACTTCAGCTATTTGTTCAGTATTTCAACAACACCAAATAAATGTGCTGGAAATACTTATCATTTCTGAGTCACCTCTTTACTATCCTAGATCACAGACTCTTCAAATTAGGGGCTATCTCTGGCTATCTCAAAGAGATTAACATGATTCATTCTCTTTGTTTCTTCCATTTCAGTATTGTCTTCAGTGTTTTTCTCAAGAGCCTCCTATTATCAATGCTGCATAATTCTGGCTAACCTTTCTTGATAATTAATTTCCCAGCTTCCCATCACAGGCTGTTTCAACCATTCTGTTCTGTACTTTTTCTATCTCTGAAACTTTAGCATTATTAATGGCACACAAACTGTATATTATATCCAGCTTATGCCTGATGTCAGGGTAGATTTTTCCATTATTTTTATTCTGTGTATATACACCTATCGACAAAGTTTAAATGAAGTATGTTGCTAAGGAGCGCTACTTTCCCCCACCTCTTCTGTAATATATGACAATACGCTCTATTAATTTCTCCTTCACTGCTTATTTACCCTTATGTATTTTAGACAATCAGAATCTTCCCTAATTCTTTGTGATTTATAATAAATTAGAATAATAAGTGTCAAGAAAAAATCTGTCCTTTGAATGCAAAAAATTGTAGATATATGTACAAAAAATATTATAGATAAAAATTGTAGATGTTGATGTAGATGTAGATATTGATGTAGATGTAGATATATGATGTAGATGTAGATGTAGATATTGTAGATAAAAATGTAGAAAAATGGTAAATATATCTACAAAAAAATATTGTAGATATATCGTGAGATGTGATCAGACCAACTGGATCATTTTATTATTTGTTAACAGTATTTCAGTACTGAGAATCTCGAACAGTTAAAAGGGGACATAGTAGAAAGCTGTCTGATTACCAATATCACATTGAACTCCAGTTCTGAATTTACTGCTCTTTCAGAGAATCTCAAGAGTTTACTTGTAAGAACGAGTGGCAGTTTTGGTGCCTCTCTTTCTGAGATATCTGTACGAGGTCTGATTTTTTAGAACATGCTTTTTTTCTGTCAAGGACTTTCAGTACAGGGATCTCAAAATAAAAGTAGAAAAGTTAAATAGTTACTTTAGAAAAATTGCAGTCTTCATGTCTCCTCCATCTTGAAGTGTAGATGGATGGGAAAGAAAACCAATACCATACCTGACATTTCCAAGGACATGATCTTGGTCGTTAACATAACCTTTTTCTGGTTTTAATTCTGCTCTTGGGGTAGGTAAGTAGCAGTGGAAGTCAAACAATAGTAGCATAACGACAAGATATAAGCATAACAACCCTGATCTTCCCAAGGACTGACTGACTCCTGCCTCTCTCTTAACCTTGTCTTTTCCCTTGTACCTCTTCAACTATGGGATATGCATCAGTGAGATGAAATAACATAAATCTAATATTTGTAAAAAAAATAAATATATTTGTGCTTCTTTTTCATCCATTTCCAGGGAGTGTTGCACTAGCACCACAAATGACAGAAAAGCTACTTTTGAAATGCGTTTCAGAATTTGTTCTGTGAGTGTTCCTACTCTCACCCAGCCAAAAAATGGAAATGGCACCAGATGATTCTGCAAATAGATGTCAGTGAAAAAAGGCTATTTGGGATCAACCCACACAGTAAACAGCTTTAAAATCTAACTGTGGGGTAAATCAGAAGACTGGATGTATATAAATACATCACTGTTTACACAGAGATACTGGACAAGTAAGAAAAGATCAGAGAAGTTAATTGCAATGTTACAAAATAACTAAAGCCTGCAAGATTCCGTCTTTGGAGGGTTTTGAGAGACTCCAGAGGTAACTCAAGTGCCCCTATACTCCCTACCTCCACACTGTTGCTTGTGCAAAAATCACAACCACAGTGATGTTTAGAGAAAAAAAAAAAAAAAAAGAAAAAAAAGGCTGTACCAATGATTGCTTATGTGCTGAAGGAAGGACTGGTGAGGGTTGCTTAATGCTACTTCCGTCTCTGTTCTTGGAGCTGTCCTGAGCAGAGCTCTTAAGGCATGACGCAGCCCAGACTCCTAACCTTAATGTGTTAAATACATTGTCCACTTTGGATTGTTCACTTAGCTCCAGCAAATGCTTTGTATTTTTTTCCTGTCTGAGTATAATTAAAATTGCAGGATATTTGCCAGACAGGCTGAGATTTTTTCTAAGCATCCCTTTGCAGTATTGTGAAGAAAGATCAATCAAATCATTCTTAGTTTCACCTATAAACAATATATTTTAAGTGTCTTTGCAGGTCCGCTTGAAGGCAGCCCAATAAACAGAGATATACTGATGCCTGCAGCCAGGCTGCACTTCCATTCACAAAAGATCATAAAAGAAAACTGGGGCAGAGTGAATAAATTTATCACTGATACAAATATGTCATATGATAACAAAAAAAAATAATCTATAAAAGGAAGAAATGACTACTCAAGAATAGGAAAAACAAGCAAACAAACAAAAAAAAACCCAAACACATTCCTCATACCCTTTTGTATGCCTTCACATCCAAGTCAATGTTTTTTCTGCAGGTGGCGTATCACCAGGTATGCATAAGAATGCATAAGAATATGCATAAGAATAAATGAGAACATGCAGACTTCTTGTAAACTAACTGCAGACATCTCCAATTATCAAGATCTGATATACAGCCAATTATGTTCTCTGTATCTTTGTATAGATATCCATAGTGGTGAGCAAGTCCCAGAATATTTTTGTATCTATGTGCATTTACACTTTCAACACATTCTTCCTGGTTCTCTGTACACTCCTCTCTGGGTTCATTTTCTGAAAACTACTTTGGTAAACACCAAGGAATTTAAAAGCAGGTTTTTCTCCCTTACATTTTGTTGAAACTGTAATTTTAATGATCATATATATGAACTTATGTGAGCCAGAACTGCTCCTGTACCCAACAGAGAAACAATGTAATTTAGACTGCCTGAGAAAGTACAATTCACCAAAACAGCTCAGACAGAAAGCTGTTACAGAGTGAGTGCACAGATTTTAAATTATTTGCCAGATAACATGTACATCTTAGGAAACCACAATTAACAACTCTTTCATATACTGTAAACCTGAGGAGTTTCTTCTTCCTTTTTTTTTTTTTTTTTTTTTTTTTAGGTGTCTTCACTTATATTGCTTATTTGTTAAAAAGAAACCTTCCCTATGATAGCCTCACTGTGGGTATACAAAGAGAAGTTTTCTGCCCCCCATGCAGCTTCACTTTCCTTTATGCTCTCATGGTCTCTGATTTCCTATAAGCTGCTCTTTTCTCTCTTGAAAGCTTCTCTGCCTCTGTCTAATTTCAGATGGGCAATACAAGGGCTTTTTTATTAAATTTTGATGAGTTTTGTATCAGATTATTTATGTGACTTCTTGATTTGCCTATCACAACTGAGGGTACTGGGACAGCAGAGAGTGCTTACCAAGGACTAAAACAAGAACAAATGTCTGAGAAAGACAACCCAATATGCACTTTTGATAGGAACAAATGACAAATTCTGACCCTGCAAAGCCTACCTGTGTAAAGTGTCCCTGAAAACCTGTGAGAACAGTATGCGCGAAAAGCTTGCAGGGCTGAACTGTCTGCCTACAGCGTTTGGATTACTAAAAGTCAGAGACCATCCTGAAGTACTTAACAGGGATGGTGTCAAGCAGCTCTATTTCGAGGTACTGTCGTTAAAACATCTCAAACATTCTCACGTTTGTGCCTGTGTTTACAGGCCAGTGGAAATATGTCTGTCTGACATATCAGTGTGCTACTGAAGAAAACAACTTCCTGCACACTTCTCACTTCTCTCGTCACTCCTGCTGCTCCTGGGCATCGCTTGTTTGTTATTAATGGACTGGGGCTTTGTCTGGGGGGGCACCAGCCGTGCACCCCTCCTGCTAGGTGCCACACAGATAAAGAACAAAAAGGCTACCTCTAATCTCAAGAGTTTATCGTCTAGTATTTTTAAACTCCTGGCCAGTCTCTCTTTGAATATTTATACTGTAATGCCACAGTAAAGTCACAGCTAAATTTGTGACATTACAATTGTCAGTAGAGGAGCAAGAAGCAAAACTGCCTGACAGGAATAAATAGAAGGGGAATATGGAGAGGAGGGAAAAGAGCACAGTAGGGTTTACCTCTCATTCTTAAACCCAAACCTTAAAATAATACTGCAATTCTTGTCTCACAAAAAAATATAAAAAATGTTCAAGTTTTACAAACCAGGATTGAGCTTCAGGTAAAATGCCTTTCTTCCCTGCCAGCTGGAAGGAGAATGTTATTCAGAGGTAAGATAAGGAAGTGATAATCTGCTGCTTGTATGCAATCCACGGGAATGACTTTAACAAAGAAAAAGCCCACATGTGAATAATATTTCCCTGACTAACAATTCCATATACTGTAACTATTTGTTGTTTTCTTTTTTTTTTTTTTTTCTTTCAACAACTCCCTTCTCTGCTCCTTGTGCTGTGCAGTAAATGCCACCACTAATGAGATAATATCAGTGTTTTTGAGAGCAGACTGACCCTGCTGTTTTCAAGCAGTTTCAACTTCTCGACAGTCAGGAGCCTGCCTAATGTTTTGTGGCTGCCTCTGGTCATTGACATGGTACAAACTGCCTTATCTCCCTGTGGGAGGGGAGGTCATTGCCAAACCCACGGCTACTTGACTGGGGAAGAAGGCAGTCTACAATGATTCAAATACATGGCCTGAGCCAAGCAGAGGGCTTATAACAGATCGCCTAAAATAGTTCCCATCTGAACGCATTTCAATTTTTCTCTGTATGTCAACAGAAGACATGCATTGTCACAGTGTTATGTATGATTCAAGAGGCTCACTTAAATATTTTACAGTAAAAAAATACATTGTTTAGGATTTCTGCAACTTGAGCACTTTCTCAAATATCCTCCTTTACTTTCTACAAAAGCCTTTCAATGACCCTTTTTGTGTCAATGGAAACTCAGCTCACAGATAAATTGTTCTATTTTTATTTCTAATATTACACTTTCTTCCAGAGTGCCTGTAGGATGATGCCATGCATTTTGCCATGAGCTCTTGGTGACTTCTTCAAGAACGCCCTCACTGGGCCCAGGATTAGCAGGGAAGTGAGAGAGTAACAGGAGTTCAAGCTGTTAGCCCTCTCCTGAAAGGGAGAACTGCCACTGTAGAACATTTATTTGTGAGATCAGATATTCACCAAACGGGAGTAATGTCTGTGCAGCTGACCATCTGGGAAGTCATACAAATGACTCCAGGAAAATTTGTGGCTTATGGATGCAGGGCAGACCAAGCCTTCTTCACGTGTGAACTAGAACTGGCCTGAGTTTCACAGGCTGCCCAGCTCATCCAGAGTTTCCCCGGCTCTGCCCATGCAGTGACGTTCATCTGTCTGTGACTTTCCCAACCCCATGACTCACCGTGCATGAGCACCATGACTCAGATGCCGAATTTCTTTCCAGGATCTTCAATTAACAAGAGCTTCTAGAGCACAAAACAAAGTCTTGGATGTATGTTGCCCACCCCCTCAGCCAGCAGCATCTGGTGCTGCTCAGCTCCTCAGTTCTATTCGGGAACTGGCGGGTCTGACTGGTCATCTCTGCTTTCAGAGGGTCTAGTTCTTTTACTCTTGCTCACACTGCACATTGCTCTAACTCCCACTATGGAAATAGTCATGCTGAAAAGGGTGGGACTCCTCAGCAAGGATAGGGACCTTCAGCATTAGTAAGGAGAGCACAACCAGACCATAATTTTTTTGAATTTCTGCTGTGTTTTAATAGATTGCCTTGCAGCATAGCTGGGGTTTTGACATGCTACTACAATACAGTGAAGCAATACACTAGAGCAAATATTAAGTTGTTTCTGACCTCTGTATAAGGGACACATTAGCATATGGACAACAAAAGCAGATCAAAACTTGCAACGGTCAACTTTTGCTGCTTCCACTTAACTCACCTGGAAGCATACATTGTTAGCCAGGGATATACAGTAATCACACATACAAGATTTTTTTTCCTCTTACTCTGTTTGGAAAAGATTTTTCCTCCTTCATTACTTTTCCATTTGTTTTCTGAGGGGCTGAAGACCAGTGGTATTCACTGCTTCAGCAACTGGAAATCAGTTATGGATGGAAACATTTATTATGGAAACAACAAAACCAAAAAAAGAACAAAAGCAACCATCACAACAATTAGAGTACGTAGTATATGGTTATCATCACTGCAAAGCACACATGCTTTGCAAGCACTGAGAATTTCACCTGTACCATGCCTGCAACAGTTGAAGAAAGAGACCTTCACTTTGTAGACATAGCGCTGGGATATAGAGAAATTAACAGCCCTGCTCATGGTGTCCTTCTCTCTTTCTGGATCTTTCTCTAGTCATAAGCCATTGCTGGTACCACAAGATATTAATTTCCTCTTATGGCACATAATAATAATTACACAGAACTATTACATAACACTTGAAGAGAAATAAGCCAGCACAAGCCCATAGGATGAGATCAGTGTCTTGGTGTCAAGAACTAGGAGAGCACAGGTCCAGGACCCTGTTCCACTGCTGACCCCCTGTATTCCTGTGGGCCAGCCACTTAGGTCACCAGAAAAGGGGGCTGACAGTAATCCTGTGTCTCACCATCTTTCATGAGGGTGCTTAGAGCTAAAATAAAGGGTGCATGCATATACTCAGACCACAGCCCTGGCTGTCTCTGGTGGTGTTTCCTGGCACACCCATCCCTGGGACTGAGGCTCTTGCAGCATGGCAAGCCACCTGCGAGGTGGGACCTTGAGAGGAAGCCCAAGGCTGGCTGTTTCCTGCTGGGGAGGAACAGCGAAACTATTTTGAATCAGTTGCAGGCAGGGAGTTGCCTTTCTTCTTTGTCTGAGGCACCCGTAGCTGCTGTTCTGCTGCTCACTGCACTCATAGTCTTGCTGGAGAAACCCTACAGGCAACTCCAGCCCACTATTGCAGAGAGGCACTTGCTGCTCTCCTGTAAGGGAGAGCTCCATTTTCCTTATGATTTTTTTACCTTGTTCTTTGCTGAGCAAAGCTTGCTGCTTTGGTGAATGGTGCTATGCTCCTCCCTCTCTCCTTGATCTTCTTGAATCTCATAATTTTGGGCCAGACTCAGTAAAATCTCTGCCTATCTGCAACAGTGTAGAAATCAGACCCCTGAAAAAAACCTAAATGTTGCGTCAAGGGGCCTCTGTGCTGAAATTTACTGAATCTCCCCTGATTCTACAGCAGATAACAAGTCATTAAACTGTCATAAAAAAAAAAAAAAAAAAGAAAGCAGTATTGTTAATTCACATTTCTAAGGGATTCAGCTGAAAGACACAACTCAGCATAGACAGATGATGTTAGACATGATGTCCTCAGGATGATTGTATTCTTCCTTTGGGATCCCTAGCAGAAACAAGTTCAAGATAAATACATACATAAGTACTTAGATGCCTGTAGTCTTCAGACTTGCTACCCAATAGCTTTTTCAGACACTCAGCACATCTCTCACAGATCCTGCTGTCTGACTTGGTCTAAGCACAGCACTGAACTCAGGAACATATCCTGTGCCTACTTTCCCTTGAGTCGCAAATACTTTCAGTGTTGGCTGTGGGAATACAGTGAACTATTCACAAAATATAATTCTTTTTGTTCAAATGTTCTCTTTTCACTACGCTGTTCTATGTAGAAAGTTTGCTAAAGTCTGACACTGATTTTTAAAAACCCAACAATTCATTTTAAAGTTCTTTTACCCTCCATCTTTGTACCAAACGTAACTGGTTTCCTAATGCAAAAGTTAGTAGAAAATATCACAAGAAGCAACAAGGCAAGATAACCTGTTCAATATAACTAGCAAATAGTAGTCTTTACTGATCTTCAAAGGTACAATAAAATCAACTGATGAGATGATTTTAAACTACAAGAAAATAACAGCCTGCTCAGAATTTTATCCTCTTGTTCAAAGAATTAAAAGAAACCACCCTCATAAATAGCTTCTAAGCTTATTTTTGTTAACAAAATGGCAAATTTATATCAAATCTCAAGTCAGAGATAAACAGGAGGAATTTAAAAAAAAGAAGTCCATCAGAAAGATCAAAACTGAATTAACATGATGACACATTTTAAAATATATGTATTTCGCTACACATTCCTCTTTGAAAGAGAGAGCAAGAGAGCAAGAACGTCTGAAAACTATGCATTTAATGTGTGCTGAAGCAACTATAACAGCATAGTAAGAGCTTGTATTTTTTCTGGCACAGGCCTCAGTCGTAATCCCATTTCATACTTTTAAATGTATTTTTAAATTGCTTAGCTTCTGTCAACAGATTCATTCAGGGCTGTGTTATTTAAAAAGTGAATTCAAGAGCTTGCAGTGTCCACTCTGACTGACACATCCGTAACGGAGGATCACTAAATCACCCCTTCTAAAGTGAAAATAAAATGAGAAATAACTGATAGCAAAAAAGGAAGACAGTGCCTTATCTAGCTCCAGCATGGCAAGGTGATGTCAAATATACTTCAAGACTCATTGCCATTAAAAAGACCCTAAAAACAAACAAACAAACAAACAAACAAACTAACAAAAAAAAAAACAAACAAACACCACATTGTATTTACCTTGCCTGACTTAGCATGGGTAAACATTCCTGCATCAAATGTAAGGAGCTATATTTAGAAATGTATCCCTCCTAGGAAACTAAGTAGGCTTTGGTGAAACCAAAATAGTCATGGGCTGGATGAAGTCAATAGGAGCTCCACCCACCTTGCTGAGCAAAAATCTGGACCCAGAAACTGCACCCTCTCTCACCCTTGCTATGAGGCAAATCTTCCCTTCCAGGCTGTGCAGATAGAGTATGACTTCTAAAACTATGTGAAGCAATACCAACTATTAAAAAAGGAACAGCATTATTGAAAAAAATGCTATACAAGCAGTGGTAAACCTCAGTGGTCTGGGTTTCAGACAACAGAAAATCCCTTTGACAAGTAGTAAACACACTAAAAATAGTACTTGGTTCCTTATAACCCAGCTTAAAATATTTCTCTTTGCTTTTTGTATTCTGTTTTGCAACTTCATATGAGGTGCCCAGCAGTCTTTTACTAGCTGTAAAAATGACCATGGTCTTATTCCACAGTCTGCTGTGGACTGTAAAGTAAATACAGAAGAACATATCAAGTGAGAACCACATATTCAGGGCAAAATTCGAACCTGTGTAGAATGTGTGCTTCTCCTAGCAAGATTTTGATGCACAATCTGGGAATAGAGTAATGCTAACCTCAATGTCCTGAGCAACCAGAGGACAAGACAGAAAGGATATGGATTAACTGGACTGCAACTTTCTTTAATTCATCTCAGCAACAATTTGTCCAGTATAAGGTTGTGACCATATTCTGAATCATTTCCATCTGGTTAAAGGCTGCCATCGCGCAGGTACCCCTTCCTATCAGGTCTCAACTGTCACTGAGAAGCCATCACTCTCTAATAAGAGAGAGAAAGAACATCTCCTCCTGCACCAGGCAAGAATGGGACTGATCTTATCTCCTTTACACTAGAGCTAGACATCTAGACTACCTTTGCAGTCAGTGGAGAGAAAAAAGTACCTCCAGAGAAAGACTCATCTAACCTGCGTCAGACACTGTCTTTAGGATGAATAATGGATTTTATTTTTATTTATTTATTTATTTTCCAACGTTGACAACAGATGGATTTGGGCGGGACTAGCTCAGATGTACATTTAAGTTTTATAAATCTTATCCTAGAATAGCCAATGTTATGCCTTGCTCCAAAAATGGATATCTTCTGCAAAATCATTGTAACCTGGATTTATTAGGTGCTCAGAGCATGTATGAAATGAACACCTGTCATGTATTAATTGTGGAAGCCTAGCACAATCACTGTACTGGCTCTTCTGGGCATGGACCTGAAGACTACCTTACCTTGCTCCTTCATATTTGGTGGTGAGGGAAAAGCTTTCTCTCCTGAAACAACTCTCCTGAAATGATAGCCCCCCAGATCTGACTTCTGGTCAGGTAGTTGCTGACCATAATTTGGGTGAAAGAGACATAGTTTCCACACCTCCCTTCTGGTACCAGTGGCTTATATGAATGTTACTTATACAGTCTTTAAAATATTCCTTTCTCTGCATCCTGTTACCTCTGCTTTCAATCCCACATGGTGATCCCTCAGAGGAATGAAAAGCCTTTTTTTCCTGACCAAGCTGATCAATCTGCAGCCATTTTGGAGACTTGGAGAATTACAATCCAAGTGTAGATTAATATACACTTAAAAAAATTCTACTACTTTGGAGCTTATATTAGTAAGTACATTTAATAAAACATCCTATATGTTTCAAAGGTTTGGCATAAGTTCTCATTTTCCTTTCACTTTGAAGTTGCTGCTTTCTTTTTCCTTTTTTTTCTTCTTTTTTTTCTTTTCTTTCCTTTTTTTTTTTTTTTAATTCTTTATTTTTGACAATCGTTTCCTTTTCATTTTGACTTAACAGGCATTCCACCACAAGAAGGGACTCTGTGATCTAATCTTCTAATTTAGTTACTGTGTATCTGCAAAGTATACTTGTATTTCATTGCTGTATCTCCAGTACAGCAACAGCTATACTTAGTTACGCTATATCTACAATGTGATGTGTTCTTTAGTTTTCAGTTCATTAAGGCTCACTTTACTTTTTTGGAAATGTTTCCATGGTCATAAAAGTAGTAGCTGGGGGGAGAAAAAGCCTTTGAACATTTAGCACAGTAGTTTGCTTTTTAATATTCTCCTTGTGCATGAATATAAAATAAAAATATACTGTTTATAGGAGTCTTCAGCTAAGAAAGTAAACAAGGGTTCATGTAAATATAGCTCCTCAGGCAATTATAATGCAGATTATGAAACAAGGATCGGAGTACACTAACATTAAGTACTAACAGTAAGTACCGTGCAATATGTAATCATACATTTTGAATAAACAACAGAATTACCATAAAAGCCAAGATCAGCACCTCTATGGGATGCCTGGTGTCATGATCTGTCACTCATACTTTCTCTGAATGCTGAAAATGCTTTGGAAATAACACTGGTCTCAACTACTGCACGTAGTGGCCATAAAATATAAAACCTCAAGTGGCCATTTTATATGGACATTCACCACAAAACAAAACAAAACAAACAAAAAAAGAAGAAATCTTTTTAGAAACAAATCATTCCCCTTCTTAGTCAGGGCTGCTCAGTTCTAATGACATATTTGCCTGCCTAAACTTCACTGACATTTCATTTACATTCTACAAGCACAGACACAGGCTTTTGTTACCCATATACTACAATGTAGCATGCAAAGATAAGAACTGAAGACAAATACATAACGAAAACAATTGCAATGGATTTTAATTTTCTGATAGAAAAATTTAAAATGAATACTAGGTATGCTGTGTTGGAGGCTGCCTGGTATTTTACTAATTCATATATTATTTAACAAAATCTCAAAGCATTCCTGTTGGAAATGTGTTTTTTGTGCACTTATTAGCATGAAAAGGAAAAATTATATAAGGAGCTGGGTCTGCATCTCAGACCTACCATCTTTCTATGTGAGCACCATAACCAGCAAGTCAGAGTCCTTGCCTCTCTTTTGAGTCCATTGTTCCTGTATCCCTCCACATTGGCTCAGGTATTAAGGTACCAGACAGATTCATGTTTCCTCTCCCTAAACCAGGGTCTAAGGGTCTCCCAAGAATACTGTGAGCCCTGAAGTTAACTGCTAAACATGAGCATTGCCTCCTCCAGTTGTGCCTTGGAAGAAATTGGCCCTGGCTATTCTGCTTTGTATTTTGTTCTGAGTTGTTGCTGTGTCGGAGTTATTCACCAAAGACTAGATGGCATGGATCACAGGGGCTTGAGGGATGGGGAACCCTCTTCCTCCATGAATCCCAGAAAGTTTTAGTCAATAGAGAGATGCCTAGATGTTCAGCTTGGCCAAGGAAGCACTGTTGCCAACCATACGCTCTAGCAGAATGCAAGGCATCTGAGTACATTTTCATAATCCAAGCTATGCGTTCTTGATGGTGAAATATTTTGTCTGCCCTACTGGGTTATCTGCTTACTTCTGCAGAAATCATAGTCTATATGATTTGATCTCACTGTTAAGCCTAGACCCTTGCTGCAAATTTTTAGATGGGGGTGCTGAATGTCTTGCCCACAGATGAAAAGGTGAAGGAGAGAAGCACTGGAGGGAATCACCATCTCCTGCTGCCAGCTTTCTGAATGACTAGTGGTGTGTAACTTTTGTCATGTATTCTCCTTTATACGGAGATAAGGAAGGGCCCATGCTGAGATACATGAATGTATGTCTCTTGGTAGAGCAACGTACTAGCCCTGAACTAGCTTCAGCATTCCTCCTCATCTAGCAGTTACTGAAGCACAAACATGTAATCATGGGAAATGCTATAATTAACCATAAATCTCTGCTTCAAACTGAAAGGGCACTGAGACTTCATTTCTGTGTAACTGAAAGACTGGAACAAGAGCACAACTATTAGAAAATTTACCTTTGAATCAATTTCTTAGTGTGCTGTGCTTGCTTTTTTGGTCTAACCCACAAATTTGTATCTGTAAGGTTAGTCCAAACCTGTACATTATTTACCAACATCAACTTTAAAACTCAAGGGTCTGGCAATGCTCCATCCTGGAACTGAAGAGATGATACTCTATGCTTCTTTTAAGAAATGTAACAACTATGCCTGAAAATATTGCCCCTTGTATAAATCTACTTACGGCAAGTTGAGATCAAGTAGTGATTTCAGAAAGCTTTTTACTCTTTTGTCCACTAAATTTTTTTGGATTCATAGGAAGCTAAGGTCTGTGTGTTCTCAAACACAAAGACTGACTTACAAAGCATGTTGCACCTCTATTTCCACTGAGCTATCTACTGAGGCTACTTTAAAGCCCTCCTTCACCACAGTATATGAACAATTTAATATTTTGAAGCAAAGATAACAGTAACAGTATCACTTTTTTGCTTCATGTTTTAATACTAGCAGACTTCAGGAGAAATGCTGAATGTAACAGGGCTCTGGATTTGCTATAATTAAAGCTGGAAAGTCCTGAAATTTGGGCTGAAATAGGGCTGATTTTTAAGTCTTTAAAAAACCTCAAGTCTTAGCTTGTATTGCAATTTACTGGCATCATGGGAAAGGCTGAAATAATCTGATCAGGGTATTTCTAAAATCCAGTCTTCACTAAAAATCAACTTCCTTCTTGTCGTGTCTTCAAATGGGCAGGTTTGATTAGTGCCAGGATTATTCTGAATATTCCTGGGGCTCAAATAACGACAAGGTTGCCACTTACCTCGCCTCATTCATTCCAGCTGTTGGAGTAGTAATGGTAAAGCTCTGATGGAAGGCATTTAGTGTGTGAACACTCTCAGTCTAAACCAGATTGCAACATGTATAAACATAATGTTGGGTTAAGATTTCCAGCCAGTCTTTCACAACAGAACCTGCATGGTGTGAGAGGAGACACCATGGCCTTGGAAGATGAGCTGTAGCCAAACCCAGGTAGTTCAATGAAAAACCTAAGTGATGAACATCAGGCAGATAGCTGCAGCCAACTCCTGCTCAGGAAGCTGGGTTTTTGCTGGGGAGACATAATAAATTTGTAAAAGGAAAGTAAAATACATATGTGAATGCTTACTGGAAGGCTGTTGGGTGAGGGAACTGAGAAAGGACACTAAGGGGTATAAAAATAAAGAGGGTGTAGACCTGGAGAGGGATTGTTGGGGTTGGGAAGCAAGAGTGCAAAAAAGAGGTGGTGGGAGCGAAACTGGAGGAAGATGTAGTTGCTGGCAAAGTCAGCAAGTGCAAGGAACCTTCCAGTACTGTATTCTCCCCTTTTAAGTGTGCTAAGGTCGAAGAGAGATAACAGGGAAAAGGGGAACTGGCTGAATCCCCAGGAATGCCAAAAGACATACATTGCTCCTGCATCAGGCAAAGAGCTGAGTGTGAGGAAAGTTAAGGGCTGGCTAAAACATCTTTTCCTAAATTCTATCAAAATACTCCTCTAACCCTGTTTAAAATACTCAAAATTTACTGACAAAACCCCAAGCAAAACAAAAACTAATGCAAATTGAAGCTTGCCTGTTGACAGCCCATGCAGTTCTGGAGCATCAGGCTCAGTAAAACCTGCTGCAGTGAACTCATCGGGAGATCATGCCAGTAACTCCCAGGGACTGTGATTTCCAGGAGGTCACAGTTAAGGTTCTGTTAGTATATGCCAGGGCTCCTCATTTTCTGTTTTTTCAGAGGTTTGAGTTCTGCTGAGCAAGGCATTTTGGAAAAGCATGAGAAACCACTGGGCAATTTTAACTCTGTTAACAAAGATTTTTTTGTCATTGAATTAGCTTAGAGAGGATTTAACTGTGTCAGAGTATGTGTTGGAGAGGAGTTGCAGAGGGGAAACAGTACATTTCTAAGCGAAACTCTCTGATTGAACCACTGTGGAATATTAGAGATTGGACAGTGTGATAAAAACTGTATACAGAAATGTTTTTTTTTTTTGGGGGGGGGGGGGGGAGGGTTGGTTAGCTACAGGTCTGTGTGCCTGTCTGTCCATCCTTCCACTCCTTTTTCTGGAGGAGAAGAAATCTATGGGTAGAGAAGATCTCAGCACAGTTTGAACCTCAGTTTTATAACAACCAGCATGAACTTAGGATAGCTGTGCATTTTCTGAGCAGGGTATTATATATAGATATTATCTTACACACTTCACCATAAGTTGCACGTGAGTATATCACCTGATTCTTTAGAAAAACATGAAGAACCAGCGGTTAAACATGTCCTAAACAGCTGTTAAATGATTTTGTTAAAATGGCTTAAAGTTGGTTGTCTTTTTGATTAAGACATTGTCCTCTCATACAAGAAGCCCAAGCCAGCAATATCTTTTTAAATAGAATCTTTTTTTTTCTTTTTTTCTTCAAATTATTATTACTATTATTATGAAGAAGAACAGTCTTCTGGAGAGAAAACAAACAAAAAAACAAACAAGAACAATAAAAACACACACACACAGAACCAAACCAAACCACCACCACCACAACCATGAAAACCACAAAGGGCTGTTTTGATTACTCTGGTCTGGTTCTACTTTACAGAGTTCTTCTAGCTGCTGGGCTACATACTAACTCAACTGCAGCTCCTTCACCCTTCGCCATGTTTTTACATTTGTTGTTATATTTCTCAGGGATGCTTTCAGTTACAGATCATGAAGTCTGGGTATTTTCGACAGGCTTATCCTGAACTTAAGAAAACTTTTAGTCACAGCATTTAAAGGGTCTTGTGTGGTAATTTTTTTCAAAGGAAAGCAGGTTCTAGCATCTGGGATAGATAAACAGAAGATGTCTCACAGAGAGGTGACTACATTTTTAGTAGACTGCTATAAGGAACGAACTGTCTACAGCAGAAATTTCTTTCTAAATCCATCATGTAGTGGTTAGGCTGATGCTCTGAAGCATGAAGAGGCATGAGGAATCTGTCTGATTTTGAGAAAATGCTAAACAATGTGCATTAGCTACCAATAAATTATCAAAACCTGCAAAGTTATTACATTTGATAATCTGTGTGGCACTGCTTTCCAAAGATGTGATTATGTTTATCTGGGGAAAATAATGAAAATCCTTACCCTGACTTTATTTCTTATTGCATTGCATTGCATAACCCCTTCAATCTATAAAAACATACAACTACCAAAATGGGGTATTGTTTGATTTTTTTTTTAAGATCATTTAATTATGATTTCAGGTTCAAGAGTCTAGTTTGCCAAAACATAAAATTCAGTGTTGCTTCTGTACCCTAACCCAAGCCAGAGATCCAAGTTACAGAAATGAACAGTTCAGCTATACAGGCATAGGAACTGAAAAAGTATTCATTTGTAAAATCATTTCACAAAATTTCTAACAACTGGACAAATGCAAATAAAAATAAAGCAACATTTACAGTAACATACGCACCAAATAAGTCCAAAAAGTGAACTAGAAATTGAACTTGACTTACTACAGAAAATGTATGTACTCTATGTCTGTATGTAATTATATCTACACACATAGAATATATATTTAGCAAAATTGTGTATTACCAGAAGAAAGTGCTGACAGTCATCTCAACTTGAGATGACTATTAAAAACTCAGACAGAGAAAAAGAAAGCACTGTTCTGATGTAGCACTGAGCATAAGATTTATAAACTGCATTTGCCATGCTGTTCCTGAGGTTAGATCCTGGGATTACAGATATTTATAGGGTCTTGGTTTACTGTTATGAAAAATGCTACCTTCCTCTGGGTGAATCAGCCACGTGTATTGACAATTAGAAAAAAAAAAAGTAAAAATAAAAATAAAAATAAAAAGAATAATTCAGGAACTTTACTTCCACACAGTTCTAATCAAAACTCAACCTGCCTTTATATCTTTTTTTTTTTTTTTTTTTAATGCAGCCTATTAAGGAGAGATGCGTATACTTTCTTTTCAGTTCCTGAACATGACCCTGTATTGCTTCAGTCCTGTTTCTTTTTCACAGTAAGAAAAACTCCTAATACTATTTAGCACTGGTACATCTCCACTGGCTGCAGCAGTAACAGACTCTAAAATCTAAGGTGAAGAGCTTGTGTTACACAATGCTGTATACTATGTGTGCAACTGGGCTGTAAGTACACACCCAAATTTTTCCAAGGACTTGCTGCTGCCAGAAAATCATAGAATCATAGAATATCCCAAGTTGGAAGGGACCCATAAGGATCATCAAGTCCAACTCCAAATGACATGATGCTAGGACACATGAAAAAATAAAGCATCAAACACTGTTCAGAGCTCAGTTACAGACAAGATAAGTAGGATGTGTCCAATTTGATGGCAGCTATATGCAAGCTGGGTGGCTAATTTAAAACCAGTCATTTGGGCTTCTTCCTCAGTTAATGCAGAGAGAGGTTCCTCAAAGGCAGAGCCACCTTACCTACTGATAGGCTAAATGGTATTTTCAAGGAAACTCTCCTACTCAGTCAACCTGCCTTCTGAGACATCTGACAGTTTGCTGTGAAACCTTTAATGCCACTCACAGAAGCCAGATCCATAAGCTATGGATGGACTGGAGCCTTCATTGACCAGCAGGCTACTCAGCTCTGACCTCAGCCAGGTGAGAGCCAGGCTCCAGCCCTCATTTTGGGCCCAGACAAATGTGAACTTCTCTATATTGGCTATTTCCCTGAAGTGAATTTAAATATCTGGAAACGGTACTTGACAATTTTAAAATCTGTAATTTTTTAGACTAAAAACATCCATCAAACACATAAGATATAACACCTACTTACCCCCAAATCTAACTTTTGATTGTTTACAGCACTGAAATCTAATTAGCTCTATGCCTTCAAAAAGGGTATACACTAATTTTGCAAATATACATGATTTTCTTATAGCTTTTACAAATACTGAAGTTATTTTCCCGGGGCTGTCATATTCACTGATCAGTTAAATTTCAAGCTATTTCTTTTGGCAAAGGTCAATAATATTCAAAGCATTCACACACAACAGCATCATTTTTCCCAAGCTTCAGAGCCTGCTTTTGGAAAGGCCAACTGTTTTCCCCCTATATACAACAGACACTTCTGAAAATTTGGTGTCAAACAAATTTGTTACTAGGACGAAAACTGGAATTTGCCATTATGACATCTTTACTGAACAGAATGTAGCTTGCTACCAGCAAAGGGATTTAGGATTCAAATCTCACAAAATGTGCCTTTATGAAGACCTCAAAGGAAAAAGACAAAACTAAAATACTCCACTGATACTAAACACACATAAAGCTTTATGCTGCCTCCTGCATGCCTGGAAGGCCATAAAGAAGATAAAAATCAATAGCTGGAAGGCAACCTTCCTTCCTGCAAGGCTCTCCATCCTACATAAGCACAGTTAGTAAAGGGACTAAGGTGGTGCTCTGATAAAACCTCTTGGCAGCTTGGAAGACATTGTTGGAAGGTAATTCTGCTGTTTGCAGTAGTTTATGGTCTCTGCCTCCCCCCTCCTTGGAGAATGAAGAATGAAGTGTTGGCTGAACTGTGGCATCTGCAGAAATTGTGGGGTCATTTAAAAATGAGGAATGAGGATTTAAATTTTCAGTAGAAAATGCTAGTGGGATGGGCAGCAGGGAGGCTTCACAGTTTGGACAATCAGTTACCATGAGATCTGCCCTTAAAGCCAAGGGATGCAGACTAGCCCACATCTCTGCATAGCAAAACCATGCTAAAACTTTACTGTTGAAACTATGCCAGCGTTTATACTTTGGGCACATTTTCCCCAGCTTGTACACTCTTCCAGAGATGGCAAATCAAAAAGTATAGCCATCTATTTGGTAAGTTTGTAACTAATGTGAGCAGAAGTCCTCCCAAAGTGTGTTACTTCACTTATGATATTGCCAGACTTACTGATACTACTGGAATTGAAGACTCTGTTTTTCTTAGCCATCTATATGCATCTGGTTGAAAATTACTTCCCTTCTTTTATAGTCTTTTAAATCAGACATTTACTCTGACAGACCAGTGAAACTTCCTCTTTGCCTTTCGATGTCATCCTCATTGCTCATTGGGAATCAAGATTAATGTTCTAGGTCTGTCGATGTGCAGACACCACAGTCTAAACCAACCAAGAATCTCAGAATAAATGACTCTGGCAAGGAAATGAATGAAACCACCGCTCAAAGACCAAGAGATGTTTTCCAGGAGACTAAATAAATAAATAAATACATAGCTCAAACTATTCTGAGGTAAAAACCATGAATGGAGTGGAAGTCCACCTATTAGTACAAGCACCATAACCAAGAAATCCAAGCCATAAGAGCTAACCACTTCTACCAGTCTCTTTAAAAGACAAAATAATGTGTAAGTCAAATTCTGCAGGAGACACACACCTGTATTGTCATAAACTTGTAAGTGCAGAGAATTTCCTGCTTTGCTTGAGGAGATGCTGTCATTTGTCACACAAAGAGCACATGGGAGGACTGTTTCTCTTCCCTCTAGTCTTATGTGGGATTTGTCTGAGGTATGTACAAAATTTTCCAGGCTCTCTGCACCAACGTCTTTGACCAAGCCCCAGCTGCCTCCCTTCCTTTCAAAATGCTTCTCCTCCTGTATCTATTTGGAGTTTGCTGAGGTTTTGCCCTGTCTGTTCCGAGAGTATCTGGAGAGGGCCTGGTCATGGCCTATCATCTGGCAGACACTGTATGAAGTGGCTTGCAAAAGAGGTATTGATCATCTCTATAGTTCCTGGGCTTGTTATTTTTAAACAGGATTGTTTTCTGAAAATTTCTGGAAGTTTCTGGAACTTCCTTCCTTCCTTCTTAGCCTCTTCTTTCTTTCTTTCTATTTCTTTCTTTCTTTCTTTCTTTCTTTCTTTCTTTCTTTCTTTCTTTCTTTCTTTCTTTCTTTCTTTCTTTCCTTCCTTCCTTCCTTCCTTCCTTCCTTCCTTCCTTCCTTCCTTCCTTCTTTCCTTCTTTCCTTCTTTCCTTCTTTCCTTCTTTCCTTCTTTCCTTCTTTCCTTCTTTCTTTCTTTCTCTCTCTCTCTTCTCTTCTCTTCTCTTCTCTTCTCTTCTCTTCTCTTCTCTTCTCTTCTCTTCTCTTCTCTTCTCTTCTCTTCTTCTCTTCTCTTCTCTTCTCTTCTCTTCTCTTCTCTTCTCTTCTCTTCTCTTCTCTTCTCTTCTCTTCTCTTCTCTTCTCTTCTCTTCTCTTCTCTTCTCTTCTCTTCTTCTCTTCTCTTCTCTTCTCTTCTCTTCTCTTCTCTTCTCTTCTCTTCTCTTCTCTTCTCTTCTCTTCTCTTCTCTTCTCTTCTCTTCTCTTCTCTTCTCTTCTCTTCTCTCTCTTCTCCCTCCTCTCCCCTCCTCTCCCCTCCTCTCCCCTCCTCTCCCCTCCTCTCCCCTCCTCTCCCCCTCTCCCCTCCTCTCCCCTCCTCTCCCCTCCTCTCCCCTCCTCTCCCCTCCTCTCCCCTCCTCTCCCCTCCTCTCCCCTCCTCTCCCCTCCTCTCCCCTCCTCTCCCCTCCTCTCCCCTCCTCTCCCTCCTCTCCCCTCCTCTCCCCTCCTCTCCCCTCCTCTCCCCTCCTCTCCCCTCCTCTCCCCTCCTCTCCCCTCCTCTCCCCTCCTCTCCCCTCCTCTCCCCTCCTCTCCCCTCCTCTCCCCTCCTCTCCCCTCCTCTCCCCTCCTCTCCCCTCCTCTCCCCTCCTCTCCCCTCCTCTCCCCTCCTCTCCCCTCCTCTCCCCTCCTCTCCCCTCCTCTCCCCTCCTCTCCCCTCCTCTCCCCTCCTCTCCCCTCCTCTCCCCTCCTCTCCCCTCCTCTCCCCTCCTCTCCCCTCCTCTCCCCTCCTCTCCCCTCCTCTCCCCTCCTCTCCCCTCCTCTCCCCTCCTCTCCTCTCCTCTCCTCTCCTCTCCTCTCCTCTCCTCTCCTCTCCTCTCCTCTTCTCTTCTCTTCTCTCTCTCATACTCATTTACTGCAATAGGAAAAATACCTCCCCTCAAATGAAATCATCTGCCTTGTTCTTCCTCCTTCACAAAATGACACATCTTACGGCAGGCACGTAAAAGAATATTTTGGCATTTATTCTTACCATGAATTCAGTTTTTGTGTGAAAGGAACTGAGAGTTAACACCTTTGCTGAGCTGTCAAACACACACACAATCGAGAAACCACTGTCTACTGTCCAAAATGCAGTGCTGGCAGAAACGTGTCCCTTGTAGCCATTCTTCGTGGGTTGTATTTTTTTTCTGAAAGATATGCACAGTGCTTCTTTTCTTTAGCATTTGTCACAAATATTTAACATAGTAAAAGGATGTTAGAAAATCCTTTACCCCTTCTGGTCTCTGTCTTCATATCATTATTTAAATATCCAACCAAACCCCAACATTTTTAATTATATAGGAATAAAAATAACAACGATAAATCTAAAACAATGCAAAATCATTAAAAAATGAACAAATGAAATAGCAGTACCAGAGCCAAGAGTTCTTACCCAAAAGGGTAAAGTAGAAAAAGGGATTTAATTATCACTATTGATATTAGAAGCAACCCGCTCAAATACCATTTCAGCTGAATGCAGCTATAAAAGAGAGAAAAAAGAAGGAAAGAGGGAACAATATGCTAAATGAGATGTTAAATAATACACTTTAAACAAACACTGTAACCAGCATCACACAGAGGCGTGCACTCTGACAAGAGGACCCATTTAAGCAAGCCAAAATACAGAAAAAAATCAAAAGATCTGCTGCATATTTTTCCAGTTTATTTTTCCCTTTTTCTCCTCTCTGCACTAACAGCTTTTAAGAGGCCAAAGATACTCAAAGGGAAATGTCACCATTCTTACAAGCTTAAATAAACTATTTATTAGAGGTAGACTAAGTACTCAGTAGAAATTTATTTACCCTGGCAATAATATTTATAAATGATCTATGAAATATTATGACATTGTACCAGTAGCATAGTAGTTTGCCTGTGAGGTTTTTGTTCCAATCATCAAGTGGACTTAGAGGAGGGAAATATTTCTATGTAGGGCCAGCTAAAATGTGCAGGGAACATTAGGAGAAGATGAAAAGGCCTTAAGTACAATCTTTTCTTTGATGCTGGCAATTAATAAGTCTAGATGCAATAAATAAATAAATCAGCTCAAAAAAAAAAAAAAAGGCAGCCTTTTTACAGTCCCAATCAATCGAGTCTCTGCTGCTTATAACTGAGAGGTCTGAACACAGCATGGCTGAAACAGGCAGTGAAGCTCCTCAGCCACAGGAACATGAAAGCTGCAGGACAACCAGCTGAAGAAAACAGGTACCCATTGAACACAGGAAGATGTGGGCTGCCCTTTACATTTTTTTTTTTTGACCAACGTACCAAGGCAGTAACAACAGAAACCAGCAATTAGGTATTCCAAACACAACTGCTATTTTAAGAACAGCAAACTTCATTAATGGTTTGTGGGGTGGGAGTAGGGATGGTTTAGAAATAAAACGTGCAAACATGTAAAACTCAGATTATTTAAATGCAAATGAATACTACATTTGAACACTTCTTCCAAATGACATAAAAGCCAAAATCTATTTTACTGCAAACTATGAATCTGTTCTACAGATGGCTCACGCTGGTTATTTGACTGTTGTCCTCCACCACCTGCACCCCATGAGAGGTAAACACTTAGCAAAAAAAGAGACTAAGCTGATTTATTCTAAAACTGGATACCAATTCCTCAGTTCCTGATAGCAGTTTTCATCATTGGGGTGGGGTGAGGTGAGGGGAGCATTAAAATCAAAGTCTTACTTGACTTTCATTAAAGTATATCAGGTATCTCACAGGTACACATCAACAGAACATGCAGGTATCAGAAGACGGCTTATATCTTCATTCCTACTCAACAAAAAGTTAAAAGAGGAAACTGGCAAAAACATAGACCTTCTTTGGATTTAAACATGGAAATGGTTATTTGTAAGATCTACAGATGTTATGTAAAACGTATATTTCCATACACCTACTCATGGAAAATACAAATATACTTATGAAGTCATGCAGCTTATGACTGATTTGATTTATCTATAAATTATCAGTTCGCTTCCTATACTGCACTATTCTGCATTACTATATCTCCCCACAAAATCTGCATTACTTTGTTTAACGGCTATTTTACTGTACCAGCCAGCAATTTTGTGAATATTTCTGTGTTCATTCTAAGCTTTCACAGTAGGTATCTCATGCATTTATGTCATGCAGGTTGAGATCCTCAATTTTTAGGTTAATAGTAACTTCTGAAGACACTCTCAGTAAAATTCTACTTAGAATTCATTATGAGAGCAAGAAGGGTGAATGAGAAAACAAAAAAAAGAAAATAATTTCAATGGCATTTGAATGAAGTATAAAAGGCAGATGTGGTATGTGTACAGTCCTCAATAATACATATCCAAAAGATTATATTTAAAGAAAGATGGATGAGAAGGTATCTGCAAAACTGACAACAAATTCTATTCTTCCTGTCTTGTACCATGTTTGCTTTTGTCCAACTTCACTATGATAATGTTGCAGAGCATAAAACTGGACTTTGAACACCACATTTTAAAGTTTCCTTAATGCCTCATTTTTGACCTGGATTTTGTTTTGTTTTGTTTTTGCTGACCCCTAATTCTTTATGCATAAAATTTTACCATTCAAAATCTTGAAAGCCCTGCTGAGATGTGGTTAGGAGCAGGTCCCAACAATGTGCAAATCATGGGGTGTGTCATGATTTTCATCTTGACAAGTACATCAAGCCTTGGCTCCTCTAGGGAGTGGCCCTGGGCATGAACCCCTACAAACTTGGCCCAGGTTTCCTGTTTATAACCTTATAACCAAATAAGGTGTCTTTCACCTCATTTACAAAACAAGCACAGAGCTACCCTGTGCTGAGCTTTAATGTGTGCTTCCCTGTCACACTTCTCACACGGCACAGCTTTTGTGCAGCCCTGCTGCAGTTATAGGTCAGCCCCATGTCAGTGTAAGGAGGTCAGTATAGAAATTTTATTTTCCTCCTCAGGAACAATGGCCAGTAAATATACACACATTTCAATATTTCTAGAGTAAAGTATGAGAACACAGTGGCTAGGGCACTAAAACAGATATTCAGAATCATGGGATTGCCTAAAAAATGTGATTGGTATTCTTTTTACTCAACTCATTTTCTTTAAGCACTTGTGCTAAACCCCTGTGAGCATTTGGGATTTTCTCTGTGTAAGGTCTAGATGCTGCCACAGAACCACAAATCAAACTATGGGAGAACCCTCTGAGTAGGGCTTGGAGGAAAGTCCCATTTTAACAGAAGAAGTGCAATGAACTATTCTGCACTAAGCCTGCAGCCAGCAGGGTGGAAGGCTTTGTTTGCAGCAAAGCTGTCATCTGCCCACACCCAGCACTCACGGCCGCTGGCAATGGGAAGAGCACTGTCCTGGAAAACAACAAGCTTTTGCCTAAATATATTTCAACAGATCAGTAGCAAATCTTCAACTCTCAACTTTATCTGCAAGAGAGAAAATTGTGTTCCTCAGTTTCCTTCATTTCTTTTTCCCCTTCCCTCTTACCCCTATTAATCTTAACTTGCTGCAATAGCATCTTTCTTCAAGTCTTTGTGCTGGAGCTGTGTACAGCTAGGAGGTGCCTGTATGCTGTTACAATGAAGAAATGAAAAGAGTCATAAATATGGGCTGATATATTAAAAGGTGCAATACAAGATGTATTTTGTTCATTGCTGAATCCAGCTTGGTCCACTCTGCCTGCTTATTCTAGTTAAATGCACATGTCAACATATAAAAGTTATTTCAGACTGCAGCATTTCATTACCCGAGCCAAGCCAAATGAACACAGGAATAGCAACAGTACACACGCCAAGGAAAATGAACATTTTTTCCTCCTACTGTGACAGTTTTAGAAGCAGCCAATTATACATTAAAAAAAAATCATGAATGAGCAGTGTAATTTTGGAGCTATAACTTAACGTGAAGTATTCCTTTAAATATGAAATTAATATAATCATGAAATTTTAACAGTTTTTCATGGTTCTGCATTCTTCTGCAAGGACTCATTCTAAGTAAACCTATATGCCATATAAAAAAACCACAATAATCTTTTCCCACTAGTAAAATTGCTACTCTTATGAGTGTTATATATATAGGAGTTTTTACATACATAAACAGAATTTGGTCATTTGTGGTATCTATAGATTACATTGGGGGCATATTAAGGGAGTAATGCATGCAACAAATTTGTTGGCATTTTTTACAGTGTCTAGATTTTTCTATTCTGTGTTATTTTGTACATTTCCTGCTCTGACATAAATGACCTCATTAACAAGAAATTCTAAGCTTAATTCTGTTTTGTGACCTCCATCTGTATGTATAGCCTTGGAGGAGAAAGAAAGAGGAGAAAAAAATAAATAAAATCAAACAAAATTCTGTTCACACAAGGGAGTTCTCTGCTGAATGGTATAACCATTACTCCAGTCAGTCTGAACCATGGTCAGCCTGCCCAAATATCTAGCAAAATTAAGTAAATGAAGCAGAGAGATTCTGGGGACTTAAAATTACTTTCCAAATACAAGCAGTTTAATTTTACCTTCCAAGCCAAGGAAGGAAATCATAGTGTAGCAGTTCCTGTCACCCCCAAACATATATGCTTTACTACAGGAGCAAAAGTCTATTTTTGTAATCCCAACTCAGGGCAAAACTTCATTGTGGTTCCAGGATCTGTCCCACTTGCAGTGATTCCAACGGTGGTGATTACTCTGTAGCTAGGACTGGAAATAAATGTTTTCAACATCTGAAATACTTGTTGTTGTTGTTGTTGTTGTTTGTTTGTTTGTTTTTCCTGTGGATAGTGAGTTCACAATGTGCTACAGAGGGAGAGCTGACCATACCTAGTAAAAGCTCCAGCCAAAAATGATAACTATACTCAGTATTCATAGAAATCTGAAAGTACCTTATCGACTCTAAAAAAACAGAGGCTGGAAAGCATAAGATACAAAAGATATCCAGAAAAAAATGTAGATGCAAAAATGCAAAAGGTAAACCAAATCTGTACAAATACACAACTAGTTTACACATTGTGACTGCAGCAAAAAATGTTGAATAAGACAGTCATGCAAGACTACAGGACCAGGCTCAAATGAAATATGTTCTGAAGCATAATTTGGAGGTCAGGCATTGAAACTCTTTAAGAAAAATCTAACTTGCAGTTTCTAAATCCAGTGAGTGTGCCTCCATGTTTCCCCCCCCCCATCCTCCTCCTATGTCAAACCACCAACCTCAAGCCTCCTGAACAGATCTCATCTTCCAGCCTTCCCCTACACCGCACACCTGCTGTCACTATGGGGCACAAACAGGTCAGAGCTAAGTGGGTCCCAGAAATGCAAATCCTCAGGGTATTACTATGGTATTGACTATGTAGGCATGCATTTCTGAAGATTTAGAAAATTAGGTTTTAAGGTGAGCACACTCTTTAGATATAATTCTTCTGCCCCACAAAAATGGTTTCTAAGTGACTTGCCCAGATTAATTTGAAGCACGTGTGCTGGTGCTAGTGAGAGACTGCCAATGCTTCAGTTCCTGGGTACTCACCAAGGACCATCCTCCTTCAGATTTTACAGATTTTTTTTGAAACCTGCACAGAGACAACAGCTATTCCTTCTCTCTGTCAAATACTGAGGCAAACTGAGCACTTCACAAAGATGTGAATGCTCTTTGCGTGGCACCCACTCAGTCTTGCTGTAGATGGATAGGTCTAGTCTTTCACAGGCTACTGGTGTAGCCTTTGACAGGCAAGATGACTTGCTCATTGTGGCTTTAGTAACTCTCCAGATACGTAAGTTCTGCAGAGCATTTCAAGGCTGCAGCCACTAAGCGTACTGAAAGTCAGTAACAAAACTGAAATTAATAGGCAGCACATGGGAGGGCAGAGTAGGAAATTCAAAGATTGGTGTGTTTTGAGTTTCTTAGAGAGAACATGGGCTTCTGCTGCCTCCTAGGGTATGTCTTCATGGCAGTGCCTGCTGCTTGGAAGATACCTGCACTTAATGCTAAACGTTCTAACTGCAAAGCAGCTGGCACTTATGTGCACTAATGTGCACTAAACACTAAAGTGCACTTATGGTTGCAAAGAGGCCCTAGTGCTCTATTTTTGAGCATTTACTTGGCCTTTCAGATGTCTTTTCTGTGTCCCCTGGGCAGTCTGTAGTAATACTTATCAGTGTCTGATAACTAGACTCTTTAAAAAACTGATATTTTAAATAAAGACTATATATTTGATATTCATCCTATTTCTCTTCTGATTTTTGAGGCTTCATAGTTCTTGCTTTTTATGTGTGTCTCCACAGTGAGAGCTAAAAGCTAGAAATTTTAAGAATGTGCACATAATTACGCATCTCCAGATCCTGCAGCTTTCAGAAACACACGTAGTAGTAGGAGACTTAGGGTACTACCATTGAGCTGGTAGACTGCACTTTCTAATCCTGAAGAGACAGCAAAGCTGTATGAGCTAGATCCCAGATTCAGATGGAAATCTGAGCAGACATTTAACCAGACCTGTCAGCAGACAACCGGGCCCTGCACTAGCCTGCATTTTGAATGACAGTATTTTGGCCACTTTCCATACCTGTTAAACTCGCTTTACTTGCCATTGCTGTATCCTTCACTTCTTGAAAAACTAAAATGAAATGGTCCATTTTATCAGTTATAGAATCCTGCTTCTGTTAGCATTTTTTCAGAAGAGAAAATATCACAGAATTTCAGTACTTCTAGTCATAAGGTTTTGAAAATCACAAGGCCCAAGCAACTGTCATGTTCCATACGCACAATTCAGCTGTTGGCTGCAGGTCTCTGAAACACAGATCTGCCAGTTCAGTATTTCACGACATCCATTCTACATGAACAAATCCTGACAGCACATTTTGAGAGATTATTTCTTTATATACATGCTACATGTTACTACTAGAGAAGTTTATTATACCCAGAGTAGAAGTGATGGGGTGCTGCAGTGACTAAACCACCTCCTGAGGTCCCCTCCAACCTGAATCATCCTGTGATCCTGAGGTATCTTATCGCACCACAACATTTCAGAACTGAGAATGCCAGCTATTGAGAACTGCAGACGCAGCAGTGGGTGGGTTACTTCATGGGCAGAGAGAGGTATTTTACATTCGAATAGAGACTGAAGGAGACATGTTCAGGAATGTTAAGTCCACAGAAGGGCATTGGACTCTTAAGAAAGTCATTATCTGAGTCTGAGGAAGACCTGCAAATGATGTGTGATACGAATCTGGATAGTGTATTTATATAACTCCCTGTACCATAGTATCTGAGTACCTTATACCAAGTGAAATAGCAAAGTGTTGGTTTATAGAGGGGAAGACTATGCCTTTTTTTGAATTTGTGCTGAGATTCTCTGGCAGAAGACCCTGGCTTTCTGAAGCTGGAGCTCAGCACATGAGCCACCAAACCCTGGTTCTTTCATTTCAGTCTATTCACTGACTGAATTAAATTCAGTCTATTCAATATCATATTGATTCCACTCAAAGACATTAACCTGCAGAAAAACACTTGCTGATAATCAAAAGGCCATTGTTCTTCAATTACAAGACCATAAATAAATCCCTAGAAAAACCACCTAGTGAATTAACATTATTTAATTGTATTTTGGCAATGCACAAAAATGCATGCGAGGATCAAGCTTGTGATAAACTTAGAAAGTACCTATGTGATCAGAGAGATCTGAGGTACTCCACACAAACTCACCTCTCAGACTTGTAACCCAGTCCTCTCCTCCTGGTCTGGAAGGGCTGCAGCATGTACCAAACACATTGGCTAACATGTGTTTTACTAAAACGTACCAGAAAGCAGCACTGAAATCAAAACCAAGCTTCTAAATGGGAAGAATATGAATGCCATTTATCAACATTATTTACTAGTAGGAAAAGGGATTTTGTTACAGAAATAAGTATGTATTACTGATTTGCTCACTATTTTGGTGCTATATAAAATGTAAAGCTATGTGTTGCAAATAACAAAGTGGCAGTAAATATAGGGAGAAAGAGCTTCTCAGTTTCTTGACACTTTCTCTCTCTTCTTCCCTTACCTCATAAATCTTAATTGAAGGCCTTTTTAAGAATTTACTATGAAGACAAGTGAATATTTTCATCCGTAGACACAGCCAACTTGTCAGGACAGGTCACCCCAGTAATCCAGTGCATATTATTGCTTTGTTTTGTTTTGGACTCTTACAAAACTGTCATGCTGTAAAATGCCTCATACAGCAGTACTGTTTGTATTGCGTGTTATATATAATCCATTCAAACACCCAAAGACTGCTTCTAGCAATTCAGGCTCAATCTATTCTTCTAGCCCACCCCTTCGTATATGATACTGGTGGTCAACAGTGAGAGAATGGCTCCAGGGCTAACCAGATGTTTGCTCTGACTCAGCATTGCAGTTCCTGTATGAAACATGAATCTGACTGCTAGTCTGGTAACCACTTGAATCACATTTTTTTTCCCAGTGTATTTTCCTTAGTCAAGAGGAATTATTAGAGTAAATATTTTACATGACATTCAAATAGTATTAAAAAATTACTTCTAAATTACTAAGCTGAAAACTCTGATAGGTGAAATAATCACAGCAATTCTGATGTAAGGAGGACTAGAGGAAAATTTGTATTTTTTTTCTGTAGGAAAATTACTCTGTTTTCATGAAGAATTGGACTCTTTCTCATTCTGAAAGAGAATTAAATAATAACAATATTAAACAAATGAATTAGAAAACAAAACAACAACAAAAAAAAAACAGTTCAACTGCAATGATCCTATGAAAAAAATACAGAGTATTTCAACCCAATTCTGATTTTCAAAAAGTTCCTTTGAAGTGGAAAATTGGAAATCCTTGCTTTCAGTCTATGATTTAAAGTACAGTTCCACAGAATGTGACACCTTTTCAAAAAATGTTCCACTGGAAACAAATTGTCATTTTCAGATGGAGAAATGTTCCAGTGTAAAACTCGCAACTTGTCCGTAGGGCAGCATTTGTAGCATACAGCCATAAACAGCTAAGGACAGCTACATATCTATATTTGAAAATAGCCTTCAAAATTAAGTAATTTAACACTGGCAACAATTGGTGCTCATTAAAATTGTTCAAATAAAATTTATTTTAATCAGAAAATAGCAATTAAAAAGTATTCATAAGAAAAGATTGGTTTGATGGATTTATTTATTTATTTATTTGAAGATGCTAGAAAAATGTCAAAATACTTAGTTTTCATATTTCTCTTTCAATGAAAGCATTTTGTTTTGGGATCTAGGATGACCTACCACTTAGAACTTTAAGCTGATTTGGAATAACCTTTACATGTATAGAAAGGTAGAAATAAAAATTCTTCTAATTGATGTGATTTCTCTCATTCTTTGGAATTCCAACTTAAAGCTCGTTGTGGGAGGACTTGAGTTTTTATAAAAAAAAAAACACAAAACAAACAAACAAAAAAAACCAAACAAGATCTCCAGAATATTCTTAAGGTAAAAATACAATTTCTCACCCGCCATTAGTAAATAAATTGTTTTGTTGCTTCCCAAGCAGAACTAGCAGAGCTTTGTTTCCCATACGTTTGTGGGCAGACTCTCCAGCACCTGAGAAGAGCCAAACACACTGCAATTATTTCTGCTGGGAGCAGGGGGATTAGCAAAATATCTGTCCTTTACCCAAGCACCTGTTTTCTCAGAAATTACAAGAAGCTAACAACTTTGAGTTTATGACCCTTTTCTCAATTTTGATTAAAAACTGATGATTATATTTTGAAGGTTTTGGTTCCCTTTATACAAGCAAGACAGTATTTCATATTGCTCCTTCGTCAAACTGGGGGAAGAATGGTTTACTTCGATTCTAACAATGCACTCACTCTGTGTGAGGCACAAGTCAGCACATGGTTGTAGATCAGGCTGTTCAGTCTGCGTAGTCTTGAAACTTTGCTGCCCTTTGCTATCTGCAAAAAGTAAGAGGCAGCTTTTAATAACTGAAGGCTCCATCATCTGACATTAATTCCTGCAAGTATGATTTGTTGTTGTTGCTGTTGTTGTTTTTTGTGCTAGACTATCAAGGCAGTTTGAATTAACAATTTCATGTCAACTAAGATAAGTGTGGGCTGTACCTGGGTGGACCCTTGAACCTCAGCTGCATTAATCACAGCTCCAGCAGAAGGCATCCTCAGCTGGAGTAGCAGAAGTGGCTATAAGCAGCTTTGGCAGTCAGGTTCCCCGCAGGTTAAACAGCCCAGGCACATCAATGTGGATTAGACTTCCAGCATGGTAATAGCCTGCAAAAGATTCCATTCCCCTAAGGCTTCATTATTCACCAGCAGCCCTAAATCACTTTTCTGTTTCTATCTCAGTATTCACAGTTATTCTGCATGTTCTCATGAAGGAGACTTAGTATAGAGTATGTCTTCCATGAGCAACTCTCTTTGTTTCTTATTAAATGTAAAGTAGCTGCAAACTGACTTCAGGCTGCTATGCAGCATGTGAACATGAGCCCCTGCCTCCCCCAACCCCAGCATGCTCCAGGATGTCATGGGCAGAGTTTGCTGGGTGGTTTTGGTTCAACCAGAGCAGATCCAGCCAAGAGAGCAGAAAAACAATGAGAATGTACCAATTGCCTAATCACAGCAATTCTTGGGACTGCTGTAAATGAGATCGAACTATTCAAGCTGGATCCTTATCAACAGTCCGTGCAGTCGCTGGGGAGCAGACACTGTCATCTGCATGCTCGTTTATTGGGCTTCGGAATTATTTAACGTTTGATTTATGGTGGTGAATTGCGTCCTGGCAAATGTTCACTATGTGAAACTCTTTGCTCCCTCACCAATTAAAAATCAGGGCCTGATCCATGTGAAAGCCTCCTGCTGAGTTCACTATGTTTTGGATCAGGCCTCTGGGTCTCAAGACTGGCAGATAATGTTCCATTTCTGTCCAATTTTCTTGCTCAAATTTAGAAGAGGCTCAAGTGTTTTCCATCAACATTTTTATGTTTACTTTTGGGAGAATCTTCACAGTGGGTCAGGTTACTGTGATATAGAAAGGATGACCCACACTCATATATAAATTTTCCAAAAAACCTCAGCCTGAGGCAGACATCTGCCTTGGAAAATTTCAGCCCAGATGGCTCAAGTTTGGCAAAGATGTAAGCAACTAAAAAAAGAGTTTTATAATGGAAAGTGGTGTACAACCTTAATAATAGGAGGGTGCTACCAAGTACCATTTATGATAAGGCTTCATAACAAGAACCATAAGGGAAGAACTCAGGCAGGATTTGTTCAGATATGCTTCAGGATATATGATCTATCTCTGTTCTTTCCTTTTGCCTGAAAGGTGTTTCATAGTCAGGTCTTATTTTTTTCTGATCCTTTAGACATTACCATTACAACCAGGCAGCTCAAAACTGGCCCTTCCTTCTCCTTCTTTGTTAAACATTGTTTATCTCAGAAATGTAAAACCAGGAGAAGTGGTCAAAAAAGTCCAGGCTGCCATAGTTCCTCTCTGCATTAAGAAGTCATCTAGCAAAGTAGAAAAGCTGTGCAGCTATGATCTAAGCTGTTAAATCAGCATTACCTGGTCTTCAGACTAAAAACCTGTCTTGATGCTTCAGTACTAGAACACAAGCACAACTTCAGATCTATGGTTCCTTAAATCCCCAGCATACAATAAAGATCTTCTTAGGCATAACAAATGAAAAATATTATTTCTCTCAGATTAATTCGGAACTATTTGAGTCCCATTTCTGCTTTCACCTCATCTTTGTCATTTCACTGCTGTTGAGCAGGATGTGAGAACATGAGCTGGAATCCTGTTTAAAGCCATTTAAGAAATTTGCTGTAATTTACTCCTGAATAAATCCCAAGTATCTTCACTGGCATAAATGAAAGCACAATTTGCCTTGACGCATCAGCTGCAACGAGATTACTTTTAGGATATTTTTATTTTATTTTATATTTTTGTTAGACAATAGCTTCAAAATAAAAATTCAGTGACTTCATGGGTAAGGTGCAGAATTGATGGATTTGTGCTGGACTGCTACTGAATAAATGAGATTGTGCTTTGTGTTTACTGGCACCTTATCCCAAATACATATTCACAGCTTCTCTCATTGTGAACCTCCTGTCCATCTCCTTGAACAGAACGTGCTCCAAGAATATGTACAATACTCCTTCATGAGAGATCTACAAGTAACTGCAAATCACATTAGACATGTTAAATTTTGACACTCCCCTTTTCCCCCTATTTGTGCTGAGGAGATATACCACAAAAATCAGCATTGTTCATGCATATTTGCAAATAATAAAGGGTCAGGATGAGAAACACTTTTCCTGTTTACAACAAGGAATGACAACGCATCTCAGATAGCTACTTTTAAGAATTATCAGCCTGTTTTAGTAGCTAAAAAAACCCACGTAATGCCCATTTGCAAAAAGCCTTCTGTAAAGCTTTATATTAGAGAATGACTCAATGTTTAAGCAACTGGGGACAAATAACCCACAAACACCTTAGTGCCAAAATATATTTTTGCTAGCAAAGGCATTTGTTGGGTTTAATTCAGACATATTCTTGAAACCTCAAAAATGTATCCTGCACATTTTGTGACTCATTGTGCAAAAATTTTCACTCGCCCCACCCCCTTTTTTTTAATGCAGTTCAGTTATGCCGATCACCCCACCCACAAATTACAGGTTTATAATGGAAATTCTGACAAGGCTTTCACTGGAGTGGTACTTGCAGGCATTGTCATAATAAATAATTTACCACTTCATGTCTCCTGATGTAAACACATCAGGAGTCAGATTCACTAGCATCCATCTCTCTGTTATCCAGGCGGAAGAAGATGATAGGGAAATACCACTCTTCTCTGAGACCATCATTTTAGCTCCCAACTTTAAAATGAGTTTTTAAATTGGTAAAGAGAGAGTTTATGACCACAATCGAACCTCTACGTTTGTTTACATTGGACAACACTTTTGTTCTGGTTTACATTATCCAGATGTATAAAGCTCAGAAGGGTTCTGCTTTACTGCCCTGTTTTCTCTTAGTGTTTCTGCATTTTTTAAATGCTACCAGATGGTTGCTTTTGGCTCCCAACATTATCACATGTTGTCTATATGTATGGAAATAGTTATGGTAATATGGACGTAAATCATAACTGTAAATACCACATAAAGAAGACTGCCATATAATTACAAAAGTACCTAATAGATTTCTTTTTCAAAGACAACACAGCTGTCCCTTCTAAGCTTTCATTTGTAGATTCTTTTCTCTCCTGTTTTTATTTATAGGTTGCCGTGCAGTTGGATGCAGCACACCAAGATTTTTGTTTCTAATTTTGAAAAGAAAAGAAAAAGGAAGAATACTCATTTCATCATAAAGAAGCATTAGTTTACAATTTTAAAAAGAAACTAATGCCAACTCTAGAACATCATCTTGGAACCAATCTCCCTCTTAATACGTTTCAAAAGAATCTGTCAATAGCTACATACCGCAATTTAAAATTAAATCCTGCCATCAAACTAAGGAAAGGGTCGGCCAAATGGCACATACCACGTGTTGGGAAAGAAGCTCTATTCTTTCTCTAAATATCTCAATGTTTATTTGAAAAGAACCACAATAGGTTATTAATGTTGACCACGACAAAGTAAGTTCTTTATGTCCTACTCAGGGAAAAACAGGTTGAAAACTGTTATGGGTAAACTTACACTGTGCAACATGCCTTGTTAATGAGAACAGCCTTGCACAGCATTGATGTTGCCAAAAAGAGTTTCACATATTGTCTGGAAACTGCCACCATACATTTCATCCCTTTCTAGTCAGCCCTGGAGTGCTTAAAAGTGAAGTGATACAAGTGTATTTCAACTCTGTTTTATGTGGACTTGCATGGTGCTTCATCCTACACATTAGTGTTCTTACCTCTTCCTTGTTACCTTAAATCACATATGGAGCTCTGACAGCCACAAAAGAGAGCTTGCAGACAACACTGCTTATGCAAAATGAATGGAAGGCTGTTGTCATAGAGCCTTTGGGACATTTTTGCCTCAAAACTTTTATCTATCACTAAGCAACCACTTCAGACACCTGTGCCTATGCTTTCTGTATGGCAAATCCAGCATTTTAACTCAAATAGCAGCAATCTACCAAAGGGAACGAAGTTTATCTTAACCATCATAAACGCACAATTCTTTCTCCCTCCTTTTCAAAATTTATAAAAAAAAAAAGTATTAATGTGGCTTTATCTAGAACAACACGCATCTATGAATGGTTGGATTACTTTCTAATTCCCTTTCAGAGAAACAACAAAAACAAATGAACAGGAAAATGCTGGTGGGAAAGATCAGTCTGGGCTAGAAGTGTAGTAATATCTTATTGATACAGATTGTATCATAGAAATCTGTACTGCCTTTTTATCAGTCTACACCAACTGGCCTTTGTCCAAAAATGTGTCATGTTATCAGATGTGTCATTTGGCTGGGTGGCTGCCATGACTGTACTGGGCGACTGAATGTTAAAATAATTTCTCCAGGGCCATGAGGCTGATCCCAAAGGTTTTCTAGTTCCAAGGGGGAGATCATTTTTCACCACCAGCTGGAGCCTGATGTCAGACATGCCCTTGCTTCATTTATTCTCCTCAGAGGTTGAAACCCAGCTTGTCTTTCCTGACTCCAATATTATTCCACATTTGGGCACATAGCAGCTACTATGCAGTGAACTATTAAAGCAGGAGATCCCATGAGACTTGGGAAAATAGTTTAGGGGAAACAGTTTGACAACAGGATGCAGTTGCTTCTATTGTCCTATTAAAATAGAGATATCTGGGAAGCTTAACTTTGTTTTCACTATGTAAACATATATATTTTAGCCTAATGTGCCAAAAAGTTACAAATACTAAAAAAGAAAACACAAAAGCACGAAAACAAAACAAACCCCACAACCCTTTTTTTTTTTTGTACTTTGTCTACTTTCTTGGCAGAAACATAAAGTCCTGTACATCTACCAGAAGGCTAATTTGTACTGGAAGAACAAAGGCACTGGGTTCCATCAGACTCTGGTGTTTTATTTTACATTTGTAGCTTGATTTGAGAACAAAAAAGAAGTTGCAATGATTTAATATGTTTCATAGCATCATCTTATGAAAATATCTTGACATATTTTTTTTCCCTTCTCTTTGTTTTCTCCAGAACAATGAGTAAAGAGATAGAAATCACCCGTTCCCATACAATATGTGGTCAGTTAAAGCACTATGGTTTAATTATTCATACAAAACAGCAGCTAGGCTTTGCCCACATGAATGGTTTGAGTTTGCAAAACTATATTTAGATTATGCCTAAATCATGTTAAGTTGGCTCCACCATTGTGTGTTTTGGTGGTGATGGTGGTGTTTGGTGTTTCTTTTTTTTTTTTTTAACTTGCAGGACTGTTCCAAGAACGTTGTTGTAAATCTCTGCTACAGACTGGTTACCACATGCCAGACAGTTAATATGATAAAGCTAAACCACGTTGCTTCATCATCTCTGAGCATTTATAATCAAGGCAGTATCGATGAAAATTTTAGTATTTAGAATCATCAAGAGTTTGGTCTACAGGTTTAAGCTGTAAGAGCAGAGCATAAGCAGACACCTGCAACAGAGATCGTTCATTGCAGCATCTGCTGTGTACACAGACATGTCTTGTAACATTCCTCTTCTTACACCGATACCTCAGCAGTACTCAAATTAAGGCTTTGAAATCAAAAGTTATCAAATCCACAGCATACTGTGCTAAAACTGGGACACCGCCAGACACATTAATAACTTTCTGACCTTTTTTCTTCATAAATATGGAGCAGTCGGGAGACCACGAAAACCTGCTACTGGAAGTATTTGCAGTGCTAGCAACATTTCTCACACAAAGTAATTTAACTTTTTTTTTTTTTTTTTACATTTGCTGAATTTTCAAACCCATATTGTTGGTGTCTCTATACAAGCATATTCAAGAAATCTGAATAAACTAGTGGTGTGAATTCACAAAACATATAGAGGTTAAAGAGCCATATATCTCTTTTAAAGTTAATTGAGCTAATTTGAATGAAAGCCATTTTCACTTTGAATGAGACTGTCCACACAAGGGACCAATCCACTTTAAAAGTTACCTCAAATAAATTGTCTTTTCCTGCGAAGCTCATTCCCTGACACTAAGAAAGCTAAAAGTCAAAGAAAACCCATCCTTTGACATCACAGCCTCACATATTTCCAATGTTATTCTAACAATGATCATTAGATGTTAGGCAATAAAGGGAGAAATTGTTTTTGTTTATTTTTTTTTTGGGGGGGGGGGGTGAGGGTGCAAGAAGCACAACTCTTAAATTCTTATGTAATGAAAGGCTTCCTTCCCCTTTTCTTCTCTCCTCACTCCCCGGAAAGACATGAAAATAAAACTTGTGTGACAAGTTTTGAATAAGACACAAATAGGAAATGCTTATGCTAAATTTAAATGGACTTTTGTTTGAAACGTTACATCATATCTCACACCAAAGTGACTATGCCACTACTGTCCATAGGAAGCACACTATTTAGAGTCACCATTTTTTAAGGGATATGTATGCCTTCAAGAGAGCTGACAGTATTAGAAAAATAGATTTCTCCTCTTAAGTGAACTTGCACTTTTGTTATCACTTGAGTGAGAAAAACTCTTGAGGATGTTTGCAATAGGCCTAAAACAATAGAGCTTCACTGGGCCTCGGCCTTTAGGCATACTTCTGTATAACTCTAATTAATAACACAGATGAACACCTTCTTGGAGAGAATAACTGAATTCAGTGGAGGGAGGGGTAGAACTGTTACAAAGATAACTGCGGGGGGGGGGGGGGCGGGAAATGCAGTAAACATTAGAGAACTTCAAGACTGTTAACTGAGATATCAACCATTGCCATTTACAAAGGCTCTTGATAGTAGCCTTTCTGTTTAACTCACTAATTGTGGTACAACAAACACCTAATCAGTTCATGGTACTATCTACCTACAAGATGTGTGATTTGGCTTCAACATGTAAGTGGTCCCTTTTAAAATCAAGAACAAAATCTGCATGGCAGGTAAACAGTTAATGCTGAACACCATGCACATGATACTTCAACGACTCCCTTACAAAAATTAGGATATTATTCTTTATTATGGTGCCCTGTAATTCTAAAGTAAATCATGCCAAGATACGATCTTGCATGTTAGTAGATCAGATACCATTACTCAGAAAAAAAAAAAGCTTTCATGCACTTACCTTATCCTCTAGCCGAATCAGTCTGGCTCCTACAGTATAGTATACTTTGTCTACCCCTTTTTCTAAATAAAAAAAGAATAGAAATGGGACATTCATTAGATTGAGAGTAAACTCAGACTATGAATCATATATAGTGCTATTTCAGCTGGTAAAATATTACAGTAATATAAATGACACCAACATAACAAGAGAGAATTTTCATAGTGTACAGAAGTGAAAGAGGGTACTGAGAGAGAAGGGAGTTAATTTGTCTAATGGACCAGATTAAGTTAGCCTAAAGGACAATCTGGACCTTAGTGGAGGTACTCCATGGACATGAAGAATAGAAAGAGTCTGAGGTGATCTGGTTCCTTCTTTAATTATCTCAAATAGAGGCACATAATTAGGTGGAATAGATATGATCCCTATGCATACATCCCATTTTGACATGTGCAATGTATCTTTACACACAGAAATACGTATAATTTTCAATTGAGGTTGTAGATGTAGGAGGGAGCACTGTCTTGGGTCTCAGTGGCTGGAATGGCAGAGACCTATCCCGTCAGTGCAGAGGGATGATGCTGGGAAAAACACTTGCATCTCCATCCTTTTCTCCTCCTAGCCTTTGTGAAACCTTCTTATTGAAGACCAGTTATGCAAATTGCTTCACTTACACACTGCAAACAGTGGGGTGGGGAGCCAAGAATTAAAGCTGTGTAAAGTGGGTTCTATTCTTTGTGTTTACATGACCAATTGCAAAGGAATGACATACTTTGGAAGTGTTAGTCCACGGGAAAAAAGGCACAAAAATGTATATATGCTGAGCTAGGAGAAAACATTCACAAGAAAAACAAAACATAACAACAAAACAAAACAAAACACACCTCAAATTCTAAAGTAACCTAGAAACCCGTGTCAATGGAAGTTGGATACATTTTTTTTTTTGTCTAAACTGTTATTCCAGTATTGGGCTGCAGTAATTTCTCTTTGCTTGTTCCATAAATTATTCCACATTTATGAGTGGTTGAGCCTTGGGTTTTAGAGCTATTTCATCCCATTTTGCATGGGGCATGAGCACAATCTAAAGGGCTTACTGGCAGACAGGCTGAGGTGTGAATTTATAGTGTATCAGCCTTCTCCCTTACTGCTGTATGTGTGCTCATTTTTCAGGGAACTCACATTTTTGCATTCCTCAGTGGATAGTACTTGCCTTACCATTAGCAGCATATATGTTTGCTAATGTGATACTTTTAGACATACATTTGCACCAAAGTTCATCTGAAGGTACACATATACCTTAGAGGAAAACTTGCAAAAAGCAATGCTGGCAAGATTACCCTTCTTGCTTTCCTTCTCTACAGATCACCTAGAATATTATAAAGGCTATTGTCCCTTGACAGCTCTGCACAGGCATTAAAAGGGAGAAGTGCTTCATAAGAAAATTTAGAGGTGTAAATACCATAAATACCATACAGAGAGAAAATTCAAAGACTGTTCAAGGACACTGTGTAGGGACAAAATAAATGACACAGCTTGGCTCATACATGTGTGGCGTTCATCACTGGTTAGTCTACAAGCACAGAATCCTCTAAAAAGATAAAAAGGTTGAGGCTCAAGTTTACCTATATATTCATTTCTGTCTAAAATGAAATAATGAACAATTTAGTCTACTCTCTAATTAGTAAATCTGTAGACACATCTTTTAAAGTCTATACTTTTGTGTTTAAGGATTTCTAAATTGGGATGTGATTTGAACAGCATTGAGTAGGAAGTGCTTTTGTTGTTTAGGTCTAACATACATATATATAAACAAACAAACAATAACACAGCAAGAAAAATAAAACAAGAAAACTCACTTTTTTTTTTTAATAATAATTTCCTCACCAGCTCTACTCGCATCCTTCCTATAATCACCAAGACACGCCAAAACAACCAAACTGAGTTAATAATGTTTTTTTATCTTAGTTATCCTTGAATGCAGTGTAGAACAGAAAACAAGAAAATAAGAAGTAGATAAGAAGCTATTTTGTGGCATGTGGCTCTCTTGTCAGTTGAAGAGAAATGCATGATATACACACATGTAGCTGCATCCTCTCCATCCCTTTATTGGCATCCATGCTATGTAAGTCACAAAAGGCTGCACTCTTTCCCATTTCTTTTTAGCCTCCATTTAAATCAGCATTCAGCTCTAATTTACAAGCATTTTTTCTCTAATAAAGACCATCTTTATTTAAAAGTAAATGGGTTGTATATACAATGTGCAGAGAATTGTGGTAAGAATGGTAGGCAGAAGTTCAGATAATATTGCTCAAATACATTTGATTTCTATCTCATGTTTATGCTTTCTCTCTCAAGTCTTTTCAAGATATATGACTTTAGACTTTCTATATTAGATTATTTGCTTTTACATAATTGAAAAGATAGCATGGCTAACTGTAAATCTGAAGTATCTTAGTTTTTACATTCTTTGCTTTGTAATCCAAAATAACTTTGTTTAATTATTAAGTTTAGTCTGTTTTTATGTCTTCAATAAAACAGATAGATCATCTACACATTTTAGTAACAGCTCATATATGTGTGAAAGGCTCAAACAGAAAGAGAACATGCATGGTCATCATGAAAGGAGTCACAATTATTTATAACAGGATGAAAATATATATGAACAAATTTTAGCTCAGAAGCATAAAGAAAAATAAATCCTGAAACCAGCATGTTTCACATGGTTGATATGATATAAACCATCATTTAGTATATTTAGACTTCCATCAGATAAAACAGTACTGTATAAGCAATAAGTATTATACTTCAGGAGACTGAACAGTTCTTAGGTCACCTATATACTATCTCATCTTTGCTAGTACATAAATTTTTTCCCTGAAAGCCTTTGCCTTCCTCAGTATACACACTCTATGGCTTTTGAAACAATATCCACCTGTATTTAATTCCTAATTTTTTCACAAAGATGCTACATCCATTTTTCTAGTGATAATATGAGATGCCTTTTGTAAAAAAAAAAAAAAAAAAAAAGAATTAAAGCTTTTTTAATATTGCCCACACTAGCCGAGAAAACAAGAAAGGCCAACCCCAACTCTTTCTTCAATTGGAAGCACATGATATAAATGACATATTGCTGGTTATTCAATTTTTGTTTCTTTTACAAAAAACAGCAATTCCATCTTAAATGAGCAAAAGAGAAAATCAAATGAGAGACAGCAGCATAATTTTTTTTTTTCCCCCACTCAATTACTGTGTTCTATCTCATCAGAACATATCAAACTTTTAAGAAAACAGATTTTTTCTTTGGTTTGAAAAAATACTTACGGGGAACATTAGGACAGTGAATGAATTACAGCCAGATGGTCTGAAAATGATAAAAGCTGGAAATGATCTACTCTACTTTTACAGAGTAAGAGTCTTCTGTGAGTTTCACTTCTACAGTGCCTACCACTAGATGTAAGCTAACTCAACATTTATAAAATGTATCTATCTGAAAGCCATTCTTTTTTTTTTTTTTTTTTTTTTCAAACAGAAAATGAAGAATTCAAGCCTTGTTACAACTAGGATATTCCAAATTCTTAAAGATATCTCAAAACCTCAGGAAATGATATCAAGTTTAGTATTGGGACTACTGAAAGTGGGAAATAAAGCAAGAAATGGAACTGCCAAAGGTTTACAAGAAATCCTTTTTCTCCAGGGATTTCCACCTGCTTATGCAGATCCAAGAGGTTCAGACGAACTGCTTTTCTGACTCTGAACACTGCATCTTTTGTTTTACTTTGGCATTATTCTTCACTTTTGCCCCTGAAAAGCTATAGTTAGTCTAAAAAAAGGCACTCAAAACCAATTAACTCCATCATGGGTAGTGAAGATCAAGTATCACACTTCTCTTATTTGTATCATTACAGAAGCTTCTGCTTTGTTAATTCAAGAAATGTTAGTAATGCATGCTTTGCTTCTATACCAATACTTTCAATTATTAAGGTGTTTGTTTACTATCATGGGAGTCTTAATCTCATTTTACAGAATTGTTTGTGTTATCAGGAACTGTGAGATGGGCTTTCAGCGAAGCTAAGATACGTTCTTCCGGGAAAATTCCTGAAAAATAGGATTCAACTCTTTGGAAAATTTATTCATTATCTTCTTAATGTTTTAAAATTCACATTAGAAGTTTCAAATAACGCTGTTAAGAACCAGCACCATAACAAGCAAAATGGGAGGATTTCTCACAATATGTGTATGTGTAAGTTAAATCATGACACTTCTTGTCACAGGATATCACAGATGTGAAAAGTTTACATGGGCTTTAGGGGAAATCAGGCAAGCTCGTTGAGCATAAACCAGTTATGACTACTAAATACACAGGAACCATGTCAGGAAGTCTCTGATCTGCAAATGGCTGGAAGCTTATGGGAAGGTTAGAGGCATATGCTTTTTTTTTTTTTTTTTTTTTTTTTTTTTTACATTTCCAAAGCACCTTGCTTCTAGTTCCATCAGAGACATGACTGTCATGACCCAGCATGGCTGTTTATTTCTGTTATTGTACCCTTATCTTGTTTTAACACAGCTTTTAGTGTTTTTTATCCTTGAGAAATAATCATATTCCCCCACCCCCGAACCCCCACCCCAATAATTGCTTTCAGTGAATTCAGATTCTGCATCTTTTATGACATCATTTACTTTTGAAAGGTAATAATACTATAGAATAAATCAGACACAGTGCAATTACTTCATATAATATTATCAAAGTTGACAACAGAGTTTCAGTAACAGCCTGATCCAAAACCCACTGAGGTCGCTGGAAAGACTCCCATTCATTCCAACAAGCTTGGAATCAGACCTTAAGATTCTTTGAATAGGAGTAAAATGAAACAGGAAAAATAAAAGGAGCTGGAAAGGAAAATTCCTTTCATGTTTTTCTCCTTGGTGGTTTCATTTTCTTCGCATTGTCATTTCTCTTTTGCTCGCCATCAATACAAAAATAACACAGTCTGGAGGAAACATCCATATTGTTTATAAATGAGGTTTTTAGTAATGCCTTTGAACTGGAAAAAATATATCAGACTGAAAATACATTTTTGATGTATAACTGGCTATCCGTTCTAAGGAAAACTCAGGATGAACTCTATTTTCCAGAGGAGGATGACAGTACAAAAGTCTGTTTCCACCCAAACCAGACCAATACTATAACCACTCATCACTGTTCATCACTTGATTATTGGTGGGTTGGATAATACTGGGACTAATTATAAATTAACCCTAGTTTTAGTTTTTCAGACCATTTATCTGGAACCACTTATCTTATTTTTGGATTTGTGGAAGGTTTATATAAAATAACTACTAGATCAAATAACTTCTGGTTTTGGTCTTGCAAAGCCCTAACTGATCTTACCCGTTTTTGCAGCCCTAACAACCATTTTACCTTTCCTAGTAAGTATTTATCCAGTCCATCTGAGGGCAGAGCCATATGTCTATGCAAAAGGTATAACTTCGTAGAGTTGGCATGCTGTGGAGGTAGACATCATCCTCAGCAGGGTCACCTTGTTTTTGCATCTGAGAGAGCTGTCTCAAAGCAGTAATTCAGCAGTGATGTTGCAAGAATAGACTAGGGGAAGCTAGTTGAATGATAGGGATGCCATAATCTTCTCCAGAGCACAGATTATGCGTTTACCCAAATATTTCTGAAGTCCTGTAGTGCTCTCCCCAGTAAGACTGTCTATCATAAAACATTTTGAAGGTTTGGGGTAGGTATCCCTACTCAAATTTATCTTCCCCCTAGAAGTAGGTGCAGGGGGGTTTGGGTGCCTTTTTTTGTTTGTTTGTTTGTTTGTTTTTGTTTTTGTTTTCCCCTCCAAATATAAGGTCAAAGCAAGTTTTTTTTGAATTAAAAAAAAATAATAATGAATGATAAAAACTCTGTGGCAGACTTTGACTTGGACTTTTTTTTCCCCTTTTATTAGCTGCGTCTGTGTTTGCTGGCACTCCCTCCAGCATGTGCCTGGAACAGCGAGTTCTGCTGTGTAACCTCAGGCCTACAGGCAGATAACATACTTTCCTTTTGCTGTCCTTTGTGTAGGTTTCCCATATGAGATGCTTAGAACTGAATTAATCAAAGCTCACAAACACAGCCCTAGGGCCCTTCCTCAGTAACTTACTCTCTTTTCAACATGTGAACACTTTGAAATCTTGTTCAAATCCACAAGCCCATCTAAGATCCTCCCAATGGTTTCTATGATCCTTTCAACCAAAGATTTGGTGACTAAACTTCCTGAATACCTTCATCAAAATCTGACACTTCACAAACTGCTCAGAACATTATTTCACAGTTAACTTCTTTGCAGCCAACACTTCAAATTATTCTCCACCTCTGAAACAAGAAGGCACCTCATAAAATGGTGCTCCAATACTTTTTTTTTTCTTTTTAGTTAAAATAATAGTTCTAATTTGAAAATGTTAAATTTGAAATTATACATTCTTGGAGGTAAGCAAAGATTTTCTGTAAATTTAGCTTGCACATTTTGAAATGAATTCCCAAGCGTAAATATTTATAGATGTATTCAAGCTGACTGATTATTTTCCTGTGATCCAAAACTATCTCATCTAAAGGGAAGAGGAATGTACTACTGAGCCTTCTCCAGCGATCAGATATTAAAAATACATTGTGTTTTGAGAGACACTCTTCATTCTGACAGTATAAATCATTTTAACCTCTGATAATATGGAGGCATTTCTAAGAGGCTCTAAAGTAACTTTGGCACCCTTGACTCTCAGTTACACTTATGCTCATGAGTGCTCAAAGTCATTCGGGGACCTGGGACTTCAGTCCCTAAGTCATTTTTGAGCTCTTAGGGACAGAGAAGATGGAACCACTGCAAATTTGAAGACAATATCTTACTGTAACAAATTACAGAATCATAGAATGGCTTGGGTTGAAAGGGACCTTAAAGATCATCTAACTCATCCTATCCCACTTGATCAGGTTGGCCAAGGCCTTGTCCAACCTGGCCTTGAACACCTCCAGGGACGGGGCATCCACACTCTCTTGGCAACTTGTTCCAGCGTCTCACTACCCTTACAGTGAAGAATTTCCTCCTAATGTCTAAGGTAAATCTATCATCTTTTAAATTTAAAACTATTCCTCCTTGTCCTATCATTATCTACCAAGCAAAGAGTCCTTCTCCATTCTGTTTATAAGACCCCTCTAAGTATCACTTCTTTCAGTCCCTTCCATATTCAGGTTTCTCTTCTCCATGATTCCCAAGTATTTTTGACCAGTTTACAAACATCTGTTCTTCTGTTCATACTGTCCTTTCTCTTATATATTTCTTTTGCCTCCCAGGTAATTACTCGCCTTGTAGAATTACCAGACTGTTCTTTCCAGCCCTTTGTTTTGCTAGGTTAAAAAGAGCAAACTTCTGTTTCCCACTAATAGAACAGGTTCTCTTTTTTACTGGTCACTGTGGTATTTCTTCCCTGTTTCTGTGCAGATAATCTTTCCTAAAGATGTGGAATCAGAATTTTGCACAGCAGTCCACATAAGGCCTTACCTGAGTCTTGTGCAAGGGCATGCACATGTCCCTGTAAGTCTTGAAAATCTCTCTTCTGATCCTAGGATCAGACTAATTTTTTTTTTGTTGATACTTCACAGCATTTTCTTACATTCAGTGGGCATTAGTTTACAAGTAATTAACATGCCAGTACTTTCTTTTTCTCAGACATTCCAGACTGTTCAATACTACCAGCAAGTAGATTTTTTTATCAGTTTTCCTGTGTATGATCTTGCATTTTTTAAGATTTAATTTCATAACACTTCTATCACTCCAGCTTTCAAACTATCCCAGTTCTTCCTGAATAAGCTACCCTTCATCTACCTTTGATATTTCCCAAACTAAAATCCATAGGTTGTTCAGAAAGGAAAAAATCTCTTTAACTAACATATATCCTAACACCAACACAAAAGACATAGAAAGATTTTTTTTATGTGTGTGTGTGTGTGGGGGGGATTTTTTCCAGTCAGGTATTTCCAACTTGTCATTCACTGATACGCATTTCTAATATATATTCTTAATTTCCATTTACTCCACTACCACCTGAATGCAAGGTATTTATCTCTCCACAGTCTTTCCTGAGCCTACTAACAGAATTATATATTAATTCATAATTGGGTAGATTATAAATCTATATTACTGTAGCCACTGGTATTTTCACCAAGTTATGAACCTAAATACTTAGAATACAGTCATTGTACCTGGGAGGAAAAGGCCTGGCTTTCCTAGGGAATGGTCCAATCTGAAAAGAAAACAGAGAATTGCTAGCAGTGGAATTACCAAGCAAATTAAACTCTGCTGCTAAAAAAAAGTATAGTATAGTATATATGCATAATTTACATAAGAATTTACAGTCATTTTAAACCTAAAACAAAGCAAGTAAAAAGACCAGATTAGCGTGATTTGATGCACATAAATACAGTCAGCATTTTAGTTCTCTGGAGTTTTTTTCCAGAATCAAACCATATTATTATCATTTCTTTCATATATACTAATATTTTATTTCTTAGACTTTCATGTAGTAACTGAAAAATAGTTGTCCTCTCTCATATTCAATCTAATAACAAAGACTGTAAAGACAGAATGGTTTCTTAATAATTCTAATATAATAGATAATTCTAATAATAATTCTAATAATTCTAATTAATTTCTTCCGCAACTGTTCCTTGAATCTCATGCAGGTGGATTTAATATGTGTATTTATTGACACAGTAAATTCCACTCAACAGGGTTGAGAGGTTTCATTTATTTATTTATTATTATTATTATTGATTTTTATTTCATTTCAGAGCCAGAGGAGTTCAGTCTGATATCATGGTCCATAGAGTTAATTTGTAAAGAGAAAAGCACTTTGTGCTGAAACTGAAGGGGATAGTTTTGTGGCAAAATGTTTCAGCTGCAATCCCAACACTCAGAGAAAGTGTGTGCAGTGACGAATGCAGTAAGTGAAAAGTTCCAGATAGAGAGAACACAAGTGAACCAGATTTCTCTCAACCATGGAGAACCACAGAGAGGAGGCAGAAAGGTAAATCATTTGAAAACTTTTCTTTTCTAAAAAGAAGACAGAAAAGCTCTCTTCATACTACGAACTTAACAGCATGCACCTTAATTTCCTTTAATTTCATTTGAAGGAAGGGAGGAGAATAAAGGATAATTGTAAATTCATTTATAAAAGGGGTTAAAAATGACTCTAAGTTAAATCCTCTAGATATTGTGCTCCCTGTTGTGCTTGCAATTTTGGACAATTACTGTTCATTAAGTACACAACTCCCCTAAAGCCAGCTGGCACCAAAGAATTCAAATATTTCATGAGGTAGACAGCGCCTACCTTCTTTGAAGTTCTTTTATCCGAACCATCATATTGAGGTGTCCTTGTGAGTACTGTTCAATCACATCGCGCACATCATATGGTTTCCGAGCTTGCTGTGGAAGGAGTCATAGATGAGATTGAAAGATAATTATAGTTTAAACTTGATTTTTGTTTCAGACAGACTTTTTTTTTTTTGTGTGTGTGTGTGTGTCTTTCAGAGGTTATTTGGCTGCCATTTTGTAATGGTTGTTGCAATGAATAAAAAGTATGTAGGCATTTTAGGAGTGCATATTCACTGTGGAGATGGAGCCAAATGATTCCCATTACTGTCAGTTAGAGTCATGTCTTCATGTTACTTCATACTGAGCAAAATATTAGACCTTCACAGTGTATTTGAAAACACAAAACCAAGATATATCTTATCTAAGACTACCATGTGTGATATCTCTCAGCTCATTCCAAAACCATATGTTAATCATAATGTCAGAGGACTGAATCACAGAGATAGGCCCAATTCATAACACTTGGACCCAGAGTCAAATGCCTCTGAAGACTAAAGAAGTCTGGTGACAGAAATATTATTGCTTAAATAACTATGAGGACAGATACTTTGCATAAGTATGAAGACAGCCGCACATAGATTTTGTTTGTGGTTCTTTGTCTTTAATGATACCTACTAAGTCAGAGAAGAGGTGCAATTCAAATAAATAAAAAAGAACAGATAAAAAATGCAAAAGAGTTTGTTTTTTGAAAGAAAACGAAACAAAACAACAACAACAACAACTAAAGCCCTGCCTTCTGCCTAGCTTTATTCCCATTCTAATGAGAATCCAGTTGCTTCTGCCAAGCTCTGTTTTCTTCCTGTAAACACTAAGGCAGAATTCTGAAACAAGTCTAGAGAACTTGCATAAGGCGATGTGATTATAAAAAGTGCACTATGGCAAAATTTTATCAAGTAAAAGCAATGTGTGTGTGTGGTGGAATAACTGTAAATGATGTCCTTTTGAAAACATCAGAATTTTCAGAGGCATACCAACCCGCATGGGAAATGTGGGGTAAGATGTCTCCTTTTTGGCTCTGACTCGAGAAGAAAAAAAAAGAAAGGTAAACTGCAAATCTAGTAATTGGAAATTACTGAAAACAGCCCATTAGTCATCTTGTTGTCTGTTTCCACTCTGTCACAGCTTCAGCCAGAGCCATTAGCATGCACCACTGCACACATGCACTGAACACCTACAGTATATGCTGGAGTCATGCTTGGAAGGCAGCCACAGGATCCTAGAAATTTCAAATAAAAGCATGGAACTGGAATGGAAACAAATCCTGTGAAATGAATGAAGAAGCAAAAGCTCTTCATGACAAAATACCTTCCTCGTGCTTAGCCATCACCACTTACATGTATTATTAATTTCAGAAGAGTTCATGGTTTCAGTAGTGTGCATGCACATTTGTGTGCATTTCTGAGAAGATATACTTTGGGGGAGGGACGTTTCAGCTTTCAGTTTATTGCCATTTTTTCTTCCTTCCCCAGCTTCACTTCTTGCAGACGCTGACACATCACTATTTCTGGCCAGAAAAGCAGCCTATTGTCTTTGCCCAGAGAAACAGTGCCAGTATCACTCTTTAAATTGACCAGCGGGGGTGCTTTGAGAGCATTTTGGCTAAATCCTCTGTCCTTTCCTCTGGACTCTCTATTTAAACATGATGCATGGCGCAGAGCCTAGATGTGCTAGGGATTTTTCCTCACCTCCTCCCCTCTCCCCCATGGGCTACTATGTGCATAATTAATTCTACTCACTCCTAATGAAATTTCCTTTCTCTCTCAAGAGAAGTCCTCTATCTGAGATCCCTTTTACTAAATCATCATCTCTGAATCCTTCTGTTGTGAAGTACTGTACACTGCAGTCTGTCCAAGCCCTCTAAAGCATAGTAAAAATATCCTTTCAACTTTCTCCATTTTTTTTTCTCCTCCTTTTTCATAAAGCTGAGCATTTTATGCCTTGCCAAACTTTGCAGGCACATATCCTTTGTCATGTTTTTATTAAGGAACAGTAGGATGTACAATACAACTTAGAGAGGGATGTGATGGGCTCCCAGGGAAGTTTGGTAAATACAGAACGTGATGAACTTCTTTAACTTTCATTCTGTCCACTTCTTTTCCCCAAAATCAATCTCAAATCCTGGCCATTTGGGCTCAGCACTCTATATGCAGTGTGTTTAGAGCTCTTAAGGCAAAACTCAGAATAACAGCATCTGAGTCTGAATGTCCAGAATCTATTTAGCACAGGGAGGCTGATCAGCTACTTTTCACAGCCTCAGGAAAGAAAAGACCAGAAGAGAATTCAGTCCTCTGAGAAATGCAAGCTTATTTCAGATTTCTATCCCTGGCAATTAAGTGCTCAGCTCTAATCAAACTTATTTGAAATTTAGGTTTTTCCTTTATCTTTTTAAAACCTTGCTGTGGAACCTCTTGCACATAAAATTATGAATCTTCAGATGGAATTAACAGGGGCTTTGAAAATCTGGCCAGAAATTAATTATTTATTTTCATGGCACCATTGGCACATGCGTGGTGAGAAGGATGATACTAGAATCACATTGCAAACAAGTTTTATCATACTGATTGTACTGGGCCTTAGTAAACAGGCAAAAGAAGACTCTTCTTTTTTTTTTTTTTTTTTTCCCCCAAAGCAGCACATATATTTTGATCACTTTGCAATCTTACTGAGAAATTTAACTTAAGACTTCATGAAGTCAGCAAATTTCCAGAGGGCAGATGGGCAGGTGACCTACAATTTCATAAAATAAGGCCTCTCTGATGTCCCATGCTGGGGAAAAAATTGGAAAACAACTTTACACAGCATAGTGCTGGTCAGTAAAAACTATTGGTTTATAAATCATGCATAGCATGTGATGAGTTGAACATCATCTAACCAGTTGTTAAATGATCAAGGTAGATAGTAACAGTATTTGAGCAGACACTCCAACAGAGTCTTGTCTTCAGTTCTTCTAGCAGATGGGTAAGCAGTTTATATGTTTGTGAGTATAGTAAAACAAACAAACCAACAAAACCCAACAAAACAAATGCAGTAAGAAAGAGAAGTGAAAAATAACTATGCAGACTTCACAAACTCAGAAGGTTTACATATCATACTATACTCATGGATAGTTGGTAATTTAGCACACACTATGAAAACAACAACACATAGGAAAGGTATTAGGCTGAGAGCCTAAACTGTACCTTTGACTTATTGCAACCATATGCACAAAGACAAATCCACTCTCAGAGCACTTTCAACATCATGCAGTTAAGCCTACAAACTGTTCTTATGGTTAACAGTGCTGCTTACCTGAAATTTTCTTCTGGCTACAAAATATTGCATTCTCCTGATGACTTTTACAGCTGTTCGATGTGCTTCAGTTAATCTGCCAAGAAAGACAAACACAGACATGGTGCCAGGGAGGAAGGGGGGGGTGAGTAGGAGGGAGGAGAAAAGGGGGAAAAGTAGGAAAAATATCTTAATGGAAGATGTTGACTCTAAGTACCAAATCTACAACTATTTTTTTATGACTACAATGCAAAATTGTAGCATAGAACACTGTGTGTGCATCTGTATTTTGTTCTGTTGCTTTACCCTCTTGTATATGCTGGTTAGAAGTATAAAAAAATGATAAGTGAGACAATGAAAGCAGGTGTACAAAGATAATACGTGTGGAGGGGATTAGACGGGATGCAACTGGCATCAGTCTGAAGAATGTGAAGTGTTTTTAGAACCATGACTGCATTCCTCATTTGCTTTTATTGAGTACTTGCCCATGAGCTCCATTGCACGGAAAACAAGTCCTTTAAAAAGTATTTTGAATTCTTTAAGAAGGAAAAAAATTAATGCATAGTATCTAGAAAATATAAACTTTACATGTCCCTTCAGCACATGTACATGCATGTGGCTGTCTGTATTGGTACAGAACTAGACATATTATAACTTATCTATATGATTTCACACAGAGGATACTAGGATACTATATTTGCACAACATTTATCTTGCCACTTGGCTGGAAATGAGAAGTAGTCTACCAGCCAATTAATTACACCCTCTTGTTTATGGCAAATTTTGTCGGGGCAGAGAGGAAGCAAGACTTTTGCAATTATAAGAAAAAAATATTGGATTTAAGGACTGATTCCTTCCCCATGGACTTTTCGTTCATTCAAAATGAGTGAACTAAGGGAAACAAAATTTGTCTTCCAAGAAAACAGCGTTGATAAGAAACCTATGATCTGCACAGACATCATCTTTGACATGTGATGATAACCCTAGAAAAGCTTGCCAGCAAGTTTCTCAAGTCTCCTGAAAACACAACCTGCTACCTTTTTCCAGTGCATCTGACTGGGTAAAAGGAAGTATTGGCTAGGCCACCTACTTGGATGTCACAGTTTAAAGTATTTAAAATATGTAAAGATCACAGTGTATTATTTCAAAGTGAATTAAATAAAAGATAAACAAACAAAGCCTATATTTAAGAACTAGCATCATTTTATATTTTTATAATTTCTCTCTGATACAATTGGTGCTTCTGATTGGGTGAGATAAGAGTCACAAGAACAGTTTTTAAAAAATAAGCTTTCAGTAGCATTTTGTTAGTTTCTATTTCATGTCCCTGTTTTATATTAAATACACGCACAAATACGTATGAAACTCAAATGTCTATACCACATTAAGCCTCATACTTCATATATTTATGTATATTCATGCACATATCCGTATATATACACTCACACATGCAACCACATGGAAGACAATGCAGGGTGAGCACAATTCAAAAACTTCTGTATACCATCAACAACATTGTTAAGTACCAATCTATGCATTTGTGTAAGCCCATCAAAGGCATTTCAGAAGTGTCACTAACAGCCTACCAGTAGTTTAGCCTGCAGGACCTTTATTATGGGGAAAGAAAAGTGCTCAGCTTGACACTGAGGACCCCTAGCTGAGCTCCTGTGGCTGGAGACTAGAATGGAGACAGCATTCTGCTTGTAAATGGCACGTATTTGATAGAGAAATCTTTGTCAGCCTGCACTAGTAATATATGGATATATAAAACCAGAGAAGAATCATAATTTTAGGGTTTAAGGTTTAGCCTGCCTGCTTTGTGTGCCAAAAAAATAAAAGCTTGAAACTATCCTTTAGCTGAAACTGATGCAAAACTTCATGTATGTACTTAAGAGGGGTTTTATGTTTGTTATTTTGTTTTTAGAGTAATCCATATGAAATGGTTCATGTATTGTTTAAACAGCCTCACATAGATAAATTGAAAAAAGTCAGAGATGGAAATGAATCAAGGCAGTCATTTACTTCTAATCTCCTCCTTTAGCAGAAATCAGGGCTACAGTGCTTTCTCCAATGTGCTATGAAGTTCAAGTGTCCAAAACTATGAGGTGGACCCTTGGAAGCTGACACAGAGCTGATCAGGCCTCATTTTTAGACACAAATGTTACTTATTTTTGTGAAATAAATAATACAAAAAGACTATAATTCAAAATTCATTTAGGCCTATTGTCCTATTCCAATTGTTACAATTCACAGTAATTTCATTGAGAGCAAATTCTGAAAAAGGAGTAAGTTCTTTTTCATTTTTAATGCTCACTTGTATTAAACTGAGGGGTAGAAATACATAAATCCTGTCTTTAGTTGAAAAAAGACAGCACAAAGAGGTGCAAAGCCAGACTGATATATATGGATATGTTATCTTAGCTCTGTCTGTAAATCCATAAGGTGAATAATGGCTTTAAATGACCACAGTTAACTGGCAGATGAGTTAAAGTCCCTGCTCTGAGTAGCTATCCTCCTAACAGGGGGCTGTGGTGCTGTGGATGACTGAAATTCTAAACATTTTCAGCTGATTTTCCTAATTTCCTAGCACTGATGTCCAGAATAGATAATTGTACCTATGACTGGTCAGGTTATATTTGTCCTATATTAAGCCCAATATATTTATCTTGCTGATCTATATATTTTAGCTCAGAAAGTTGAATTAGGCAAAACCATTTGAGGGTGTCAGTCTGTTATATGACAGAACCATAAATAAGGAGAGAACAAAAGGCCAGAGATGCCTAGTTCATGTTCTTTCATGGCCACATTTCAGTAATGGTCAACAGAAACACAACACTGCTTGCAGCGAATCTCCTAGATATTTTGAGACACACAACTCATGAAACAACAATCTAGGGCATTTGTGGTAAACACCATACTTGCACACTCTTTCTATATGGCATTTCTTACTGACAGCAGACAGAAATGACCAGATGTTTGCAGATATTAGGGTACTTGACTCCTATGGATGCAACGATTTAACTCCTTCAGAGCTCTAGCTCTGAAATGAAGTCATACAGTCACTGAATCATAGAATAGTTCGGGTTGGAAGGACCCTTAAATACCATCCAGTTCCACACCCCTGCCATGGGCAGCAATGCCACCCACTGGATCAGGTTGCCCATAGCCTTGTCCAACCTGGCTTTGAACATCTCCAGGGATGGGGCATCCACAGCTTCTCCGGGCAACCTGTTCCAGTGCCTCACCACCCTCTGAGTAAAGAATTTTCTCCTAACCTCCAACCTAAATCTCCCCTCTTTTAGTTAAAACCTTTCACTGTTATTCTGTCATTATTTGACTGAACAAAAAGTTGCTCTCCACTTTTTTTACAAGCCCCCTTTAAGTACTGAAAAGCTGCAATAAGGTCTCTGTGGAGCCTACTCTTCTCCAGGCTGAACATCCCCAGCTCCCTCAACCTTTCTTCATAGTAGAGGTGCTTCAGCCATCTGATCATCTTCATGGCCCTCCTCTGGACCTGCTCTAACCTGCTCTTTCTTGTGCTGGGGGCCCCAGGCCTGGACACAGTATTCCAAGTGAGGCCTCAAGTCAGTAGGACCTGACTCTTGCTCTAAGTAGTAATATGGGTGGGTGCCCACACTTTGCAACTATGAGAGCAGCCAAGTTCTCATGCCTCTGTGCAGCAGAGAGCAGTGGCATACACACACAAAGGGATGCTCTCCAGCTCATTAAAAAATGTTTTAAATTCTTTAAAAACTTTACTCAGAAAAACAAGCATGAACTTTACCCCTTGTTACAGATGGGGTCCATGATAAGGTGGACTGTTACTATTGGGTGGGTTATTTTTTATGCAGTTTTTATTCAAAAGAATATGTCTAGAGTTGTATCAACAAAGTACTTTCCCATCTTTCAACCTAAACAACAGGTAAGAAGGTTTTGTTTAAAACTTCCCTCAAAAGACCCTAAAGGAAAACGAAATCAAAATTCAGTGGAAGTGATCAGGGTTTGGGAAAACTATGAACACATAAGAAGAAATTAATAATGGAAGCTTGTAACATCTGTAACTATAATGGATACCATAAAATATCTACTGAAATAGCACATACTTGGATACATAAATGATACTGACATCATCTTAAACCCTGTCTACAAGGAGGACCAAAGCCTTCGAACCCTTTGCAAAAAAAATGTGATCCTTACCTCTCTGTTAACTGATTGCTCATCAGAATGCTCAATTTCAAGAAAAATCAAAGCTGTCCTTAAATACGAGTGTTTTCTGGTTTGGCTTATGGACTTCTGAGCTCTCATATCACTGTGGTAGGGCAGGGAAAAGAGAATGGGGAGCAGGTGGAGGTCCTGGAACATACATGTTATAAGCAGTCCCCACCCTGATTTGATGTTGAGTAACTCTCCGTCAACCATGCTAGTGGGTGAGGGGGAAAGGGGCCCCACTTTGCTGGCTGATTCATCTTTCGCCTCTGCAGGTCTCGAGTATGCCTCTGTGGCTGCAGAGCCTGGTGGGATGGCTGTGTGCCAAGGAACCACTGCAGCCTCAGGTTTGGTCCTCTGCTTGTGTCCTAGAGAGCACTATGAAAAGTTACTACTTTTAGCTGAAAAAACTTGGATATGTTTAAGACTTTTTTTTTTTTCCTCAACTGCAGAAAGGCAGTAGCCTAAGCCAAAGAAGCTAAACATTTTCAGTTTAAAATGATTGAATCAAAGGAGAAAAGAGAGATGATCAAATCCAAAGCAACTCTGGAAAGTATACACATTTTTTTTCTTTTCCTTTTATATACCATTCACTTTGTTAAAAGCTAGCATTAGCCAGTTCAAAGCTAGTTTTTTCTTCTTTTGCACGGAGTCTGATAACTTTCAGCTTAATGTGCTTTGGAACAGCCAGGGAATATTTTAAGAGAAAAACAGATATAGAAATGGATCCTAAACCCAGCAAAGATACAATAATTCCAGGTCATGCTGAAGCACAGTGCAAATCTGAACAAGCCTGTTAACAGTCTGATGCACCTTTCAATCCAGAAGCATTTTTTAATCATTAGAGTTCACTTTACTGTAGAGACAAGGGGAAGAGCTTTATTCAACATGTGCCGCAGGATGACTGCAGATAGTGGGACGTGCATTCCAGACTGGTTTTCCTGCCGTTTATTCAGGTGTCGTGAATTAGAAGAGTTATTTAGTGTAACATAACTACTTTGATCATGAACTGTGGAAAATAAAGGCAACTTCAGCAAGGTTAATTACAGCTCTCTGTCCCAATTTGCAAAACTGGTTTGAGGATACACATTTACAGTACTTGGATTACTGCTGAGATTCATACAGTTGTTAAATTTTGATTGCTTAACAGGAAAACACATATAAAGTAACTCTAACTATATTTTAATACTGGTCATTGGATAATGTTGTAAATCCTGCCCAGAGCAACATATAGCATCATCTATTCTGGAGTTGTTCACTTAACATGAGTTGCTAAGCCAGCACAAACACTGACTTGGTCAGTAACGGCAACTGGAATATAAAGAAGTTATTTGAAAAGCTCAGCCTATATCTGCCTTTTTGTTTTCCCGTCATGTTGGATTGAGAATATTCATGTTCAGGTTCTGTTTCTGGGAAAGAACTTTAATTCTCAGTCATAACTTTAATTTTCCTCATGTACAATTATCTCAAATGGGTCAATTAGATAAAATATAAACCAAGCCTTATTTGCATTGAAATCATTACCATAATCAAAACAAAACACGAAAGGTTAGCATCACGGGGTACTTTTTGTCTCCAGGTGCACATAGCACAGAATTCTTCCATCCATAGGGGAGATTTTTCATTATCCTGCAGCTTCCAAATGTTACTGAATAATAATATTTAGTAGAGGTGTGTATCAGCTATATTCAAATGTAGCTGAACTGTGTAGTTATCCCATTATATGGATTGCATGCACCAATTAACTGGTGAGGCAGGAGAAGGATGGGAAAACAGAAATCAGAAAGGACATAAAATGAGAGAGTTTATTACAGACAAGTACAGCAGTCAGTTCACATGCAGTCACATGCATTATGTGGACCTTCTACGGATGGAAAGAGGTGATGGAGAGAGTGATGTGCTCATCACAAGAAATATAAAGAAAAGAAACTTATTTAATATATTTTAAATATTGAGGGAAATTACAATGTCCAGATGAAAAAAAATATATTCTTCCTACCATTAAATGAAAATAAAATTAGTATCGCTTTCAGCTAAGCAGAGCCAGACAAAAAACCTCAAAGCCTTTTAAAGAGCTTAAGTTATCAGAAGGTTGCAGCTTGAATTTGACATGCAACCACCTGGAAATGTCAGGCAAATTCTGATTCCAGGGCTCGCCCCAAGCCAGGAGCAGCAGAGAAGTACAACATAAATATAACAGAAGAGGTTTCCAGTCTTGTAACATTTCATCAAAGCCTTCTGAAGAACAGATACTGTTCGAGAACTTCCACCACTTACGTGCTGGAAATTTTATAAAATGCCATTTGAAGTGAAACCTGAGAGAAAATTTCAGAAAATATTGGCACAACTTTATTTTTCCCTTTATTCCTAATCACAATCCCACCTTCAGCCTACCTCATTTCTATTCTAACCATATCCTTATCTGAACCTTTTCTTTTCAGGCTCATGTTTGGCTCAAAACTATAAATAATTTAGGATTGGCTTCTTTAGAAACAGAGCAGCCTGGAGACATATTTGGCTTCACCAAACACTACTGACAACCTCTATTTATGAAGGAATGCTGCAGATTCTGCAAATCTCCCCTCAGCAGGTACTGCCCCTGGCAAAGGAGGAAAGAGTACAGAAGTGATGTTTTTGGGGGTACAGCTGCATTCTGGTATCTCATTATTTGATGAAGATTTTGTGGCACTGGTCATCTCCATCCATCAGCATACACACTGCTGCTTCTCTGAATTCACTCTAGAGTGCAATTGCCTCTGTTTCTCCTCTGTCCTCCTGCTGGGTGACCGGGACCCAAAAAGAAGGCGGAGAACGGGACAGGTGAACGACTGGCTTAGGGGGTGGTGTCTGGATCAAGGATTTGGGTATTTCAGTCTTGGGTAGTCCTTTGAGAAGCCGGGTATGTGGGCTGCTGACCGACTCCAACTCAGCAAGTGGGGCACAAGTGTGTTGGGGAGCAAGCTCTCTGGGCTGATTACCAGGGCTTTAAACTAGATTTGATGGGGGAAGGGAGAGGAGCTAAAAGTGACAGAGAAGGGCTGGGGGAAGTTGTCACTGCTGTCACTGTTGAAGATAGTAAGGAAAAACCTCTGAGTTCTCCCATAGGATTGTCTGAGGGCTCCTCAGCGAAGGTAATGATCCTGATACCCCGTCCGGAATCTTCTTCTTGCATCCCTCCAGGGGTAACTGCGCCTGCTGCTTCCCTAAAGTGCCTGTATACCAATACGTGGAGCATGGGAAATAAACAGGATAACCTTGAGATCTGTGTTCAGCTGCAGGGCCACAATCTCATTGCAATCACAGAGATGTGGTGGGACAGCTCCCATGACTGGAATGCTGTCATGGAGGGCTATGTCCTCTTTAGGAAAGACAGGCTGGGAAGGTGAGGGGGAGGAGTTGCCCTTTATGAGGGGAGTAATTAGAATGTACCCAGCTCCACCTGGGGGAGGGTGAAGGATGGCTGGAGAGCTAGTGGGTGAGAATTAAGGGGCGGGCTGGTATGGGGGACACTGTTGTGGGGGTGTACTACAGGTCACCAGATCAGGAGGAGGAGGAGGTCGATGAGGCCTTCTACAAACAGCTGGTAGTAGCCTCAAGATCACGGGCGCTGGTTCTCATGGGGGACTTCAATTATCCAGACATCTGTTGGGTAAGCAACTCAGCCAGGCACGAGCAGTCCAAACAGTTCCTACAATGAGCTGAAGACAATTTTCTGACGCAGGTGGTGGAGGAGCCAACGAGGCAGGGGGTGCTTCTGGACCTTGTCCTTACCAACAGGGATGGGCTTGTTAGGGATGTGAAGGTTGGGGGCAGCTTGGGATGCAGCGACCATGAGATGGTGGAGTTCAGGATGGAACTTGGTGGAGGAAGTAAGGCTAAAAGCAGGATTGCTACCCTGGACTTTTGAAGAGCCAACTTTGACCTCTTCCGGGACCTGCTTGGGAGTATCTGATGGGCTAGACTGCTAGAAGTCAAGGGTACTTGTGAGAGCTGGGCAACATTTAAACAACGCTTCTTCCAAGCTCAGGATCGGTGCATCCCTAAGAGTAGGAAATCGGGGAAGGGGGGGCAGGAAACCTGTGTGGATGAGCAAGGAGCTCATCGATAAAATCAAAAGGAAGAGGAAGGTCTATAAAATGTGGGAAAAGGGCCTGTCCTCTTGGGAGGAGTATAGAAGTGTTGTCAGGGCCCGCAGGGACACGACGAGGAAGGCTAAAGCCCGCCTAGAGATGAGGCTTGCAAAAGAGATAAAAGATAATAAGAAGGGTTTTTTTAAGTATGTAAACAGTAAAAGGAAGACTAGGGATAATGTAGGTCCCTTGCTGAATGAGGGGGTTGTCCTGGTAACGGGAGACGCCGAGAAAGCGGAGATACTGAATGCCTTCTTTGCTTCAGTCTTTGCTTCAAGGACTCCCCCCCCTGGAACTCCTCAACCCTGGCAGAAGGACAAAGGGTCTGGGAAATGGAGGGCTCCCCCCGGTTGATGAGAGAGTGGTTCGGGAGCATCTGAGTGGGCTCAACGCACACAAATCCATGGGCCCTGATGGGATGCATCCATGTGTGCTAAGGGAGTTGGCAGAGGTGATCGCCGAACCACTCTCCATTATCTTTGAAAGGTCCTGGAGAACAGGAGAGGTGCCTGAAGACTGGAGAATAGCCAGTGTCACTCCGGTCTTCAAGAAGGGCAAGAAGGAGGATGCGGGAAACTACGGGCCAGTCAGTCTCACCTCTGTCCCTGGAAAGGTGTTGGAACAGCTTGTTCTGGATGCCATCTCCAAGCAATTGGAAGAGAAGAATGTTATGAGGAGTAGTCAGCATGGATTCACCAAGGGGAAGTCATGCTCGACCAACCTCGTTGGCTTCTATGATGGCATCACCAGCTGGGTAGATGGGGGAAGAGCAGTGGATGTCATCTACCTTGACTTTAGCAAGGCTTTTGATACTGTCTCCCATGACATCCTGATAGCAAAGCTGAGAAAGTGTGGGATAGAGGAGTGGACAGTAAGGTGGGTTGAGAACTGGCTGACTGGCCGAGCTGAGAGGGTGGTGATCGGGGGCAGAGTCCGGCTGGAGACCTGTGACTAGCGCTGTTCCCCAGGGGTCGGTGCTGGGTCCGGTCTTGTTCGACATCTTCATCAACGACCTTGATGAGGGAATAGTGTCTGCCCTCAGCAAGTATGCCGATGACACAAAGCTGGGAGGAGTGGCTGACATGCCAGAAGGCTGTGCTGCCATTCAGCGTGACCTGGACAGTTTGAAAGACGGGCAGGAAGAAACCAAATGAGGTTTAACAAGAGCAAGTGTAGAGTCCTGCACCTGGGAAGGAACAACCGCATGTATCAGTACAGGCTGGGGGATGACCTGTTGGAGAGGAGCTCTGAGGAGAAGGACCTGGGGGTCCTGGTGGACGACAGGTTGACCATGAGCCAGCACTGTGCTCTCATGGCCAAGAGGGCCAATGGGATCCTGGCATGCATTAAAAGGAGTGTGGCCAGCAGGTCAAGGGAAGTGATCCTCCCCCTCTACTCCGCCCTGGTCAGGCCTCACCTGGAGTACTGTGTCCAGTTCTGGGCTCCCTGGTATAAAAAAAGACAGGGATCTCCTGGAAAGAGTCCAGCAGAGGGCCAAAAAGATGATACGGGGCCTGGAGCATCTTCCCTATGAGGAAAGGCTAAGAGGCCTGGGTGTGTTCAGCCTGAAGAAAAGAAGGCCGAGAGGGGATCTCATCAGTGTGTATAAATACCTGAGGTGTGGGAGACAGAGGGATTTGGCCAACCTCTTTTCAGTGGTTTGTGGGGACAGGACAAGGGGTAATGGCCATAAGATGGAGCACAGGAAGTTCTGCACCAACATGAGAAAGAACTTCTTCACAGTGAGGGTGACAGAGCACTGGAACAGGCTGCCCAGGGAGGTTGTGGAGTTTCCTTCTCTAGAGATATTCAAGGCCCGTCTGGATGCCTACCTGGGCAGCCTGCTCTAAGGAGCCTGCTTTGGCAGGGGGGTTGGACCCAATGATCTTTCGAGGTCCCTTCCAACCCTTTCAATTTGGTGATTCTGTTATTCTAGTTCCCACTCTAACCTTGCCTTCCCTGAAGTGAATGAGAAAGAAAGCAGATTTCCTACAGCAGGGCTCCTAGGGATTTGGGCTTGGAAGACAGATAATGCAGAAGCAGACAAACAGCTCTGAGGTGAAACACTACTAGAACAGGAAAAACTAAGACATTTATAGGGAGCAACTAGCAAGACAATATATTGGCAGAGAAAACAACAGTGGGAGAAGCAGCAGGGTGTTTTCTTGATGTTGTCCTTGAAGAGAATAAAAAAAAAACAAAAAAACTCCTGAAAATAATTGGAGGAAGATGTAACCTGCTCACTGAATGCGACTGAATGAGGAAGAAAATCCCTTAAACTTTGAGCTGTTTTTCTCAACCCTAGACAGTTGGAGTTTTCGGTTACAAGTTTGTTTCGTAATACTACAAAGTGGGTTTATTGAGAAAGTGGGAGAAAAGCTCTGTGTTAGTCCCCTGCTAATTAAAATGCATAATTAAAATGAGTAATTAAGCTTACTACAGAATGTTCTTCTGTCTGAGAGCCCAACTGCCCTTGAACAACAATTCATCTGCTGAACTGTCTCTGAGAGCTAAAGTAACCATCGGATATTTTGGTTACATCTTTGTTCTGTGTTATGCTGGCAGCAAAATAAAAGTGCCTGGTCTCTTTTCTGCCATTTTAATTCTTCCATTCTTCCTGCTGTGTCAGAACAAACGAGATGATGTCATAGGGCTGTCTTTGAGCGTGGAAATACAAACACAGAAAGATTATTTATTTTTTTTCCCTGAGCAAACTGCTTCTAGAAGTTGCCACAATAACTTTCTGCATTAGCACTGTACCATGACTACTTCGGTCCTAGGACAGCTAAAATAGTTTGTCCCCATGTCAGTACTCATTTGCTTAGAAAACAGACTCTAACCACAACCACCTTCTTGGAAGGTGAACAAATGCTGACAGACAATGACACATTTTTGCCCCATCTATTACAGCAGTCTCTGACCCTCTTAGACAAGAGTATCTTTTCACTTCTACCTCCTTATGATTTGCTCCTTCATCAATTCACCTTTTAAAAATTACAAACAGAATTGAATGCTTCGTTAGTAAAAGGCACCAGAGAGACAGACTTCACCAAGCCCAGACAGCATCCCAGACGAGGAGATGCTTTCCTGGAACCCCAATGCTGCTCGCAGAGATGCAGGGGGAACTAGAACGATACTGCCTTATTCAATGGGCTCTGGTTTACTCACTTCAAAAAAATGCCACAATCCAAATTCTCAAACTTTAAGGCTCCATTTTCCTCTTCACTGTATTCAGCATTTATGGGAACAACGTGATGTTGTTAATATACAGCAAAGACTGAGTGTTGTATTTATGCTTCAATGATTTTCTGTCATGAGAATATAATGCCTGGCAAAGACTGATTCTCTGAAATACCAGTTTGTTTGGGTTCATTAATCTTAATTCCTATCTTGCCTGAATAGGAACTGAATAACAGTCAAGTCAGGGAATAGTTCTCAGAATTAAAACTTCAATGGCCTTTGGGCTGCTCAAGGCTTCGCATTTCTTTTAAAAAATAAGTAATTAATTAATCTGAACCAAGTACTAGAGAGTGACCCTATGGAATTGAGCAAAATGCTTCTTGTGGTTTTAAAACAACAACAACAAAGAAATGCATTGGCTTTTGGCAGGACCTTTCCCTGGTAGCTCTTGTGATTTAGTAGTTACAGCAGGGGCTATGGAAACACTACTCCTGGGCTCTTGGATTGATTGATTGAACTGGCCTGTGTCTCTCTGGGTGATCTAGTGCAAGTCTTTTACCTGGCTATGCTCTAGTTTATACATCTATAAAGTAAGTGTAAAACCTGTCTAAGTCATGGAAGTGTTGTGAGGCTTACTTCAGTGAGGATTCTAATGTAGTTAGAGATCCCAAATGAAGAGGCATTTTATTTTATAGCATGGCTCAAAAAATGGTAGCAACAATATGTTTTTCACTTAATGAAGACAAGTAAAAAGGGAGACTGATCTACAGGCTTGGTGCAAACTGCCATTGCACTGCCCCCAAAGCAGATGCCCTTTTCCAAAGCTTTTTCCCCTCTCCATCATCTAAACCCTACTCTTCCTTCTCCTGAGCACCTGAGCAACCTGTCTGGGAATTAGCTCTCTGTTCACCACATACTCAGCAATGTAAGACATCCATAGCATCTGAAGCCAAACAGGACCATTAGATCATGAACGTGACCCACTCAACAGTGCAGGGGATTCCATTTCACACAGCTGCCCTTGCCCTGAGCCAAAAACCTTCTGTAGGACTAAAGTAACTTTCCAGAACGGCATCTGGTCTTGATACAAAGACCTTTATATACTATTAAAAAGTGCCTTACTTTTTTTTGCAGGCAACGGTGACCATACAGTGACCATATACAGAGAACCTCACAGAAAACTTTGTATGGCCACTGATATTTATGTTTTTTCCACACTGTATTTCGTGTAGAACATGCATAAAAATCTTACAGGCCTTATTTGCCTAATACTGAAAATATGCAGTGTTTATCAATAGTTTAACATCGAAAAAAATCTTTTGCTAAAATGTGCAAGCATCACTTACACAAAATTACCAATGAAACCAGGAGTTTATCTTAGCTCCTTATTTCAAGAGATTTAACTTGCTTATTGAAAAACTGCTTTTGTTAAAAGATTGTGCATTTTTACTTTACCTTTAGGAAAAGATGTAATCTATTTGCATTTTTTTTCTTGCAGACCTTTATCTCAGCCAGTGGATTAACAGAAAGAAAATGTTCATATGCCAACTCCTTGTGACTTACTATTAATGAACAAGAAAAATTGTTTGTTCAAAGTGAGTGAGGAATTCTGTGTTTTCATCCTCTGGGGAATTCTGATTTTCCTGTCTTTGTTTCCATCCTAACTCACAGGGAAAATACTTTAAAAGTTACCATGAAACAAAAGATTCTGAAAGCATTTCAGTGTGAAATGACAGTATGTTTAATTTTGTACTGCTGTAATAAACATGTTTCCAAAGAGGATATATTTTATTCTTTTATAAAATGAATGCATTTTATTCAGTTCATGCCTTTTCTCCTCACGGTGACTGGGACTCTACCCTGAAGACATACACTCTATACTGTGCCATCTAGCACAGAATGAAGACCACATGCCTTAGAGAAGATGTACTCTGGTTTACAGAATACTATTATAGAATGGCACATTCAAGCGATGAATCCTATGAAACAGCATATCATGCTGGGCAGATCCAGTTCAAATATCGGTATGGACTTAACTTTGACACTTTTCAAGTAATCACAATGTTCTGAACTATGCCTGCAACAAATGATTTTTTTTTTAATTTGCTATAGAACCAAATTAATAATAATAAAAAAAACACTTGAAATTTCCTCACAGATGAAATCTATTCCAAAGTATTTTTTTTTCACTTGAAAAGTCATCACCTCTGTGTTCACTGAAAGTTATTAGCAAATGGGAGATCTGATAAAAGCAAAAGATATTCATGCAGTATTTAGTGCATATTCATATGAGGCTGTCTAATTAACAGGACAATAGCAATTAGTATCAGTGCTTCAAAGTCTCCAGATTTTTTTTTTCTTGTGTGTGTTTTAATTGGGCCTTGAGTATGCCAGTACCGCAATCAAAAGTGTTTCTAAATAATTATGCACTCATTTAGGTGGCTAACAACCTGAATTGCTGTAATTAGAACACTTAATAGATGCAATTAATTATGTCAGCATTGCTGAAGGCCATACAGAAATATGTATGAACAAAAAAGAAGGGGGGGGGGGGTGTTGCACTTTATTTTATTTGACACTTTCCACTGATTGTTCTCTGACAACGATCTGAGAAGTCCTTTTGGAAGTTCTGTGTGAGATTGAAATAAAAACTGGGAACAATGCTATTAAGACTCCCACTGAAGTAGAATTTTTTTTTTTTTTTATCCAATGAACAAACATATAGACGTTGCCTCAAATCAGCTTCATCTTGTCTTTGAGCAATTGTATTTATACAGGGTCTGGAGGAACTGGCTGTAGAGATGAGGTGGCAGCTCAATTGTTAACATATTCAAACTCAAAATTTCAGTGCTCAGAAATATGAAATATGTCATTACCATCTATCCATTTTAAGCTGAAATAAGAACACATTTTCTTCCAATATATTTTGTTATACAGAAGTTTCCCAGGATGCTCCCACCCTCCAACAAGTGCTTACATTATTGAACTGGTTTGATAATGAATTACAGGCTTAGTTTTTTAAAAGTTCATAAACCTATAAGCTTCAACACCATTCCAAAGAAGACTGAGACAATTTATCTTTTTGCTTGGAAATTATGCAAAAAGTATGCAAAATCTGAGGTTTGGCAAGGACTGCAAGGAAAACCACTTGAAACACTGTAATTTAAAGTGAGTTTACTTTGACAATTTCAGTTTGCCCAAACCTGAAACTCAAAGCAAACCTCTGGGCAGAAGTGTAAACCAGAAAAGATAGAAATCAACAAACGTTTACACAACACTCCATGAATCAAAGGTACTTAACTTCAAATGACATGAAGCAGAGGCTGACAAACCAAGAATCAGACAGGAACAATTTTTGAACACAATCTGCATCATCTGGATTTAACACAAAACCAGTTTTTCTCTCCTGTTACCAGCCTACTCGATCATGAAGACCCTCTACTCTGAAGTTTTAAGGCCCCCATCCCCATCTTAAAATTCCTATTATCGTCATTTCAATCTTTCTATTGCCCAAAGGACATAATACAATTTTCAAGACTTATGCTGTGAGAACTATAGGGGAAATAAAGATATTTTCTATTACCCCAAAACATCTTCAAACTTGCACATGCAGTTAACAACTATATCTGAGTGACAGCTGATAGTTTTCCTCAATTATATAGTGTCACAAGCTTATCAGCTTAACCTGGTGCTGTGAGTTATCTGAAGCAAAATACCTTTCTTCAAGAGAAGAGAGCCAGGCAACAGTTCATAAATGTCTTTTTTTTTTTTTTTTTTCTTTCTTTATGTGGCATCTTTTGGCCAAAGGGATAAACAAAGTTTTAAGCATACAGCCTTTAAAGTAGGTCTTTTTCTTACAAACACTAAAGGTGCTTGTCTCTCTAGCATGCTGGAGGAAATGTTCAATTTATTCCACAGCACAGTATAGTCTGTACCGCTCCTGGCTACCAAAACTGACCATGCTTCTACAGCACAACATGCTCAGATCCTTTCAAAGTAAGGAAAGAACTAAATCTAAACGTCTCACAATCTGGATGCATCACGACATTAAATGATAGAAGGATATCTCTTTTGCTAGGAGCTTCTGGGAGCTTTCTAGGAGAATAAGGTTTCCTTCTGGGTCAAACAAAGCATTTAATCCATCAGGAAACATATTTTTTTAGTTTTGTGGAAAAAGAAAAAAAAAAGTTCATTTTCATTCAAATTGGACAGAATACTTTTTTAATATATTTGGATCAAGCTACAATGGAAAAAAAATATCAATTTTCAGCTGAGCTCTGGTGTACATACTAAGTCAATGGGTATCACAAAAAACAGTTTCTACTAAGTACATGCAAACTAACCATTACAGTAATATAAAATATATGATAAACTGTGTGGGACAGAGTCTTTACATCAAGACTGCAGCATCCTGATGAAGACCGTATATTAGGCTATCAGAGTGTTGCTGCTTGTGATAATATCTGTCTGATGTGAAAGAAATTTTCAGAAAGTTGTAGTGGAAATGCTTTTTCTGTCCAAAGAAACTCCCACCAAGTTGTGTTTCTAGATGAGATATCCTGGGGACACGGCTGTCACAGACTGAGCTCGTTGAAACTTTTTGCATTACCAATATACTGAAAATGCACAGGTAGTTTTAAAAAACGCAGTATCTCTGAATATATATATATATTTTCAAATGACTCGGGTCACATTGTAGAACTACAGTTTTCTGTTTCTGTCTGCTGTAACATTAAATCACGAAATTCTTTATTCATCTACACTCCTTTCCTACACTTTCAAAAATAGCTTTTTAATGGAATTGCCTAGACAAAGAGAAACTAGCCTACTTTCCAAATGACTGACAAGAAATACCTGCATAGGTTAAGATCTGATCAAAATTAATGATTTGATTCTGCAAAATCCACATCTAAGTAACTTTCTCTACATGAGTTAGTTTACTCAACTACACAGGCTGCAGGCATATCAACCTATGTTCAAAATTAAGGTTTGCAAACTGTACCCTAATTATGCAATTAAAAGTTGTGTTGAGTGAATGTTCTTCAATTACTTATCCTTGCTATTTTTTCATGCCTGTAAAGCTGAACAAATATTGTCAACAATGAATGTTGTCAGGAATGCATACTGCTCTGTTATGCCTCAGCTGCCAAACACAGATAGAGGTGATCCTGTACTGTGAGTAAGTATTGCAAAATCTTTCATACAGTAATCGGCAGCTGGCATAATCCTATAAGATTCTTACTGCTTCACTTTATCAGCCTAACTTGCTGACCTGTATTACACATGCTCATTTTATTCACAAGAAAATTGGACATTTTGGGCATACACATATATGTGTATAAATAACAATACTTAATACACATCCATGAAATAAGCTGAAGTGTTTCATAACTTTCAGAAAATAATAAAATATGTATTAAAGTAAATGTAAATTTCTAGATTGTGAGCATAAATATGGAAAAATACAAACCTGATTTATAAACTCAAAATAATCTCAATAGTGATTTATCCATAGTTTTAATGGCATGAAAATGACTATTTTAAGGCCAAGAGTAATTTAGTTTTGACTGACTTGGCAATCCTTTGTTCTCCAGGTCATATAAGTGTTGAGTAAACTATAAACCTGTAATTCTGTCCTGAGGTCAATGGACTTCAGAATTGATTTGATATATTGGTCTCCTGGAATGTTCTTCCAAGGCCAGTACTCGCTAAACTGTGTTTATGAGTTGCCTGCATTAATAACTAATAGAGTCATATAATATTAGCAGTGGAGAAATTAAGCCTTTCAAAGGAGAGTATACTCAAATGCAGGATTATTTAATGAAGGAAAGAAAAAAATAGACTTATTTATGAGCAGTCAATTTCTATAGAGAAATGAAAAATATAACATGAATATAAAGAGGTGTGGATATTTGACTTCAGAAACAAAGTCAGACTGTATCATGAACATTTTTTGGTATCATCCTTGTTTTGGGAAGGGAAACCTATTACCTCAATACTTTCTATGGAAAAACAACAACAGCAACTACTCCAGCATAATACTTAAGGAGCATAAATACATATAGAAATCACCAACTGTTTTCATCAGGACCCTGCTTCTTTATAGCCTCGAATCGCATCTGAGGTGCTATTAACATTGAGATACCTTCCAATGAGAACGACCAAAAGCACCACTGACACCTGGGAGGGTGGCAGGAGAACAGATCCTGTGTAATAGACTTGGGAAATGTGTTGCTGTTTGCAGAGAGAAACTAGTATGACTGAGCTGATGCAGCAGGCAGGAAAAAAAAAAATGCTCATTAAGTAAAGGGAAAAAATATCAGTTTCTCCTTTTTGTGATGTGATTAACTCAGGTCTTGCAAAAAATAGGAGAGTGTTGGAGCTGCTCATTTAATGCAGGCTTTGCTCTGTTCTGTAATGTTTGCCATTGAAAAACAGATGGCAAGTTAACTGAGATGTTTTCCATGCAACATTGAAGTTTGCATTACAGCAGCACTTACTAATTTTGAACTTCTTAATGTTTCCAAAGGAAAGTCTACTACTAAAAAAACACACTGTAAAGCCCAGACACACATCCTGAACTATTCTCTCATCACTAGGCAAACATTGGAGTTAATGGTCCTTGAAGTGTTTAGGGTTCTTTCTTTTGCCCAATGTCAGAGTCCTGAACTCATTAGTAAGACGTATATTCAGATTAGCCTGTTCACTTCTGATTTAAAAGAAAGTCAAGCGTAATCATAATCTGAAATCTTAGAATCATTAGGCATCACCTAGTGTGATTCCTAAGGAGTCCTGTGAAAAATTAGAAGAAGGTTCCCCCCACCTTGTAGGCTGTAGATTTCATGTGAGTATGAGTATCTCCTCGTTTCCATGGAGTACCAGGAGAAGTCTGTCCTGGGCAGTCCGCAGCTCTCTCATTCCACTTCCTTCAAATTCATAGCAAAAGCACTAACTTTGCCATATGCTTTTACATTTACATTTACAGTAACTCTTCCATAGTTTAAAAATCCAGCAGCTGGTTAGATTAATGATCAATAAACACACCAAGGTTAAAAAAATATCAGCATCAGAATTAGAACAGCAACAGCTCTTACTGCAATGGATGACAGCATTTGACCTAGTCACACAGTAGGAACCAGTTTGCAAAAAAGGAATCATAGTAGGTAAATAACACAACACAAAGCAAGACCATATCCAAGGACGATTGAATGTCACAGAATGCATTAAAATAGCCTTTCTCTTGCAACTCCAAAGGGCCTTTGAACAGGCTTTTAATGGGTGTTAACAATGCAAGCCAAAATTCAGATGGGTGTTTCACGATCTGCTTAGGTCAAGCTGCTCCTGAGAGGAGGCCTTTGGACCCCCTGCATGGTCAGCAATTCTTACTACCTGCTTGTACCTGCATAGCTGCACACCGAGTCGGGTCAGGCTGTTGTTTGTCTGAAAGCTAACACTGAAGGGAGGAACAAAGCATTTTCTGTTGGATCAGTTCCCTGAGCAAAATCACCTTGCAAGGCAGGTGACAGCAGAATGTGGTGGGGGACAGAGAGTGGGGGAGGAGGAAGAGGTGGTTTGCAGTAGCTCAGATGTAGACCAGTTGAAGTTGTCATGAAACCATCAAGATATGTATACACTGTCCTAGCAAACTAGCTCTCTCCTACCAAGTTTGGTAACACAGGCATTTTGTGTCCAAATGTGCATTTCTAGACTTAGTTATTAAACAAAAAGTATTTGAGCACACAGAAAAACCCTCTAAAGTGAGTTGCCCTAATCAGCATCACTTTAAAAAGGCCATCCATAGGTCAGAGCCCTGAGAACACTAAAAGGCCTTTATGGCCCTGACCTGCCTTGCCTGGGCCTCCTCCCACCCCTGCCCACAGGTCCAGGAGCCCCATTTTAGCCCAGGCCTGGGCACCCAAACCCTGCCAGAGCTATGCTGTAGTTCATAGTGTCTGGGGCATAGAAGAACTTCCTGGATTCAGAAGCAGAAACAGTAACATTAAAGTTGAATAGCAGTCAAAAACAATTGCTTTGATGGCAAGTTTATTTTTTTTATTTTTTTATTTTTTTCAGTTGAATCAAACTGACTTTTAATTGCTAGTATAGAAAGGAACAGTACTATTTCATTTTGTTTCCCTTTCCTACCATCTCTTGGTCCTCTATGGACAGTTGCAGCTCACTTCCTCAGGCTCAATAAGATAATTCAATACACTGACCTGGCAGGGTTTTGTCAGACTGCTCTTGGGCTGATACAGCTGTCTGAACTGGCTCAGAACAGTACTATACCATGGTGGGTAGAGAAGAGAGGAAAGTGGTGTGCAGCTGCAGCAAGACCTGTCCCCATCAGTAGCAGTGAGCCATGAGCTGTTAGGTCAGCCTCAGTCTGATGTTATTATTTCAACTGGGTAACTCCATGTGCTAGCACATGCCCTTGTGAAAACAAACAAACAAACAAAAAAACCCCACAGGTGAAACTTAGCAAATCTGTGAACCAAGTGCTGTCTTGTAACTGCATTTGGCAGGGAAGGAGGAAAAATTAGCATTGAAACCAACCTGTACTGATTTGAGAATGAGGGCACTTGAATTGGCTGTCCGTAAGCTCACTCATCTAAGCGTATATTTATTACATGTCAATGTAAGGTAGGACCCATCTCCTCGTGCTGAGCACAGGACTGCAGGCAACTTTCTGGTTGAGGGTCAGAGGTGTTTAAACTCAGGATCAGGTTTTAAACCTGTGAACAGGAGATGGGCCAGGGCTTGAATCAAAGATTCAGAGTTGGGATGAACTTGCATTGCAAACCTCCCCTCAAATATATATCAAATACATAATGAGTAGCAGCCTATGCCTATTTTCTGTGAAAAGCAATAGGGAGGAATGGATTATGTGGGGGACAGAAGATTTAGTGAGTAAAGGCAAAGGCTATGTCCTGTAAAACACAGAGTTCCTGCACTTGCAGTCTCTGTGATACTATCTCATCTTCATCAACAGCATCTCCTTAGTTACTTATATACAGGTTTCTTGGTTTATTAGAACAGAATTTCTACTTTGCTAATATGTAACAGTGGCATTTTAAGTGAAAGATATTTTACTTTACTGTGAGAAACTCCTCCCTTCTCCCATTTTAGATACTATATACTGTATGGTGAATATACAGTGTATTGTATATTTTCTATAAAAACATTACATTTTTAACTTCCCTGAGTCCATGTATATAAATATTTGTACATGAAATTATACGATGGGCTTTGAAATTTATGCCATACATTTCTGTTAATGTTCTAAAAATATTTGTTCAGGCAAATGAAATTGCAGTAAAATATTTTACTACAGATCAGTCAAAGGTTCTCACAACTTTATCTTCCTAAAAAACAGTATTTCAGGCTATAAAACAGAGTTCCATTTCAGATACCTAAAAGGCAAACTTAGCCAGCTTGATTTGATTAATACCAAGTGGTTTAACATTTTTTAAACACTGAAGTCTAAGGTGAAATAAAGTCGAGATGTAGGCATTTTCTTTCTTACTTACATGCTTTAATTTTGTTTTCTAGTAACTTGTACTGTTAAAGGCAAATTGCCTAGGCAGTACATGGCGGGGTTATGTGCATATTTTCTATTGCCATTAACAATAATGAGAGCAGGGTGTGTTGCCCAACACACAGAGCTTCAAGTATATAAATTGTTAATAAATTTGACTCCTCACAAAACAGAAAATTAATGCTGTACTCAGAATGTTAATGTCATACTCAGAATGATGTGTGGTCCAAGATACGTTTTCAAATGTACTCCTTCGGGTGTCCCAACACCTTAATCACAAGCTCAGCAGCCATCTGGTGACTCCCAATGGCTTACCACCCACCGTGGAAGCCTCCTGGGTAGCTGAGTAAGAGCCCTGTTCTGCACCACCAGTTCTACTCACACAAAAGTTCCTTTAATGTCAGAAAGGTTCCAAACAGCCCCCAAATCATATGCACAACATCGACAGCTTTCCTAGGTGGTTGCATGGGTCGAGTGCTTGTGTGTCCTTCATTGAAAGCCATTCTTCCCGCTCTTCCTTCTCTAAATCCCTGCCAAAAGACTTACCATCAGGTGAGCATGAATCACTACCAGCTCACACTCAATTTTACCACATACTTAGCATACCTGCAGACAGCTCTTTAGCAAACCTCACACCTAACTTGCAGCACGCTGTTCCGCTTGGCTGGATCTCAGCTCCTGCAAGAGCTGGCTCCTCACCATACATCTGCAGCTCCTGCTCCCTACCCTCATTCACTGGCCCCCATACCCTCCTGCTCCCTACCTCTCATTCACGGGCCTCTACCACCTCCAAATGCAAGTTGCCAAAACTCAGTCCCTAGTCTCCTCTGCAGAAATTCCTCACATCTGACTGCTTCCTCCCTTCAGAAGCATCAGTGGTTCAGATGCTAAGTAGCCAGCTAGCAGTGAATGGATGTTCCAGACAATGGGTGCCGGGGGAACAGCACAGAGAAATTCATGGTCTGTGGGCATAGACTGAAGTTTGGGAATTTACACCAGAAATTTACTAATCCTCATGAAATCTTCACGTGCTCTAATACTTTTCCCCTTTGCAACGTTAGCATGTTGCCCAGCAGATTGAAATACTTTTTCTTCCTCCCACTCACATGTCAGCAACAATCAACAACTCAATGTATATTGGGCTCATGTAATTTCTACTTTTTTTTTTGTTCGTTTGTTTTTGAGGGGTCATATTTTTGTTCTTCTTTTCAGAGTTATAAACTATTTTCTTGTGGTTCATGTATCACCTCTAAACACAGTAATCTAAGGGTCACCTCAGTAGTTCCTCAAAAAGAAGATTTCAGTTACACCAGCAATCACACTTATATTGCCCAGTTTTGTGGCAGATATCTAAATAAATAGATCTCTACATAAAGTCCTCTGTTACGCATTACAGCTAAGAAAGAGAGAAGACCATGATATACTCAGCACTAAGTGTTTACCCACTTCTGATCTGAGCAATATGAAGGCTAGCCAATTTTTGTACACACACACACCAATAGATGTTAGGGAATTTTGTTCATTCTTTTGTTTGTTTTGTTATATTTATGCCCCCAGGAAATACAGAGTGGGGATGTGTTTCTGACAGGAGACTGGAGACCTTGAGAACAGGGTTGAACAACCCTTTTGCAACAAAATTCACTGGTTTTACTGCTTTTATGTAAAGAAAATATAGTATAGTAAAATATCATCACACTTATTAGTTCTTTTCTTCATTTAAAATCTGTGTCACTGCACAGCCATTACAATAATCCTAAACAAAATAGACTGGCTATTCTTACAACTGAAGAAAAGTGGCAGGAAAATTAACTGCCTGGATTAACCTACAAAGGTGGGAGACTGAAACACCTGTAGATGGACTAGCCACATTGTTCAACTACTAACTAGCTTTGACTCTGAAGGAAAACATGAAACAAGCAAAATGTGCCTTTGTATACACGTTAGTACACTACAGTCAGCTTCAAGAAAATTGGAAACTGTTTTTTAGAAGTCTGAATGAATATGCATATGGGAAATTCAGTGTACAAGTAAACTTTGTACCAAATTGACAGTTAGGCTAGCAATTCAGATAAATGTCTGTACAACTTTTCAGTGATCTTGGCTACTTCATGTTTCCTTTGCCCTCAAAGGCCTTACTTTTTTCCAAGAAGCTGAACACAAACTAAAAACAAAAGGAGTTGCAAGGGACTACAGACAATATACTTTCCCACTATATAAAAAGGCAAAGGCAATGAAAACAAAATGTAGTACAAAAGCTTTCTTTTCATACACCATGATTATAGATGTTTTTTAGACGTGCAGAAGTCAGATAGATAAACTAAGTTCCCAGAGGAACTTAAGTTCAGCTTTTTTGTATATACATATGCTCATAGTTTGACCATGGTGCTAAACGGAGATGATTTTTTTTTTCTAGATATTTAGAATCCAAACTTCTAACTTTCTCAGACATTAAGGGTCAGATCCACAGTAGCAATTCAGGACAGAAGATAGACACAAATGCTAGAAGTGTCATGAAAAATGTAACAACACAGCCAAGTTTAGAGTTGCTGTGGAAACCCTACTGCTGAAACTTCTGACTTTGTGCCTTTGACTTCTTGATCATAAGGTTTCACTAAAGGAGTGTTTGCATTGAATATATTTTCTTTTCTCTCTTTTGGAGACGGATTTGCATGAGAATGGTATCTGTGTTTCCTGGGATTCCATCTGCTCCCACTGCTTGTTGCCCACCTGAAGCCACAATCCTCTGCGCGAGACTGAACAAATGGCTATTGTGGACACAATTAAGGCCTTCAGGTGGGGAACGGTTACTAGAGTAAGATGAACTCTTCAGATAAAAAAGGTTTCATTTTCATGCAAACTTTCAGAGTAATAAAGAATGAGAGAGGAAAAAACAGAAAACAACAACACATAGCGGTGACTGAAGTGTTTCTAAAGATCTTCTGAAGTTTTCACTGGAAAATTTCCTGAGTACATGGGAAGCTGCTATGCCTGCACCATCTAATAAGCAGGGTATTAGGGAAGACCACAATCAGTACACAGCATGCCCTGTTCCTTCTATGTAAGTCTTATTTGTAAGGTTTATCCGTTACACAGGTATGAGACTTACGCAACAGTAAGAGGAAAACACAACATGATTTCAAGTCCACAAAAACATAAGCAGAAGCACATTAGTTAGCCTACTAGAACTTAGAAATGTGAGCAATCTCAGTGCTTTCTCTAAAGTGCCAAAGAATAAAGAGTAGTTGGCCTACTCTGCAAGGACATGCATTGAGTTTGCATCTCTCAGGTATTCATTATAGATAAAAAGGGCAAAGTGAAAATGTGGGCTAAACTGCTTGCAGTCGCTGTGTTAAATGAGTTATTGACATAAAACTGCCTCAGAATTAGACAATGTGCTGCCACAGCTATAAAAGATGTGTGAGAATGAAGTGGCTAGGTCACCACTAAAAAGAGAACTGTACACTCATCCAGATTGGAAGCATAGTTCAACCCCTTGTTAGTATAGGGCTAATGTCAAAGTTAGGTCAGGTTCCTAAATTTTGAAAATCTTTGATACAAAATCTGTTAACTGGTAACAGTAATACCAGAGGTGAACTGTATTCCTATGTCACATAAATGAGCTGACAAACACGGTTAAATAGGCATATTAAAAATTACACTCCATGCAATATTATAGTGACACACTACATGATCTCAGTCATACTTTCCTTAATTCTTGACTAGAATTCTTCTAGAGAGCCAAAAAACTAGCCAAAAAAACAGTACCCATAAAGAAATAATGTTACTGGAGATGCTAAGGAATATTGGAGGTGGTTCAAAATCAGGTAATACAAGTGACTTTAGTTAACACTCCAAGTTATATACATTCAGGCCTGTCACAGTCCATCTCATCCTAAAACAGTCAGCTCTTTTTCCTGACCAAAAAGCACTACTGGCCATGCCTCTATGCAGTGAGTTTACAACAAGAACAGAAGGAGGAAGAGCTCATGTAGCAGCACTATCTGAAAACCGTTCAACAACAGCGGCAAAACTTTCTCATTCGCAAAATGATGTTTCTTATAATAACTTACAAAATCCAGCCTCCCTCTAGATGACGCTCTATTTTTATGCCAAAACTACTGTCACTTTTAAAGGTTTTAACATTAACATAAAAGAGCAGGGACCAACTTTGTGGCAAGCAAATCTCCAAAACACAAATCTAAATACGTGCAACATGACAACTGTAAATGTTTAAGAAAATTTCACTCACCACCTGAGATGTGTTGGTAAGAGATGTTGGAAGGGCAGCAGAAAGACCAGCTTCTTTACCCCAACCTAGAAATGACCTGTTGTGTGACCTCAGGCAAAATCACTTTAGTGCTTCATGCTTCTGCTTCCTTTCCTACTGTGTCTATTTAGACTAGGAGTACTTGAGGGATAGGGTCTGTCTCGTATTCTGTATTTATAAAGTGTCTAGCACAGCAAGCCCCTGATCTTGCCTGAGATCTATACATGTTATTGCATTACAAAAAATAACAATAGTAACAATGAAGATGTAACCAAATTAGGCAAATATGACAGGGATTAGATTTACTTGTGAGAAGCTTTACCAAATCTTTTATTTAAAAGTGCAGTCAATTTTAATGAATAATTATTACAGCAGACCAAAACAACAGTGAAGACGTATGTTGGTGAACTACTACACAAACTGAAGGCTGAAGATCAACTCTGGGTATGTTAAAGGGGCCTAAAGTTAGCCTGTTATAGCAGATTTTTGTTACACATTTTGTGTTTTGTTTTGTGTTCAAAAATGAAAGATGTTTACCAGATTTGAAAGGTAGAAAACACTTTTCAGTGATGCTGACTATCCGCGGAATTTCACCCAGCTGCTTATTATATTGACACCAATAACTTTTTTTTTAATTTTTATTAAAGCTTGTCTTCAACAGCATCCTCTTTATTTGTCAAGCCTTAGTGAAATATTGTAACGACTTTTCCCCATTATCTGGATGTCTTTTCAAAACAGGTTCTCGTTTCAACCCTGCATGAACTCATCTGCTGAAGTACATGAGAATTTTATTGTTCGTTCATTCCAGCAGAATTTTTAGCTCCTTCACAGGGATGCTTCTAAGAAGAAGGAAGAATCTGCTGATGAACAGAGAAACATTTATTTATTTTTTCATGCCAAGGAAAAAAGCAGTCTCAGAAGGAGGTAGCAGATAGTAAGCAAATAGATTAAGTGGCCTTGATGGAAATATTTATACTTTCTTCCTAAAATATATTGTGGGATGATATGATTTCCCATACAAAGTAATATCACTTGAAATGAGAGGCAAAGGATTATATCTTTGGTATTTATGGGAATGTTTTTGAACACTATACCTGGGGCATTCTACTCCATTTCAAAGGCAAGTATTTGTTCTTTAGAAGTAACCTCTGCTAATGGATGCAAACTTAGCAAGGAAGCAAAATCACTTTGATCTTGCTTCCAAAATGTTTTATTATTATTATTTTTTTAATTTATCCATTTATCCAGGGAATACAATCCCCAAATATACCTTTAATATATAAATATTCTAAAGATTTCTAGGTTCTTTTCTATCTTATTTTAATTCACAGAGTTACGGGCAGAATTACTTTTGCCAATAACATTATTCACTTCTATCTCAACATAAGTGTTATAAAGAAGAAACTGTGTAGAAACTACACTATTAACAGGGCTTTAAATGTTCCAAAAAGCTGTAAATCAGGTAAAAGCTACAAAAATGTGTTCTTTTCTATAATGGGGTGTACATGAATGAAAACCTGAAATGTTGAATATCTGTAGCACTTAATACTGTTAGATGATATACCTATAGACTAAGTTCTGCATAATTTCAGATGAAAATAACTGGAATACAGAGGAAGTCTAGTCTGAAATACTTTGGACTCAATAGAGTTTGATGAAGAAGTTTGTATTCTTTGCTATATGGAATTCTAAAATCTTAGGGAAACAAACTGAAAAACACACCACTAGTTGGATTTTGTTTGCTTTGTATTTTTTCATTAGAGCCAATTATTTTTCTTGTACCATGGTTTTGTCTCTATTTACATAAGACAGAATTGACAAGGATTCTGTGAGCTTTTTATCTTAGCAAGATCTCTTGGTATAAATATTTTTCCCACAGATTTAATCTAGTATGCAAAATTTCTAAGGTCTTAATAAAAGAACAAAAGCAATAGGGAACAATGCAAACCTCAAAGGCAGCTGACAGCACATTACGTTACTGTATCTTGCACTAGAACCATTGTTTGGTATCCACTGAAAAAATTACAACACACAAGGCTATTAGAATATGAACACTTGAGTCTGGTCTCCTGCCTTTATATAGTTTACAAAGGTCAAACTCAGCCCAAAAGGTAAGTTCACAAAACCCAGTGTTATACTAGCAGTTTAAAAGGTGAGAATTCTGTTATTTTATCTTTGTTTGGTTTTCTACTCCTAAAGCTATTGTTATTAGCTTGTAACCCATGTATAATAACAATACTCATCCAAGAGAAATATTAATAACAATAAATACAGGATTACACAATAATTTGATTAATCCAATAAATAAACAAACCACAACTACCCAACACACTATAATATAAAGACTTAAAAAGAAAGTAAACTAATTAAATTACGCATTTAAAACATTACCGGATATATGACCAAGTCATAAAATATGCATAAAGGTTAAGATCTGACTTTCCCTATTATTACTCAGATTCTGACAACATCATTATTCAAACACAAAGTTTGACTTCAAATGTGAATTTTGCTGAAAAAATAGTTATTGAGTACTTATTCAAGCCCATTTTGATATATTACAAAGCTTGAGCTTTCTGTCCTTGATAAATTATTTGGATGATACTTAAAATACATTTTATTCTTTGATCTAGACAGATTAAGTCATACCTATTCAATCTGGACCAAATGTAATTAGTTGCTCTTCTCCAATATGTAATGTCACCCATGCACTGCCCCAGAGACTGGCTGGTAGAAGCAAATCAGACAATGGCTTAATTTTGAACTGTCATGTTTACACCTTTGAGTTAATCATATATACCAAATTTGCTGAACAGGAGTGCAAACTCTAAAAAATGGCCACATGAATAATTGGGCACCATTGAATATGAACATTTAAGGAGTTTGTATAAAAAAAAAAAAAGTAACCTCTCAAATGCTAGGGCTGTAGAAAAAAATAAAAATTAAAAAAAAAAAAGAGATAGAGAGATCATGAATAAAACACAACTGGAAACAATACTTTATTTCTAACTGCTTTGGAAAAAAAAAAGAGGAAGTAGAAAAAAGCTTTTAGGTGCAATATTTATATTTTTAAAGTGAATAAAGCAGATATTTTTCAGAGGGTAGCTGAGTAGCTCCTTCAAAATAATCAACATCAGGAAAAGAAAGAAAGCAACCTCACAGCTTCTGCTTGCTAATTTTGCAAAAAAGGCACTGTCATCGAAACCTTCCCCCCACCTCTAATGGGCAGGAAGTGGGACTACTACTGGATTTGGCATTGCCCGCTGTGCACGCCACCAATTCGCAACGTGTGCAAGGGGAAGCTTGTTTGTTCTAATCAAAGACAGGAGCACCAGTGCTCCAGTGCTGTGTGTAGTCTCCTAGCACCAACACATGTTGACTTCAGCTACAGAATGCCCTCCTACGACACTGTAGAGACACTTGACTTCCTATTGGGGAAGTGCAGCTTTCTTTCCTAACAATGGGCCAACTGGTTTTCATAACGGAGATAAACGCTCCCTGATGTGAATTGTAATAGAAAAACATGTCAAACAACCAACAATAAAAAGAAGCACAGCCAAAAGACTGGCTTTTCCTGTTTTTATGTGCAGCACAGAGGAAACTAAGCACGTGAACTGCGCTTGGCTCTTTACAAGTCAAAATATCATTTCTTTTAAATGAGAAGAGGAAAAATGCAACTCATTTCTGACTGATTTTCTCACTCTGAAGTGCAGACATGAAAACCCATTAGCACTTATTTGCTAATTTGTTATTATGAAACCTTTGAACGTACAAGTCATCTGCTTTATTAAAAATAATATTGGTTATTCAGTTAGGATTTCTCCAACCTTTTAAAAGCTGTTATAATTATGTGTTAACAACATCCAGCTGCCATTCTGATGATCCCATGATGTTCAATAGTTTTTACATTCTCTTCTTTTGCTGACAAAAGATTACTTGCTTAAAACCCCATCCTGCTTCATCCCATCATCTTGTTCACTTTCACAAGACCAGTATGAGTCCTGCCTCCCTTTTACAACCTGTTAGTTTTATTTTGATGCTTCTGATTAATTAGTTCTGTGAAATTGCATTGTAACTCTTCAATGTAAATCACTATTCCTACACCCCTACTCTGTTCATGTGGCATGTTTGCAATGTATGTTTTCCCTTCTTGCTGTCCTTCACATCTGCTTAAACTGAAAGAGGGTAATAATGAAGACTTTTCATTGTGCTTATGGATGATCCTGCAAATTATTGGCTAATATTTAGAGTGGGTGCTTTCTGTGGGTTAGAATCTACAGAAAGTGGTTAAGATGATTGTCATCATAATCACAAATTTTGATCTCTTTGACCTCCTCTACCCCAGGTGCACACATCTCAACAGGTCAAGACAGTCTAAGTTTATGGTATGCCTTTGGTAATAGTTGATGATCAGATATCTAAAGTGACATGTATGGACTGAACCAAAAGCCTATAGAACCAAAAGTCACTTGTAAAGAGCGAACTTTTGACAGTCTTGCCATGAAAGGATTGAACACAGCTGTTCTTTAGCACCTTTGTTCTTTCTTGAGCAGAGATATTTTCTATTCTCTTTTTCTATTTCTCTTCGTTATCTTCATCCAGACTCCTAGAAAGAAATATCAGTGCATGTGCTACACTGTCTAGGCACACTGAGTTTCATATACAGCAAACCTGCAGGATTTAATTTGTAAGCATTGCAAGGGACACCAGTACACATGAAGGAAATCTGACACCTCCAGTGCTCAAAAGAGTCATTGGACATATCAAGACTAACTGCACAACATGTGTGTTTGGATGCATCAGACTCTCTGCACCTGTAGAGTGAATATTTGCTTGGGATGTGAGGAACTTCTAAGGCACAGGTGCTGAGAAGCTGAGCAAGTGGAGGTATTGCTGTGTGCCTGTTCTCTTATTTTTCTTCAACTATCCACGTCACTGCAGGAGGCAGGTGATTAGGCTAAATGGAATTCTGATCCAGTATGTCTTTAGGGTTTCAGCAGTCCTGTTGTTGTGAATCAACATGGTGATAGAACGGCTAAAACCTTTAAGGTCCCTAGCATTTTAGCCAGTCACTGTGGTACTTTTTTTTAGCTGTGTTTCTACTTCAATAAACCTTTAGGTGTTTGATTTTGAACCAAGTACTTCAAATGAGCAAAAATAACAATGACTTCATCCAATGTTGCTGTTTGTGTACTGTTTCATGTTTACTGTTCCCTTGCTCCAGATATAAAGCCAGTACTTCACACCTGGGTATTATTGTTATTTTAGTCATGAGCCCTAAATCTCCTAGAGCATAGGAAGATTCCTTATTCATCCATATGGTGGATGCCTGTGCTTTGGGAACAGGAGGCGCTGGACTTCGTCTGTGTTTATAAATATGGCATTTTGGCAAGTGCAAATTGTGAGATTAGAAGCAACAGATTAGGAAATGCAAGATGTTTGTTCCTGTAAGAAAGGATGACTACACTGGCTGGGTTGTGAGTGGGAGAGGTCACAGAAGAAGGGAGGGAGAAGAGTCAGAATGAGAGGCCTTGAATGTGTGGTTATCAGGAAGTCTGCTTCCACCCTGCTCTGGTTTCTGTTAATAAGACCACAGCTTGGAACCCATCTGAAGACTCCACAATACAAATGCATTAAGGTACATTATCTACTGTGGCTATAAAGAATCTTAGAGTCATGACATTATCAGATATACAGGACAAAGAACAGATTCTCAGAGCAGTCAGAAAAAACAATTAATTAATTACAAGAATATCCTGCCTGCATGCTGCATGCCTGCTCCCAGACCTGAGCCTCATACCAAAAAGTCAAAGGCACAAATTAGATTTTAACTCCATTCAGCTTGATACAGAACAAAGTATTATAGAAAGGAAAGTCATGTCCTGTATATATGCAGGGTGTGGAAGGAATAGAACCAATACACGTGGATGCATAATGATAACTAGGATTTCTGGGGCACTGCAGAACATCCAGGAAAATGAACAAATGCTGATTTATGCTCTCTTGAGCTAATATACTTGGGACAGGGTTGAAATAGGGGAGAAAAAGAGAAAAGAATAAAGCACAATATATAGATGGTTAAAATTCTCTATCCCCACAAAACAAACAGCTTACAAATTTTCCATATGGAATCTAAGAATGCTGATATTTATCATAAAAGTTTTGCCTCATTGGATCAAACATTTAAGACTGCTAATATCCTGTGCAGTCCCACCAGCTCTCATAGTTATATTGATCAATATTAAATACCTGGTTTTGCACACCCATTCTGAACTTTGGAATGAAAAAGAAACAGATGCTATCATTCGAAGGGTTTATATCATATCAGAGGTGCAGTGAGTGATATGTTGTAATGGTTGGACCATTTCCATTTGTCATTAATGAACAGAGTGAAGAGTTTTGTTACAGCTGGAAATGAATACTTTTTTTTTTTTTTCTTTTTTTTCCCCTAGTGATTTTTAGTCCTTATTACCACATTTTACTGAACTGGGTCCAAACATGTAAGCTGTAAGAAATGATATCAGTTAGAAGGACGTCATCACCTATACCATGTTTTTTTTTTTTTAATTCAGTGAATAGATGTAAGGAAATATTCTTCTGTAAAGATATGGAAGTAAGCAGCCGGCTGTGTTAAACTTGCTAATAGAAAGGGAAATTCAGGGAGAATAAAGAAAAGGAGATCTGATTAATTTGATTTGTCAATTTTTGAATGCCAGCAAAGAGGAAAACTGATTTGAAGTACTTGAGATTTTTTAAATATATCAAACCCTTAACAGTCAAATTCAAGAACCTGCTTAGGACTTTATTTTTATTAAGAAATTTTAAAGATGAAGGAGGTAGGGATGTTTACTAATAGAGGCTGCTCAAGAGTCCCTTTCTACAACTCTGCCAGAACTTGTCAGCAATGTACATGTCAGAGTTGAAATCAAGAACAATATTGGTGTGGCCTGCACAGACGGGTATCTTGCATGTACACCATGAAGGTCAGAAGTAAGAAGAGCCATTAACTCACTCTTTCCCCAGGCTCATACTCTGCAGAGCTGGTCCATGATAAACTCTGACTTCTGAAATATAGCCCTGACGCTTACTATTTTGCCATTGTTAATCACTTATGTACTTAGTAGTGATTAAATTTTGTGTTTGCAGAGATTTTTCTTTCTGATTCCATGTTTGAACTACTTTACTGAACTTTTACATAGTGTAAAAATGTACCTACAAAGGAAAAAAGGAAACAGCTTCTAGAGATAAATATATCATGTGGAGTCACTTATTCAGGCCCAGGCCTGCTCACTCCCAATTTCATGTGCATGAATAACATAATTGCCTGCAAGAGGAGTTCTTGCAGACCTGGATTAACGTTTGATGGATAAAGAACTAAACCCCATAACTAGATTCCTTACTTATACGAATAAAAACCTTCTGAGATAAAATAAATGAATAAATAAAGACATAAATAAATGATCCTGTATATTCATAAATATTTTCTATTTTTTAAAGACATACCTTTTTGATGTGAATGTTTTAACTGTGGAATGGTTCTGACGATCAACACTGTACTGAGACGCGTAATTTCAATGGTGTTAAGTAGTTTTATTACAGAACTTGCTTGTTAAATATAGGAAAGATTATAAAATGTTTATGAAATGTTACCAGTTCCAATTAAAAGTTTGAGAAAAACTACCATGTGATGTATAATATATGGCCTCATTTGACTGCATATCAGCTTTTTTTTGTTTGTTTGTTTGTTATTACTTTTTAAAAAATCTCAGCCTGACAGAGTTGTGGTTCTATAACAATCTGACAACTGTGCAGTAACACTGTCTGTAGTTGTTTTTTTTTTCTCTTTTTTTTCTTTTTCCTCTTCACAGTGGAACCACAGGAAAAATGTTTATGATTGACCATGCAGTCACACACAGTTGCCTTGTCTTTGTTTTAGTTTGCATGAGTTATCTACACTCTATACTATTTCCTGTTATATGTATGTTTGCATTCTACTGTTTTCATCTCAGATCTGCTAAAAAAGTGCAGAATCTGTTGATATCTGTACTGCGGGGACCAGCTATAGCCCAGAGATATAGCATGTAGTTCAGCAAAGCACTTAAGGATAAGAATAACCTCTTTGTTACTCAGCAAAGCAATTTATTTAAGTTTACAGTTGAGCGTTATGCTGAAAATGGATGGAGTCGCTCGTGATAAAACTGTGTTTAATTGTATTCTTTGCCTAGGGAATCAGGGAATTAAAGGATGACCCTGTAGCTTTAACTATAGTTAAAACTGATGCTGAAAAATTACGAAGAAAACTGCCTAGTTTTCTCAGCTGTTTTCTTCTGAACAGGGAACACAATAAACTATGCTGTAAGGGCAAACACAAACAATTGAAGGAAAATGTGTTTGTAACCTAGTACACTATTTTCTGTGTTCAAATACAGAGAGACTTAATGTTTCAGTTGTGTTTATCAATTGGCATTTTACAGCATTTGTAGAGAATCTGGTGATTACAAATCATAGAATCATAGAATTGCTTGCGTTGGAAGGGTTCTTAAAAACCATCTGGTTCCAACCTCCCTCTCATGGGCAGGGATGCCACTCACTAGATCAGGTTGTCCAGGTCCTCATCCAACCTGGTCTTGAACACCTCCAGGGATGGGGTATCCACACCTTCTCTGGGCAACCTGTTGTCTGTGCCTCAGTGCTCTCTGAGTGAAGAATTTCCTCCCAGCCTCTAATCTAAATCTCCCCTTTTTTAGTTTAAAATCATTCCCCCTTTTCCTTTCATTATCTGACTGAGAAAAAAGTTGCTCTCCATCTTTTTTGTAAGCCACCTTTAAATATTGAAAAGCTGCAATAAAGTCACCCAGGAGCCTTTTCTTCTCCAGGCTGAAGATCCCCAGCTCCCTCAGCCTTTCTTCATAGGAGAGGTGCTCCAGCCCTCTGATTAACTTTGTGGCCTTCCTCTGGACTTGTTAATAGATTCAGATCCAAATGCATATTTAATTTATTTAATTTAGTTTCTTATTAACAACATATGTATATATATATAAAAAGAATACTTCTATATAATTGCACATCCTAGAACAAATGTGAACTCATGAGATCTAATATGCCATGAGAAGAATATGCCAACGTTCCGCTTTCAATATTGTCAATATTACTTTCCATTGGAGGCTGTCTCCTTTTTGCTCTTACACGCTTCCAAATTCAGGCCTTCCTTTGAGAGGAAGGTGAGCAGACTAGAGAACTGCCAGTTTCAGTGCTGCAGCTCATTTTGTCCCCCCTCTGTGTCAACCCCCACAGATCAGTCTTCTGGGTGTGGAAGTTTCCATTACCACCATTCATTGACATCTGCACTCTTGTGAGAGATTCTGGTTACTGCAACCCAGTCTCACCTGCCACATGAAGGTGCCACTTCACACTCTGAAGTCATGTTTGTTTGTACGACCGTCAAGCTATGCTTCAGCATTCCTATTGTGAGTATAGCATTGGCACTGGCAAAAGAGAAAGACTCCCATGTTCTTTGTAACAACAGAGCTCAGATACCAGACTGCAGAATAAATCTGTATAGTTCGTGCCTCTTTAGATTAGATCCAGTAATGGGTAAAATGTATATGACATTTTTATTGCTGTGAGTTATCACCAGAGGGATTCTGAGAAGCAGAGATCTGGAAGCAGAGAATGTAAGTGCATAGAGGAGGATCGGAGCTTGGTGGTATAGAGCAGAGGTTCCCAGTCTGGAAAGAAGCACAGGAAGACCATGCAAAAAGAGTTGTTTATGTAAATAGAAATAAGCAAAGATGGAAAAGGCAGAAAAAGCCAGAAGAGAAGTTTTTTATGTTCACTTGAATGTGAAGGAATTTGCACTGAAGTATGCAGGAAAGCAGAAGCAAGAACATCAGAAGTTTATCACATGGTTCAAGCAATGAGCAATGAGGAGGCTGTAAGCATTTCGATGAGCAAGGAGCTACAGCAAAGTGGACTACAAAGAATATGTATTAAACAGCTGCAGTGGGAGTACTTCTAAAACAAGTGGTCTACTTTTGACATACGGTTATGCCTTAAAAAAAAAAAATATCCTACTCCTGGAGCACCTTGCCCCTCACATTTCTAGATAGAAAGGATCATTTAAAGTCCATCAAGGAATATCTACAAGATGACCTTATTTCTTTAGTTGTTACCTCAATTTAATATTTCTACAGGGCCTTGTATATTGCAATATTGAGTATTGTTACAGCACCTGGAGCCCTCTTATGCGTCCTCTCACAGCTCTGATGATGTTATTATTATATTAATATTTATGCTATTATTCTTATAGCAGGTTCTTCACAAGATATTTAATGTGACTATTGTTCATGAAACTTGGATTACAGAAATTTAAGTATGACAGAATACAACAGCATGCTCTCTACTCCTTAATGGAAAAGTAAATACCCAGTAAATACTTAATGCCTAGTAAAATACCTTTTTTTTGGTAGACATGCACCTACTATGAAATTGCAGTTCTTTTTTGTTCCTTATTAATCATATGAAACAAAATGTGTCATGAGGTAAACATGTTTCCTACTGTACATAGAAGGGATCAAGCTAAACACAGTCTAGGAGAGTTTACTACAAAATCTGAATTTGTTTTTTCTCAGGGGAAGGGGGGAAAAGGAGAATAGAAAAGAGGAGAGAAACAATTTAACCAGCTCTAGACCTAGTCATATTGTTCTTAACTCCATTTCTTTTTAATTACTCTCTCACCTGAAGCAACCTTCCCATTTTATTTTGATGAGCAGCTCAGACAAATCTTCACAAACTTCTGCTGGAGTTTGCTGGAAAAATCTTTCTACAAGAAGAAGTAAACTCTATTCTTTCTTTAACATGTATTATTGGAAAGTGCAATGACCTCATTTAAGTGCATGTCGGTAACCTCATAAATAGTGCAAATGCATTATCGTAAGAGTTAGCAGATTACAGTCTGATACCCAAGACCTCAGTCTGTTTATGAGCTATTTCTCTGAGCCCTGAGAGATTCTACACAGTGACTTCTTTTGCTGTTCTCTGCAGATTTGTGGAGTCTCTTTAGCCTGGGAGTTTGGCAAACATAAACTTCCCAAGATCCTTTGAAAACTCAGTTTTGCTTTGCTTTTCAAATCAGTAATTATTTAACAATACAAAAATATGATCACTGTTGTAGTCTGTGATATTGCCTCCCTCCTATACGTAGAATGACATTTTAAGACTACAGAGGAGTAGGCTTTAGAAAAGAAATATTTTCTGTGTTTAGGGGTAAATACAGCACTCGTTAAAGAGTAGGAGTAGCAGCATTTCAGCTAAAGCAAGGCAGGTTCTTCTGCACAACTTTCTCCCACACATCCCTGCCAATGCCAAAGACCTGCTTCACCTCCTGTTATTGCAGTCTTGGGCCTCCGTGCTATGCTGCCAAAACACCTCAGTCCTGACCTTTGACACCCTTTGCTATTCCAGTTCTGGGGCTCCCAAAAGGTTCTTCCAAGACCTCCTTTCTGACCTGTGCTGAGCTCCCTCCTCTTCCTCTCCCCAGGCTGCCATGCAGCTCTGCGCAAATGCCACCCTAGTGCCCCGCAGTACCTCTTGCTATCTTTGCAGTCCTGGAGTCTTTTACAGAGCTCCATAGCTCTGTAAATAAGCCTCCATCCTGACCTGCAGCAACCCTTGGTGTTAGGATCTTGGGGTCTCTTCTGAGGAGAGTCTGCCAATCACGCCCAACCACTGCCTAGGGGAACTGGGGTGGATTTTTCTTCCTTTGCTTTTTTATTAGGGGTGGGGGGGAGGGAGAAAGAAGGGGCTGTTTTTAAAGCTTAATAGGATCAATGAAGAATTTAAAGAATACAGTTTAACATGTTATGAAAACAAAGGCTTTGCTCTGGTTCACTGCAGCAAAAGCACATGAAATGACAATTTTCTACTTGTGGGAACACAACATGGACTGAACTGGAAAGGAAAGAACACATAGGAAAGAATTAGTCAGAAGCAATCAAAGATTCTAATAGACAAAAGAAAAACATACATTTCTTTGTGTGTAGTTTGAGGTACAGCCCTGCACAGCTCAGCTCAGCTTCCTCATAACATTCGCCACATAGATTTCCCATACTCAGCATTTTTGCCCTCCCCCCTCATTTTTTCGTATCCTTGCTTGTGTGGACTGTAACCCAGCAAAAGCTGATGTGTGCTCTCACTGAGTTCAGGGTGATTAGTTCATATATGTAACATTACTCATGAGTGAATGGACTGGCAAATATTGAGGATTTAAATTGTGAAATCTTTGAGAGAGAGATCTGTAAGTTTTGTCCACAAAACTTTATAAAAAAACAACCAAAAAAAAAAACCCACATCATCAGTGGTACTACCTTCAATCATATCCAAATAGAATATATCACACTTCAGATGCATAAAATCTACTTTTAGTATTGAGATAACTATTGTTCCTCCGTAGTTTAGGATGCAGATGTGGCTTTTTTTTTTTTCCCCCCTAAGTCTTTTGCAGATACCTGCCCTACAATCTTAAAATCTTAGCACTCCTCATTTGGATATTTTTTCCTACTGATCAATATCAGATGTAGAAAACTTATTTTGTGGTCACTTCTTACAGTTGTAGCACCTTCTTTGCTTGTGTCTCAAATAGTGATTTTTTTCCCCATACACATGTTCAATCCTTTTCCTCACATCACCAGGAAAATTCATTTGCTATGATAGTGTTTTTTTTTTTTTGTTTGTTTGTTTGTTTTTTTATCTTTAAATGTTTAAACTTGGTAAGAGAGATGAAAGTTTTAATTTGTTTTGAGTTAATTCAGAATTCATGAAATGTTTGTTTCCCAGACTTCCGTCAAGACTGTAGGTCAAGATTACTACGGTACATTTGCTGACTGGTCTGTCTGATTAATTGCTGGAGGAATCATCTCTTAGTATATATAACAGCTACAAATCACTAAAGACAAAAATGATTATTCAGAAATTTAAAGGATTTCAGGATAACACTATAGTCTGTGACAATGTATCAATGCAAAGTAATTTTAGACACAGACTTTTGCTGGGCTGGGCAAAAAAAAAGATGTTTCATGTCTCTGTGAAAGTACTTTCTAAAATAAAATTTCTGTATATGTCTGAATAGAAATCTGTTCAAAATTGAAGTCAAAATGTTTATGTTAGAACTGATAAAAATAATTAAAATAAACTTAAAAAAATAAACTTATTTAAATTTGGCTAAAAGAAATAAATTCAACCTGCTTTCAGGAACAACTTAAGTCCAAGAAAAAAACATTTAATCCAAAATATTTAATCAGACATAGCTACAGGTAATTTTCCCAGTACTCAGACCGTAACTCTAGCTTTGGCTTAGGTTCACTTTGAGTTCACAGGTCATCCACACTGGAACTCAGGGTCCCACATAAATCATCACTGCCTCTGCCAGTCATTACCAAGCACTGGTTTGTTCCACCCTCAAATCCCAAAAAGGTCATCACCATAAAAAACTGAAACACAATAGAAAGAGACTGTATTCTAGATGCTAAAATTCTGAGACTTTCTGAAAGTAGCTTCACAGACTCTAACCTCCCTGTTTCATTTCTGACTATGTATATCATTTGTATGACAAACAATATACATATATATATTGAGCAATATATATCCCTGAGCAGTTGGTATTGGATTTTATAAGGAAAGGAGAAGTGACATAGAAAGATTATTTTTAAAATGTATTGCAGGTAGGGGAAAATATAGTCATGAAAAGAAATGGATTTTTTTATTTCATAAAGCCCTAAAAAAATCAGGGCCAGGCTCTGCCTGTGCAGAACAATGTGCAGAGTCAGGCACAACACAAACATGGTCATGCATTATAAATGAATTCCATTAAAAAGACATAGTTAAAACAAATACACTCACCATGTCTTAAACAGCATTTAGAGATGGCGAGATGGCAAGATGGCAAGAAACCAAAACAGATCTCAGACTAGATACGAGACATTTATGGCATATATTTTGTAACACAATCCTTTGAACTCCCAGGCTTAGATTTTCATTTTATTGCCAGAGGCACAACCAGGACAGGATAATAAGGATCTAAGCTACATCAGGAGAGCTCAGAAGAAACTCTAGCAAAACCAGCTAACATATGTCCAGGAGGAAACAAAGATTTCTAGCCCTAATGACCTGCCAGCTGATGTCTTGCATGCTGTCCTTTGCCACAACATGCCCAGCAAATCTGAGCATATTTAATCAACTTTCTGAGACAGATTAAGGGATTTGGTCCTTGTGTTGTATCAAATCATTGCAGTGTGAGGCAAAGAAGTTTAGTTTCTTACGTTCTCTTCTCACTTCCAGCTATTGCCTGACCCACACTTTGCAAACCACTGAAAACAAATCAAACGTAACCCTGCTCTTACTGAACTGGTCTTCATGAGGGTTTTACTTATTAGAAAACTCCTCCTCTGTTTCCCATTTCTCTTTCAGAAACACAATGATCCTCTCATGATGGTCAGATAAACTTGACACTGACTGTCCATTGATTTGCACAACATGGTTTGAAACAGCTCTATCTCATTTCTGCTAGCACTCATAAATCCACACATCACAGCTGGGATTAGAGAGAGGTATTGCCCACTGGGACCTGCAGTTTCTGCTGGCTGTATTGCCACATTACAAGGATAAGACCCAAAGTAAATGTCTAGGCTTTAGGCAGTTTTGATGTATTTCCAAGGTCCCAGAAATCTGGTGAACATAGGGCTTCAATGATTAAAAACATCGGCAGCTCGTGAGACTTACATTTCAAAATACAAATAAGGGAAAAACAATAAAGATGTACTGCTAACATAGGTGAACCTGAAAAAGAAATATGACTTAACAGATGTTCATCATAACAGTAACTTAACAAGGTCTTAAATCTGTGTTGCATTACCTTCCAAAAGTGCACAGTAAGAGCGTAGGTACAGAAGTGTGCAGGCTGTTTTTAAAACAGGCTAACGCTGCCTTTACTTTCTGCACCAGGATTTGTAGTGGTCGTAACATAAACCTTATTGAGCACAATCAACATGGGAGGAGAGGCTGGGGGAAGCGAGGGAGAAAATCAGTTGTGCTATGGATTGTGTGACTAAAATAAGGTATTGAATTTCTGGTTTTCACAATGAAACACTCCAGGAAAAATGAGGTGCTGAAGCAGGATTTAAAATTCATTGAGTAATAGGATTTTGTACTGTTTAGCAGGATTAGGCATGTTGGAGAAAGACTTATTTATTTCAGTCTGACAATGGATGAGAAAAGTGTATAGTGCTCTTAGTTGTTATTTTAAGCAATTTACAGGATTAGTTAGTAGTGGAGGTCCCGTCTCCCCCTGTCTCTAATGTGTCACAGTAATGGTGATATTTATATAATTGCAGTTTTCTTCATACAGTTTCTGAATCACAGCAGTTGAGGGATCAAACGTTTGAATGCTGCTGAAGGGGAGGAGGGAGAGAGAGGAGGGCTGTCAGGGGGAAAAAAAGTAGAAACCAATTAAAACACTCCCTTACTAGGATCCTGACCTCAGTGACCTCAGCCCTCCAAGTCTTTGGGACAGCATACTCTATGACTTAATGTTTTGTTTCAGGGGTTTTATGCTGAAGTGCTGACTGTGCTTTCTCCAACGATGTCTGCCATTGACATGGCAAGGGACTGAAACCTCTCTTGCAAAGTGGATGGGGGGAGGAAGAAGTTATTTTTCACTAGAAATTAGGATGGGGTTTCCTGTTACAGGCATTATTATTTTGTTCCTTCCTGTCCCTATCTTTAAATAATAATAATAATAATAATGATGATGATGATGATGATGTAAAAAAGAAGAGCTGTAAAGCTTTTTTTTATTATTATTTTTAATATTACATTGTTTTCATGCAGCTGTTTACTTCTGTGGGCAAATGTAGAATAAGAACTATTAGCACATCCAAGACAAGGTTTCTGAAGAAAAAGCATGTACAGAGGAAGTGGGATCTTTCCCAGCAGTGTGCCTGTTCTAAGGTCCATGCATGAAATGGTAGCTTGTGTTAGGAAAGTGCTCAAGGCAGGAAAGAGAAGCTGAAAGCTCTGATTATTTTTAGGAATGTGAAATGCAGAATAATTAAATCACTAACAGAGTCTTATTCATAACTGAATTATGGATTTTGGCCATTTTGGAAATTACAGCCATTTTCTGTCTGAATCTAAGACAGTTTAAAAGTTGGCCAAACTATACCAACACTTAGCTTAAAGAATTCCTCTGGAAATCTTCAGAAGCTGTATAATGAGAAGCTCTAGGTAATTTTAACCCCCAAAATAAGCCACAGTGCCAGGGTCACTTTTCTCTCAAGACCACAGAGTTTAGCTCTGATTGACAGATTGACCATTTTCCTTCTGGCAAATCAATTACTGCTGAAGAAATTGGAAAGTTAAGTGCCAAAATCAAGGTGACTTTCTGTTGAACATTGACTCAAAAATATAACATGCAAAAAAATGAAAATCTGCTTTTTATTCTTACTGGCAGACCAAATGTGAGTTTATTTACAGGAGAAAATGGGTAATGAAAAATAACAATGCTCTACTCTTCACACTCTCCTGTAGTTAGGTTTCCATGCTGATGAGAAGCAAATAACATGAGAAGGAAAAAGTACTAGTACATACTGGTGAAAAATTTAAGCTAAATCTTTATGTCACGACCTCATCTATTGGATTGAGGTATTCTGAGTGTGACAACTGATACACACTCTGCTTGCAGAACAGCGCACCAACTGCAGTGGATACCTACCTTATTTGCCATTCTACCGAAATTACCAGGAAAATATTAAAAAATCCCCCAAAGAATAGAGTAAATTTTATGCGTGCAGCAATTTTAAGAGGCACCTGCAGAAAGTGATTACATTCTCATGTTTTCCACAGAAAGAACCAAATTACCTTCAATTACTTTCAAGTTGAGAACTCAATGTACTTATGGCAGCAATAACAGAAATCTGCAAGTTTAGTTCTTCTCACGGTTTCAAAGCTGATATTAAATATTCGACAATGCTAATCATCATGTGGCAGAATTAATTAAACAACAGTCTCTTGAAAGTTGGTGATTAGTATGGGCAGAGACAAAACAGAGGGGTGTCAATACTCTAACAAAATGGTCATTAGCAGAACTTTAATACTTGGATTTGACTGGATTCTTGCTAGGCTCCAAAACAATAGGTTACCCAGCAATGAATAATAAAAATAAGGTTATAAAAATATATTCACGCTATCTGGCAACAAACACACTCGAAGTATGGGACAAATTATTTTGGACTACAGCGGCGATGGTCAGAATGATTTTTTTTTTTTTCCTCAAAGAGTCTTTCACTGAGAAGTGAAACCTATTTTCAAACAGTAATTATGCCTCAGATAATTCCTGGGAGGTGAATGCACCAATTTTTTAAAAGTAGGTTGGATGCTGTCCATTGTCAGAGAGAAGCACACAGAAGTATTGCAGATAAAAAGCTAATTTTTGCATTCACTCTGAACACACTTGTTTACAGGTATGAGATTAGACCTCTGAAGTGCCTAATGAATATTTACTCTTGTGACTTCACAGAGAGTCTCATGATAGTTAATTTTGTTGTTGTTGTTGTTTGTTTGTTTTGTTTTTGCTTTCTTTTTAGAATACCACACCACTGGCAGCAAGGGGTTATGTAAGAATTAATGCATTCATTAAGGGAAACATGCAGTTCCCAGGGCTCTAGAAAAACTTGTGGGCACAATGTCTGAGATTCAAAACTTGGAATGAGATTTGGAAGAATGTAAAATTATTCATAATAATGCAATGTTTTGTGATTTTTGAGGTTTCTGCCTTGCAGTTTTGGAATGTCTTGGAATGGCAATATTGGCTGAACTTCTGGCTGTGCTGCTCATTAGATACAATGAGAGGTCTATACGGAAATTATGAGAGGCAGAAGAGCTGCAATTATTTACTTATATACCGTTTTTGTGCATCAACTTCAAATTCTGTTTAGAATCCAAACTGAAGAACAGCCCCAGCGTATCACGGTTCACTAAAGCATATAGTTAAGAATGTAAGTTTAGAGATTGTACTATGTGATTAGATTATTAGGCTATATATATATTTTTAAACTATGTAAACATGTAAAGCTATGACTACTCTGTGCTTGATGTTTTGAGAAACATCCACACGGCATATTGTTTTATATTGAAACATTCTGACCTGTGAGAAGTGTTAAATAAGCAGACAACTAAATCCACTAAAATTATGTTAAAAAACAAACAAACAAGCAAACAAAAAACCTAAGATATTATTGACATTAGCCCCATTTGTGCTGTCAGTGTTTTGTGCTCAAAAACGGATGTGACAAACATTTGAAATATATTTCAATCTTGTTATTAAGAATAGCAGTTATCAAAGACTCAAAGATGTCCCACCACCTACAAAATAATATATGAATACTGTGAAATGTGTTTACACAGAGAACTTTATCAGAAATGGGCTGACGTATGTGTGCTAGGTAACTTCACTGGAAATCTATCTAGTCGTGGTCTTTCCATTGTATTGTATCTTATAATAGCTGGAACTAGGCTTTGCTGCACCTATTCTTTAACTTGTGTCATATTACAATAGTTTAGATAGCTATTTTGTTTAAATGATAGTTTGGGATACCAGTTCATGAAGCTTTGTTCCTCCTATTGACACACATATTAGGAGCAATGGAAAACATTCCAAACCAACCTTTCTGGAAGACAGACAATACTGTTAAAGGTTTTTAAATTAACTAATTTAGAATTCTCTTTTGTGCATCCTGCTTTTGGAAGCCTGTGAAGTTGATGTCACATTTGTCAGAATTGTTTTCCCTACAGTCATGTTACCTAAAATATATTTGAAAAAACAACCAAAGCTCGAAGCTACCATCTAGCGTATTTATCTCCAGTATTCCCTGTTTCTGCCCATGTATTACCTTGGTAGTATCAAATATGGCCATCACAAAATTACTAAACAATCATGCATCACAATGCAACACAGCCTAATATATGGAGCTAATAGCTAAAATAGCTAATTTTCAACCTGTGATATGCAAATAATTCACCATCCCTAGACTACCTCTAAAGGACCTGTAAAGGAAAGAAAACCTATTATCAGCAAATTGAAATTCATTATGCAGATTTCTGCCTCTCCACTAAAACAACAACAACAACAACAACAACAACAACAAAGCAAACAAAACCCATACTCTCTACTGTCTACAGAACCACTGGGAATAAACCACTGGGTCAGATTAAATTTGGATCTGAAATGAAAACCAGTGCATGGATTTACACTCTTCACCTTCCTCTAGAGACTACTGTAAATCTAATCCATTAAGTCAAATATCTTTAAAACAAATTACTTGGAGGTTTTATAAGTAGAATTCCTAGTTTCGATGAATGGTATCCTACGTTTCCCTAAGTCACCATAGCAGATTCCATTATCTTTCTCAGAATACAGTGTGTAAGTAATGTTGTCAGGATTTGGCCAGTCCTCCACAAGAAAAGATGCTGCTATTCATCATTCAAAGAACCCTTTGCATGATTTTTCAGTATAACTTGGAGTAAATAAATCATAAACTGTTGTTGAGCTCAGAGAAGCTCATTATCAAATACTATTTTTTAATGAGAAAACAATAATGAAGTAGAGTGCAAACAACTGAAGAATGATTGCAAATATTTCAATTAGTTCTGCTTAGATAATGTAACATTCATACTCATCTCAGCCACCAGTACCCAAGGATTAGTTTGGATAGATACAAGTTACACTGCTTGTTCAAAATATTTGCTAAAAAAAACAGTGTTTCAGTTCTGCAAACTCAAAACACCTGTCTATACAGCCAAGGCAAATTCCTTACAAACTAAAATCTGCTGAAAGGAGACAGCAGTTTAAAATGCTGATTTGGATAAATGTCTTTGATTCTAAGAAGTAAAACAGGTGAGGTTTTTGAGAAGAACATTGAACATAGGACAAAAGCAAAGTATGTTTTAAACATGGATATTAAGAAAATATTTATTACTAAATAGCTACTATAGTCTTTGAAAAGATGTAAAATATTAACTTTTCCCTTCTGTTACAACTAACTTAAAGCCTGATAATCATCCAAAGGATGTACAAATTCTCTAACACACTAATTCTCTAACACACACATTCTCTAACACTGTAATTCTTTAACACTCTAATGGGAATTAAAATAACGACACCGCCATGGTAAAAGAGCAGAATCCCATGTATGCAGTTTGCCATGACGACATGGTTACGTGTGTCCTGCATGCTCTACAGAGGAGCTGAGTTCTGTGACAGAGGAGGAGTTATTTTATCTTGTTCAAATACTGCAATGTCAACAAGCTCTTAACAGGAAAAGGCTCAGTTGTGTGAGGCCCTGAACACCTTCATACTATCAGAGTCTGCTTTGTCAAAAGTTTGAAAGGCAATTAACATCATAAGAGTGGGCAGCTCTGGGACTGCAGTAATATACTCATGAGTTAATTCCTGCACTGTGAGACAGAGTTAATATTTACTCTCTTGTATCATTTATCAGACTTAAACTCTTTGGTTTTCCATTATGCCTAGCACATGCCACCTTGATGTTCAGTAACCCAAATAATGAATAATCTAACATCATATCTAACTAAAGGGCATGCATTTACTGTATTCATTTTTTCACTGATTACACAGTAGAGTTTGTTTAGAATTGAACATGTGAGTACCTACACACAGCTGAAATAGTGCTTCTCCTAAAACCCACTGACATATTTTTGTTCTTTCCATCTCTTGGAAACATAAATTAGGATTTTTTTTTCTAGTGACGAATGACCCACAGTGTCCAGACATAAGGTTTCTTTAAGATGTCAGATTAGGTACCCAACATCATTAGATATTTTAAAAAATGTTAGCCCTTTCCATTATGGCAGTGGATCTGGATGAGTCCATCCAGGAAGAAATCTGATTCCCTCTTTAAATTAAAACCTCTATGTTTCTGCAATGACTTTGAATACAGGACTGACCTTCTTAAGTTTGCTTCTGCAACATATGCTTTTTCATGTAGTAAAATGTAATGCTTTGCCACTCTTTCCCCTCAGGAATCATAATTTCTTATTAGCTGACCAAGACACATTTCTGTCATCTAGCATTTAAAGAAAAAGATTTGAAGAAAAGTGCTCCAGTTCAGATATTATTGTATATTACAGCCTCTAGAAAGCAGAGAATGCTTTCAGGGATGCTGAAAATCACACAGTCCCCACTTTACAGAGCTTATAGAGGTAACAAGTTGAGCTGTGTTGTATGACAATATTACTTACAACAGCAGAAAAACAGATTTCATGATCCAATTCAAGTTTCTTGGCTTTGCCAAGGATAACAGTTGCATATTTTAAGGATTGCACTGATTTCAAATGAAATAATCATCTTTCTTGACTCAAATGCTGAAATCACTGTTGCTGCTTTCTCAATCATTTATACTTAATGTATTTTTGTGGTAAAGAGGCAGCTGAATTTCAAGTAATACTTCAAGGAAAAATACCATACCATGGCAGATGTAAGCTACCTTTAAAATATTTTAACATATACACTCATACCAAAATAAATGCATTAAAAAAATGGTAACATCATAAAATATCATTTTCCTTTTATTGCTTCTGATTTATTTCTAACTCAGTATTCTTTTATTCAAAATGCAAAAAGACTCATGGAATTCTGACCTTTATTTCTATTTGAGGATGGGTATCTAGAAGGGCTCATTTTTAAAACTTTCAGCAATATAGCTTATCTGGCTAAAGATCTAATATTTTTGCTGAAATATCTGCATATAAACCTTCACACACAGTTATGCCATTGTGGAGGTGCCTCATAGTATTAAAGTAGTAATTCCTTTACATGTCTATGAATGTGCACATCTCTCTAAATCTAGATGAGAACTGCTTGTACTAAATATCCATACCAGTGAAATTAAACTACTCATTTTTATGCATTGGGACAATTGTTTCCTCCACTTTTGTGGTATCAAACTATTGTCACGACACTGACAGAATGAATTCATATGTAAGTTCTTCGTGACTGTTCTGAGCACTCTCTCTCCACCCCGCAGGATTGTTTTTATAAGTTATACTAGACTGAATACACCTTCCTGATACTGGGCTGCTTTTCAATTCAGACTTCAAGCACTAGCATTATTGTACTAAACTCAATTTAGAGAGCTATGAGTATAAATATTGCCAGGGCTAATATGCCAAGCTAATGAACAACACATGACAACAAGATGAATTGCATAGGCCAGATCTGTCAGTGAATGTGGTATGAGTAATTGTACAAAACAGAAAACGAAATTTTACATTTGGCAACTGTAGAAAGTCCAGCTGAGGAAAGAGCTATCAGGAACAGAGTGATGTGGAATGATGACAGGCTTGTGTTTGTTGTTGTTGTTGTTGTTTGTTTGTTTGTTTTCAACATCTCTAGACCCTTTTTCTTAGCTAACTGTCCAAGAATAATTTTTAGTACTATATTTATCAGAAATGAGAATTAGTGTGTTGTATTCTTTTAATGCTGTCCACACGCAATAGTAGCGAACTACTATTTTAAATGTAGCAAAAAGTTTGGGATTTCTTTTTGTGTGTTTGTGAGTGATGATTTTCTGTTTTTAAATGAAGCATTTTTGTATGTGCAGACTGAATCTTCTGCCAGCTCTATTTTACATGTGTGCATGGTACAAAATGCAGCTGAAACTCATGCTGTGTCTCTGAGCTGAAAAACACCAAGAGATCTTTGAGGGGATTGTTGCAGAAGCTTGCAGGAAGCATTTAATCTCCCCATGTAGCAGTAAGTGTTGTTCCACAGCAGTGTCTACCTGGACTCCTTTTGATGTAAAGTCTGGGATGGATGAAAGAGTGAAGTAAGGCATACAGTTAGAGCATAATTCTGCTATCCCAAACTACCTATAGTATCTGTCCAGCTTTGTTCTTTATTTTAAAGGATGGATTTTTCCAGCTTGATGAAGAACAAACTCAAAATCAAGTCCAAAGCTGGTTGTAGCTGCCAGGGTTATTCTTTCATGTATCCTGACTGGTGGTACCTGAGTACCAGCCTCTCTTGACATGGCTCAGCAAAACTAGAAACCTTTTGGCAGTCTGTTTTGCACTTTAAATAGTACGGTCTCTTTGTCTCCATAATCTCTTTCACAGTCTGGAGGTTAGGTGCTGACAGACTTGACAAGTTACGGTTTGCCTTGTCTGCTGATGCAGCAGGAAGCTGGTTTCATGCACTTAGCTGTGCTATTCTGGAGATATGACCACATTTAATGTTTCTCAGAATGAATGCAGGAAGGTACTTCTTCCTCCCCTAATGCCATTTAAAGCTTAGTGGACACAAATCTCCTTGCACTCCTGAAGTTATCCAAAACTATTTCTTTACTGTTGCTTAGGTCTCCAAAACAAAGCCAGATTACATATTCTCCAAACCTGTCTTGATACATGTGAGAACATTTTTCTGATAAGGTAAATAACAGAACAAAGGGAAATATGCTGCTTCAACCCTCCCTTCCCCCTTTAATTATCAGTGGCTGGAGACACAATTAATTTTGGAATTAAGACTGTCTGCATTCATAAAAACATATCCTTCCTTGTCTGGCTATGCTTTTTTTTTTTTTTTTTTTTCTTGAGCAATGTTAATAATTATCTTCTGGGTCGTCTCTCAGTTGTCAATGGACTGTCTGTGTGCAAGGCTGTTTCTTCAGTGTTTATAACAACAGGCTGTTTGTGACACAATGTGGCACAGCCAGGAAGCTGACTGAGCAATGGGGAAAAAAATCAAAGTACTTTAGCAGGGCTGCTGAGGCTGATATTATGGCATAATTGCAGATGTCTTACAACCTGATAACATCGATGAAACATAGGGCTTCCTAATGAGCATGATAAAACTTAAAGTAATTGTTTCAAGTATTGAATGTTGCATAATTATAAAAAACAATCCCCTGCTTCTGAGCTAACCAAATCCTTAACGAAAGGGCATGGATTCCACAGGCTTCAGACAAGCCTTAAAAAAATGCCATCACTACCCACTCTGCACAATCCTAATACGTTAGGCATACATTAGGCAATTTATGGTGATGCAGATATGGAAAAAACTGTGTCAGAAAAAGCTGGGATTTCCTGTTGCTGAAAAGCACGGTGTTGTTAACTTCAGAGATTGAACTCCTCCACATAAAATCTGTGCTTAGACTTGAAGGAATGATACTTAAATATCCCCTTCAAAATGACCCCAAGGCTGGCTGTTCAAGTATTCTGGCCCTGAGGATAAGATCTGAAAACGAAGACTTGGAACTAATCTGTTCAAGTAAACTGGAGGTGTGTTGTAAATTGATAACATGAGACAGACCAGAAGGCTATGAATGACAATATAGTAGTAATACACTGCAAGTGGTTAACCAGTCCTTTTCTGTTTAGTTTTAATCTCAGAAATGCCACACCTATATCCTAACTTTGCCTTTCTGTAGGCAAAATTTCTTGTATCTTCAGTGTCAGTCTTTTACACTTAAACCAAGACAGAGGGAGGAACATTCTCAGAAGACAGATAACAAGCCCAACCCAGTACTGCTGGTCAATCAAGTAATAAATATGTGCCACAAAATGAAAATTCCCTTGTAGAAAATGAACATCTGGTTGATGTAGGAGTCCCATAAGACGTCTAAGTCAGGGTTCCTGTTACTCAGAACATGTTATCACACCAGACTACAATGTGAGAATATCATTCTTCAGTTTCAGTTTACGGTACAGTGATTACAGGTAGTTCACTTGACTATAAGACAAAATTTCTAGAAATACTGTCTCACCCAACGCTGCTCATTTTATGTTCGTCTTGCATCTTCTGTGCTTCTTTGCATTAGAATTTCTAGCAGGTTATATACTCCAAGTAACCGGCACTCTCACTGCTCAAAGGGTAGCATGGGTCATCAGACTGACACCTGCCACTTTGCAACCCTAAGAGATAGCCAGCCCAGTGGCATTGCCAGAATATGGCTGGAACATTACATATAAGCAAGAAAGCAAATAAGTAATTGGCATTTCAGCTCCCTTTATTATCCCTTTAGTTGTGGAGTTTCAGTCAGTTTTTGTGTTGTCAGTGATTCATATTAGCTATGGTCTGGCTATTGCTAAAGAAGAGTAGCATTAAGCACGCTGAGAACTTAGACTAAGTTCCACAACAGAGCAAAAAGGTGCGCTTGTATAGCTGAGAACAAGGTTAGGGTTACCACAGGGTGGACTGGGATGAGCAGAGAGCAGAGAACATCAACATCAACATAACCAAGTCTGTCTTGGATGCTGTCAGTCCTGTTAACTGTAAGGCATTATACAACTCAGCATGATTACATATAAGAATTGCAAATAAAGTTACTGTGCTTCATATGTGGTTCAATATATTACTTCTTGATCCTACATTGTGGCATCTTTCAGGATAATTTTGTTTTTATTTATCCTATCAGTTACAGTTCTCTTCTAATTTGCCAAAATATACTCACCCTCATTCCATTTCAATTAAAAAGTACACAGCTTTCAGTTCTAGATCTACATAACAATAATAATATTTATCTGCAGACATTAAGAATTTTACAAAACTAGTAAGTTCTATTATATCAATTTTGTAGGTGAAAAAAAAAAAAAAAAGAGAGATTACAAAATTTTACCCAGAACAGGGATAGAACAAGGTCCAAGGTAATGCTGTTTTCTAAAGACATAGGGATATGTATGCTGTCACAAATGTGTAAAAGCTCAGAACAGTAAACTCACATGTCTCTGAAAAAACTAATCACAGGAGGAGTCATGACTTCCTGATCTATGAGACCTATTTTCTTTTTAAATTTTCCCACCAAGGAATGCCTATGCAGGCAAAGTTGGCTGATGATGTCATTAGTATCTCTACTTATAGACCTGCCCTGTGACAAGTCAGATTATGAAGTGTTTAAAATACTGAAAACCAAACATATTTTACAGGAACTGTTTTCTGAGAACTTCACCAAAGTAGAAATATTTTAATTTTCCTCAAATGACATATAATAAAAAACTGCTGAAAACAATGAATACATTTTAAATGTATATATATATTTAATAAAGTGATGGAACTAATTGTAAAAAACAAAAACAGTATCAGGAGGAAGGATTAAATATTTTATATTTATAAGGCCTAAAAAATACACATGATCAGAAGGATATTCACCACACATAAATTCTTGAATATAGAACACATGTCAAAAACTTTAAGAATTATAAAAACAAAAATCAGGAATCTGGTAAGTCTGATGAACACTTGAAATAACTTGTGCTGGAAGAAATATTACTATAAATGTGAGATGGAAAGAGAATCCTGCAGTGTAGATGTCTACGTAGATTCACTGAAGGAACAGATAAACCAAAGGAGGAAGTATGTCTAGCATATGGTAAAGTGTGTCCAAGGGAAGGCAGGCAGATGGTCAGAAATAATTTATCAGATGCCAGCAAGAACAGATAAGTTTCAGTAGAATATGAGGTAGATGCCTATAAGATGTTTTGAAAGAATTGATGAAGTTAATCCACCGGCACCTAGTGGGGAACTGTGCTCTCCATTTCAATTTGAGATAGTTTTAGAGCCCCATGGGCAGTGAAAAACAGATACAGAATATGTTTTGTCCTAAAAGGCCCACACTGTAGCCGCACTGTGACACTAATAAAGAAGAATAGGAAAAACTGAAGACGAATTTGATGTGAGAAGTGGAGTCTTGGGGGGATATTATCAATATGTATAAATACCAGATGGCAGAGTGGTGCCAGGCTTTTTTTCAGTGGTCAGAGGTGAAGGGATGAGAGGCAATGGGCACAAAGTTAAATATAGGACAGTCCATTTCAACACAAGAGAAAGCTTGTGATGGTGGTTCAACACTGGACCAAGTTGTCCAGAAAGTCTCCATCCTTTGAGATATTCTCAACCCAACTGGAGAAGGCCCTGGTCAGACTGCCCTAGATGACTCTGCTTTGAGGGGGGGTTGTGCTAGATTATCTCCAAGGGTCTTTCCCAGCCACAGTGATTTTGTGATATCTGACTGAAGTGTAGATCTGAGGTATCTATTCAAATAGGAATCTGATGAGATAGCTGCATTAGATATTTCCATTGGGAATATAAAGGAATTCTTAGATACCCTACCAAGTCAAGGACTCTATCCACAAGCTATCCAACTGGAGCATGTGAAGCAAGTTGTTTCTTCTGGCACCCTACTGAATGGGGGCTGCCTGACCAAAAGAAAGCATTTCACATCATAAACTCCTGTTTTTCATAGCTCTGCTCTTCTCTCTGAAGCCTACGTATCCAGGACCGAACCCTGTGAACATTATGAGATGAGTAATGCATGATCTCAGTGGGGTCTATTATCATTTAGCACTCACGAACCATGTGAATCAAAGCAACAAGAAATAACTTTTCAATAAAGGACCATGCATAAATAATATAGAAAACAATAACACAACAATAAACTAAATAATTCAGTCTTCCTGCTCCTCTAAAACCTGAACATTATCATGAAAAATCTCACTAAGTTACTTTATAGAAGTTATTATTTTCTAATATATTCATATTTCTAAGATGAGCTTATATCTTGAGGCCCCTGAAGTCCATGTTGACTTTGTGTTGCTATTCACCAGTCCTACTCTAACCATTTCCCTGAATCCAACTGAACTGGGACCACTTTTGTAATGAGCTTTGAAATGATGCCTCCACTTGAGAAATAAAGGTTCCACTTAATTTTTATGAAAGTGCAGTTATTACCTTGGACAAATCCTTGCCTTGAATCCTAAATCACACTCTCTGAATAGAAAAAGATAACAGAAATTACTAGAATAAAACCCTGTCAAAAAGCCTCTGCCAGAATTATCATACTTTATTTCACTTTTGATTATGTACTTGCAAGCAATAGCAACCTGCTCCCCCAAAAAATTTATCTGCAAGAAAATGGTGGTGCCATATCAACACCTCTTCTCCTTGGACTGTGCCTAAGAGACAACTAAAAATGTCTGGCATGGAGTGCAAATAGATTTAACAATTAAATAGAGAAAATATGCCTTTCTCCACATCCTTCAGTAACTGTAAACACATGCACAATTCCTACACTGCTTAACATGGCAATGTAAACACTTTCCAGTTGTTTTCAGTGACAGTCACCTTATTAACTGTTCCAACCTGAAATTATTACTGTGGTGGATGGGCTTTTGGTTGCTGCTACTAAAACATCCCATTATATCTGTAAATTACCTTAATTAACTAGAGTAGCCCAACCTCTTAATAAAAACTGTGTGGTGGATGCCATGTGTAATCAAGCCTTACACTTTGTAATTAAGACACTGAAGTGTGGGAAAAAAAAAAAAAACGTAAAAAATGGATTCTACTAAGTCAGCACATAAAAAAAAAAATTATTTTACTTAATGAAATGAAAACAATTATGGTTAACCTATAGCATGTTCTGTTGTATCACACCACAAAATAAATGGAGGCTTATAACTGTCAAACTGAAATGGGATAACGTCTTGCTGTAAAATCAAAATTGAACTAGCCTGTGAGAGAACAATCAACTGGGCACATTGCTCCTGCAACTGACGATTAGCTCTCATTACTTCGGGCTAATACAGACCATGGAGTAGATCAATGGTAGACAATCAGGGAAAAGGCTTACCTCAGTGATAATGTTTGCCTATGCACTCCTTGATTTAACTTCTGAGGACAGCACAGATTTTTTAAATTGCAGCACAGTAAGATATCAAATGTAGACAGTGTAGGTCAAAGAAGTCAATTGAATAAATGTAAGCAGAATTGTGTATTATCAAAAAATGGAAAAGGAAGAGTTTTACCACAAGCAACAATCATTGCAGCATTAGTTTTATGTTTATCTAAAACATGGCATTTGATGATGTGTGGAAACACAATTTGTGAAGCAAGTACAATTTTTAGGTATAGAGATAGGAAGAGAAGGAGAAAAAAGGCTACTTCCAAAAATAATTTCATAAAAATTTCTGACCTGGTACCCACAATAATAAGGAACTGCATCTATTTGCCTAAGATTTTTCTTCTGGTGAACAAAATGCAATACAACTGCTCCTTTCATATGGGCAAAAGTATTTGTTCTGTTATTCCAGTTATGTACTGAAGTAACTCCCTGCCATGACACTCTTGAAAACTAAGTTTAAAAATGTAATCAAGCTTGATAGCTACATTTTAAGCAAAGGACTTTGCTTTGACTAGATGCTTGGGATTGTGATTGGGACTCCCAGCCTGCAAGAGGAGAAAATACTTCTTCAGCATCAAGTCTCATGCAGTGAGGAACATCACAGGTGCAGGAGAGATTATCTGTGACTGAAGGATCTATATATGCATGGCTGAAATACAGTTTCTGATATTTGCAGTGCTGGGACATACGAGTGATTTATTGTTTGAAAATGAAGATCAGTGCAGAGGATGGAAGGCAAGCCCAGTGAAAGATTCCTTCTCTTGCTTTACCTCCACTGGCATAGGAAAGTATGGAAGAACTGTCACTATGTCACACCTACAGGTTCAAGCCGGAGTATTGCTTGAAGTGTAGCTGTACTCCTTGAACACATGGAGCACAACAAAGCAAAGCAAAGCAAAGCAAAGCAAGAAAACTCAGCAGTATTACACAATTATTAGTGTTGGGAATCAATTTCAGAGCCAAATGCAACTGCAACAGAGGTAAAGGAAAATTCACAATGCAATCATTCAAGCAGCAGTTTGGCCAGGCCACCAGGATTAACGCCTTCAGCTTCTGCAAATACATCATGGGAACCTTAAGAACCACAACTGCTCAGAGCTTTGTTTTCATCTCTCAGGCAAACAACCTACTTTGTGGGTCAACAGCAGAATTTTGGATAAATCAAGTTTGTCTATAATGTCTTCTAGAAGACCAATAAACAAGTGTTATAATAGTTAAGCCTAGATGTTATCAAAGAAGTTTCAGTTCAGTTCAATCCTTTTAATTTGCAACCTTTGGAATTCAGCCAAATAGCTGTGACTTGACAGGATCTGCAAGTTAAAATTAAAATCCTGCAAGCCTGTCTGTTTCAGTTCTCATCCCACACTTCCTCTTTCGGTAAAACATTATTACTGCTGCATCCAGAGTCTGTATTTTGTCTCTGGTCTCTTAACTTGTGGCAACCCCTACTTAACAAAGACCCAAACATACTATAGTATAATTGTTAGGGAATAGTCATATATACTTTTAAATCTCCAAAGAACTTTGGTTTTAGAAGAAAAAAAAGAGACAATGTACAAGCTCAGCAGACACAGAGACACAGCCTTGGAGATGCATCGAAGACATATATGCCTGAATACAGTAAAAAGCATTGTAAAGAAAGCAGAGAGCTGAAGGGTCTAATTTTGAAAAATTTGGGGGGTATAAGATATTTCATTCCCTCGCTTGAAATAATGAATGTAAGGGATTCTGATACCTGTTCAACTGAGGGATTAGAAATGATGAAAAAATGTTGTGTTTGTATATTGTTTTACTACATGTAAGTGGAAAAATTTATGTAGCAGATGTGAGCACTTATAAAGAAAAACAAACTTATATGCACTCTAACTACTGAGGATAAGTCTAAAAGACATTAGAGCATTAGAGGTAATAATTTCTATCACAGAACAATTGTGAGTTCTCGCTTTTTTTTTTTTTTATTAGATTCCATCTCTTACTTCAGGCATTTTCTTTCCTTCATCATCATCTTTCTCCCTTACATTTTTATTTAAACAAGACTAGCAAATGCTTTAAAAAAAAAAAATGTGTAGCAAATTCAGTATCTGTCAGTTCCTTGTCAGTTTGCACACTGAATATACACTGTTTTCTATGGCAACCTCAAGGCTTTACAGGCTGGGGAATTACTTTGCATTTTGAAACCACTAAAACTAAATAAACTTGTATTTAATATACATTTTAAAAAGGATCTAGTTGCTCTCAGAAGAGCTTATAACCAAAATACTTTCCTCCTTTGTACTCTCTAGTAAACAAAACAAAGATCAAAGTTATAAGCTGAGAAGCTATGAGACTGATGTTTCCAAAAACTTGCTACTGAGTAGTCCTTAGGTATATATCTAACATCTATTATTCACTTTGAATGCTGTTCTACAGAAAAGTTCAGCAAACCTGATAGAAATTCTTCTTTTAAGACACACACACTTCATACACCTCTGTTGATAACAAATAGGTGTAAGAAAATAAGTTTTTATCTTTGATTACTTTTCTGCTTTAGCGGAGTGTTCCCACTGTGCTGTGTGCAAGACATTTCACAAGACATTTATCTACAGGAGAAAGAAACAGAAAGAAATTCAGGCAGAGTGATTAAACCTGATGTCTCCTTTCTACAGACACATGCACAAGCTTAATCAATCTGACGCCAGCAGTCTCCACTTTCACATTGCCTGCTGGCTTCATGCCTGACAGATTCCACCTACTGTACATCTTGTAGGCAGAATAAAGATGTGAGATAAAGAAAGCAAAGTGAGCCAGCAGATCAGACTGCATAAATTGCATGCCACTAGTCTAAGCTGCATGAGGCTCTGATCCCTGTGACTCTTGCTGTCTCAGCTACCCTGCAGTGCAAATAGAGTGTTTATGAAGAGTAGATGTTTGCTCTTGAAAGCCAAAGCTTGCAAAAAGTTAGTCTTACTCTGTTTTCATTCCAAACTGCGAATGGTAATGCTTTCAACATTAAAGAGTTTGCCTCCTTTAAGTGTTGAGTTGTCCATCTACACATACTACATTAGTCAAATAGGAAACATACTGTAGTAATGGAGGTTCTTATGAAAATTCACCAATTCATCTCAGACACACTGACATAAGAAGATTTTTTTAAGCAACACCTATTAGGCATGTTATATGAAAGCAATGTCTGTTTCAGTTAAGAATTTTCCTAAGGGGGCGGGGGGGAGGGGGGGAAGTAACTAAATCTCTAGCCTTCCCTCTCCCCAATGGAAAAAAAAAGTCAACAATGCTGCAATTTGAAATTCAGTAAGAAAAACATCTTGCATAATAAATTGCTCTGGGCTTTATGTGTTCTTGCTGAGGGTGATATCGGGTTTTCCTTTAAATAAAAATTTCCCTTGAGGATGAAATACTAGGACAGGTTTTTTTTGTTTGTTTGTTTGTTTGGTTGGTTTTTTTTTGAGTAGAAGAAGCAGACCTGCCAGCTGTTTTATACTGAAATCCAAGAAAAAAATCCCACTTCTTTCTCCTGTTCAATTACTCTTTAATATTTCAAAGGCCAAATAAGAGGCCATATTCACACACAAGATGCAAAGGAAGACATTGAAGAAAATGAATGACTGTGGGAAACCTTAAATAGCTCATGTAATATATTCTTGGATCAAAAAAGCTAAGAGCTTCTAGTTTCAGATTTATAACCAAAAAAAGCTTTCAACAATAAGAAAATTCCATCAGTGAGAATAAGAAGTAAGAAAATACAGCAGTAAGAGAAATATAAAATGTTTATCTGAAATTACAAATCATTCCTTTATAATAAGGAATCAATTAGGAATGATCCTAATTGAAAAAAAAAAAAAAGAGAGAGAGAGAGAGAGAGAGATAATTCACTCAAATGTAGGAGAAGAAAGATAAGAACAGGGTGTTTTGACCTCAGCATTTTAATAGTGGTCATATGGAAAGAGCCAGATGGACAATCCTGTCCTAACAAAAGGCTCATTTGAATTTTCTCTGTTCAGATTTCACAAACATTTAAAAGCACAATGTCAAAGCAGGCACTGTAGACCTGAAAATTAAACATACTTCATCCATACCCTTGTGTTCTCCTGTCCTGTCATGAGTAGGCAATCAAGAGGATTTTTGTAAATAGAAGTGTTCTTCTTGTACTCGTAGTGGAGAGAGACAGACACCCCAGGAAGAATCTACATGTCATCTACACTGACATGTAGATGTCAGTGATTGGGATGCTTAACCCCCTGCCTCAGACAATTCAATAATCTTGAGACAAAATTATTCAAAATTATTTTTCAATGTACCTTTATGAAGTGCTGAGGTTTTTTTTCTTTTTTTCCCCAAGGTTTATTTCTGCAGAAACATGCACTTCACAGACACAGACCTATTGCCTGCTGTAGCTGAGATACCCTTTTACCTACTATTCTTTTTGGTGGTCAGGTCTTTTTGTAGCAGACTCAAAAGACAGGATGGAAATGGCAGCGCCTCTGCTCTGGATGGCTCACAGAGCCCAGCTCTGTGGACTCAAGGCAGTTTTACTCGAACTTGCCTTTCCCCACAGCAGGCAGGATTTACATCTGGCATGTCTGAAAGCATTCTTGTGTATGAAAATCCTTCTATAAAAAGAACGAACAAAAGGGATGGAGGGAGAAAGAAAGCTCTCTGAGCAGTAGAAACAAACTACATAAGTAAAACAGGCTCAAGGCTGAAGCATGTGAATTAATTGGGGATGCATTTAGGCTAACAGGAAATGCCACTGATAAGAACTTAAGGACTAAATAGACAATGTCTTCTAAGGGATTTCAGATTCTTTGATGGGTCTCTAAGGCAAAAGTCCTCTAACAGTCTGTGCTGCAAGTAGAGTTAATTATGGATTTATATATGCGGAAAAAAGGCTTGATAGTTATCTGTAATAAGCCTAAATTAGAGAGAGATGACCTGAGGTCAGAGAAGTTATTAGTCTGCCACAGAGAACTTGTAGTGAATCCAGGAAAAAGAGAAGAACCAAAACAAAACAAAACAAACAAACAACAGCAACAAAAACAACAAGCCCACTCACTCAAACTGAAGTAACACTGTCTTCCTCATCCTCACTTATTAGCTGATATAAATAATCAAGGCTTTCCCCTTTTGTAGCATCTGCTAAATTTACTTTACTTTTCCCGCATACCAAACATTTAGAATCATAGAATGGTTTGGGTTAGAAGGGACCTTAAAGATCATCCAGTTCTTACTGTTTCTGCCATAGGCAGGGACACCTTCCACCTGGCCAGGTTGCCCAAAGTCCCATCCAACCTGGCCTTAAACACTTCCAGGGATGGGACATCCACAGCTTCTCTGGGCAGTCTGTTCCAGTGCCTCACCACCTTCATCGTGAAGAATTTCTTCCTAGTATCTAACCTAAATCTCCCCTCTTTTAGTTTAAAACCATTTACACCTTAATTTGTCACTAAACTTCCCAATGAAGAATCCCTCCCCAACTTTCCCATAGGCCCCCTTTAAAAACTGGAAGGCTGTTATAAGGTCTCCCCAGGTCCTTCTCTCTTCTAGGCTAAATAACCCCAACTTTCTCATCCTGTCTTCAAAGCAGAGGTGCTTCAGCCATCTGATCATCTTGTGGCTCTCCTCTGGACCTGCTCTAACAGGTCATTGTCCTTCTTATGTTGGGGCCCCAGAGCTGAACTCAGCACTCCAGGTGGGGTTCCATGAGAGCAGAGTAGAGGGGGAGAATCACCTCCCTCGACCTGCTGGCCACTCGTCTTTTCATGCAGCCCAGGATATGGTTGGCTTTCTGGTACATTTCCTGCTCACGTCAAGATTTTTATCCACCTTACCCCCAAGTTCTTCTCTGCAGTGCTGGTCTCTATCCACTCATCGCCCAGCCTGTACCTGTGCTTCAGATTGCTCTGACTCGGATGCAGGACCTTGGACTTGGCCTTGTTGAACTGCATGTTGTTTGCATGGGCAAACATCCCTCTGGATGGCATCCCTTCTTTGCAGTGCATCAACTGCACCACACAGCGTGCTGTCATCTGTAAACTTGCTGAGGATGCACTCAATCTCACTGTCCATGTCACCAACAAAGGTGTTGTTAAATAGCACCTGTCCCAATACAGACCCCTGAGGAACACTACTTGTCACTGGTTTCCACCTGGACATTGAACTGTAGACTACAATTCTTTGAGTGCGACTATCCATCCAATGATCACTCTGTTACCAAGGCATCAGAAAGTCACAAACAGAGTCAGCTGCAAACCTAGACAGTTACTGGAACATGGGAATTTTTCAGGTTATCAACTTGTTCTGAAGATTGAGATGGTCTTCCTCATACAGAAAAAAATAATAGTGTTTTATGACCAAAAGCAACTCCTTATTCATGCAAGCAGCCAGTTTTTTACCTGGCAGAGCTTCTACTACCCTACTAGAGGTTGGAACCTCTTAAGAGAATTCTTTAAGAGAATTTTTGATGTGACAGAAAAGTGCTAGAAAAACTCGGTAGTCTGAGGATTGAATACTAGTTTTCTATGTTGTCATAAACATGAGCTATCTACAAATGAACAAATCATTTGCTCTGGGGTACTCCAAACTAATTTTTTATAAGCAGGTTAAATTTAATTTAAAGTCTTGCCTTTCCCAAAAGTTACTTTACTACATTTTTAAAGATGCAGTTTGATCAGCTGACATTGATTTCATCAGAGGCCAATATTATACATATCGTGCCTGCCAAATCTTCAGGAAAAAAACAAACAAACAAAAAAAAAACCTGACAACCCTATTCTAAAAGGAAAAAAAAAAAAAAAAACGCAACAAAACATTCAATCTTCCTCGCTTCAAATGTTTGATATTCTGTACTTTCTGAAATAGAATTCATTTGCACACTGAGAGTTTTCAAATCCAAGCAGCACTCACAGATTTCACACAAAGAGCTGAAAATACACAGCACACCTGATTTGGAATCACACAGCCCTTGTTGCACACAAACCCAAGCCCATCCCACCATAGCAGCTGAAATGTGGGGCCTCAGGCTTGCATGAGGACTTCAAGAGGTACTGAGAGACACGTTAATATGCAAGCCTTGTGCCACTGCATGGTTGTTTCTTAGCACAGGAGCTTCACTTGATGGAGACCCTTCCTGGATAAAACTTTTTGTCCATGGACTTTGAACAGAGTACTGATAGATAGCCATCAAGGGAGGAAGTGAAACAGAAATAGCGTCAAAATTTCTGGGTTATTTGAGCTGTTCTGAGTTGCAAGTTTATACAACTGTTTTTAAAAGGTTGCCCAGCACAGAATACAGAATACCTTCAGTGGTACAGATATAACAAAACAAATGTTATTAAATTCTTCTTTGATGAACAGTATTATTTATCTTTTCAGATCTCACTGCTTTATTGCAGGTCTGGTTTCTTCTTGACACTCTAATTCTTTAGACCACATAATTGCCTTTACGAAATAATAAAGAGGTTGAAGATCAAATAATATACATGCCAGTAAAGTAAGAGCCACACAGCAGGGATGCCCACAGATAGTTATTAGTTCTGTCCAGTCTCTGAGCTGCAAGGGTGTAAGACACCTCTCATCCAATGTAATGCTGAACAGGACTTCATAATTCTGGCAGTACAGTAGGGCTCACAGACAATCCAATGTATTGCATGTAGTAACTGTCCTATATTCTACTACCTTTTCCACTGAGGATTGTTGAAATCACATTATAGCTTTGGTAGAGTTATGATCATGTAAAATTCTAAAGTGCCAATGCTTAGGCTATTTCTGAACACTCAAGCAATAGTAGGATCAAATTTTCTTACGCTTTCCAAAAAATTCTAATTACAGTATAAAAATCTAGAGTTAGAGCAATATTAGTATCACAGAGAACCATATAAGCAACCCATATTATGTTTCCCATGATGCATCACATCCACTTATTCAGACCGTGGGGAATGTCTGCTTTGTAAGTGACCTTGCACTGAGGCAAAAATTGAACTGAAAGAATTGAGATTTTTACTTTTGCAAGAACTGGGGAAAACATCCAATCCAGGTGTTGAGGCTTTGATTCCCACTTCATAAAAAGAACAAGTTGCATTTTCAAGACTTGTCTGAAGAAATTTCAGTAGGTGGACTATTTTTTTTTTTTCTTTTGCTATGCTCAGCTTAGGACTGTCAATGGTGAGGATAAGTACTGTACTGCCAGCAGCAGCTTTGCCAGCCTGCTGCCACCACTGCAGGAAAGACAGCAGTGTGGTCCCTGTGACTGATTCAGTCCTTTTTATCTCTACTGCATCTGTCCATAAGGACCTTAATTACTGCCAACTTTCCAGTTTTCCTTTGCAGATCCCTATTGACTGCTCTTCAGTTTCCCTTTCCAAAGAGAGTTTCTATGGTACTCCTCTCTTCCCCCTTTATTGAAGGCTAGAACTACAATTTGAATTATGACTGGGATAAAATGTATCTTCAAATAACCAGGTGAGTAACCGAAGAGGCTGGTTTTTTTTTTGGATCAAATATTTCAAAACAGGGAGACTGCAAGACTATGTGCTTGCATTAGAAACATGTGCTCTGAATATTAGGCAAAATCCTTTTGTTTCTAATACCACTAGATATTTGAAATCAATAGTTATTATTAATGTAATTAAACTAAATGAAGATGCTTACTAAAGACACCATTCCTAACATCAAAGAGTATTTTATGTAATCTATAAGCCAAATTTTTGGTTTTCCTATAACTATCTGTTTATATAATAAGGGAGAACTTCCTTTCATTTCAGGAAATGCCTACGCCTATATAAAGTTTTCATCTGAGACTCATATTAAATGTTGCTTTCATCTGTCACTAAGAAATTAAACCAAGCTTTGTACAAATCTGTTTATAAACCTTGTAATTCTCTTGATTGATAGGATATAAAACACAGTTATTTTAAGAGCTTTCACATTTCTTGTGAAAAATATCCTAAAAATGAACAACAGAAAGCAAACATCTACTTAAAATCTTGATTTGAAGAACCAGCATCAAACTGTGGATGCATGCTGCTGCATTTTACCATGTGACACATCTTTTTTGGATGAAAGAAGTCTCAGCTGGACTACAAAGACATGTTTGCAAAGATGTCTAGATTTTTAGTACCAGGAGCCAACATCAGATTTTTTATTATGCTTAACACAAGTATATTAAAAGTTGCTCTGATCTTTTTTACTGGATCTGTGTTTCAAAATTCATCTGAGTATGAATACTTCTAATGCCAGTATGCACTTTTAACACTGAACTGCAGTTATGAAACAAGTACAAATCAAAAGAAGGATGATTTTACCAAATAAAATCTGCGTTACTTCATGAAGGAATTAGTATTTCCCTCAGTATAGTAATAATCAGGTATCAAGTAATGATACCTGCTAAGTGACAGCCGATGAAACAGCACAGACGGTAATAAGGAAATTCTCTTTCTCTCCGCATACGTTTTTGGTGCAATGATTTCCCTTCATTTAATTTATTAATGGCTACATAACAAAAAAACAAACCAACAGTAAGTGTTTTACATCTGAGTGAGAATGAAAACTAAACCTCTAGCACACTATTCTGGAAAAGTTATATACCACCAACAACTAGTTTTGTAATAAATGCACAACAGTAAGACATAGTGACTACTGTTGTAGTAAAACAGGAATGCTAAAAAGTAGCACACACAAGAAAGGAGAATAGAATAAAAATTACACACAAATTTACACAGTTTATATGCCTAATTGCTACTATACACAGTTCTCATTTAATTCAGGAAAAAGAGTACAATTGGTGAGATAAATCTCTGACCTTGTTTATATCTTCAAACTAATATTGTGATTACGGAATTTCCTTACACCAATTCTAATTTGTGAGTTTTTTGATTTTGCTATTTTAAGCTCTCCATTCAAAAGATGTATTTTGACTAATTATAATATACAATCACTTGCTCTAATTTAGGAAATATCTTTGTAATTATAACTATGAAGAAACTATGAAGATTTTTTTTTTTCTGGAGGAAATATATTTTAATTAAAAATTGAATTATCTATAATTGAGCTCATCATGAGAAAGAACATTACATGATTGGGATAAAAATTGGCACACATAGAAAACTTACAACTAAGGTTGCCTGGTGTTTACCATTATAATATTTTAATTTGCTTTCCTAGCAATTTTGCAAAAATTATACAATAATTTCAGAGAATTTTGTGAGAAAACAAGGATTTACGTCCATGTAACATATAAAAGTGTTTTTAACAAAAGATCTCCCTGTCCAGTCAGCAACAGTGTCAGTCAAAAGACCTAACAGCAGTCTGCTTTAAAGCAAAAAGTTAATGTTAGAAAGTTTTACACTTTTGTCAGAGATATGGTTTTTACTGTTCCCAAGAAATCTCCCAGATGTGACCAAACTCTAAGTTGCTGAGAGATCTGAGCTTACAGTTGCTCAGAAGAGATTTCCTATAGCTTGATAGCTCAATGTTTCCATTTTTACTGGGCAGGCAGTATTCCTATAGAGCCTTTATGTGATGTCTATACAGACTCAGGACATTCTCAGAGTCAGGACTGCAAGTGGAAATGAGATTTGCTTTGCAATTACTCCGTGCAGCTAGTTGCCAGGACTGCAGTATTGGGAATCAGCACTTACAGCACAAAATGATCTGTAGTGCTCTAGAAGATTTACCCTTCACTGATGGCTAATCACACAACAGCTACCACAGAGGAACATGGATGCAATAAAACTGTTATAATTATGAGGAATTATGCAACATGAGAAGAAATGTGAGTCAATTAATATTTCATAGCCAAAATGCTCTACTAGAAATCTTTGGAAATACTCCAGTTCTGTTGTCTTACAGAACAACTGCATTTATGCCTAGAGAATTTTTGCTAGGTTCTTATTTGTATCTGCCGCTACGTGCTTACTTTCAGGTAAACCAGCCACACTCTCTTTTACAATAATATGGTAATTTTATATGCTAAATATCTCCATGTTGCTGCCAAAATAAAGCTAAATCAGTAGAATATTCTACTGGATATTTTTAGTAATTACAAAGCCATTTGTGGATTTCTAAATAATGTTCTAAGTATTAAGGAAACTGTGGGTCTCTTACCTTATGATAGCTAAAGGAGAGTCATCCATGACTTTTGTTGCAAGAATTTTTCCTGGTAAATATCATACCAGTTCACAGTGGTTACATAATTATTTTCTAAAATATATACAACCTACTCCACAGCAGCTCAGTAAGTTTGAATGGCTCATATTAATCTAATTGCTGATTTTATTTGTTGTATAAAAGATCACTCTGCTTTACAAATCCTCCAGAGAATTAAATAATAATTATGATTACAAGGGATTTACAAAGGACATCTAGTCTGACCTCCTGTTCAAAGCAGATCCAAATTAGACCAGAAAGCTCAGGGTTTTGCCTGATCAGCTTTGAATATCTCCAGGGATGGGGAAGCCACACTTTCTACAATCAGTTTTCCCAGTGTCTGGCCATCTTCATGATAAAAAAAAAATAATAATAATAATAAAAAAATTCTCTATATTTAACAAGAATTTCTTGTCACTCATCTTTGGTCTGTTGCTTCCTGTTCTGCCACTGTGTGCCTCTGAGGAAAGGTCTTTTCTACACCCTCCCAACTAGGTGGTTGTTGCAGACAATAAGATCTCCCCTGAGCCTTCTCTTCTTAAGGTTGAACAAACCCAGTTCTACCAGTCTCTTCACACTCTCCATCAACAAACAAGCAAACACAACAACAAACACACACACAAACACTAGAGAAACTACCTCTAATCTATCCTAAAATATAAATACAATGTTAAATTTAAAACAGATCGTAGTGGTGAGTGGAAACAAAATGATGCTTATCGGCAGTTTGACTACTTGTTTTGAACTTACCAGCATCTCTCCAGGACATGAACGATTAAGCGTGGGACACTGAGAGAGACTTAGATCATTTCCAATTGTTTCTGTACTTCCACAAAAACAAGAGCTCTTTAGATATCTAAAATCATCGTTATTATATTCCTCTTTTTTCCTCCTATATAGTTGAGCTTAAGGTTCCAACAAAATGCACACAGCTGGCTAATTAGTATCAGATTTTAGAAAAAGAGCTTACTGTGCTTGATAATTAAGATTACCTTAAGAGACGTTCCTAACAGAACCTTTTAAGATCACCTCTAACCTCATGCAATTTGTCAGCTGCAGCATGACAAATATTGTTACAATCAGGTCAATGTTATCAAAGGGACTCAATGGTATCAATATTTGATTTTAAAATGCTCCTCTAAATATATATTTTAATGAAAATGTAAAAGCCATTTATTTATTCAGTATGAATGATTCAGAATTACAGTTTCAAAATGTTGAGTTCAAAAGACTGTGCATTGCTTCTTAGAAAAATTCAAACAGCTTTTTTCCCTACCTACATATGACACGGACACAAAATATTTCCAACAGCTACCTTTATGCATATTGTTCTGGCTATTACACTTCACTGACTTTATCTAGGCCATTAGGAGCTAGCTCATATTACTCTTAATTTCTGAGCTATAATGTTATGCATATAAGAAGCTTAAATGCTTACTAGCTCAGACTTTCACAATTCAGTATTTTGTCAATTATTGCATGGAACTTTAATGGGTTTCATGAAATATCATTTAAGCCAGCTGAACTGTAAATTCAAATTTTCCTGCTGGGTTCCTAATTCCCTTTTATTTCTCTTTACTGAAGACAGTTCAGTCATACAACTCCTAGTTCATCAAGTTTTCATAAACTGCAGATTTCCTTGGGAATGGAATGTGAAGTATTTTGGGGTTTCTTGCCCCTTGAACTATGATAAGAATCTACAGTTTCCCTGCTGGAAAGCAGTGAGTTTTCAAAAAAGAAAGTAAGATGTAAACACTATGTTAGTTTCAGGGGCCTGTTCTATTGTTATATTCAAGGACATACCTCCTGTTTGTAAAATTGTGGTTCCAGCATTGCAATAGGAGCAAATCCTCTAGATAAGGTGACCGATCTGAACCTGTCACACTGCCAAAAGTGTGGGCATGCAGACACATTGATCTGGAATATACAGACCCACAAGGAATCACCATGTAGGCTCCAAGACACCTACAGTTGGAGACGTCTGGAGATTTCTATTCCAAACTCTCATTCAAGTTACATGAAGTTACTTGGCAGCTTGCTCACTTCACATACAAGTATCTCTAGGGATGGAAATTACACATCTTCTTTGGACACTTGTTTCAGTGCTCAGTCATCCTCGAAGTGAACATATTCTTACTTCTATGTATTTGGAAATCCCCTTTGCTGTAATTTGTCTCTACTTCTTCTTGTGTTTTGTTGTTGTGCATCTCCGTGAAGCATTTGGCTGTACACATGCAGTGATTTCTCCTAGTGTCCTCAACAACTTCTGCTTGAAGAGTGGTAAAACCTGCCTTTTTATACCTAGTGCTGCTATATTTCTAAGACAATACACATGTATGTTTTAAAATGTAATATCCAATTACACTTGCACTATGGTCATGAATGTACTATGGCGCAGATACTTCAACCCATGAGGTTACTCTGGTGATATCTCTTCATACAAAAACTACCTGGACTGAAAGCTCATTCTCTTTAAATCAGGTTTCTTAAAAGGCTATTTTTTAATAAGATAATGATGTACATAGATCAGTAAAAAAGTAACTGGTTACTTATAACTTCCTTTGGCACAGATATATGTGGAAATGATATATGCCTCTCTTTCTAAATTTGTATGTGCCTGAGGGGTATGAACAGTAAGGTACTGGAGTTTCCATAGTAATTGAAAACTGACATAGCTATTTATTATGAATATCAGCTGGATAGACATGACAGCGTGCATTTTTCAAATCTCAGATAAAGGAATAACCAGTGTACCTGTTTGAATACAAAACCTAAATTTCATTCAGAGTAAAGGATGTCAGACACACTATCAGCTTCAATTTAGCTGACCTTCAGTCCCTTCAACTAATGTTTGCTTATTTTTCGGATGCACAAGCCGTCAGTAAGATGTCCTTTAGCTTTTTCACTTAACAGATGTATTTCCATCATTGCATACATGTCTTGCTCTGTATATGTAATAATGAGAGGTCATGAGTGCACTATAAAACAGAACCTTCAGGTCAGGAGGCCTTGAACAAAGTCAAATATTGCTAAAGGCAACATACCCTTAACTGCTAAGTGAGGGGAACTAGAAAAACACCACATTGTCCTAATCAGAATATTTTTGCCTCCAACAGCTGGAACTTTTCAACTGAACTATTACTGAAATAGAGTGGTATAGTAATGTTTTTAGCAATTTACATGGATAGCCACTCTTACAAGCCATGATTAGGTTGTTGCAGTGTAGGTGTGTTGGCAATAAGATTAGTGGAAGCAGCTGTTGTTTAGAAGAGACACATGCCTTTGGACAGCTGTTTAGATCAGACATGTCAGTCTCTTTAGCTAGACTATGCCAGATTTGATTCATTTATTTTTTAAATAAATAAGGATTGCTGTTAATGTTACAAAAAAAAATCAAAATTATAATGAACTGTGGTAGTTAATTTGATTAAGCAAAAACTGGTTATGACAAATGTTTAAAGCATAGAGGTTTGTCTTCAGGAATGCTTAGTTACACTAGAAGAAAATAAGAAAAGAACACTGTATTCTTTCTGATTTTATCCAATTGAGTTTTCTAGGGAATTAAGTTATTTTGCTGTCTGCTCTAGCAGATGTAATTTTGTTAGGAATTTAGATTTATATTTAGTTTTGAAGACCAGATATTTGCAAGAGAATTATAAATCAGGCACTCAATCAGCAGTAACAAAAAATAAAGATACCAGTTATTTATAGAAATTGTCTTCTTTGAGACACTGTAGGCATAGCATATATAAATGCACACAAGGCAGGGAAGGTTGTAGTCTCCTGATCTGCAGTGCTAGCAGGGATGATGCATATACCCTGTTGCTCATGCATAAACTTCCAAAAGCTGGGTTTGCACATTTCTCTTGTGACTCTCAGAGTCATAATTCTAAGTCTCCATTCCTAAAGCCTGTTAAAAGCAATGCTGAAAGATCCATTTTGATTACAGCATCTCAAAGAACAATCCATTCCTGCAAGTGTATTCTTCAGACAGGTGATTATGTGACACTCTCTGGGATGAACTTGGCGGCGGAAATCAGTGGATTTAACTTCACTACTCTAGTAACAACTGAATGTCTTTCTAAAGTTGGCATCAATGTCTACTCATACGTCGAGATCATAGTGTTTAACTGTTGTTAAGGTGTTACACTAAATCACTGCTTTGTGCCATAGTTGAAATCTGCTTTGACATTTAGAGAAAGAAAGATCACAATTACTCTTACATAGAAAACCAATTTGTAATCCACTTAAGAACTTAAGATGGTCTTGTAGTGGGTTTACGTGGCAAGGTTTTGGTAGCAGGGGGCCATAGGGGTGGCTTCTGTGAGAAGAATCTAGAAGCTGCCCCACGTTAGGTAAGGGCCCCACTGTTGACCAGAGCCGAGCCAATAAGTGATGATGTTTGTGCCTCTGTGAGAGCATATTTAAGACAGGGAAAAAACCGCTGTGCCACACAGCAACTGGGAGAGTGAGGGGAGTGAGGAACAGCCTTGCAGGCACCAAGGTCAGTGAAGAAGGAGGGGGAGAGGTGCTCCAGGCGCCGGAGCAGAAGCCCCCTGTGGCCTGTGGTGAGGACCATGGTGAAGCAGGCTGTCCCCCTGCAGCCCATGGAGTACCACAGTGGAGCAGGGTTCCACACTGCAGCCCGTGGAGGAGACCATGGTGGAACAGGTGGACCTGCACTGAAGGAGGCTGTGGCCTGTGGAGGACCCCTGCTGGAGCAGATTCCAGGCCAGAGCTGTAGCCCGTGGAGAGGTGTCCTGGTTTCAGTTAGGACAGAGTTAATTTTCCCTCATAGTAGCTGGTAGGGTGCTATGTTTTGGATTAGGATGAGAAGAGCGCTGATAACATGCTGATGTTTTAATTGTTGCAGAGCAGTGTTTACACCAGGCCAAGGACTTTTCGGCTTCTCGCTCTGTCCTGCCAGCGAACAGGCTGAGGGTGCAGCAGGAGCTGGGAGGGGACAGACCCAGGACAGCTGACCCAAACTGGCCAAAGGGGTATTCCATACCATCTGACGTCATGCTAAACATATAGGGGTGGCTGGCCGGGGTGGGGGGGCCGGCTGCTCGGGGATAGGCTGGGCATCGGTCAGCGGGTGGTGAGCAATTGCGTTGTGCATCACTTGTTTTCTTACACATTATTATTATTAATACTATTATCATTATCACTATTATTATTATTATTGTTATTATTATATTCCTGTCTTAATAAACTGTCTTTATCTCAACTCGCCGGCTTCACTTTCCCGTTTCTCTCCCCCATCCCAGAGAGGGAGGGGGGAGGGTGAGCGAACGGCTGTGTGGTGTTTAGCTGCCAGCCGGGTTAAACCACAACAAGAGGAGACCACGCAGTAACAGGTGACCTGGCAGGAACTGCTGCCCATGGGGGACCCAGGTTGGAGCAGTTTGCTCCTGAGGGATGGACCCCATGGTACGGACCCACATCTGGAGCAGTTGTTGAAGAGCTGCTGCCTGTGGGAAGCCCACGCCGGATCAGTTCAGCAAGGACTGCATCCTGTGGGAGGGACCCCACAGCACAGGGGACAAGAGTGATCGAGAAGGAGCAGCGGAGAAGAAGCGCTATAGACTGACTATAGCCCCCGTTCCCCTGCGCTGCTCAGGGTGGAGGAGGTGGAAGAGGGTGGATGGGGGGGGGGGGGGGGGGGAAGGTGCTTTTGGTTTCTTTCCTTTGTTTCTCACTTCTCTAGCTTGTTAGTAATAAGCAATAAATCTTACTATCTCCCTATGCTGAGTCTGTTTTGCCCGTCACGATAATTACTGTGCGATCTCCCTGTCCTTATCTCAACCCTTGAGCCCTTTTCATCATATTTTCTCCCCGTTCCTCTTTGAGGAGGGAAAGTGAGAGAGCGGTTGTGGTGGAGCTCGGCTGCCCACCCGAGTAAAACCACCACTGGTCTACATTTTTTGGCCTGTCATAGTCACAGATCAAATATCAAAACTACAATATGTAGGAAAGCTAGCAGTTTAATTAGGTTATGTTCTGAAATTACCATTAGGATGAACGTGAAAAGTGATTTCAACATGACATTTTCCAAAGGCAGTCATCACACAGAACTCACTGAGCATCTACACAGAGGCCAGAGCAGATGGAAAACAGTATGTCCACTTGCTGTATTAGGCAATGCAAAATTCACATCACTAGAAATGCTGGGAATTTTACAGTGACAATACTTAGAGTCCTTGTGAAAGACAGGTCTGAACTGTTGGCCCTTGAGGAATCTCAGCACAATAAAAAGTTAGACAACCAGCCAAAATACCATGATATGGCAATAATAATTCAAGACTGAATCAGAAAAACAAAACCAAACAAAACGAACCAACCAAACAAAAACCAACGCAACACTTTGGACTACCTTCGTATCACCTTCTGTAGGTGATTAATTTAGACATCATGGTAACCAAGATTTAGGCACTCAGCACCAGCATGGTATTTCAAAGAAATGCTTAAAACAATCTGGAGACATTCCATTGCCCTTGACAGGCGTTATCAAGACAGTCATTTACCCCAGGGTCTGAGTCTAGCAGCTCACTCAATACTGAACAGGATAATCTTGGACTGATTATTGTGCTTTCCTGTTTGACAATTCATACATCTACTTCAAACTCCTGCTGATTGTCATTAATTCTTAGAATGACATGAAAACATTTGATTCTGATAGAACAGTTGATGCCATGGTTCCAGTAAGTTACGAAGAAGATCATTTTTGGTACTTCCCCCAGCTAGTCCTACAAATCTGCCTAGGAATACCACATGAAAGCTTTGGGTCTTCCCTTCCCCCTGCCCTGCAACAAGCACGAGAGAGTGGTGCATAGATACATAAAAAATGGACTTCAGTCTACCCAACAGAGCCACTGCAATTCATTCATTGGAGAGATATGATCCAGCAGTGACTGAGCCCTGATGGGAAAGACACCTATTTTTTCTCAAGTGTTATTTATCAATCTTAGATGGGAGGGGTTTATGATGGAAAGACAGAAAATCATGACCAGCACAGATGTAGGAGTAGAACTATTATGGAGTTATCATGCCTTCAGTACTGAAATATTACCTAAGCACCAAGTGGACAGAAATTTCCTCCACTGTCTATTTCTTAATCAAGTAAGACCTGTGGAAGGTGATGCTGATGTAGTTAGCCTAAATGCAGGTGCAGTAGTCACTTAGCAGCAGCCACATCTATTGTCATTGCAGACATCCAACTCACCCCTTTTACTGTTTTACTTCTAGTGTACAAAGACTTGTTTATGCCAACTCATATTCAGAGAAAAATGAGACCCCTAGCATGAAAAGCACAGATGAAAAAATAAATAAATCTGCTGTTCTTTTTTATCATTATTTATTTATTATTATCATTTACCTCTAATTACAAACAAAACCCAGCAAGTTTGGTATATTTCTGTGATTATCCTGAGATGCAAAATCTATGTTCCAGTATATTTTCCCAAGCATCTGTACTGTAAAGATTTTTCCTTTGAATACACACACACAGAGATCAGAAGGGCTGCTCCAGCATTCCCATGGGAAAGTTTAAACTTATGAAATAAATGTTTTCATTGGCTGTGCTAAATTGCAGTTTAATTTTTTTTTAAGCCAAGTACAATTTACAACCCACATTATTACTGTTATTTTGTCAAAAATGTGTGGATTTAAGAGAGTAAAAATGGAATTGGTCCTAAGGGTTTGTAGTTAATGGCTGAGGGACATACAGCAGCATTGTTACTTGTTCATAGATGGATAGCTAGAGCACTTACTCTAAATGCTAGCAGTGGTTAAATGTTTAAACAAACAACGTCTAGAAGTAATTGACTGTTCAATCATTTTTACTTCTGGATCGCATCAACTCTCTCATTTCCAGTATTTCTGCCTGTCTTCACAGACCTTGCTGGTACTGGGTTTGTTCCTCTCCTAGAAGTCCTGAGGCACTTGTACTCAGTATCACAAGTCAGCCTAATCTTTTTTTTTTTTTTTTTTAATGTATTTGATAACATCTTATAACATCATATTAGAGTATTACCTCCTTTAGGTGTACCATCATGTAAATGATGGTGCTCATTCATTTTTTACTTAGAAAGAAAACAATATGATGCTTGAAAGGTTAATCTAATTTTTAGTCTAGTCTCTTAAGGAAGTTAAAGTGATCATACATTCTGCAGAGTTTTACTTCTTTGTTGGCTGTCCATCTCAGTACTGGCTTTCTTTAACCACTCTTAAAACAAGACAGACAGAGGAGCTGTGATCACAGTTAAATTTAGTTCTAATAAACTTAATGAAAGAAAGAGGCAAAGAAGATTAAAAAAAAAAAAAGCCCCCATTAGCAGTGCCCCATCAACAGGAAAGTCTGCAATATAAGCTCCCTTTTTGTTAGCCACTAGAGAATCCAGGCACACAAGAGACCCTCTAAACATCCCAGCTGTGGGAAAAGCTTCAATTGGAGCTTAGATTTTACTGGACATCAGAGAGTCAAACCATGAGACACAAATCCATAGGAAACATGGATTTCATTAGTTTCACTCCTCACAGACAATACATTTAGAAACAGATTTACCAGAGGTTTAATTCTATTTTGTTCCTGCTTGTGTACATGCAAATGTCAATAAATACAATCAGCACACACACAGCTTACAGTAGATACCGTCTGTTTGCAAGAACAAAGTACTACAAATTAGGAAACTCCGGCACTCTTCCTGATTCCTTCACCAGGCTTCAATGTGTGATCTCAGGAAAAAATCAAACATTCCCATAGGTCACACTTCCTTTATCCATATATTTTTATGTAGTATTTTTCTGATTCCCAGCTAAAAGGTAGTCTTTGAAAGTGACGAAGTTTAGAAGTGCTGCAAATTTGACACTGCTCATTCTCCTGCCAAAGATACCTAATTCTCAGATGTCTGTACAATAACATTTATTACTTCTACAGCAATTTAACATCTTCTGTTACAGAAGGCCCCTTTCCAAAACAACAACGAACAAGCAATATGTAGGAAGGTTTTCTCTCAGGTTTTCTCCTTGGCTGAGTTCTATGGCAGAAGATATGAGCTCTTATTCAACTTTGTCCACCACTCCACCACTGCTTTATGGTCACTAACTGCAGGTGCACCAGTCTCCAGGAGTTCACATCCTCCAAACACAGATTCCCTCTATCCCACACCACTTCTCAGTGCCTCAGAGTATCCCCAAACCATGACCTCTTCTGGCTTGGGAGTCCCTTGTATTTGCCTCATTTCCACCAAGTTCCTTTCTTCCCTTTTCTACAATCTCTTAAAGCAGCTGTCCAAGCTGTTCAAGAAGCCAGTCCAGCACACCAGAAGAGCCGCTATTACTAGATGAGGATGCGATGCAGTTTTTTTGGGGCTCCATTTTCATCCACAGCAGCCCTGACTCCTCTACCAAGGTGCATAGCAGCCTCACAGGAGCCTCTAGCATCCGTTTTGCATCTACCTGCAACTCCTGCTTTAAAAAGTGTGTTCATAAAGCAAGGTCTCCTCAAAGAGGAGCAAGAGCAGATTTATCTGGGGATGGCATTTTGGGTCTGGCAATCACCAGGGCATTTGCTCCTGCCTCCTGAAATTCCAGATAAAAGATGCTGATGAGTTGTATGTATGGACTAGGGGAGCAACCAGGGGGCTCCCTCTTGCAAGGTGAGCCTAGATGAAATTGCAGCTTTTGAACTGGCATATTCTGAACAGGATATGTCAAAATGTCTGTTTAAACAAGTTCAGATACCAGCATGTTGTTCAACTTGGATTACTGTCTTTGCTGCCATGGCCAAAAGCACTGATTAGACATTTTTTAAAGAGATTTCTAGTAGAGACAAAGCCACACTGAGCCTAAAACTTTTTTTTTTTTTTTTCTGGCACTCTTCTTTCCAGCAATAGCTGAAATAAATGGAAGGTGCCAAATCTCCCCCATTCTGTAACTATCTCCTATATGAAAATAAAGGAGAATGCACATTAAATTACTTCTCATATATCTCCAACATGTATATAGTTTCATATATCTCCAACAAATATATAGGACATATCTATAGAGGTGCACATGAGAAGTTCCTGCTCTTTTTTTTTTTTTCTTTTTTTCTCTAAATAAGAATTGATTGATCAAAGGCCTCACATTTTGGTTTCCAAACTGAGAAAGAGCTCATTTTATTTGATGTACATTCAGCAGACCATCCTATGCCCAGCTAGAAAGGTTATCTGAAGCAAATTTATTGTCTATGCTGAAAGGCAAAGGTCAACATGAATAAACCAGAAGAGTATTATTATTTGAAGGATACCCCATGTGACCTATTACCTAGTCAGTCAAGCCATGTTTTAAATGGCACAGGAGTCGGGTTGCAAAAGAAAGCAAACAAAAAGTGTTTTCAGTGTTTTGATTTAAACCATCTTCAACAATGCCCTCCAAACTACAGCAGCTAAACTGAATCATGGTTGGTGACGCTGTATATTTATAATGAAATAATTCTGTTGGAGTTCAACTTGGAAGCAGAATATTACGGGATGGAATGATTTTATGAGACTCTGCTTAGTTCTATCTGAGTCACATGGACCTTAAAAAATCCTTACTAAGAAAAGAAACGATACAAAGGTTGGTGCAGTGAACAATATTAAAGGCAAATAAAAAAGTAGAAAAAGTGGATAATTCTTTTTTCTAATTGAATCTCTTATGTGTGGTTTATAACTTCCTTACAAAATATGTCTTAGATCTAAATCAAAATCTAACATTACTGCCAAATAAATAAATAAATGAGATAATCTCTGGCCTCTTAACAGTACTGCTATAATTCAAATCTTCCAGGCCTACCTCAGTGGGGGTTTTAGTGATCGGATGAGTAAATGAAATGCAAACAAAATTTCATTCAAAAATTAAAGTAAATGCAAGTAACAAAAAGAACTTTCATACTCTCCTTGATGAGGCTAATTTAACAAAATGCCCTTCATCGTCATTCTTCTTTTATCACAGTCAATTGTTGGGAAGAGGTCACTGTGGGGAAGAGGGTCTTCAGAATTTGAAATGCCATATGGGGTCTTGATCCCAGTTACTTGGCCTTGGTACCATTAAACAGATAGGGAGAAAAAGGGGGGAGGGGGCCATATTCACATTCACTTTCTAATTAGTGACAAAATTAATTATTTTCGTATTCTCACAAAACACTGTCTTGAGGAACATGGAAAATGCAGGCAAACCAGGGTATGTATACAAACATGGAGACACTCAGGTGCCATGAATGTGGATTCACTCCATTGCACTTAGCTGTGCAATGCATAACACAGAAAATCTACTGCACAAATATATACATATTGTAAATCCAAAAATTTTCAATGAGTAACAAAACTAATGTGCTGAGTAAAATTATTTATATGACATTTCAAGTAACCAGGAACTTATGCCTGATAATGATCCTGCTACATAGATTTTGCTATTCAGCTATCAGATTAAGTGGAAATCATTTCAGCAAGGAAAAAAATGGTGCTATAATATTTTGAAGAGAGCATGTGTTTTTGAAGATAAAAAGCTAATATTATACCTAGGCAGAAAAAAAAAACTTTTTTTCTTGTACTTTACTTGCAAGATGAACATTTAAAATTGTGACTCTAGTCGTACTTGTTAATAAATGCAATGTTTCATAACTTTTATGTTATGAGGACTTGTATTATTAAAGGATATGATTTTAAGATGACTGCATCTTGCAACTTGTATGACCAACACAAGAAGAGGTCAAAAAATAGAAGGAAAACAGAGTTCAATAAATATTGTTTTCAAACTACCAAAAGGTAATTATAAAGAACCACAAAACTAAAAATCTTATGACAGTATCCTTTTTAACCAGACTAGCAAAAGAATAAATTACAAGGTGAAGCTTTGTTTTTGTTACTTCTTTGTTGGTGTTGTTTAAGCTATATATCAAAATTCTTCTCTGGAGTAACTCCACGTAAGGCAGGGGGATTACAGCAGGGGGTATATTTAAGTTTTTGGCAAACGATCCTTTCAAAAGCCATCATGTGACAACAAGAGTTCTACAATACTAAGTCATTTTATGTCTGGAATACCTTTCTCTACCAGTCTTTCTAGCCTCAGTGAGGAGACCTATGCAATTAAAATGCAATGCAATATAACAGACTATAAAAATGTAACAACGTATTAAAAGCCACATAGACAACTATGTGCACATAATAAGGTCAGAAAATTATACAAGAGCCATATGAAAATAACTCTGTGAAAAATGTATTTTCAGAATTGTTTTCTTAAAGATCTGTTGAGGCATCTGTCCAAGAGGAATAAATTCTACATCTCAAGAATCACTAAAGTGAGGGTTTTATCCTGCCAATCAAACCTGTGGGACTCAAAGCCTTTTAAAATGAATGCCATCTTAAAAAAAAATAAGATAAAATTAAAAAAAATCAGGCCTTGGATATCTTAAAGCATGTCTTTGTGCTAAAGACTCTTTTCTTAAAGGCCAATTTAAAAATCAAACCACCAGCTTTTCATTTATTTTTATTATTTTTTTAAGGATGCCAACATAAAGAAGATAACTTCATTAACTTCATCCCAGCTCAGTGAGGTAGGCGAGCATTCTCAGCTCTCTCCAGAGCAGTGGTAGGGCCAAATTGCAAGCCCAGCTAATTAAAAATCACAATAAAGGAGTCTTGTGGCCACCAGGACATATGCACTGCCTTTGAAAGGTCATCCCAGGATACACATGGGTGAAGTCTGTGCAAACTGCACAGCTGAAAGAGGGATTTCTGCAACACTGACACACAGTTTTCCATAGGAAGGGTGTGGTCAAGGATAACACCATGTTTCTTAAATTAGCTCACTGCTTCTCAACACAATCTTCGGAAAGTGGGAAGAGGCAGGAAGAGAAAAACTGCCAAGTCGCTTCTATTTCCTCCCTTGCTCTGTTCTTTCAAACCACTTCGGTCTCTTGCATGGTTCTTCACCATTCGGATATCATCATAACACCAGTTTATTATCTACACCAAACAAGAAGCCAGGAAATAGGCTTAGTGGCACGTCCACTTTGTCTGCCTGTTCTACAGTCACCATAGATGGAAGCTTATAATTAACAGGAAGTGTTTCAGTGTTATGACTATGACAGAAAAAGCAAGGATTTACCCAAAGTAACATTGGCAAAGCCACTATTAATATAGTGCATAGTCATTTAATGAGGTAATCTCTACACCATCATAGTGCTTTTCTATTTGCCCTGAGACTGACGTCTGACCTCAGCAGCCACCAGAGAGGAAAACAAAAAGACCCTGACAACACAGCTAATAACATACAAAACCCAACTGTTTGTGTTGGTCTTTTATTGACAAAGGTTACACTGCAGCTGACTTCCACTACAGAAGTTATAACAACAAACCAAACATAACCTAGACACAGAGTGAATGGATGTTATGATAGAGTAATGGAACTGAATAATGACTTTAACAGTTCATCAAAATTATTCTTTCTGGCAGTGGTAATATATCTGCCCAACTCCAGGCTAATGTTATGATTTTGTATTGTTGGCTGTTCGTGAATTGCCTATCATTACCGTGTGAACAAAAGCCACAGTCTTTCGAATGTAATGGGTATGCACCCTGCCCACTGATAGCTCTTTGTATAAAAGTGATAACTGATGTGTTGAAACATTCCCAAAGCCCTTTATTATATTCTACTGCACAATGCCAACAGATAATCAGAGGAGAATTTTGGCAAAACCCAAGAATTCTGCTGGGGCAGCAAGTGCTAATGTAATTTTTTTTTTTTTTACCAGAATATATAAATAACCCCCTGAGTTCCCCTGGTAAGCACATGCAGTAAAAGGGGCATGCAAAGGTTTTTTCACACAACTCCTCTGTTGCCCTAGAATAATTAATCAAATAAAAGGTTCCAGAGATATAGCTAATGAAAATCTGTACCCTACATTTGCTTTGGCAGTCAAACACCAATATTATGTTACTAAAGCAATTGAACTTTAATAGAAAATGAGTGAACAGAGGAAATCATGCTAGAAGATGAAAGATGAGAGAAACAAGACGGTGTTAAATTTCTATGACGTGATTAGAGAGAAATACTGTTTAGCCCTTTTTTTTTCAGGAAAGTCTCCAGATTTCTGTATTAATATGAGACCATCTTTGTGGAAATAAACAGAGACATGCTTACAAACTAACATTTCATCTCCATCTTATCCAGCTGTGTTTTTCTTCCTAAAACTTTTTCATTTGACTTGATCACATGCAATTCATTTTTATCTGATATGTCTTAATGAGCTAATTCAGGTTACCTCCTTATCTGGATTCACTTCATGGGTTCTACCAGGCATCATCATCTAAACATTGCAGGTTTTGTGACAGTAGCATAACTGCTAAGCACGTGTACAACACAAGAATAGGAACTGCATTGGAGGAGTGTAATAGTAAGCCTTGAGTGGTGGATAGTTGGCTGAAGGAAAAACATCAGCTTGCTTCTTTTATCACAGCTATGCTAACCATGCTGTACTACAGTTATAACACCCACTTTCTTAATGCATAAAACAGGTTTGAATAATGAAGTTTTGATATTTCAAACCTATATCAATACACCTTACAGAAACTGGTGCTTATGTCAGATAAAGCTTATTTACTTCTTTCACCTCACATTTTTAAGGTGATCTTAGATATCAAGAAAACCAAAAAATTTAACATTTTGCATTGACTGTTTCTAGACGCCAAAGACAGATTTACTAGAATTTCTATCACCAACAGTGTTTAAATATTTCAACATTTCCTAAACAAAAGCATCTCCTTCAATTTGTTGAGCTGACAAAATAACACTTCAGATGAATTAATCACAATATTAAAGAAGTACTTCCAATTGCCACAGAGGAGGTCCAGTCCAGATCTTTTTTATGTTAGACTCCCTACATCTCTCATAATAAATTCCAGTTGTGTAACCCCATGATGCAGTACAAAGAAGACTGGTTAAAGGGGAAATTACATTGTATTATGGCAGAAATAGTCCTCTGATCATCTCAGACAATAGGAGACAAAGAGAGCTTGAATTTCAGGCCTCAGAGAGAGATGTCCTTGTAGGAAAATGCAGATATAGTATGTTGTTTTAAAATTAAGTGTTTGCAATCCATTCAACTAAATTCTGATCTTCACCAAACTGAATTGAAACAATACACTACAATTTGGGTTTCCTGCTGTGTGAGTCCCACTGCCACCTGGAGAAGATGGCGCTGCTCCCCTCAGCTGGCCGAGCTCCCCTATGGTCAAGGCCCAGCTTGAGGCTCGGGGCCGTGCTGAGAAAATCCTGAGGGAAAAGCGTGGATATCTGGGGAAAAAGGGTGTATGGAGAGATTGTATTTGGGTTTGTGCACAGCTGGTGCTCCTCTCCATAGGGTTGATTTTTTCCCTGTATGTGTGTGTGTACATATGGACCCACAGGTGCGGGTCACAGGTAGGTCCGTGGACATGTCACTAGGAGAAATGACAACCACACCATACCCATATTGATCAGCGTGTAAAGTATTGATGGTGCTGGCCTGCTGTGGTGGAAGAAAAGGGATGGAGTAAGTGCTTTTGTAGGGCTAGTGTTCTGGGAAGGACCCCTCAGTCCTTTGCCCTCCACTTGTTCAAGGCAGCAGCTATTTAGGAGCTGTTTCAGGTAGGATATGTCTGTCATTCACAGTACACTTTGATGTAGGGGCTGCAAAACTAATGTAAACCTATAGGCTTTGGGGGATGAGACCTTATTGCTCTCTAGAGCTACCTGAAAGGAAGGTGTGAGGAGCTGAGGGTTGGCCTCTTCTCGCAGATAACTAACAATAGAACTAGAGGGAAGGGCCTCAAGTTGTGCCAGGGGAGGTTCAGGTTGGAAATGAGGAGACATTTCTTCTCAAGAAGAGTAGTCAGGCATTGGAATGGGTTGCCCAGGGAGGTGGTGGAATCACCGTCCCTGAGGGTGTTCAAGGAAAGGTTGGACGTGGTGCTTAGAGACATGGTTTAGTGGGTGACATTGATGGTAGGGGGGATGGTTGGACGAGATGATCGTGGAGGTCTTCTCCAGTCTTAATGATTGTATGTTTCTATGATTCTGTGTTTTGGCAATATTTCAGACTTTCACACAGAAAAAGAAGACTGTATACAGCGCATTTTCCACCAGACAATGACTCTCCAATAGGTTCTGTCAGTAACTTAAATGTATTCAGTATTTCACTGTATACAATATACTACGAGGAAGAAACAAAAACAAAATAAAAAACACAACAGAAAAATAGTAAGGGTAAGAGCATGCAAATTACACCAGCTACCACATGGCTCCCTTGGATTTCTCAGTTCCTACAATTATCTAGCAGACACAATGACTAGTCCTAAACAATTCCTCATTACAAAAGGCTGTGGCTCCAAGGGAACTCACCGGGCACCCATACAGAATCTACTCTTCTGGAAATTGTTGTGGTTTAACACGGCTGGCAGCTAAACACCACACAGCCGTTCGCTCACCCTCCCCCCTCTCTCTCTGGGATGGGGGAGAGAAACGGGAAAGTGAAGCCTGTGAGCTGAGATAAAGACAGTTTATTAAGACAGGAATATAATAATAACAATAATAATAATAGTGATAATGATAATAGTATTAATAATAATAATGTGTAAAAAACAAGTGATGCACAATGCAATTGCTCACCACCCGCTGACCGATGCCCAGCCTATCCCCGAGCAGCCGGCCCCCCACCCTGGCCAGCCACCCCTATATATTGTTTAGCATGACGTCAGATGGTATGGAATACCCCTTTGGCCAGTTTGGGTCAGCTGTCCTGGGTCTGTCCCCTCCCAGCTCCTGCTGCACCCCTAAGCCTGCTTGCTGGCAGGACAGAGCAAGAAGCTGAAAAGTCCTTGGCCTGGTGTAAACACTGCTCTGCAACAATTAAAACATCAGCATGTTATCAGCGCTCTTCTCATCCTAATCCAAAACATAGCACCCTACCAGCTACTATGAGGAAAATTAAATCTGTCCTAACTGGAACCAGGACAAAATGTTTTATTTTTTCTGTGCACTTTACTAAGGACAGCCTTATATCACCAGTTAGCCTGAAAGCTGGAAATACTTTTGGCCATGAAGAAACATTTCCAATGAGCTTATCAGTGGCAACTTACTATCAAACTTTGCTTGCTGGGAGTTGAAGGAAACTGGCCTTGGCCAGCTCATAAAGTGGTAACTAAACTGAGTCCTGCTCATTATGTATGTAATAACCCATAGAAAACATGAATATGACAGTACACATATGATTACTTACTTCTAGATTATTAATTAATTTGCATAACTTGGCATCAGAAGTTCAGTATCCTAATCAATAAGACAGCCTTCAAAATACGAACCAAATTAAAATGTCACTTCAAGGTTTAGTCCTTGCATCCACTGATTACATGAAATCTGTGTTATGTAAATATCCACCTCCTACTGCACTGGCTGTAAATCCCAGTGCCAATTTGTAGCAGCAGGATTAACCATTTTTCTGCCCATGGAGAAGGCAGAAGAAAAGATGGGATGAATCTGGCAGAAAAAAAGGTTGACATGGAGAAAAAGGAAGTTGTACTTCTCTTTCCATGGGATTCATGACTTCTCTATTTCTACACATAGAATTAAAGACATTTTTGCCCAAAAAGATCAGCAGCAGTGAAGATCTCCTCGACAGGACCAAAAATAATAGGAAAAAAAAAAAAAAGAAAATCAAAACAGCCTCGCCTATTGTGTAAGCTGTCCAAAGTACCAACCAGCATCTCCAGTAAAATCCTCCAGCTTTACCCAGATGTCCACTACATGGTAGTTGACTCTTTCCAATACAATAATTTGGAAGAGGTTGGAAGACAAACTTTCAGCTTGGTGGACAGTAAACAAATAGAGCATAACAACAAACACCTAAGATTTCATTATTATGCCAGTCTTCCAGGCAGAAATAAAACATAAAATCTTTTAAGTAATTTTTTATTCCTCTAAAATGAGGTTCAAGCTTCATCTGAAATCATCTTTGAACATTGTCTTAAACTTCTTTTTCTTCAATAGCCTTACTAGTGTTTATATCCAGCTTGCCTAACCCAAGGGAGAAACGTCTTAAGCCAATACACTTATATGAAAATATTATGGTTGAGTAGCCCCATTTCCCAGTAATATAAATTGGCAGTAGTAGTTGTGATTTTTGGAAATTTTAATAAAATAAGCTTTATTTGGTACAATAAAACTTATATACCTGGAATTACAAAACAGATTTACTTGTCTGAGGAAGAGCTGGTCATATAAGTGGAAACAGCATATTATGCCAGTAGAGTCTGCAAACAAACCATTTACAGGACAATTTTCTGACTGAGATGTTTCAAATTGAAAAGGGAGGATGGAAGATTATCTTCTGTCCCAAGATACTACAGCACAAAGTAAACAGCTTAAAGTTATTTCTAAGGCTTTCAGAAACTCCTTTGAGTGGAGCATGCCTGGCACTGTCCCACTCACACCAGTACATAGAAACAAGCAGATATGGTATGGTACTGACCATGGGTAAAGAAAAGCACAAAAATATGCACAAAGGTTATAAAAACATTACCAATCTGAGGTGTTTTAATGAGTGCCCATCTGGATACTCCCAAAATATGACACAGTATCTAAAATCAGTAGATTTCTAAAGGTCACAGAGATTCACGGGAAGAACACATTATAACAAAGATGTATGCTTCTGAAGTAACTTGCCTAAAAGCATAAATCAACCTAGCAGTTAATAATCTGTAATGTGGAAGGAAGAAAAAACGTTCATCATAGTCTGTATCTCTCGTGGTACAGGGTGGCTGTGCTAAAAAGAAAAAAAAGCACCCCAACACATAAAGGATAGACACGTCGAGGAGGCTGGCAGAACATTGAGATGGTACTGCTGACACTTTCCCCTAATAATGACTTCCCCACCGAAAGTCTGACAGGTTTTTAAGTTCCTTTAAAAGGAAAAAAATAAAACATTAATAACAATTAAAAAAAAAAAGAGATAACTTCCATTAGAATGCAAACTGGATACCTGTGAAGTAGAAACAGCAAAAAGCTAAGCCCAAGAAGGAGAAACAAAAAGGATTCTCTCCCATCTACTCTACTCTTGCTCCACTCCTGGGTTTAGTGAAAGCGGGGAATTCGAGTGGCAGCAAACTCTACCCAGTCCCCTCTGATTACTGGGGAGATTGGTCACTAGTGAGCACTCCTTGTCACAGCCTGTCCCTGAGCAGAGAGAGACCCATCTCCCTACCTACAACCCCCTTTATAATATCCCATGAGCTCTCAAACTTGAATGACACAAAACAAACTGTAACCATTTGTCACTAGGGAAGTAAAGCACAGTTTGCACATAGGAGTCACTATCTTTCTGGAACACAAGAGAGGATTCAAATTACTCTGGAATTCAGATGTATGAACCGGGAAGGAGTCTGCCCCCTGGCAATTCAAACCACATGTCCTATTCAGTTAGAGTGCCTCACAACAGGGAGGAAAGCACTTTACCATCTATTCCCTTTCCCCTATCCTTCCTCTCCTCTCTTAATGGAAGAAGAGCTTCAACAATAGTTGAAAAAATGTATTGCTATGTCATGCAAATAAAAGAGCTTTTAAAGCCAACTTGAATGCAAAGTTATCAGAAATGCATATGTCATGAACACCCTCCTTCAAGTGTGCTTCCACTCACATACCTTCTTTGTATGATTAGGAACCTCCCTGTGTGCCACCTGCACAACACCAACAGAAGGGCAGGTTATACTTTGCACCCCAAGGCATTCAGGTTGAATGTGTTATGAACAGACATCTTCCTAGCTTTTTTGTAAAGCTGTTAACACTTGTTAGGAACAACGTTTGTTAGGAACTTAAACATGCAGCATTGAAATAAATAGGAATTTTATCATGGGCTTCAAAGAAGATTGATTGGGATAGTGTAATTATTGGCAATTACATCTTAAAACATGCACATAAATAAAAGCACCTCTGTCTAGAGAATACAGTAATGCCAAGACTAAGTCTTTCAGAAATGAAAAAATAGCCCTTAAGAATGTGTTATAATATAGCTTGAGGCAGACATCATATTGAAAAATATTAAGTGGTTCTACAGCTAAAGACTGTTACACATATGAAGGTATGTGAAACTCCAAATTCTGAATTACTATATTTGAAATACCAACGACCTTTTAATGTCACTTTTGGTATGTAATTGTTACACATTTTATGAATAATTGTGTGTGAAAACATATGTAAAACATACACAAATAACATTAGCTTGATGCAGCTGCCCAGTTTTACTGTACCAATAAAGCCTCAGATTCCATGCAGTAAAGAGATATCTGGAAGAATTTCAGACTGAAAGAGCTTGGTCACTTTATGCGAGGAATAGGTAAGGACATGTATGGAAAGGTAAAGGTAAGGTAAGGTAAAGTAAAAGTAAAGGTAATTTACAATGTAAAAGGACGTGTGGAAAAAGGTTCTTTTAGAAATGTAGCTTTTATATATATATATATATATGTGCAGTTCTAAATACATTGGGTACTGGACTACTGTGCACCAATATTTGAGCAAATAGGAATTACAGAAACAATAGAACATTACAGAAACAAATCATATCTGACTTGAATATGTCTTCTGATACACAATGTACTCAAGAGATATAATGTTTTCCATTCAAATATAGCATTTTTGGAGAATATATTTTAAATGAAATGCACAGCATTTATAAAGTCATAAATACATTTTAAAAACTGGTATCAGATCTCACTGTGAGGAAAAGCTGAGAATCCTGGGCGGATACACTCTGCCACAAGGAAAAGAATCAACTGCAGGCAACTGACTTTCTCTCATTTGAGACTCTGCAGAGCTTCTACAATAAAAAAAGCTTATCTGAAAACAGAAACAAAAACGGATCCAGGAAATACTTCTTGTAAAAATATGTTCTATGAAAAAGAAAATATAATAAGGACAACATCAAAGGTTCCTAGTGAGACTGAGAAAACAAGTACGTGTAACACTGGAAGAATGACTTAGAGGTACTAAAGCGGAATTTATAGACATTTTTATGTCATTAGGAAATCTTCATTTGTTGTTGCTCATAGTCTGCAAGTGTAATTCTCAACAAGTTGGACAAAATGCGTGACACAGGCTGCAGATGTCAGGTCCTTGTGGAAGGACTGTATTGTTTCACTGAGCATCAAAAGAAACAACTGTTCAGTAACAGCAGCTTTAGCCCTGCCCTTACTAGTGCAGGGAACAGGACACCCTCTCTCTATTATACAAAATGCGTGTAACAACAAAGGGTCCATCATGTTTTCAAAGGAACTATACTGACGTGTCAGATAACATTACATCTAGATGCCTGTAACCTAGACTATACAACATGAATTTGAAGACTAAAGCATGTGGCAGTGAAATAAGCAGTTTTGACTTAGAAGTGCTGTCAGGCTAAGAGATTGAGTTTACTACCAGCGAATAATAAAGTGCCTGAACATGGTACTGAATCATGGTATTGTGATCATGGTACTGAAAATGTGTCACTGGGTTTCACGTATATCCTTATCAAGTCAAGAAAATAACACATTATACAAAGGCAAATGTAATTCTGAATAAAGAAATCATCTTAATTGTTAAGAAACAAATAAACATACCACGGTTTCTCAGTAATGAGAGGCTCTACTAGTGATTTAATGTGTGACCTTTCCAAGGCCTCTGCCTCTGTCTCTCAGCTTCATGTTTAAAAGGCACACACAGTCATACAAGAGGGACACACACATCATTTACTGAATTCAAAGACAGAAGTTCATGCTATTACAGAAATGCAAGCATTAAGCTTTGAAAAGGACACACTGTTTTCTTTTATTTTAATATTTAGCCAAAAACAAAACAAGATGCAAGTGAAAGAAAACCTCTCCCATGATAATTCAACCCTTCCAATGCATTTGGCAAGATCAAGTCTGAGGGCACCAGGTACCAGCGTACCTTTCACAGTATACGTGAAAGATGGTGTGGTGGGGGTTTGACCAACATGAGGAAGTGTATGAGGTTCTGCAAGTCTCCACTGCTTCACTTGCCCAGGAGAGTGACCAAAGGGACTGCAGCAGGAGAAAGCAGAGGCAACAATAGCTTCTTGGTGTCTGACCACTCCAGGTGCCCCAGCAGCGTAAGCACCAGCTGCACAAGAAGTACTGTTTGAAAGGCTCTGGCCCGAGGGTGTTTTAGCTGATGGAGCTGCAATAAACAGCAGGCTGTAGTAACTGTGCTGTTGAGCTCCCATGACCACTCATTCCTTCCTAAACAGTAGAAAATCCTGCTATATTTTTGACTGAGATAAGTAGAAAGTATTCATCTCACCCCTTGCTGTTAGGTCAGATGCAATGAGTCTGCAGGCTGGATCTAACCTGATCTAAGATAAGATCTGATCTAATCTAAGCCAGTTAGAATTTACGTGCAGTATAAATGAAGAAATTTGCTTTTTATTGCAACAGAGTAAATAACTTAGAGGTGGAGTGTAATGCTGCAAATGCAATTCAGACATCCTTACAGTTTTAAGGAGAAAATGTTTTTTAAGACAGGGCTGATGAAAGCAATTGCCATATGTAATTCCTGGAGACCTTCAACTCGCCATGTCATTTTGGTTTTGCTTTTATTTCTGCTCTTCCTGGTTTGAGCTGAATAAATGCATTGGCCATCATGAGGGAATATGTGGATTAGGCAAATACAGGCAGAGAGTTTACCTCTTGTAGAATCCATTTTGCACTGAAATATATATAATTTCATTTGGATTAAGAATTATATAAATGAAGCAATTTAGTCCTGTAGTTTTCCAACTTGGTTCTGGTTGGCTGTGGCTATGGCATGTAAATATACTGGGTTCACATATAATAACTGAATTGAAGTAATCCTTTAGAAAATAGTTAGGTTGGACTTTAAAGTTCTATTACATTTTGAGAGAAAGATGGTTGTTCTTTGAAAGAGTTATTATTTGAAAAAGTGCCCACAATTTTCCTGTTTCTTCTTTTAATTAATGATATCATTACCATTCCCTAAATAATTAAAAAACACACACCAAAACCCCAGAAGAACATAACCAATGCCCTTCTTCCGCAATAAGTTTTTGTTGTTGTTTTGTTGCTTCCAGACCATCAAAATTCTTTTTGTCACAGTTCCTTGGTAAAACACCACAAGAAGCACCATAATTCAACTAGCAACTCAAGTGTCATCCAACAAAAAAAAATACCTTCTGCCTCTGAGGTATGACACTTAAATCAAGATGTGTAAGGGAAAGTGGTTACTTTTGTGTTATGTCATCAATTTATAAAAATGATATTAACAATTATTTAATAAGTACTAATACCAGGGCATGAATTGGTAAAGCAGTGATGATAGATATACTCCTGGTGAAGTTCAGAATATTTCAGTGGACAGGGAATGAAGTAAATATTGAATCAGTCCTGCGGAGGATACCAATCTGTACAGCACAGCGACACTTGAGAAGTTTCTCTCAAATGAAAAAACTTCTATATTAATCTTTGTTAATTTGCAGGTCTGCTAGGCACAGACGTCAATGTCAGTAAAAATACGTAGAGCCTGAAATTTTTATTCTTTTGTGGCTGATATGAATTAATTTATCATATATATCTGGTAAGTACACACTGAAAATGAAATACCAAAATATGACAGTCAAAAGACAATGTCTGTTTAAATATATTTACCAATGACATTTCAAAGATGAGCCACAAAAGAAACAAACAATCAACAGGCACATTGAATCAATAAAAGTAGTTAAGGGTGGGTTTTTATGTGTTTGTTTGTTTCTGAACCACTGGTGAGAACATCATAAACCCTCTTTGATTTTTTATGAGATCATTATTCATAGCAGTACTCAAAAAGTAATAAATCATTCCCAGAGGGAAGCTCCCCTGCATATCATTCTAGATTTCTTTTGCATTTTGTTCTGTGTTTTCAAATAAGACAAAAAACAAAGTAAAATGCATTGAGAAATATGATGATAAAACTTTTTCTATGATGTATTGAAAACTGCTATCCTTTCATTAAGTTTCAGCCCTTTTGATAATACCAAACCATTGCTGTTATGCTAACATTAGATATCATTTTATATCAAAAAAAAAAGGTACCAAAAATACCTTACCATTGAGGCACTGAATTTACCATATCTTTTGACAGTTGTTGACAACACAGATACTGGATGGAAAAGACCCATATTAATAGTGGGCATTTAAACACTGAGTGTCAGAAATACATTTTTTTAAGAGCCTGGACTGAACTTTACTATTTAAAAAAACAAACAAACATGTATTTAGCTGTTTTCCTATTTGTTTGATTGACTAAAGAGAAAAAAAATCCCACAGGCCTCCTTCAATCTATCTTCAATCAATCATTCATCACTTAAAAGCAATAAAAGGAAGTGTAGGAGTTTAATAAGTTTCAAAGGAGATTTAAAGACAAATAATACATGCAACTAAACATCCAGATATACAGTAACAGGCGTTAAAAACGAACTGTGAGCCTGAATTTCAGAAACTATATTGATTTTTCTAGCTTCAGTCATGAGTCAGCTTGCATGCTGAGAATGATTTGTTCTTGGGGTTTGATTATTGCTCAGACTGGTTTCCTTATGGTTTCTGCTTTGGAAGTCACACAGTTACTGACAGAAATGGGATAATAGCCCAGGAAGAGCACTGTTTTGAACTTGTGTGGCAAAATATTTATATTCTTATTTGACTGGGCGAAGCAGAGGAAGTATACATTTTTTAATAGCATTTGAATGTATATTGACCAGAAAGCCCACAGTGGAGTTGCTAGGAGAGCAAAGCCAAAACCAAAATCCGACGGGGATAGGTGGCTAGACCAATGAAAGGAACATTTTCCCATTTCCTAAAACATGTAAAGCTGAGGGAGAGGAAATCAATATATATGCAGAAGAAGTCTGATCAGATTAAAAGCACAAAATTGAGCATATGTATTTTTTTAATCTATGACTTTGTTCCCTGAACTGTACCACTGCTGTTGTCACAGAAAAAGCACTGAATGACAAGAACAGAAGGAGAAACAACCAGCAGGCACTAATGGTAGGTCTCAACCTTTTCCTGCAGAACACCTTGATGGTGCACCAACTTTGAGAAACAGTAATTTAAACAATAATCTACCCTCTCAATAAGGATACTGTTTCACCAGCCCAGACAAGAAGTACTTATTTCTTTGCTCACCTGTCATTGTGTAGCTTAAAAACAACAACAACAAAAAGCCAACAAAGCAGAATTGCATGTTGTGTACACATGTCAGGAAGAGGTGGCATGATTACCAGATGTTTAGGTCCATCTTAGTAATCAGACACCATGCAGACTTGAATAATAGGTAAAGGACCCTTTCCCCCATAATGACATACACTTCCTTGAAAGACGACAGATCAGTTCAGCTATAGTGAAAGTGATTCATCACTTTATAATGATAAAGTAGAAACCTCATGAGGAACATGCTGCTCTCCCTGTTCTTTATTTTTCCATGGGTGAAGAACAAAGTGGCATCGATTAATTATTAATTACAAAGATCTTTTTACATGTAGGATGGTAAATTTTTGTGCTTTGCTAACAATAGTTAATTTGTTTCTGAGCAAGACTTCTGAAATATTTGAGTAATATTCTTCATATTATATACAAAGATTTGGGAGATTAATTGTCCAGATGTTTCCTTAGGTTTTGTTCTCTCTTTCTCACATAATAAAAATCTTTCAGCACATTTTTTTCCCCAATAAACTTACAGTCCATCTGTTATACTTTGCTGGAGACACAAAACAGCACTACATGTGTGTTACAATCATTCTAAAAAGTAAATCTTCACCATTTTCTTTTACAAATAAGGTGAAAGATTCCATTTTTATTTGTTAGGTAATGTCTTGGTATGTTGCCCTTTGCCCTAAAACACTAGCTCTGTTCACTAATACCTTCACCTTTGCTTCTGATGTCATGGGCTAAAATCTTAAAATCCCAAGTCAGACCATCAAATATTTCTGTCTCTTTTACAGAAGAAACTTTAGAAAAACACAGCAGAGCAAGTCTTTAATAATTATCTCATATTTAAATACAGCAAAACTCCTTTAGAACATTTAAGAACCAATCTATCTCAGGATATCATGAGTAAAGTTAATAATGACAGTGTGCATTTTTATTTCTGTTTGTACAACAAGAAGAGTTTGTTCTGCAAACTGAGCAAGTGAAAACACTGGTTAAAATGCAAGAAGTTTCAAAACCTACTTCCTAGAATGCTGTTACAATATGATGTCCCTGACATAGAACCGATAAGGAATATTTTAGCTATAACTATGGAAAAGTGGTAGTTTTAAAGCTTGTTTTCCAAACATACGTTTAGGAAACAAAATTTGAAAACTGCTTTTGACTTTTACTTCAGTTGATAACTTTATATATACATTATCTATACCAGAAATCTCCCTCATGTCTAGCCTTCTGAAGTCTCACACCAAAGAAAAATAGAACATTTAATAAAATAGTGAAGTAAGACAATGTCAAGAAAACCCATGTCAGTAGACCTGTTGTAGTTAGAACTCTTGAAGATTTGAAAGAAATATTTCTGTAACAACAACATTCTGACTAGCCAGATGAAATTTGAAATGGGTTTTAACCATCTGAAGGATTATTTCAGAGCCTTGAAGGCTTGTTAAATCTCAAACAGTTTTCAAACAGGGCAAAATAAAAATTGTTAAAAGTTTTCATGAGCACTGATGAACCTTTTTTTTTTAGAGGACATTGCAGGATTTAGCATTCACATGGTAAATGAACTAAAGTGTGAAGAAGGCTGGTGTGATGCATCACCAGCATTCTGCACAAAAACAGTCTACACTGAAAGCAAGATGAAAGCCAACTACTTTGGATTCAGTTGTCTTTGGATCCCTCTGAAGGTTACCCGGGAAGAGGAGGGGGGAAACTGCATCAGGAGACTAGTAGAAAGGCGTGATGAAAGACAGAGTTTTGAAGCCAAAGGTATTAATGTATACTACATCCAGTTTTTGGACTCCCCAAAGAAAAATTTTGATAAACTTGAGTGAGTTCAGTAGAGCGTCACTTAGATGGCTGCAGGGTGGAAGGTGTCTTTTCATTAGATTCTGAGGGAATAGTCCTCCTGATCCAGATCCTTAAGTTACAAGAAATCAATGTTTAGAAACTAGTTATTTCAAGGAAAAGCTGGCCAAAAGGTGTAGGACAGGGAACTGGAATAAAAAGGCAGAAGCTGGAATGAATTGGGACTACTAAGGGTCATCTCTTGAACCAGACACTTTTTACTAAGAACTTAACTCAGAGCCGGGTATAGGCATACACACCCTGAAGGAACAGACAACAGAGAAGACATCTGTACACTTGCTTTTTCTCTTTTCTGCTTTTGAAGGGCTTGCTCTTCAAAAGAGAAAAGCCAGTCTTTCCCCCACACAAGAAATACGGTATTCTTACTAAAAATAAACAAATAAGCAAACAACAACAAACAAAACAAAAAAAACCCACAGCTCTATGATTATCTATGTATAACAAACCATTGGCAATAATTAGTAAAAAATAACAGAAGATCATTTGTTTAAATGTTTATATAAGCACTATTCTGTGTTTGCCAAAAAGACCATCAAAAATACAGTTACCTGTTGAAGTACTTCTTAATGGTAAGCCGTGAGTGAGCTATTTGAATTTTGTATCTTAATCGCAAATTTTAGAGTCTGCTTATCTTGGCTTATACCTTGCCTTCCAGAACTGTATCCTGCTCAGAAATGTTCATTCTAGCACTAACTGTACTCCTTTGAGAATGAAGGGGCTCTTCTCCACCAACCTATAAAACTGGTCTTTTTTCACATTATAATCTACACAAATGGTGACACCATAGTTGTTAAGCAGTATCCTCATTTTCTTAAAATGCCTTCCTTGTTAAATGATTACCTCCAGTGTTCAGCTCTAACACCAGCTGGTTTCAGTCTCTATCCTCAAAATGATGACACAAATCAGGAAAACCTTAAATAAGGAAAACCTGAAAGTGCTTAAGCATAGCCAGAATTTAACTCATGATTACCAGCTATGGTATGATTTGAACAACCACTTATAAGAAGCCATTAATTTCAGAGTAAGGTAATTTAATTCAGTCAAGCAGAACACTCAAATCCATAGCCATTCTAGTCTCAGTTGAACAGAGAGATATTATAAAGGCTCCTTGGTTTCCCAACTCTTGCCTGCAGAAACCTAGGGTCTGTAGACTATTTATAAGAGGCTGTGAAATGTGACAAATAAAAGCCAATTAAACTTTTTGTGTACATCTGTAAAATTTCTAAAGAGGTTTGCAGACACACTAGAAAATGTTTGGGATCTGTAAACTGGAAGTTGTTGAAAAACTACTACTCATCATTTTATGGAAAATGGGGGGTAACTAGCTCTCAAAAAGTGAAAACACTGTTTCAGACAGGCATTTGTTCTCCTATAAGGGCATGGGAGGTGTAGAAGGAACAAACCAGGAGATGAGATAAAATAACTTGCCTCATTCTTGTAAGCCCCAGATTCCTCTTGTTCTTAGGATTCAGAAATGAAGGAAGGGTAGGAAAATGAGAAAGGTAGATGAAGATGAAAAAAAGTTCAGAGATTAAAATTTTTATGTTACTCAGAGCTCAAGCTGATTCTCCTTCTCTTGGAGAACCAGTCCTCTGGACTCATCATGACATTTTTTAAATGGCAATGTCAGCACATTGTATCTCCTCAAGACAATACCACAATGCAAACACTGCACCCTGATACTAGGATGCCAGGCTGACAATGACCACTCTGTGGCACTCAGCATTTAAAGTCAACACGGATAGTATTCCAGTTATTCAAGGCTGAGTACTACTGCACATTTCAACATAAATAATAATAATCATTATTATTAACCAATTTCAGTAAGATATATATATATATTTAAATGATAAAGACGGTCATTCACATCCCACGGTTATCATTGTGAATTTTTATTTCATAAATAATAACCTGGATTTTTATGTCATAGAATCATAGAATCATTTAGGTTGGAAAGACCTCTAAGATCATCAAGTCCAACTGTTAATCTAGTACTCCCAAATCCACCACTAAACTATGTCCCTAAACACCACATCTACAATTCTTTTGAATAGCTCCATGGATGGTGACTCAACTACTTCCATAGGCAGCCTATTCCAATGCCTCACAACCCTTTCAGTGAAGAAATTTTTCCTAATATCCAACATAAACCTCCCCTGGCACACTTTGTGGATATTTGCTCTTGTCCTATCATTTGTTGCTTGGGAGAAAAGATCAATCCCCACCCTGCTGTAGCCTCCTTTGAAGTAGTTGGAGGGAGCAATAAGGTCTCCCCTGAGCCTCCTTTTCTCCAGGCTAAATAACCCCAGCTCCCTCAGCTGGTGCTCATAAGACTTGTTCACCAGATCCTTTACCAGCTTTGTAGCCCTTCTCTGGACATGCTCCAGCACCTCCATGTCTTTCCTGTCCTTCAGGGGCACACAACTGAACACAGTATTTAGGTGTGCTCTCACCAGAGCCAAGTACATGGGGATAATCTCTTCCCTAGTCTTGCTGGCCATGCTGTTTCTGATAGAAGCCAGGATGCTGCTGGCCTCTTTGGAATTCCTCTTTCTCCAGAGGAATGTGGGAAACAGCATCAAAAGCTTTACTAAAGTCTAGGTAGACCATATCCACAGCCTTTCCCTCATCCACTAAGTGCATCACCTTGTCATAGAAGAGTAGATTTTTCAAGCAGGACCTGCTTTTGATAAACCCATATTGACTGGGCCTTATCACCTGGTTGACCTGTATGTGCTGCATGATGGTGCTCGAGATGATCTGCTCCAGAAGCTTCCCTGGCAACAAAGTTGACTGACAAGCCTGTAGTTTCCCAGATCCTCCTTCCATCCGTTCTGTAGATGGGCATCACATTTGCTAGCTCGCAGTTGACTGAGACCTCCCCTGATAGTCAGGATTGCTGATTATTGATGGAGAGTGGTTTGGTGAGGACTTATGCCAGCTACTTCTGTACTTTTGGATGGATCCCACCTCACCCCATAGACTGTGTGTCTAAGTGGTGTAGCAGGTCACTAACCATTTCTCCTTGGATTATGAGGGCTCCATTCTGCTCCCAGTCCCTATCTACCAGCCCGGGGTACTGGGTAACTAGAGAACAACTGGTCTTACCACTAAAGACCTTACCACTAATACCTTTTCCTCATTTCCTGTCACTGTGTTTCCCCCCACCCCATCCAACAGAGGATGGAAATTCTCCTTAGTTCTCCTTTTCTTATTTATGTGTTATAAAATATATATATATATATTGTTTATATATTGTTCTTTATGGCAGTAGCCAGATTGACCTGAAGTTGGACTTTGGCCCTTCTAATTTTCTCCCTGCATAATACAATAATAATAATACTATAAAAATAATACTATAATCATAATAATACTATATAAATTAATACTATATAAAAGTAATACTAAAGAAAATATTATATAATTTTTTTTTTTTAATGACAGCTGGAGGCTGGATATTAGCATCTCTGTAACCTTACCCTTGTTTTTGGTGTTTCTGAAGGGATACTGTAACACTAGCATTTTAATAATGTGCAATAAACATGTAGCAACATCTATTATAAATGGTGGGTACCACTGTAGAGCTGGGTGGGGCCATTCTTTACAGCAACCCACCATATGTTATTCCTATGAATGTGGCACTGATAAAAGTAATCTATTGAACCAGAATGACCTACTCTGCTGCTGTAGTATTAAATTACATTCCTTCCTTTTCCCCCATTCACTTGCATTAGGTGTAAAGTTGATTCACCTGTCTATCTTATGCTGCAGCTATCATGTTCTCCAGCTGCTTGTATCACCAGGATTGACTGGTGAAATATAGACTCTGTTACACTATTCTACCTGCACTTGGTTTGCAGCATGTGAAGAGAGAAAGGAACAAAATACATGGGTTAGTGTACAGAGAATCAAACTAAAGGTCTGAATCTTATGCCCTTCTGTCAGCTATCAACTACTATAAGGAGACCACGAAACTTTTACCCTGACTAAAGACTACTGTGTCAGAGGGAATGGTTAAAATTCAATCATCACTGTATTTCTCCATTTCCTTTTATGTGTCTAGAGCACCTGATTTCACTGAAGAGGTACAATAGGGTGTTGCATCTGGCCTGAGATCATTGAAAGTGAACAGAGAAACAAGCAAATCACCTCTCTGTATATGATCTGTTTGTAACTTACTCCCTTTCAATTGGAGCTTAAATATAACTACATGAAAACCACCTGTCTTGTGAACAATGTCTAATGAAGCCTCTGTTCCTGTCTTCTCTCCCCTGTATTCTCCTTTCCATTGTAACAATTTCTTACCTTTAGGAGCTTTCAGTCAGCCAAGAGACACAACCCTTGTGGCTGGGCTGAATCTACATATGTACCTTGGGGACCATATGCCTCAATTGCCTTGACTGTCTGGCTCCTGCCAAACAAACTGTTTAATAGCCTCATTTTACTTTTTTATTCAATAGAGATCTTAACTTCAAGGTCCCTTTTCCACCAGTGGCAGATCTGTACAAAACATGCAAGATCATACTTGTACATCTGTTGGTTTTAGTTGAAATTTACCCTGGGTTCAAAGTTGTGAGGTGAAAATACTAACAGACAAAAGACAGAGGTCTCACTGAAAACTTACTGCTGTAGGAAGGGAACCTAAAAGATACCTATATTAATAGTGTCCAGGTTACATTAATAAGGTGTGTATATTCTTTGCTCCCTATTTTTTTTTCACCTAGCTTTTGTGAAGTTACAGAAAATATATACTTTTATTATATACACAAAATAAATTCTTTGATAGTAGGTTCATTAAGAGTTTTATCCAAAAACTTTTAGAAGACAAAACAAAATAATCAGACTAAAGCCTCTTCTAAACTATGAGAGAAGTTTAAACCATGAAGAGATAAAAACGTTCAGATATCTTATTTATGTTATTAGTAATAAAATTAACAAGGTGATAAATAACAGCCATATCATTGCTGTTACCAGTTTGTTTGTTTCTATTCACTAAATCATGACATGTTCAGTCTTAGGTCCTGAACTTTTAAACATTTAGGCAGTGTATAATTTTATCTAGCCAATAAGTTCCAATTAAATCAGTGAAACAATTCATATGAGCAAATCTATGTTCGTGGTTGGGAGTCTACAAGATATGGGGCTTAGATAATGAGCATTTTATGGCAGCAACTTTGTGGTATTTATTTGGACTTTTCAGCCACTGGCATGCTTTTGGGCACTGCAAGGTGTTAATCTGACTATATGTTAGAAGATACTGGGAACCAGTGTCTGGAGCACCAGGAAATTTTAGTCTACCAAGGTTTAAATATAAGACTTTTAGAACCACCACACCAGTCACATTGCTTATATGTCACAACTCTTCTTTGGTTTCTGCCTTGTTTGCATGGCTGCTCTTTTCTGGGGTATAATAGCTGAACTTCTTTGTGCAATACATAAAATCAGCCACTAAACATAACCATAGCAAAAATTATTAGTATGTATTAGTGGGTTATTCTGCATATACAACCTTTTTGTTAATAAGGCCATGGAAGGAATTAGTGATATTCATATATATATGTCACTGACATATCATCATTCTTGTGGGGTTTATGTTCAGTGTAAAAGATACATTTTCATATCTGTGCAGGTTTAATACCATGTGCTCTTGCATAGTATAAGGACTTCCATATTTTTTATTCTGCAATAAAAACAAAGAATAGTAATGAGACCTTCCCTCGTACAGATCTTACTTAATTTTTAGAGGAAAACTTGCTGGAATATATAAAAGTTACAAGGAGTTATCAGATCTCATAGAAATGCTGCCTGTTTAACCCAGTGACTTGAATCCCATTGAATTCCATGGGGCAAGGTATCACAAGTTAGCAGAAGTAATGCAGCATGTTTGACTGTTGCTTTGTATCTTAAAAAGGAAAAGAACAAGAGGAAACATGATCAGGAGGCAAAATGAACAAACAACAACAACAACAAAACACATGAAATAGTTCCTGCTGTTTATGCAATATAACCATGTGGCCATATAGATGAGAGAACAAAATGTAGCATCCCGAAGCAGATGGTGAACATGACTTGAAGCTGTGATCTCTAAGTTGCTGTCCCAGTAAAAAAGAACTTTGAAGTGTTTACATTTGTGGTGGGCAAAGTGATACGACACAAAGCAGCAGAAATGCTGGAAACTACCTGGCAATGATCCATTTTGCTGAACCAGCAGAAGCAACAGTGGGAATATTTGCCACTTAAGTTCCGTCATGAGAATACAGAAAGTCTAACACTAGAAACGAAAGCAGGGTGTGCATGGGAAACAGAGAGGCCACTGATGAGGTAAAAAAGTGCTGAGCCACCACTGTATTTGCTGGAGCGCTGACAGCAGAATTGTCCATGGGAAGATTGGCTGCTGTTTTTGCTTTCTTTATTTAGGAGAAACAGGAACGGAGTATATTGTATATTCAGGGTAACAGCTACTTGTTCCATGTAGGACAAACGACGCACTGCAGGCACTGCACTGATTCCTCATTTCATGTGAGAAAAAGAGACAATGAGAAAAGGGCTATGCTCATTGACAGGTATTAATTGCCTGCCCCATACTCTGCTGGCAGCACCCAGTGTGACTGCTCAGTTTATGCCACTGCTGCTGCACTTTATAGCAGAGCTCATACATAGATTAAAGTGATGATGAAAACTGCAATGCCGTGGATTTCATCCAGGACATATACTCTGGTCCCTTCAACATTCTGTGCTCTGTTAATAGAACTAAACAGTGGAAAAAATAATTAGCAAGAGAGTTTCACTCACAACAGAAATGAATGAACAGGTTATTGTCTTTATTATGGGCTTTTTCCAAGCTACAAAGGACAGTAATGTTCAGAGAATCTCCTCCACATTCCTCAAAGCGGGAGGCTTTTTGCAAGACAAAACTGAAAGGGGCTTTCTACCTTGCTTTTCATTATATCCAGCTTTAATGTAGATGGTATGGATAGAAGAAAATATAAGAACAAAATACACATGCACAGTAATAGTACAGTTATTTGCATCATTAATGTATACGTTGCTGACATAACATATTAGAGAGGAAAGAGAGGAATGCAACAAGTGATACTGGTTTGATGTAGCACACACCATGAGCTATTTTTCTCACTCTTTAGATATTTCTTATCAAAAGAAAACACCGTGTAGTTCAGCACTTACTTCCTTCTTCTCTACCCTGTTTTGGCCAAAAATGAACACTCTTCGGTTCAGACTGTTTCTTTCCACTCTTAGAAATATAGCAAAATTGAGTCATGCTGATGAAACAAAAAGATTACTGCCTGGCACACTGAACTTTAGAAATTCATAATTAAAGTTAAAATGGATGAACAGAATCTCTGAGCTAGACTTTCAGGATATCCCTAGTGTCATCTTTGCCAGATTTAGGAAGCTTAACCAAAGTTGCAATACAGTGCCAAATACTCAGAGATTTCTCACGCTAGTGGGAACAGCAGCTGCACTATTATTTGTATCCAGACTTCTGCTCTCTCCAAAGAAGATAAGTTAAAATGGACAAGAAGGCATAATTATTTTTCACTAACCAGGACTTCAGGTCTGTGAAGTCTTGAGCACCAACTGTGAGACTTGGTCAGCCCCACAGTTACTTTTCACCAGTCTTTCCTGCGCAAGCGCGTCGCAAACACTGCTATGACGTGCCAAACAGCCAACTCTGCCCCAGGGGATCACAAAAATGGAGAGAAGCTGTGTCACTGCACTGTGGATAGAAAGTATGAGCCTGAAATACTCAAACAAGTACCAGGGTCTAGCAAGGAAAATCCTGTCCATCATCTGCCATGTATCATCTGCTACATTTGCCCTCCACGACTTGCACACTAGGTTACAGCACTGCCCTGAGATCTGAGAGTTCAAACTCTAAATGACATCTTACTTTGATTTTAATGAAGGGTGAAACTGGTCCATGCAACTCTGTACCATAGTCCCAGCACGGGACAGGAGAATTTGAACAAGCCACATGTTGAATACTGAACTGCTTGCTTATTCAGATCTGACACAGCAGAATCCCTGATCAAAAGCATAATTACAATATTCCTGGGGGCACTAATCAAGAATATTTTCAAGAGCAATGAATTCACAAAATCCATCTGTCTCTGGAGTTCTGTCTCCCCCTGAAAGAAGTATTATGCTTTGTCTCTACTGTTCAATATAGTTAACGTTTTATTGCAGCCCACTGTGCCTGGTGCACACAAGAACAACCTGCTCCTGCCTGAGATGAATTGGTTTGCATATTTTCATTTTCATTTGTGTACTTCACAGGGTCTTAGACATCCAGAATAGCAGCTAACTAAAGTTAATGAAAGAATTATCCAACGACAATCAAGGCCCAAAGGTGACTATCAGAATCAAAAGGTACATGAAGATGAACAGCACAAGCATTTGGCAGCATCTTTAAACACCTGACAGAAAAATAACTACAGTATATTTCTTCTACTTCTACCTGCTGCCCAGTATTCACTCCCCTCTGGATAGCTATGAACTAGAGGGAGAGAAAGAGATTAATTTGGACTGGATTTTGGTAATACTGCCCTCAGCTTGACGCCTCTAACTGATTCCTACCTGCTGTTTTGAAAGTGGAGCTAAAGAGAATGCATGAGAGCATTTTTGGCTGAATAAGAAATCTAGCTAACTGTACAAAAGAAAAAGAAAAGAAAAAAAAAAAGAGCAAGCAGTTTTCAACTGGATCACATAACAGATTCAACTGAGCAGATCAGTCTTCATGTAAGACTGAGGTAAGAGACAGGATACAGATTCAAAACGGGAAGATGAGTCTGTTCCTCAGAGCAACCAGATGCTCTTAATTTCACATTAATCACTTTGGATCTGGACTCAGTATGCTTTCTAAAGCCTTTTCACTGATATAAACACAATACTACAGCTAGACATGATCATTAAAAACAACCATCAATTGTTTTAAATGGAGAGATGAAAGCTTGTGAGGCAGTTTGCACAGCAGCCCTCACTATGAAGGAAGAAAATGAATAGGAAATAAACACCTGCTATAAAAGACTTCTAACAATTCTTCTTCTGATTGTGTCCTCTCCTCTCCTCTCCTCTCCTCTCCTCTCCTCTCCTCTCCTCTCCTCTCCTCTCCTCTCCTCTCCTCTCCTCTCCTCTCCTCTCCTCTCCTCTCCTCTCCTCTCCTCTCCTCTCCTCTCCTCTCCTCTCCTCTCCTCTCCTCTCCTCTCCTCTCCTCTCCTCTCCTCTCCTCTCCTCTCCTCTCCTCTCCTCTCCTCTCCTCTCCTCTCCTCTCCTCTCCTCTCCTCTCCTCTCCTCTCCTCTCCTCTCCTCTCCTCTCCCCTCCTCCCTCCCTCCCCTCTCCTCTCCTCTCCCCTCCCCTCCCCTCCCCTCCCCTCCCCTCCCCTCCCCTCCCCTCCCCTCCCCTCCCCTCCCCTCCCCTCCCCTCCCCTCCCCTCCCCTCTCCTCTCCTCTCCTCTCCTCTCCTCTCCTCTCCTCTCCTCTCCTCTCCTCTCCTCTCCTCTCCTCTCCTCTCCTCTCCTCTCCTCTCCTCTCCTCTCCTCTCCTCTCCTCTCCTCTCCTCTCCTCTCCTCTCCTCTCCTCTCCTCTCCTCTCCTCTCCTCTCCTCTCCCTTCCCCTCCCCTCCCCTCCCCTCCCCTCCCCTCCCCTCCCCTCCCCTCCCCTCCCCTCCCCTCCCCTCCCCTCCCCTCCCCTCCCCTCCTTCAACTGCAATCCATTTGGGGTATTTTTTTTTTTTATGTTTGAATAATTGCTGACTATGATGGGAGTATAACACATATATCATGTTCTCATTATACAGAAGCCTCAAAAGCATTTTTCAAAATTCTTCTTGAATTTAAACAAATTCAAAAACTTTAATGAAACTTTGAGCAAATATATATAAAATATATATATATAACAATAAAAAAATCCAACTATTAAACTTTGAAAAAGGTCATGGTAGATTTTCTTGAAATAGTCTGAGGAACCTAGGCAAGAAAGACACAGTATAAAAACAGTGGTTATTTGTAGGAATAAATGGATTTTTAGTATCCCACTTTGATAAGTGAATACCAATCTATCTGTTGTCCATAGCCTTCTTACAGGGTTCAAAGTGGAAAAACTTGGTTTTCTTTTGAAAATTTCCACTGGGTGCATTCCAAAATACATATTTTTGTTTTTTCTCTTCTTCCTTCTCACACTATCCAACACCACACTGAATAAAATGAATGGTACCCAGGCTGGGATCTTTCACACTTTCCCAGCCCCTAATCCATCCCCGAGATATTCAAAACTTCAACTACTTTTCCTCCATAGTACTTCTGCTGCAGGCCTACTCTTCCACATGCCTAGGAAATACTGAACAAAAGAATGCAAACCATTTTTAAGGACCTGTTGGCATAATAAATAGAACACAGTCAAAATTTCCACGGTCAAAAGTAGCAATTCAATTTTAAGGAAGAAACAGGAAGCAGCGTTTGCAACTCACAGGCTCTTTTGGAAGACAGATCTCCTCAATCACTTTATCTTTGTAATTGTTGCTTAAACTGTATTTACAAAAATAAGCAGCCAACTTGCAAGCAAATTCAGAGGAAATCAATCAGAACAGACTAGTTTTCAGTCTCTCACTGCTCTTCCATTTCAGCGGAGAGTATGGATTTCATGGTTAAAGACAGAAGAACTGGTAGAGCTCTCTTTTAACTTTACTAAATTCCAGCTGTTTATGCTACCCTTTAGCTACAGAATTCCATAAAACTATATTAGTTAAAATGCACATTAATTTTATACCAGCACAGACCTATTCTGCTTTGAAAGCGAACTATTATGCTGGTAAGCATTGTATTAAACGACAGTGCAAAGTTTTGAAACAAATGGAGATTTACCCATAATATAAAATAAAGCATTTACATATCATCACATATTTAAATTAAAATATACACAACTTTAAACAAATATTTAAATCCTATTTATTTAATATTCAAACAGATAGGATTTAAATAAACAGGAGTGATTTAGATATGCAATAATAACTAGTGTTATGCAGGATGCTGTATTATTTCCCTGTGTTTTAAACCAGGTTTATGTAAAACAATCTATTTTTTAATGAATATTTTTCTTTGTAGAGGACTATTAGCCCTTTTATTTGCTGATGGCCTTTTATTCATGTAAGAGATACTGCTCACTTGAAGAAACCAGAGACAGATAAAAAATAGAACTGACTGTATACAGGATATTTGTAAAGTCCAAAGAAACAATGCAGTGAGGGCTGGAAAACTTATCCCGTACACTTCTTGTCATGCCTAATACATGACTTCTCCCCGTGGTATACTCCTGAAGTTTTTCCTAGGCTAGTTTTAAATGTTCTTAAATGTACAGAGAATTCCATTCCTTTCGTGAGACTGTTAATATAAAAGGATATATATCAAAAATTCCAATTTTATCTTCTCTATTTTAATTCTAAAATGGGGTTCCCATTTTCTGTTCTCACACCTTTTAGATAGATAAGCTTTGGCCTTTTAATCCTTTATTAGGATTAGGACTGCATTAGGACTCTTCATCACCTTTTTGGTTTTTTTTTTGAGCTCTCTGGAACAGGTTACATACATGTAGTCAACAAACCAGTCAATAAATCTACATGAAAACAGCTTACAAGAAGATTACTACATCACTGCTCTCTGCTAAGGTATCTGTGTAGCCTCACTGACTTCATACACACTACCATAATTCAGTTTAATATTTACAGCTTCAAAGATTCTTTTGGAAATACTATTTATTAGGCTGATTCTTTTTATTGAATACCCATATTTAGGAGTGTTTTACCTTAATTAGCTTGTTGAAGAAAGCACTTTAATAAAACCTATGTTTCTAGAACTTCATGAACAATTTATTTATTCTGTACATCCACCCTGTAACACAAGAGCACTCATTGTATGGGTGATCCATCATTTAATTTCTTTAAACCAGTCACAGCAAATATACAGATTTGTTTCACCATGACACAAGGAGGAACTCTTTCTCTACCATGTACCAGGGAAAAGAGACATACTAGGATGTAGACTGTATGAAAGCAGCAAGGAGAAGAAATGACAAAATGGTTTACATAGGTGTAACTGAAGGATCCAGTCTGCACAGAAATGTAGAACAGAAATAAAAACATGACCTTTCCTATGCTACTGCAGGGGTGATATAATGCCTATCTGTGGCTACTAAAGCCTTGTCTACATATGAGTATTTTCCAGTATAAAGGTGTGAATTTGCACTATTCACATAGCACTCCCTGGAGGTCCACAAGTATTCTGTGTAGAAGTACACAAGTTTTTTGTTTGTTTGTTTGTTTGTTTTTCCATTTAATCAGGAGCAGTTGTTTTTTGGGAAGGAATGGGACAAGATTCAAAAAAAAAAAAACCAACCTTTCACATATATGTGTGTCCACATAAGGGAAATATCTCCTAATGCTGTATCAGCATATTGAGGAAAAATGTTCCACACAGGTAATGGTCAGTAAACAGACCTCAGAGAAAAAACATTTATAGCCAGTGAAGTATACTAAATCAGCCACAAGATCAATTGCAGTCAGGACCTAGGAATTGCTACTAGCAAGGAAAGCTACTAGCACCGATTTCAGGTTCAGCACTGACAGAGGACTCAGGTTTTCTCCATGACCATAACAACAATGCTTTAAAAAGAAATTTCTTAGAAGGCATCAGAGAAATCTACCATCAGTTACTGACTTAGGTTATAGAAGCCCATAACTAAGAAGAAGCTCTAAGAGTTTGATTCACGAATGGATGGTTTAGACAAAAAAGACTTGTTCACTGATCTCATGTTTGACCTACTGAAGACTAGACCCAGATGCCTGCAGTCAGTTTCTTTGGCTTGCCATTTGTTATGCTCTCCCAAAAATTTGGACTTGCAATTGATCTCTGCTTTTCCACACCAAACACTTCACAAACTGTGGCAACATCAACAAGATACAAAGAGAGCAAAAGCTTAAAAAACACCAGAAAGCACTAGTTCTTCCCTGGAGCAGTCCTCACATAACTACAGAAAAGGACTGTCAAGCTGGTTGGTGATAGTGCATCGTGTTACACAGTCATATTTCTCGATGCTCAGGCGTGCTACAAATTACTACCTTCCACTTACCTAGGTAGGTAATCAAGAACATCTGTGAAAAATTCACAACTAAAAGCCTGAAACTGAGCTTTTTTGTCAGTAGCATGTTAGAATTTACTTCATTCTAAATGACATTCAACGACTGAAATAAAATAAAAGACGCTGTCATGATGTCACTTAAATATACGACAAGCTAAATGGCACATAATTAGATTCGGACTAAACCTGTAACAGTTGATGCTAACATTGCATCTCCATTAAAGTCTTAAATGTGAAATAATTTTCCAAAATGATTTCTTGTGACCAAATATTACAGTAGTTAACATGAAAATAGATACTTTCCATACTGTTAAACACATAAAGAATGGAAGCTGTATTTCTGCCTTTTGTCTAAAATGCCTACTATACATCACCCTGCTCACACACAATACTCAAAATACTACGGTTTCATACTTATCATTTTATGATATGTAAAAGCATGACAAATGTTTTTGCAAGCTGCTTTGTGTTCAGATCTACGGATGGTAGATGTCTTTTTACAAACTTCCAAAGACCCTGATAACACCATCATACAGTATATTATGCCTGACACAGCTTTTATTCCTCAACAAATTTATTTTTATTTCTGAGGGGAAGGAAAACTACCATCTGGGTCAGACTTGACTCAGAGTGCTTAGTGAACAGGCACTAAATTGGCAACCTCAATCTTGAGCAGCTCCAGCAGTGAGAACTCAGAGAATAAAAATGCGTGTCCTGAAATGGTGCCAGGTCAAGCTAGGTTTAAGCTGGCATGAAAATATGAGAAATCACAGAATCACAGAATCGTCTAGGTTGGAAGAGACCTCCAAGATCATCTAGTCCAACCTCTGTCCTAACACTAACAAGTCCTACACTAAACCATATCACTAAGGGCTACATCTAAACGTCTTTTAAAGACCTCCAGGGATGGCGACTCAACCACCTCCCTGGGCAGTCCACTCCAATGCCTAACAACCCTTTCAGTAAAGAAGTTCTTCCTAACATCCAACCTAAACCTCCCCTGGCGCAACTTTAGCCCATTCCCCCTCGTCCTGTCACCAGGCACGTGGGAGAATAGACCAACCCCCACCTCTCTACAGCCTCCTTTAAGGTACCTATAGAGAGCAATGACGTCTCCCCTGAGCCTCCTCTTCTCCAGGCTAAACAACCCCAGCTCCCTCAGACACTCCTCGTAAGACTTGTTCTCCAGACCCCTCACCAGATTCGTTGCCCTTCTCTGGACTCTCTCGAGCACCTCCATGTCCTTCTTGTAGCGAGGGGCCCAAAACTGAACACAGTACTCGAGGTGCGGCCTCACCAGAGCCAAGTACAAGGGGACAATCACCTCCCTAGACCTGCTGGCCACACTGCTTCTTATACAGGCCAGGATGCTGTTGGCCTTCTTGTCCACCTGGGCACACTGCTGGCTCATATTCAGCCAACTATCAACCAGTACTCCCAGGTCCTTCTCTGCCAGGCAGCTTTCCAACCACTCATCTCCCAGCCTGTAGCGCTGCTTGGGGTTGTTACGCCCCAGATGCAGGACCCGGCACTTGGCCTTGTTGAACTTCATGCAGTTGACCTCAGCCCATCGGTCCAGCCTATCCAGATCCTCTTGCAGAGCCTTCCTTCCCTCGAGCAGATCGACACATGCACCTAACTTGGTGTCATCTGCAAACTTACTGAGGGTGCACTCGATCCCCTCATCCAGGTCATCGATAAAGATATTAAAGAGGACTGGCCCCAGCACTGAGCCCTGGGGGACTCCACTAGTAACCGGCCTCCAACTGGATTTAACTCCATTCACCACTACTCTTTGGGCCCGGCCATCCAGCCAGTTTTTAACCCAACAAAGCGTACGCCAGTCCAAGCCACGAGCAGACAGTTTCTTGAGAAGAATGCTGTGGGAAACGGTGTCAAAAGCCTTACTGAAGTCAAGGTAGATCACATCCACAGCCTTCCCCTCATCCACCAAGCGCGTCACTTGGTCATAGAAGGAGATCAGGTTTGTCAAGCAGGACCTACCTTTCATAAACCCATGCTGACTGGGCCTGATCGCCTGGTTGCCCTGCAAGTGCCGCGTGATGACATTCTTGATAATCTGCTCCATGAGCTTCCCTGGCACTGAGGTCAAACTAACAGGCCTATAGTTCCCCGGGTCTACCCTCCGACCCTTCTTGTAGATGGGCGTCACGTTTGCTAGCCGCCAGTCGACTGGGACCTCCCCTGATAGCCAGGACTGCTGATAAATGACGGAAAGCTGCTTGGCCAGCTCCTCCGCCAGTTCTCTCAGTACCCTTGGGTGGATCCCATCCGGCCCCATCGACTTGCGTACATCCAAGTGCTGTAGCAGGTCGCCAACCATTTCCTCATGGATAGTGAGGGCCACATTCTGCTCCCCATCCCCTTCCACCAGCTCAGGGTACCCGGTATCCAGAGAACAACCGGTCTTGCCGCTAAAGACTGAGGCAAAGAAGGCATTGAGCACCTCAGCCTTTTCCTCATCTTTTGTAACTAAGTTTCCCCCCGCATCCAGTAAAGGATGGAGATTGTCCTTAGTCCTCCTTTTTGTGCTGATGTATTTGTAAAAACATTTTTTGTTATCTTTAATGGCGGTAGCCAGATTGAGCTCCAGATGAGCTTTGGCCTTTCTAATTTTGTCCCTGCACAGCCTTGCAACATCCTTAAAGTCCTCTTGAATAGCCCACCCTCTTTTCCAAAGATTATAAACCCTCCTTTTTCTCCTAAGCTCGAGCCACAGCTCTCTGTTCAGCCAGGCCGGTCTAGTTCCGCGTCGGCTTGTCTTTGGGCACGTGGGGACAGACCGCTCCTGAGCCATTAAGATTTCCTTCTTGATTTCCTTCTTGAAAAGAAAAGAAGTTGTACAATGTCTAAAAGTGTTTTACTTAAGAATATAAGTCAAAAATGACCAGTCAGACAAAAAATAAAAAATAAAAAAAACCCACAACAAACAAAACAACAAACAAAAAACACCACAACAACAAAACACTATAATATATCCATTGACTGCAGTGTGAAATTACTCTCTATTGACAAGTAATGAAAAATATCTTGATTACATAGCATGTGTTTAAAAAACAGGTCTTCCTCAGGACTGTAAGTGTTAAAGCAAAATTGTATTTCAGTTTACAAGTTAGGAACACCAACAGCAGACTGCTACGGAACCTGCTTTGTCAGGGGGGTTGGACCCGATGATCTCTTGAGGTCTCTTCCAACCCTTACAATTCTGTGATTCTGCGATCCTGGCACACACAGTAAGTTACGCTATTATAAATGCCTAACTTACCTAATGTCTTCAATATATTTATGTCTTGGTTGTATCAGCAGGGTAATCATCTCTGCCTTACTGCTTAAGGAATCCTGGCACACAGTTCGTTAGCAATAAGCACTTCATTTTGTCAATGACTTCACTTTCAAAAAAATAAAAATAAAAAAAATCTTAGCTTTCCAAGATCTGCTTATTTTAACAGAGCATGAAAATTCAATTAACAACTCTACCTTATATAAATTCTTTTATCTATTTGGAAAAAGTGCTGATCCAAACTATTGCACCATTTATGTGTCCCAGGTTTGGCTTCAACTGTCTGTGGTTTGCATATTTGGACTTGCGATATTTTTACTGCACTTTTCTTTGTCAATGCCAACTGTAAGCTATTTTTTTTTTTCTGGTCAGTTGGGTACTCTGACCAACAAATCTCGCTTCTCATAATACCAGTGAGATAACTGTCAGTTAGAGGTTTGGCGTGATTAGGACCCTTTTTCACTACCCAAGATCACAGAAAAATAAAAGATGCAGAGACAGGCCCATAAATCATACGAAGAAAGGAAACATTTGTATTATACTAGGAGCCCAATAACACCACTGAACTTAAGAATCTGGCAGCCTTTATATTATAACAGAATTTTCAGAGGCTATAAACATTCCCACTGGACTGAAACTTGGCATAAAGTGATGCCTTTTGACTCATCCACATTTTAGCCTAAACTGTCTTTCTCATTCAAAGTCAGTGATGGTACACAGCGCTCTCTATTCATAACAGATTTGTGAGGTTTGTGCAACTGCTACAGCAAACTCTAGTGGATAGCTGAAAGCAGAGCTCCGGGGAAACGAGTCCTTGCATTCATATAAGGAAAATTACTGTGATTTTCTGCAGGCTTTCCATCCTATTTTTTCTTCACAGAAAAAAAAAAAAGAAAAAGAAAAAGAAAAAAAACCCACACCTTCCCAACTCCTTCTCCTCTAAATGGACTAACATATAGCAGTATGCACTAAATCAACTTCTGAGTATATCCAGTTAAGTTTTACAAAGTGCTGTTTTTATCACAGTCTGATTATCTCTACGCTACACTGTGAGGCTGGTAGTGAATTTCAAGACGCAAGTGCTCCTCTAACGTGTAGTGTACCATATACAGACTAGTGAACCTACATTACACCCTTTATAAAGTTGAGCAAGTATTTATTTACAAGAAAGGATTTATTTACAAGAAATTTATTTACCCTGCTTCTACTACAAAAAAACAAACATAAAACCACCCCAATGTATTATTAACATATGACATGTAAATCATCTTACTATATAAACAGACTTCTACATTAAAAGCTTATGAATCTAGTGTTTTCTCTACCAGACACGTGGGCTTAGCTTACAGCAGAGTGGGGAGGGTGAGCACTAGTGAAACAAAAATCTGAACCCCATCTACTGTAGTGAGCGGGGAAAAAAGAACGGTAAAAAGGCAACAACACCATTCTCACTGAGAAGAGAATGAGACCGGATAGACTACATGTTTTGGCTTCCAAGAGAGGAAGAAAAAATTAATTCCTAAAGCAAAGAAAAAAAAATATAATTGTGTAGGTAATTAAATGTGTATTCCCATGTACTTCAAGATACTCATTGTATCTTCTTGAACTGTTCTGGTTTGCCCCTGCTTAGCCACAAGAGGCAGGAAATCTTCTGGCATTAATATTTTCTTTGTGGATATTTTTGTCCATAGCTCAGGAATAAACAATACAATACAAACAGACAACTCATAGTAGAAAACTGGTTGAAAGTTTTTCAGCTATTCTGTAGATGGCCAATAATTTAGTATGCAGTATGCATTACTCTGACTGGTGTAAGGAAGCCTGAGAACACAACAAACCTAAAGACTAGCAGTTGGCTAAAGATTTAAATCAATATACATATATTGGTGGGCAAAAAAAAAAAAAAAAGGAAAAAAAAAAGAAAAAGAAAAGAAAAAAAAAAAGCTGCTGTTTACCAAAGCTTTTTCAAGTGCAGTGTGAGCCTGCTTTGGTGTTACTTATAAATGGCTTCCTTTTGTGTGGTTTTAGCTGTTACAAAACTTACAAAATTGAAGGTACCATGTCTATACGCATCAAATGCAACAGATATCTCTCCCTAACCACCTGTTGTACAAACAGGCAGTGGATATCTCTTTACAACAGGAGGGCTATGTTTTTCTTTGATTTAGCCTGATAAGTCCTTGCAGCACAGCACAGCAACTTGATGCACTGCAGTACCAGCCAACCTCTGACCCTTGAGCCACATGGTGTGTGTGAGCAGTTGGACTGTTCCTCCTGTACTGGAGATGTGCTGGGTCCTGAGTAACCTAAACCTTGGTGTATTCAGTAGTGAGCCACAACAGTGTGCTAAGACTGTTCTCACTACCTCCTCCTGGATGTACACCAAACCAGCCCAGGCCTACAATAAAGCAGTGAGATCCCTGGGTAATGAATGCTATTTTTCACCCAAGAAATGCTTCTTAGCCCTTCTGAGACACATGGACTGCGTCTCACAGTTCTCAAAAAAAGCATATGACTGTAGTCCCAACAAGACTGTCTACCACTGGGAAAAAGCGGTAGGTCATGCAGGAGACAATAGGTAGTAATGACTTTGCTTCTATTAAAGATGCACTTAACAACAGAGGAACTCTGGTAGAATCTTATCAAGTAGCAAATGTTTAGGAGTTTAGTAATATTTCCAGTATTTTCTGAAATCAACAAAATCTCCCCTGCCATTGCAGTTTTTCGTTGTGATGTAAAAATTTAGCTTTGAATCCTAACATACAAAACTCCCAAGTTCTTCCTGACGCTGAAGCATAGGAAGATTATCTTGTTTTCTCTCCATTTTTTAATAGGGAATATCAGAACTGAATGAACTTCTTATTTGACCACCTCCCTATAGTGTAATGCTACAGGTTTCTGGAAAGCCGGCTGCAGCATTTTCTATGTCTTTGACAGAAAGTACCAGCCAAGAATTTACCAGCTGTGCTAGAATGCAATGACCAGTGTCAAAACACAATTTAAAAACTAAGGAGTAAAAAGTTAGTTGACGACTAAACACTAGAAGGAGGAGCTTTTCAGCAATGGATTAGGGTCAAGAATGGTAAGTACTTGGCTAAACTTTTTCATTTAAAAAGGTCAAAAAAGCTCCACCAAAACAGTTCAGACTGATTTATTTCAATCATTTCTACTAGATTAATTCTCATGTGGCTTCAGAACTGGACCATTTAACTTTTTCTAGGTCATCACATCTAGATTTCTCCTACACGTTATTTGGTAACAATATAAAAATGAGCACTGAACGGAAAGAATCAGTCTAAGAGTGGCCCACCCAGAAACTCAAATATTTCTGGGTGGTCCGTATCTGCCTCTCTTGTGTTAGGATAACACTGATGTACTCCTGTGGGTGGGTGGGTAGAAACCACCACCGGATGCTCAGTTACTGTGATAAAACATATTCTACTCTAGCACTGGGAAGAATGTATTTATGAACTACTTTTTCACTAAATGTAACAACCATGTCTTCAAAGCTGTGAACATCTACAGCTAACTTTGGTTCTGTTCTGCCACGTAAAGAATAAGGTTTAGTAATGTTAGTAGGAAAAATGAACCCTCTCGAAATTCTTTTTGTGATCAGAGCAATAAAAATAAAGAGGTCTTAAACACAATTGGAAAGAACTTTTCAAATGCCATGTTTAACAGACTTCTCTATTCAAAAAAATTGTGTAATATGCATAAATACAAGTAAATTTCACGACATTCATGGCCAGATGATTGATAATTTCTAAGTAGAACATAAAGTATTCTGAGTGAGAGCAGAGAAAAAAACCAAAAACTTTGCATTTTGAAATTCTATATAAAAGCCTTCTATAACCTGCATTAATATTTATTTATTTATTTATTTATTTATTTATTTTGCATTAGTGCCACTTCTGTCCTTGAATAGGGCAGGATGTCAAGATGTCAAAAAGGTAACTAATCAATCCCTTTTGAGGCAGAGGCTTTATTTAAATGTCATCTCTGATACTTCATCTCTCTCAGCGAGCTCCTCAAAGACCCTTAAAATACAGTCTGTTATAGAGCATGTTTTATGATCAGAAAGTTTTTCATAAGATTTATACTAAATCCATCCTGCTATAATACACACCATATTTTAAATCCTGTCTGTTGAGAAAATGGACTGTGTGTCAGTTCCTTCCTCCCTAAAGAAGTTTTGTGTATATTCTACAATCTTGTAGTCATTGTCAAGCTTCCTTTTTCTAGGTGGAAGAATATCTCTTAAATCTCTTCCCACATGTCATATTGTTTAGCTTGCTGATCATTTTCATTGCTCTCCATTGGAGTCTCTCTTACTCGGTTCATTTTTTCTTGAAGCATGTTGCCTAAAACTGTACACGGTACTCCCACAGAGGCTTTATGGAATTACTTTGTGTGTCTTGAAATTTACATTTGTGTCTATACATCCCAATATGGGGTTTGCTTTCTTGCAATATCATGACACTGCTGACTAATGCTCTGCTTGTGTACTGAAATAACATCTGTACCCTTACTATAAAGCTGCTCCTGGAGCCCAACCTTTACTCATGCACTTTATTGTTCTCACATTAAAGCCTCAACGCAATGCTGTGAACTTGTCCCCAGTAATTTTCATCATCTTGTTCTCTCTATATTTTTTTCCCATGTCACAAGAAAATTTGATCTTAACTCATAATCTGCTTTAGCCAGAACAACCTACTGTGAAAGTATGAATTCCCAAGCAGTTTTGCGGATCTACCTGATGGTACCCTCCTGTGGATTATATTTCCTGAGCACGTCTACTTTATGAGAGAAAATATCATGTGAAGGTATGGCTAAGATTATGAGGTTCTATTTTTCCTTGTGAAAAGCAAACCACTGAGCCCTTTTCTGAAGAAGCGTACTCTTCACTTGATGTCCCTAGAATAATTTGAATCTCAGAGAGCTATTTGCCCTCACTGATGTCAAAGCCATAGAATCACAGAATCAGAGAATGCTTTGGGTTGGAAGGGACCTTAAAGATCATCTACTTCCAACCTCCCTGCCATGGGAAGGGACACCTTCCAATAAACAGGGTGAAATTAGGGCTGCTCTGTGTCCCATGCACCACTGCTCTCCTTTACATATTTGCAGAAATGACATTTTTACAAAGTCTTAACTCACTTTGTTGGATGCTTACTGCTATTTGTCCCCTATAGATTTTGAAAGATTGCAGTTCAGTCTTAAATGAAAGTTTTTTTTTCCACTGTTATAACTATTAGCACTGGCACTGTCAAACAATGGTTTTGTTATCACTGACACACTTTTCCAAATGCATTCCTTTAATTAAACTCCTAATGTCATACACAGCACTAAAAGAAAGTGGCCTGAATTCCAAAGAAACTATGTAAAGACCTTGTAGGCTTATTTCAGACCTGTTGGAAATATAACAAAAGAGTACATAATTGTTGGTAGAAAATTGGATGAGATTCACGTGACACTGCTGAGGCCCAAGGCATACAGAAGAAAATTATGTATTTATTTTTCAGAAGGTAAAATGAATAGGTAATTTATTATTCCAGTACTAACACTAGCATTTTAAAGAGGTCACCCTCTCTTCATATTTATTGTCATACGAATGAATATATACATACCTACTGGAAGCCTTTTCTAAACTATTCTCAACAACAACAACAACAACAACAACAAATTAAAAAGAATGACAAATCTTTGAGTAGTCTTATACTGACATAGAATAAGTGCTCTGCATTCCTTTGTGCATTTTCAACAGTCAGAAGCTTTTAGAATTAAAAATTTGTGAAAGTAAAAGTCTGTATTTTAAAAGCCAGATGTTCTAGTGTAGAGAAATTGCAACTCTTGGAATATATTTCTGCACTCCATACTTAAATAAAACATTCTCTACCCAGGAAACATTACCACTTCCCTAACTGAATAAAGGAGCACGGATATGAAAGGTAAACCCATCATTCACTATGGCCATGTAATCATGCTTGGAAAAAAAACCTTCACTGTATCATGAAAACTGTAATAAAAATGGTCACCTTTGATGACAAAACTTGAATTCTAGCAGCCAGTTTCATTTCTGAAGACAGAAATCCACATCTCCATACATAATATGAGGAATCTCTGGACAGTGATCCTAACTAGTATTTGACGATAAAGCTTCAGTTTCAAAACAATTTTCCCCTTTGCTACCTCTCCAGGTTTATTCCATGTTATTGATATAGTTGTCACTTGTGTATAACTGGTCACAAAGACCTTTCATTTTGGTGAAAGTGAGAAAGAAATCATAGCATATTTTTGTTAGGAAAGACATACTTTTGTTTTGAGGAACCTGATATTTTTGCAAGGCAGCAAACTACAGCGTACCACAGCCAAATTGAAGAAAATTCATTGCTAATGCATGTCCAGGAGCTAGACAAAAGATACAAGTAACAGAAAGAAACTAAGCAAGCTGAAGAAAAAGATGGGTTAATGTTTCTCAGCATTCCTCCCATAAGAAAAAAAATAATTGTATTAATCAGCATTTTGTACATCAAAAGTACAAAGAAAAATAGATATTAAAACTGAAAGTATCAGTATTGAAAATAATTTAAATTTCAAATCACGATCACATGATTAGGAAAATTTATATTGCATAGTATATTGTTTTAAAAAATGAATTAAATTAAATTAAAGAAACAAAACTTAAATACAAATACAAAAGCCAAAATGGACTCAACAAGTGGGGCACAAGGGTATTGGGGAGCAAGCTCTCTGAACTTATTACCTGGGCTTTAAACTAGGTTTGATGGGGGAGGGGAGTTAGAAGTGACAGAGAAGGGCTGGGGGATGTTGTCACTGCTGACACTGATGAAGATAGTAAGGAAAAACCTCTGAGTTGTCCCATAGGATTGTCTGAGTGCTCCTCAGAGAAGGTAATGATCCTGACACCAGGTCTGGAATCTTCAGTTACCCCTAGAGAGTCTTCATCCCTCTAGTGGTAACTACGCCTGCTGCTTCCCTAAAATGCCTGTATACCAATGCGCAAAGCATGGGAAAGAAACAGGATGAGCTCGAGATTCATGTACGGTCACGGTGTCACGATCTCATTACAATCACAGAGATGTGGTGGGACAGCTCCCATGACTGGAATGCTATCATAGAGAGCTATGTCCTCTTTAGGAAAGACAGGCTGGGAAGGTGAGGGGGAGGAGTTGCCCTTTATGAGGGGAGCAATTAGAGTGTACCCAGCTCCACCTGGGGGAGGGTGAAGGATGGCTGGAGAGCTCGTGGGTGAGAATTAAGGGGCAGGCTGGTATGGGGGACACTGTTGTGGTGGTGTACTACAGGTCACCAGATCAGGAGGAGGAGGAGGTCGATGAGGCCTTCTACAAGCAGCTGGAAGTAGCCTTGCGATCCCAGGTGCTGGTTCTCACAGGGGACTTCAATTATCCAGACATCTGTTGGGGTAAGCAACTCGGCCAGGCACGTGCAGTCCAAACAGTTCCTACAGTGCGTTGAAGACAATTTTCTGATGCAGATGGTGGAGGAGGTGATGAGGCGAGGGGTGCTTCTGGACCTTGTCCTTACCAACAGGGATGGGCTTGTTAGGGATGTGAAGGTTGGGGGCAGCTTGGGATGCAGCGACCATGAGATGGTAGAGTTCAAGATGGAACTTGGTGGAAGAAATAAGGCAAAAAGTACGATTGTTATCCTGGACTTCTGGAGAGCCAACTTTGACCTCTTCCGGGACCTGCTTGGGGGTATCTCATGGGCTAGACTGCTAGAAGGCAAGGGTACTTGTGAGAGCTGGGCAACATTTAAACAGCACTTCTTCCAAGCTTAGGATCGGTGCATCTCTAAGAGTAGGAAATCGGGGAAGGGGGGCAGGAAACCTGCGTGGATGAGCGAGGAGCTCATCGACAAGATCAAAAGGAAGAGGAAGGTCTATAAAATGTGGGAAAAGGGCTTGTCCTCTTGGGAGGAGTATAGGAGTGTTGTCAGGGCCTGCAGGGACACAACGAGGAAGGCTAAAGCCCATCTGGAAATTAAGTTTTCAAAAGAGATAAAGAATAATATGAAGGGTTTTTTTAAGTATGTAAACAGTAAAAGGAAGACTAGGGATAATGTAGGTCCCTTGCTGAATGAAGGAGGTATCCTCTTAATGGGGGACACTGAGAAGATGGAGATACTGAGTGCCTTCTTTGCTTTGGTCTTTGCTCCAGAGACTCTCCCTTGGGACTCCTGGACCCTGGAGGGAGGAGAAAGAGTCTGGGAAGTGGAGATCTCCCCCCTGGTTGATGAGGGAGTGGTTCGGGAGCATCTGAGTGGGCTCAGTGCACACAAATCCTTGGGCCCCGATGGGATGCATCCACGTGTGCTGAGGGAGCTAGCAGAGGTGATCACCAAACTGCTCTCTATCATCTTTGAAAGGTTCTGGAGAACAGGAGAGGTGCCTGAAGACTGGAGAATAGCCAGTGTCACTCCGGTCTTCAAGAAGGGCAAGAAGGAGGATCTGGGAAACTACAGGCCAGTCAGTCTCACCTCTGTCCCTGGAAAGGTGTTGGAATAGCTTGTTCTGCATTCCATCTCCAAGCAATTGGAAGAGAAGAAGGTTATGAGGAGTAGTCAGCATGGATTCACCAAGGGGAAATCGTATTCAACCAACCTTGTTGCCTTTTATGATGGCATCACCAGCTGGGTAGATGAGGGGAGAGTAGTGGATATCATCTGCCTTGACTTTAGCAAGGCTTTTGATACTGATACGGGGCTTGGAGCGTATTTCCTATGAGGAAAGGCTGAGACACCTGGGTCTGTTCAACCTTGAGAAAAGAAGACTGAGAGGGGATCTTATTAATGTTTACAAATATCTTAAGTGTGGGAGATGGAGGGATTTGGCCAACCTCTTTTCAGTGGTTTGTGGGGACAGAACAAGTGGGGAATGACCGCAAAATGGATCACAGGAAGTTCCGCACCAACATGCGAAAGAACTTCACACTGAGGGTGATGGAGCACTGGAACAGGCTGCCCAGAGAGGTTGTGGAGTTTCCTTCTGTGGAGATATCCAAGGCACGTCTGGACACCTACTTGGGCAACCTGCTCTAGGAATCCTACTTTGGCAGGGGGGTTGGACCCGATGATCTCTTGAGGTCCCTTCCAACCCCTGCAATTCTGTGATTCTGTGAAAATAAAAACATTTATGCTGTTATTTGCAAGCTTAAATACCAAGTTATAGATCTTCCAAGTGCATCAACTTAGTGTACCAATTGGTAAAAACTTAGACATCTGTTTGAATCATCTTTAAATGCAAAGGAAGCTTCAATTTGTCCTTTTCAAAAAAAAAAAAAAAGGTATCTGCAAAATTTAAACAGAAATAGAAGTAAAATTAAACCACTGCTTTCTTCTTAACACATAGGTCCCTCTTTCATCCAGTTAGGATGCCAACTACATATCATATGTTGATATCTGACTTAACTGCACCACATAATAATTGGACACCAAACTGCTACAGCTGAATTCACAACTAGATTCCACACAAATGCAATTTTAAAAACTCAATTCAACATTTTCTCGACTGTGAATTTAATTCTCTGTCCTATTTTCACTTGAACAGAAGACGTTTGAAATTAACAAACTAGTATAAAAATAGGCTTAACTGAAGGAGCAGTACATGGCCTCAATCTTTAGGAATTAATTTCATTTGCATACTCAATTTTCAAACTTCCAAATGGCAACAGCACTTTGAAGGTATAGGTCAGATTCCTTCTTCAGATTCTTACTCATTCCTCCTTTTTGTAAACATTTAATTCTACTACAGAATTATGCACTAAAAACTCAGAAAACTTCACATTTCAATTCATCATCTTATCCTAACTCTTTCTCTTTGTGTATATGGAGTATGAGGCAGTCTTAATTTCACCATCATACCTCTCAAATGCAATATGTAGGATTTATTTTTTGTAACCATAATTGCATAGCTGGAGAATCTTGAATGACTGTTTTTCCTTTTCCTTTCTTGACTTTCGTGGGGTTTTTTTTGTTTGTTTAGTTTGTTTGTTTAGTGTTTTTTTTTTTTTCTCCTAAAGGATTTAGGACTGCTAACTATGATAGATGCTAAATTATAAACTTAAGCCAAGCAGAAGATGGATGGAGCATGAAATAAAGATAAGAAAAAAAAAAAGTGCATTACATGACTGATGGTGTTATACTGATACTGGACAGTGGTGAAAGGAAGCAATGTGCTTGCGTGTTATGGGGAACAAGTAAGTTGTTGTGTGCGTATACAGCAACTTTAAGAACATCTGATAGCCAAATTCTAGTACAACGAAGTTTCTTGTAGTTAACAGAACAAGTTATCTGAACTAATCTTCAGATATACAAATATCCACAAGGAATTTAATGCTGAAAATAAATGTATAATCAACTTGGAGCATATTCACCTCAGGAAATGTACGATACAGTTATAATATATAAATATTATATATTTATACAGTTATAATATATAAATATACAGTTATATTGCTCTCTTTCCACGTAGCGGTAAAGATCAGCTTTCTGTGCATTTTGAGATTCTTTCCCAATTTACATATTCGACTTGTCAGACCCACACATAAAATTTAGTAATAATTAGTCAGAATTTGTATGGAAGGGACTGTAATATTTGGCTTGGGCAGAATATCTATCTATCTATCTTGTCTTGTATGCCATGTGTTTAATTTAGCTCAAAGAAGGCTTACAGGACTACCAACTTGTAACAAAGAACACAGTTTACTTGCCTAAATTCCTGCAATACCAAACCTGGGGGCAGCCCAGAGAAACAGGCAGAAAATTATTTTCAAAGAAATTTAAAAAATCATCCTTACAAGAGGAAGATGAACTTCTGAAACTTGTTACAATTTGAGGCTCTGGAGGCATAAATTATTAGCAGGATTAAGTATACCAAGTATCCTATTCAGCAATTAAAAAGCATTTATTTGTGAACAGATGATCTCTTTTCTGCCATGCACACATTCACTCACTGTTCTCTGACTCTAGTAGGTCATTATTTACTCCTGGAGTTCAGGCAAACATTTTTCTGCTTTGAGCTGGATATGGGAATAGGGTATGGCTAAACAATAAAAAATGTCTGCAGAAGAAGCCAAGAAAATAGCAACTCTCTAACTACTGTAAGAATGTGCAATCTTATTTGCAATAAAATGAAGAAAGAATAATGGGAGGGAACTGTACTGTATGATTACCAGCTGGGAGAGTCAACCTAGACGGTCTGTTGGAAAGCAGCATCCAACAAAAGTGCTGCATTGAATTTAAAGATATGTATTCAAGGCCCACTTAACGCTAGGAAATTATTGTAGTAACATCAATGAAGGTCTCCTTTGGGAAAATCCTTACTGTACCAAATACATTAAATCAGATCACAAACTTTTGTAAGAAGTGACACAAATAAGTAATTGAAGAAAGTTTCAAATATTGTTTTTGGAATGACCTGTATAAATTGAATGCAATTTCACTCTTGTTTTGCAATATGCTCACAGCCCTCATTAGTGCTTTCTGAGTGACCTGACATGCTTCAGCATTCATGCAACTTCTAGTATAATGAGTCGCTTCTGAATGCTTCTGCCTTAGTTTTACTGTGCATTTAGCTCAAAAATACATCTGTCATTTGTGAGCAAATCCTATAATAATTTGCTCTCCCCATACATAGATTATGAAACTTCTCAAAAAGAAAAAGCCTCCTCTCCTGACTCCTCACTATTCTTTTTTCTTATGATGGATTTTAAGTATTTATTAATTTATTTATTTTTTAGGGTGCCCTCCCAGCAGGTGGAAATTCTGGCTTTCAACCTCACGTGTCTGATAAAGGAATTGAAACCAGGCCTCCCACTTCAGGAATGTTTTAATCAGCAGTCTGTCATAGAAAAGGTGGGCACTGTTTTTTCTCTTCCAGTAGAAAAATGTGTAAGCTGGCTATCCTTCTGAAAACTCATCTTTTAGCACTTGATTATAAAAGATGATTCCAGACTGTGTCTGAAAATAAATGTATTCTTGTATTTCAGCATTAGGTCCAACATGGCTTGGGGACACAACCTTGCTTAGTTGCATGTTCATTGAAGTTATTTATGTTATAAGTCTTATCCTGAGGCACTTGTTCTTCCTGCGCTTTAGGAAGGGAGATCAGGCACCTAATACACAGTTCCCCTGTGGTGGTGGAGGTGGCCATTAGACCAAGAGCACCAGCTCTTCTAGTAGCCTAAGCTTGGATAGTTTGCCATATGGGACTTCTGTGGCAGAGGCTCATGCCCACACCACCACCACTGTTTTCCCTCCCAACCGTTTCAAAGGAGAATTCATTCAAAACCCACTTATGTATTCAAAGTAAAAAGAGATTTCTCCTTTGCATTGTTCAAAACCAAGCACCAGTTTTCAAAACACCAGTTTTCTCCACAAGGAAAAAACGGCACTTCTTTCACAAACAACGCAATGATATTGTCCTCCATTCTCTATTTGCAATATAGTCTGTTCTCCATTGTTTTAAAAGTAACGTTTACTTGGTTCACTGGAAACTGTCTTTCTGCATTATATAATGTAATTACTTCTACATTTTTCACTTACATTAGACAAATTTTGCATTTAATTTTCTTGTATCTAAAGGTATTTAAAATTCTCATCTTGCAAAATACAAAAAAGGAATGTATATAGTTGATGGAAGACATGATATTCCACATATGAGAGCCCCCATTAATTATTCAGTAGATAAAAGAGAAGAAAGGAGAACCTGGAAAAGGATAGTGAAAAATATTATTTCTGCACTGCTTTGTAAAATTAACTATTTCAAGCTGCTTAACCTTAGCTGGGAACACTCCATGTTGGACTGGAGCTCTTAAGAAAAGGAATCTGTTGCAAATTAAAATCTTGTCTGCTGCTTTTGAAAAGGAAAAAATTAACAATACTGATGAAGTGGAGCCACCTTCTTTCTCCTTTTATTGATTTGAAAATAGTCACATTTCAAATGTGTCATCCAGAGAGGACCACCCAATGTCATTACATTTTAAGCAAACTTTAGGTTCTTCAAACCTTCAGTAGTCCTCTGCACTCATACCCTCCTGACCTATTCTATTTGTTTCTCAAACACAAGTATTAAACCAGACAAAGAGCAACATGCCCTGGCTTCTTTAAAAACACAGAAGTAGAGGGAAAAAAAGCACTTACAATCTCAAGGTGCATTTATTCAAAAAGATTGGGAAAAAAAGATATTTCCTCCTTTTGGTTAAAAAATAAATTAAAAATCCATAATCCATCATCATAAACGCTGCTACAATTACAGAGGCCATAGGCTTCAGCTTTAACTAATCTCAACAGGAGGTATAACTGCTGTAGTAACATATTCAAATAACAGCAATCATCAGGTGATGTGGGAATAAAATCTTAATGTTTATGAACTTACAAAGTACGGTTAGGTCTAATTCCTGGATCATTACTGATTTGGAAATCTACACATGACAACCAGGTTGTCAGAAACAGTTAGAATTTGGAACATACAAGAAAAACTAACAAGTTACATTCCACTATATTGTGTGTTTGTTTCCTATAAATGCCTGCATTTTATTCCAAAACCTGCTCAGACCAAGTGAAAGATTTACTTATCAGCAAATTTTGTCCTGCTTTCCTCTAGGACATACATGGAACTGCCACTAAATTCATCAAAAGCCACTTCCTCTTTTTGTTGAGTTTTCTTCTCGTTTGACTCAGGTTCTCCCATTTGCTTGCATTAGGGATAGCAATTTAAAATAGATTCTGTACTTGAGAACTGTGGCCCAAGGGAAACCTCTCAACACACAGAAGGAATTACTGGTTAATAACTCCTGAAGTGGAAGCAAGTTGATTTGTTTAAGAATACTCCTCTTTCATCTAATACATGTTTCATGTTTCACTGGCTTTTCAGTTCTAAATGCTGCTTGTTATAAGAAAAGAAACAAAGCTGTGTCCAATTTATTCATTTAGAATCAAAGAATTCAGCAGATGTAAATTATAATCTTTTTTTGATCTGGTACATTCTGTGTTCCCAAAGTGAAATTGCTAAGATTGCTTTCTCTGTACTTCCTTCACATGATGTAGCAAAAATCAAAAAGAACCTCTATATCAGAAAAACAAATGTTAGAAATCAAAAAGTGCTTCTGTGAAATTCAGGCCACAACACTGAAAATGAAGCATTGCTCAGGATTGAGAACAAGTACGCTTGTTATACAGATCCCCTTAGAAAATCACAAAGTTTAGATGGGCTCTCATCATCCGAGGTCTTTTGTTTCAAGATAAGAGAAACATTTACAAAATGAAATTCAAACATAAAGCAATTTTCCACTCACTTGGCAGAAATCAATTATTTTAATGCTAATATTCACTCCAAGATCATGTATTGCTCTTTAAATCTTCTCACAGCAATGTATTTTGACATATACATACATAATATACATATATTTCGTCATGGATTGACATAAAATACTGTATATGACACATAAGAAAGAAGCGTGTCCCCCCCTCACTGAATTCACCTGACAGCTCCTTGCTTCACTCACAGAAATCTGATTTGAATTCTCTCTGTTACAAAGCACAAATAATGATGGCAACAAGCACTATAATTTTTCAGTGAGAGAATTTTCAACACTTATGGGAATATGATGCAGGAGTGCACACCACGTCTCACTTTCAACTGATTGTGCATCACACAAAAACCTACGCTTTGTACATACAAAGAGAGAAGGATCATTGAATGCTGTAGTGGAAGCATAGTCATCTACCTGGATTTTTATTTCATAGAATCATAGAATCATTTAGGTTGGAAATGACCTCTAAGATCATCAAGTCCAACTGTTAATCTAGCACTCCCAAATCCACCACTAAACTATGTCCCTAAACACCACATCTACACTTCTTTTGAATAGCTCCATGGATGGTGACTCAACTACTTCCATAGGCAGCCTATTCCAATGCCTCACAACCCTTTCAGTGAAGAAATTTTTCCTAATATCCAACATAAACCTCCCCCGGCACACTTTGTGGATATTTGCTCTTGTCCTATCATTTGTTGCTTGGGAGAAAAGATCAATCCCCACCCTGCTGTAGCCTCCTTTGAAGTAGTTGGAGGGAGCAATAAGGTCTCCCCTGAGCCTCCTTTTCTCCATGCTAAATAACCCCAGCTCCCTCAGCTGGTGCTCATAAGACTTGTTCACCAGATCCTTTACCAGCTTTGTAGTCCTTCTCTGGACATGCTCCAGCACCTCCATGTCTTTCCTGTCCTTCAGGGGCACACAACTGAACACAGTATTTAGGTGTGCTCTCACCAGAGCCAAGTACATGGGGATAATCTCTTCCCTAGTCTTGCTGGCCATGCTGTTTCTGATAGAAGCCAGGATGCTGCTGGCCTCCTTGGAATTCCTCTTTCTCCAGAGGAATGTGGGAAACAGCGTCAAAAGCTTTACTAAAGTCTAGGTAGACCACATCCACAGCCTTTCCCTCATCCACTAAGTGCATCACCTTGTCATAGAAGAGTAGGTTTCTCAAGCAGAAACAACTTCTCATAAAATCCTATTATAAAGTTATAAGGGATTCACAAGGATCATCTAGTCTACTTCCTGGCTCCACACAAGTCTACTCAAAAATTCAGACAATGCGACTGAGAGCACAGTGCAAACACTTCTTAAACTCTGACAGGGCTGGTGCCATGACTTCGTCCCTGGGGAGCCCGTTCCAGTATGTGACTATCCTCTTGGTGAAGAACCTCTTCCTGATATCCAGCGTAAACCTCCACTGTCGCAGCTTGACTCCATTCCCTCGGGTCCTATTGCTGGTCACCAGACAGAACAGATTGGCGCCTGCCCCTCTGCTCCCCCTTGTGAGAAAGCTGTTGACCACGATGAGGTCTCCCCTCAGCCTCCTCTTTTCCAGGCTGAACAGGCCAAGTTACCTCAGCTGCTCATCAAACGTCTTCCCCTCTAGGCCCTTCACCATCTTTGTAGCCCTAAACACATGCTGACTGGGGGCCTGATCACTTGGTTGTCCTGTACACGCTGCATGATGGTGCTCAAGATGATCTGCTCCATAACCTTCCCTGGCACCGAGGTCAGACTGACAGGCTGTAGTTCCCTAGATCCCCCTTCCATTCCTTCTTGTAGATGGGTGTCACATTTGCTAGCTGCCAGTCAACTGGGACGTACCCTGATAGCCAGGGCTGCTGATAAATAATATAATGATGGAAAGCAGCTTGTTGAGCACTTCTGACAGAGCCTTCATTTCTTAATTAAAAATACAGGAAGTACAGATTCTAAAGGAAATAAGCACTGATTATCTCAAGATAATATTTCAACAACTGACCTTGTGATCATGTCTTTCTTATTGTTCATAGACCACCAATGTAATGGAAGATTTTGTCTTTCTTCTTTGATATAACTAGCATAGCTTAGTGTTATTTTGGAGGTGTCCATATGGCCTTCCCTTGTTGCTAGTAGACTGTCAAAGGCAAATGTATAAACTGTAGCTTCAAGGGGATGGGTTGTAATGAATGGTAGAGAGAGGCCTAATCTGCCAGAGACTGACAACTGTAAAATATCACACCAGGATGAATGAGGAGCCATCCAACTGGATGATTTATATGATGCCTAGATCAGAGACCACCAATATAAGCACATGCAGTAGCAGGGCAGGGTTGAGGAAGCTCCTTCAAAAACTGTGATGGAGATCCCTCAGCAGACCTGAACATCAAAGGAAGAGAAAGAGAGATCCCGGCCTTGTTGCAAGTCAGGTGAGTTATCTGGTCCAGATTGGTAAAAGGTTCCGCCCCCAAGACAGAGACCCCTGCCCAAACCCATCACCATGACTTCCTGCCTCAGTTACAAGTGAGGTTGTGTCTGGGAACACAGCTGCCCTGATGTGGCCATACTGATGGCTGGAAAAGGTGATTCTGTAGAAACAGCTCTGTCAGTGTGTGAATGAGGCAGTATAGTTTGCATTCATGTGACTGTGTATGGTGTCATTGTGTTAGGCTAGATATTGAGGATAATCAAAGCAATAGCAGTAAGATTAGCCATTAAAGCAGTTGAAACGTGGTTTTATGTAATGAAGGACTGTATAACTCAACATATGCTGCGTTAAACTTCATCCAGTTCAACCATAAGTCTCTCTGTGCAAACTGATCTTTACTCAGAACTTAGTGGTCTGCAACAATTATAGTCAAAATTTCAAAATGCTTATGTACTGAAAAGCCCTTCAGTTTGCCAAGACACAAGCAGTTGACTGAATTGTTTTTCTGTCTCCAACTGATTGTTCAGTACAAACAGCCACCTCAGAGAAAGTTTTGAACAAAGGAAAAGAATTAAGGGAAACGAAATTACATATTTTCTCACTAGCTGAACAGAATTATTTGAACAGAGAAATTAAAGGATTTTTTTTTTTAATTCACAAAGTACATAACTAAATGTAACTGTTGTAGACCCTTATTGAACAGAGAAATGAAAGTATTTTTTTTAAATTCATGAAGTATATAGCTAAATGTAACTGTTGTAGACCCTTATTCTCTGCATGAAAAAAAAATCTCATTAATATTTATAGCAGAAAATATATTCAACAGTTAATATTCTGTTTGTATTTATTAAATTGACATTTATTTGTAAATAACATCAGAATGATGTTAAAACTAGAAAAATAATTGTCACAAGACGATGGATAACAGGTAAAGGAAATTGTTTATAAAAAGAAAAAACAAACAAACAAAACAAACAAACAAACAAACAAAAAAGAACAAACAAACAAAAAAATACAGACCAGAAAACCCTGAACTCCCTTATTGGGGAAAAAATAAAAAAATAAAAAGAATAAAAGATTCTGAGTGGGATATAATAAGTATATATAAAATCTCAACAGGACTGCGGAAGTCATTGCCATGAATGCTTTGGAGGAGGCTAAAATAGAAATGGGATGAAAAAGATGAACTCAAGAAAACAGCTCCATTATTAACATCAAACATTATAACCCAGATACAAACTCTGACTCAGGCAGTGATCCATAAATTGCTGATGTGAGAGGGAGTACGGTGAAAGGAGTGAAAGGATAAGTTATACTCTCCCTGTTTCTTTTGTGTTTTTTAAGGGTCTATTCCTGGTCATATCTGGAGACTGGCCTACTAGGGCCTTTGGTCCAATCCATCAGTTTCTTATTAAGTTTAAGCTGCCAACAAAAGGCTATTTTGAAACTCAAGGAAGAGGAATATCCTTTAACATTTCATATATCAGCCACTGGCAAATCACATGTACACCCTTAATAGAGAGAACCCACGCTATGAGTGACACAGATGAGCCTTCACAATGTGGTCTTCCTGTAAAATGGTAGTCTTTTGAACATGTCACTAGCAGAAACAGCAATTTAGCTTAAGCATGTGGAGCAAAGATCAATGTAACTTTCATTGTAAATTTCAATCAACTGACAACCTACTGAAATATGTTAATAGTTCATTAGACATATTTGGAAGGCTTGACCCTCTAATGAATTATTTAATCTACCCCCACATAACACATTTAACACAGACTAATGCTACTGTATTCTTATAAACCATTCTTCCCTAGTATGTTTCATTTGTTGTTTCACACACACACACCTTCACTGTTGATGGTTCCTCCCGTGGGCACAGCTGATGTACCTGTTGCCTAAGTGTTTTTAGTTTTGCCTAACTATTTTTAGTTTTTCTCAATCTAATCTAAAATATGCCTGGTACTATGGGGGGGGAGGGGGGGGGGAGGGAGAGATACTTTCTCTATCTACATTTGTTATAACATTTAATTTATGAGTTTCACAGAATCATTGAACAGCTTGGGTTTGAAGGGACCTTAAAGATCATCTGGTTCCAACCCCCCTGCCATGGGCAGGGACACCGCCCACCAGATCAGGCTGCTCAGAGCCCCATCCAACCTGGCCTTCAACACCTCCAGGGATGGGGCATCCGCAGCTTCTCTGGGCAACCTGTGCCAGTGTCTCACCACCCCCTGAGTAAAGAATTTCTTCATAATACTAATCTAAATCTTCCCTCTTTTAGTTTAAAGCTATTACTCCTTGTCCTATTACAACTCCTTGACAAAAAGTGCCTCCCTATAAGGTCTCCCGGAGCCTTCTCTTCTCTAGGTTGAACCACCCCAACTCTCTCAGCCTGTCTTCCCAGTAGAGGTGCTGCAGTCCCCCAATCATCTCTGTGGCCCTCTCTGAAGTCATAATACTTCTGTGCCCTTCTTGTCCTGGGGGCTCCAGAGCTGAAAGCAGGGCTCCAGGAGGGGTCTCAAGAGACCAGAGTAGAGGGGGAGAAATCACTTCCCTCGACCTTCTGGCCACACTCCTTTTGATGCAGCCCAGGATATGGTTGGCTTTCTGGGCTACAAGCACACTTTGCCGACTCATGTTGAGCTTCTCATCAACCAGCACCACCAGATCCTTCTCATCAGGACTGCTCTCAATCTGTTTTCCTCCCAGACTTCATTTGTGCTTGGGATTGCCCTGGCCCAGATGCAGGACCTTGCACTTCGCCTTGTTGAACTCCATGAGGTTTGCACAGACCCACCTCTCAAGCTTATCAAGGTACCTTTGGATGGCATCCCTTCCCTCCAGCATGTCAACTGCACCACACAGCTTGGTGTCATTGGAAAACTTGCTAAGGGTGCACTCAATTTCACTGTCCATGTCACCAACAAAGACGTTAAATAGTGCCAGTCTGAATGCTAACCTGGACATTGAGCCATTGACTGCAACTCTTTGAGTGTGACTATCTAGCCAGTAGGAGATCACTTTCCTAAGAGATCGCTTGAAAAACATGAGAATCAACTTCACAGTCTATTATCACCATTAAAAATCATAATATTAAAGAAGCACTTATTACATTGTACTTCAAGTATAAAGAAAATCAGGTACATTTCAATCATTGCTTACAAATACTATCATTACTCATATAGATAGGATCCCTGGAAAGCAGCTTGGTAGTTATCCCAATGAAAATTCAATGCAAAAAATACTAAATCTAAATTTTACATTCTAGATATTGCTATTTTGTGCTCTTGAAAATAAAATCGGATTCATATAATTACACTTCTGTGCTTGTCCCCACTGGCAAATATCAGAATACCAATAAATATAGTAAATTCTTCAAGTTACATTATTTAGCATGTCATTTAAAACAATCTGAGATACAGCTTTGAAAAATTACTGTGAACAAGTTTCTTAGATGGATATGCTTTCAGAGAGAACACTTATCCACTTCAAGCTTTTCTTCCCAACTCCCTAGTGTAGGCTTGAAGAAAGTTTCTCTCATTTGCCCTCCTACTCTGTATGACAATCTTTCTGTGTCATGGCAACAGTTCTGCATTTATGGGGCTGTCTGCAGCTCTGCCTGCAGGAGCAGTGCCCTTTGACCCTATGGAACAGAGGCAGATTTGTAGGTCTTGGTCTTCATGGGCTTGAAACTCATTTCTACAGCTGCTTTACTGTAGGGCTAGATTTACTTGAAAAAAAATAAAGATAAAAAAAAATTCTCTGAAGTCCTCTGCATGATTAATGGCTCTTAGCTTCAGCTCCTTGCCCCATACTCTCCTCCCCTCCACCATATGACACATTATATGTTGTAGTTTAATTTTAAAATATTCCAGGAGCTCTGTTTTTCCTGTACAACACAACACACTCAACAGCAAACTTTAATGCCCTCGGTTAAAGTGATAGGAGAAGACGCTCATCAAAACATGCTTATCAATTTTTTTTTTTTTTAACTTAAACATTCTGCATTCAGCTTCAAAGCATGAGAAGAATAGCTTTGTCTGACTAGTGATTCACATTCAAATAGAATGACAAAGTGTGAGGTACATTTCGCACTTTCCAAAAACATTTTATAACTCTGTCTTTTTAAAAATACATCAGAAATGTCAAGGATTTACCAAACAATGTAACGCCAAGAATACCATATCAAATTTGTGGTCTCACAAACTTAATATAAGCTCTTTTTTAAATGGGCAGCACTATACATTGATGAAGTCATAAAATCTACTCAAAATACAAAGTACTGAAAATCCACTAGACAGCATTTTCCACACTTGTTTATCCTGAATCACTTCTATTGTTTTCTGAGGAGGTCACACATAACCATGACCTCAGACTTCAGTGTAAAACTGACATTTTAATATAGACTGAATGGGGTAAATTAACTATACAAGAAATGTAAGGGCCTAAAAGCACTCCAGAAAGGACAATGATTGAATTGTTTAACAACTTAGCTGTCTATATTTTAACCTTTTATTAAGGTTACCATAGACAAATGCCTTGTCAACAGATACTATATTTTCTAACAGGCAGCATTTTCCTCTTACTGTTACGATAAGAAGTTTATTAAAATAAAATATGTTTGGCAACTAATTTCTAGATGCTAAATTTAGACTAAATCAAAGAAGTAACAAATTACTTTTCTTAGAGAAATTGAAACCTGACATTAAGTTTTTAAAATATTATCATTAAAATAAAAGTGAAAGTAATACAAAACCAAGACATTTCATTTCAAGTTGATGTTAATATTTTTTTAATATATATATATATATTTTTGAGACTGCTAGATGAATCTTTGCTTTGGCAAATCTGCCAGTGATAGGAATAGAGAATTTATTGGCACTACTATAAAGTTTAAGTATCCTACCAAAAAGCAACTGGAAGCAGGGCTTGCAAGGAAATGTATTCTTATACATGCATGAAAGTTCAAAACTCTAACATTTCTATTTAGAAAGCATATCTGTCATAGTGAAATACGCAGATTTCAAGATTGAACATATTTAATGTGGAAGTTCAAGCAAATATTCAACTCACAGGATTGGTTGAAAATGGTGATAATGTTTTGTTGACACATTTATACCTTGAATGTTTGTGTGTTTTGCTGTTTTCCTTGTTCTTTCCTTGTTCTTTTCCTTGTTCTTTTCCTTGTTCTTTCCTTGTTCTTTCCTTTCCTTGTTCTTTCCTTTCCTTGTTCTTTCCTTTCCTTTCCTTTCCTTTCCTTTCCTTTCCTTTCCTCTTCTCTTCTCTTCTCTTCTCTTCTCTTCTCTTCTCTTCTCTTCTCTTCTCTTCTCTTCTCTTCTCTTCTCTTCTCTTCTCTTCTCTTCTCTTCTCTTCTCTTCTCTTCTCTTCTCTTCTCTTCTCTTCTCTTCTCTTCTCTTCTCTTCTCTTCTCTTCTCTTCTCTTCTTCTATTCTCTTCTCTTCTCTTTTTTCTCTTCTTTCTCTTTTTTCTCTTCTTTCTCTTTTTTCTCTTTTTTTCTTTTCTTTTCTTTTCTTTTCTTTTCTTTTCTTTTCTTTTCTTTTCTTTTCTTTTCTTTTCTTTTCTTTTCTTTTCTTTTCTTTTCTTTTCTTTTCTTTTCTTTTCTTTTCTTTTCTTTTCTTTTCTTTTCTTTTCTTTTCTTTTCTTTTCTTTTCTTTTCTTTTCTTTTCTTTTCTTTTCTTTTTCTTTTTCTTTTTCTTTTTCTTTTAAATTGCTGCATTTTTATGAGAAGGTAAAAGTACAAACCCCTTGTAAAATTACCAAGCTTTGGTTATACAAAAAGACAACAGAAAAACACTCAGTAGAAATTAAGGAAGAGCTGCACACCAAAAGAGAAGCTGCTTATGCCTATTTTTTCATCTCTAACTTACTAATATGTCAGTCATAAAATAACATTTATGGTTTGTTGGTTTTTTTTTGCTGAGTCACTGAATATTATTTTTTATCTATTTAATAGTGTACAAAAAATTGTAATTATAGTAATACAAGAAATAACAATGAAAAGATCCATCCACATGTTACTGGAGTGTAACATTAAAAAAAATAATAAATTGATTTTTCTGTTTTTTGAAAGAGTTGTAACATATGGAAAGCCTAACTCTAGGAAGCAGCTTGAAGGGTTGCAGGAGTAATCTTTAAAATAAGCTATCAAAACTGAGAAATTTTAGTACACGCATGAACTGAAGTTGTGATCTGACACAGCAGCATAGTGGAAGTCCAGGAAGGATAGCAAGAACAGTCTATAACAACATTTTATAATACTGCATGTGTGTGTATTCACATGTACTTCTATGTATCTGAAAATTACCACTTATGTAAAAACAAAATGTTCACACCACTTCTCAGGAACTGAAGAAGAATTAACACAACTAATCTAGCAGAAGAACAGGCAAATTTTGATGAAATGCATAAGTGGAAATTTGGAAGTTTTTGAAAAAATTAAAAAATTCTAAAGCAGACCTAGTTTAAGATGGGGGAAAAAAAAGGTGGGGAGAGGGCAGTCTATAACTCCACCACCAATCTCAACCTAAAAGAGAGACTGCTTTAGACTCAACAATTCAAAGCATGAGGTGCATTGTAAACACAGATGATGGGTTGAACGGTTCAAAATACATTCTTTCTCAAAACTGTATGCTCTGTAGCATACTAATGACAACTTTTACAATAGCATGTGATCATTCTGGATTTTCATGTCATTTCTGGCATATTAATTTGGAAAAAAACTTGTAATTGTCAAAGCATGGACACCCCCAACTTTCCAAAAGCAAGGTTCCTCTAGCAGGCACTTCAATTTAAAATCCTGTAAGTAAAGCAATCAAAACAATATTTTTTTCTGTCTTGGCTAAAACACACAGATATTTTAATTACTCTAAATTTTTGACACTTCATTTGAATGAAACAAAACAGTGTAGAGTTCAACACTTCAACCACACAGAGTGCACCAAAACCAATATTACAGGACATTTAAATTAAACCAGATATCACATCTTGCTATTATTGTAAACTCTCAATAAACTATTTCAAGCTTGTCTTGTTGGTTTCTGAAATGTTTTCTGCAACAATTGCTCTGTTGCTACTTCAAAAAATCTATTACTTGAAATTAGATGAGGAAGAAGAAGGAGGAAACAGATCACCTCTGAAGGAAAAATTCCAGAGTTTCCTAGCATTTCCAAATTCCTTCTCACCTAGCTGTTTCAAAAAATTGGAAGAGGTTTTTGCTATGTAAAACCCTAAGTGTGTGACCTTCAGTAAGAAGAATATATTAGATCACGTGTACATTAGTGGGTCATTCATGAAAATAATTTGACCATTTGAGAAAACTCAACTCAGGAAAACATCTTTCCTTACTAAACTCAAACGGAGGCTAACATTTAAATGCATAAATCCAACTTAATTGGGTCCTAATCAGGATAAAGATCTAAACTGTATTCTCTAAACAAATTCTTAAGAATAACCATATTAAAACTTAAGCAAAAATGAGTTTCTGGTGTAATGGAGAGCAGATTCTATGAGATTAAAAAAAAAAAAAAAAGATTCTGCGCAACCACTTCTCTAGTAAAACACACTGAAGTTATCTGTTTCTGTTGGCTTTAGTTTATTTACCTTTGCTTCAGGAAAAGTAAACACATTTTACTTCGAGAATCTTATATCTTAATCGTTGTACAACTACTATGAAAATGGATTCAAAAACTGATTTCTTTATAATATACTTACTCTTAATAATATTAATATATTTTTTTTTCTGGATCTTTTCCTGTAAGTTCCAAAAAAATGTTCTGTTGATATCTAAAAGTCTGTGAGTCACACATGGAAACACTTCCACAGTTCATGTTGCAAAATGATTTCCACGTTAAACAAGTACATTAAAAATCTAGTTCAGTCTTTCACATTGTGGAACTGTAGGATATTGTCTGAGTGAGAAGTGAAATATCAAATCATTACATACATTATGGAATGCTACATTTAGCACAGAGGAATCTGCACTTCAATTTTGCACTTCAATACATTTCTAATTTTATAGTAAAATGGCCAAAACTTTCTGAATTTATTCACAGAAGAGAAGCAGTAGTAAGTTGAAAATAAGAGTCTCTGCAAAGAATCTGTTTTACACTTCAGTATATTTTTAATTTATAGAAAGATGGCCAAGACTTCCTGAATTCACTCAAAGAAGAAAAACAGTAGTAAGCTGAAAATAAGAGTGCCTGCAAAGGGATCTATTCAGGAATAGTTTACTGAAAAGAATTCCATGCACAGGTAGGAATCCCCAGTATAATTCATGTAGGTTGTCCTGCTATTATATGAAATACAAAGAGCTATGGAATTTGACTGAAATTTCTTTTGGAAAATGCTGAGAATTGAACTCTATCCTGAGGTGGCAATCAAAAGACATTGAAAATTGATGTCAAGCATGAGTATGATTCTGTAGGCATTATTTGAGTCTCAGAGTATGAAAAAAAATGAGAATGTTCAGAAATGATTCTGTGTTTCAAGGAGAACGTCAGTATTATCATTAGTTAACATCAATACAATTAACTTTGCATGCATGCATGATCCAGGACAGATGCTTGAGGAGTTAGGAGCAAGGAAGAAATGTACCAATGCAGTTGTGACCAATTTTGGTTGAGACAGCTGACCAATATTGCAGAATAAACTACATTGACAGTGGCTATGCGTAAAATTCTGTGCAATCTACATTATAAAATATGAACAGCAGTTTTAAGGGTTATCTTTTACACTAAATTAAACATTGTGTCAGTCTTTCCAGCTTTTAGTACTCAACCTTTGGAAACGTAAAATGGAAGCACTGAATATTTGTTATCTGAAAGAAAAATCCCACTTTAACATGAACACTGATTTCTACAATCCCTTATCTTCTCTTCATATACTCCTTATACCACACCAGCTTCTGGAAAGAACAACCATACAAAGTTCAATTAACTTTCACAAATCCACTCAAAATTTTCATAAAGGTTTCAGTATATGTTCTAACACGTATTTTAGGCTTTCATAATCACAAGTATGACAGCCTGATTGCTAATACATGTGGATGATACCCTAGAGACACATGCTTTTGTCAAACACTGCAATCCAACCCTGCCAACACACATACACTTTCTATCTAGTTTCATATACATTAGACAACTGCACAGTAAACTACGAAATTTTCTTCCAATTCGCTATATACATCCCCAAATCACCAGTCAGCCTCCTTGAATACAATATGAAAATTCTTTTCTTCTCAAACTTTCTTTCTTTTCCTCAGGAAGTACAACTAAATATCCTATCAGAGGATTACTGTATATCCACTTCAAACAATAGTGATCCGTAGAGATTGATTCATAGCTTAAAGACAGTTCTAGCTCCTTTTACTCACAACTGCCACACCCAGAGGAGAACAAAATCTAATGCTATAAACATTCCTACTTGTGGGCCAGTATATATAGAGAGGGCAGAAAACAAAATCTTCATAAAGAATGTATTAAGATCAGAGTAAAAAAAAATCTCATTAATTCAAAAATGCAACTATATAAGATAATTAACAGTGGAAAAAAAAAAAAAGAGAAAATGCAGGAGCATAACAGAGGTAAGAATAAGAATTCCTCAGAAAAAAATCTTCAGTAAAGTCATGGCTTTTCTTCCTCACCATCTTCCTATCTTCCTTTCCAACAGGGAAGTATCTATGCAGCCAGTCCTAGAATCATGCAGAATAAAAGGCGCTTTTTTTTTTTTTTTTTTTTTTTTTTTTTTTTTTGGCAACAGCACTTCTGCAGCTTCAGAACACAGCTAGGGTTTGGGTATAATACTGATATAAGAGGCAGCTTGGAGAGGGATAAGTCCTCATCAATCTGCTCTGTTTTAAGCATCCATACATTAGATCTCATGATGAAGGCCTGTTCCCAAGATGGGGACATGACAGCATAACTCATCATTTACATGCAGCCTGATTGCATCTCTTCTCTGCAGCCCTTCCCTGCTTTGGAAAGAGCCAGAAAGAAACTGTAGAGCTCTGCAGCAGCTGGGAGGCTGAATTCTGCCAGTACCTCAGGAAATGAGGCCTAAAAAACCCTCTCTCTGTCCATCCTGTGTTAGAATAATCTGAATTTAGACAGAATGGCAAATGGGGGACATCTGCTTTGATGTAGTTTCAGCAACCCAGACCAAAGGGAAATAACTATTTATGTTGGTGAGCTCTGTTATTGATAGGAAAGTTATCAAGTTTAGAAACTAAAAATATGCCTTAGGGGAAATAAAAAAAGGTTTGTAGTGCAATATAGGGGAACATGTAAGATTCATTTTGAAATACATACACACACACTCATATAAGTAAGCATCATATATTAAATACAACATAGGAATCACATGTCATAACAATATTCTGTTACATTTTTCTTAGTTACCAAACTAGCACAAGGAGGAAGAGTTTCAGACAGCTATTTTTTGCTGCATTTCAGAATTAGTGTTAATACCCACTGGAAATCTAATACCTACTAAGAGGTCTAGTTGCAGTAGTGATGGAATGTACTATAAACCACAAGACATCATTAAACTTGGAGACAATTGGGTGTACTGAATCAAAACAGAATTTCCATCCATGCAACAACACTGATCATTAGACTGTCATCAACCATGTAAAAACAGTGACCATTCAGGATGCAAAGTATATAGATTAGCATACACAGACCTTTCCCAAGCTTAATTAACCCCTGCTAAAATAATATAGTAGGCATTGAATAACATTTCTGAGGGAATATAAACTTTTACCTTAATGCTCTGCATCTGGCACAGTGTCCCATTTTGTGTTCCAAGCAGCATTAATGTCCTGAGAAATGCTGAGGTAAACATTTCTATAGGCTTTATAATGCCTTCAGCATTATAAATGTTCAGCTAAGATTTTGGCCACAAATGATTGAAACAGAAACCTGAATCGCTTTGTCTGATGAATACTTAAGGAAAAGTATTCTACCCTGCTACACTTGGCTATAGTTACATTAGCAAGTAGGGCACCAAATAGGATTAGATCTGTAAAGAGATTTTCTTCTAGGGAACTGAAATCTGTACTACATCCATGTCAGATTTTTACCTCTGTCTAAATGTAGTCTAGACTTCTGGACTAAAGGTCTATTCATGGCTAGGATGCACCTTCTTGTTTAACTTCATGAGAATGAATCCACTTGCTTGCTTGGACGCTACTATATGCGTACTAAAATGCAGTACATGTGTACAGTTCATATATACACTCCTAAACTGAACTGAAATGATAATGCAGAAACACCTTCTCTTACAAGCAGAGGATCCCACACCTGCAAGATACGGGACTAGTTAAATCTGCAATATTATTGACTGCACTCCCTGGGTTAGCATGTTTATTCGGCCTCCAAAAAATGAAGTGATTTTCTAAGAATTATCATTCTCAAGCACTTGCTGACTAGTAGCTAATTCATGAATCTCATTCTGTAGATCACTTCAGTGTACACTAACTGGATTGTTCTCATAAGATGAACAGGAAATAGCAGCTAAGCCATATGCCAACGAGCTTTAGATTCACTTACTCCATGTGATAGACAAGGAAAGTTGCAAAATGGCAAAGAAGTACCAGACATGAAGTAGTGTTCTTTCTCCTAGACTTTCATGTCTCCTTGAAATGAAAGGGTAATGTACCATGGACATTCCCAAAAGAGCCTAATAGTTTTTCTGATGGTGGATGGTAATTTCAGTAACTGAGCAGCCAGCTAAGGAGCCAGTCCACTTAGCTATGAAGACAGAGACTACAATACTTGTGATTATGCAATGGGAAACAAATGATTAAATTTAACCTGTCATATTATAAAGTACCTATGAGCAAGTAGAAACTCTGAAGGGAAGAGTATAAACTTCTGGGAAACAACTGCATGCAAAAAATGTCAGGGAATTGCCCCACAGTAAAAAGTAGCGATTATTCAGTTAGTCCAAAGTTTTGAATTGTTTGAAGAACTGAGAACAAAATCTGTGATTGTCAAAAAATGAGTACATCCCACCTACTGATGCTGGAGAAATAGTTAACATGCGAACAGGTGAGAAAAAGGCAGTATCACCTTGAAATATCGAGACAAACATGCCAGCTGTTGTTTATTTATCATATGAACTGACAAGGGCAGAGAGAAGAAAAGAAGGCCTCATTGTCATAATCCTGTCTTTATTGAAACAGCCAGTCACAGCATGCCATTATCCCCCAGTCTCATGATACTCATTTTCAACAAAAGGACCATGAAATTACAGAAAGAAGTTTGCAGCTCTTTGGGCTAGTAGCAGAAAAGATAAACCTACAAGCCTTTCATCTGCAGAAGATTCTATTTTAATCTGGTTCAGGTCATGAAAGATATGAGATTAGTGGTTTCAATCCAATGCTCTTATGAATGAGGTACCACACAGCTCAACATAAGAGGCACAGACCAGGAAAGAAAACACTGAAGTTCTCAAGAAAATAACCAAAATGTGTTTATCAAGCTACCTGGTAAACTCATGTAGTGCTTTTGCATTCTACTCTACGCTTTTGACAGTACTTTCAGATCCAGGCATACCACTGATGCCTGCTGACTTAATGTCCAACACGTGCTCAGCCATGCAAGTCACATTGTATCTCCATGGGAAGTAACCAATAATATTAATTTGGAAGTTTGTCAGAAAAAAAGTCAGAATTCTGATTCTACAAATGCCACCCTACAAGACAACATAATCATGGAACCTCTGTAATTTTAATCATTTTTTGCAGGTTCAGGATTTTATCCATCTGATCACAAATGAACTGCACAGGGAATTTTCTAAATTTGGAAGAGGTTTTCCCAAAGTTGTTTTGTTGTGTTTTTTTTTTTTCCTTCCCCTTCCTTCCCCCACCCCACCCCTTTTTTTTTTTTTTTTTTTTTTTTTTGAAGTCTACATATACTTCTTTGGAGTATTTTTCTTGCTTGCTCAATTTAGTGAAAATTGCTTATAGAAGTAAGAATCTCTCTGAACAGCTTTTCAGAATTTTATTTCATGGTGGAAAGGATGATACTAAAAGACACTTTGTAATTTTGAAAAATTATGTCAATAGAAAATTAATGTATATTCACCTGAATTAACAAATAGAGTCAAACAGAAAAAGCAGCTCTGTTTTTTTTTTGTGTTTTTCATTTTTTTCCCTATATTCTAACTCTAAATAAACACAAATGTTGATGTAATAATGCTACATCAAACACTGTGATGAATTTACACTGGCAAAAGTCTGCTTGTACGATGACAGCACTCCCCCAGTGAATAAGTGCACAGTGCATTGTCCCTTCTAGAGCTCAACTTCAAAGCCCTTTAAAATCTCCTTTGAGTTTTGAACCTTCCAGATCAAAGCTTTGGAGTTCATTTATACTTTTAGGATCAGATGAAGGCAGTCAGTAAGACAGCTGTGATTTAAAGGATAAATCACTTCAGAACAATGTCTATGAACATTCTCTATAGCATTACACCTGAAATTAGGTTTAAAAATCAATACTGCACATGCTCATATTCTGTTTCAGGTAATCTGAGGCAAAATAACATTTTATTTTTAACTGTCCCAATGAAACTTACCGTTCTATTTTGCACCTTTATTTACAAAATAATTCCCCACATAGGCTAAGCCCAATTTCTTGATTGTTCATACCTATCCCAATCTATACGTAGGCTAGGATATAATGTATTTTTGTTCACTGCTTAGGACAAAAATAAAGATTCCAGTGTTTCAAAAATAATGTACACAGAAATCTAAAAGAGTAAACCTTCCCCCATCAAACAAACAAACAAAAACCCTCTGGACCAAGACTGTGGTTTGATGTGAATGCAAACTAAATGAAAAGATCAAAGCATGCTTTGTCCATTCCTGCCACATGCATGTTTGAAAAGGACAAAAATAAGCCCCACAGTAATTCTGTTCACACTAAACAATGAAATCATAACATGACATAAGATACATTACACATATTAATTTCAATATTTATAGACTCTTCTGGTGTGTTTAAACATAGGAAAGCAATAATCAACTCAGTGTCCTATCCAGACTCAGAAGCACTTACATGGCTGATAAAAAGGAGTGGTCTAAGGCCTTGATTTCTTCTCCTGATTGACTACCTAAAGCATTCAAGCCTATGGCAGCTGATGAACTGTGGCCTTGAAGAGATATACTCTATAGTCCCAGCACAGTTCTAAGTGACCTGGTATTACGAAGCTGAGAATGCAGCCGCAGCACCAATCACAACACTGTCCTTTTTTCTTCTCTAATACACATGCACATTTACAATCTTGTGCAAAAATAGACCACTTCTGCCTTTCTGTTCCTGCAATGTATTAGCTTTCTGGCCCCAGAATGCAGATTACGCAGTGGTTTGGCTAATCCTTGACACATCATTTCTCTTTCACAACTAGCAATATTTTTCCTTTTCTGAGTGCACCGAGCAATGTAGCCTAATGGACACTGATTTGCAAGGAATAGCAACTGCCCAGTAAGAAAACTGTACTGAGACTTGACTATGTAGAATTCATATTATGGTAATTTTATAGGACTACTAGATCAAAGCACTTAATATTTCCAACTGTATACACAATTACAAAAGGAATGGAAAAGAATTTGAAAACTGCATTATTTTGGAGACTTTCCTAGTCTCCCCAGGACATTTTGTGAACCATCTGCAGATGGCTGTTTGCGAAAAATTTCACAGGGCAACTTTTTAAAATCTAAAAAAAAAAAAACCATCAACAGGGCTTTCTGAATTTGGATAAGAGTTTGATCTTGAGCCATTTACAAAAGTTTGCGTGAAAAAGATTTGGTCAGGGTGGGGTTGGGCAACAACTATATGAGAGTGGGCGCGGATCTGGAAGGATTTCTGAAGAGATGGTTTTAACCATTAATGGTTTTAACCGATTAATCTTCTAGACTAAAAAAATAATTAACAATGTCAAACCATTACATTCAACTAATTAACAATGTCCAAGCATTACATTCAACTAAGACTTTTTTCTTTCTTCTGTTGCTCAGGCCAAATACAACCAACTGATGCACACTTCCCTCCTGGTATTAAGAATAAAATGCTTTTAATGTGCCCCATGAAAAATAAGTCAGTTTGCTCAGACAAGTTTTAATTAACTGTTCAATACAGAGGAGAACTGCTGTACTCAAAAAAAATATTGTTTCTGACTTGCTTCCTGCTGAGTAAAAACAAAACTTGAAAGAAGCCCAGGAGCAGCTGAATAGAGAAATTTAATTTTCCTTACTACTCACCTATTCAGTATTGCAAGCTGTTGGATGAAATAGTACCTACAATTTGCTTCCATAAAAAAAAAAAAAAAAAAAAGATTAACAGAGATTCTACCTTTTGATTTGACCAATGAAAATACTGGAAACAGATGATGCTGTTGCACTAGTTTTGAGGGCTTTTTATTTTATTTATTTACTTTATTTTTTTCTAGAATCTGCAAGGATTCTATAAGGAAGCAGAACACTTTATAAAACAAAAACAGAACAGAAAACAAGGTACTCACAAGCCAGCAGATAGGTTGTATGGCTAAGAGAAAACAATTTTTACACATTCCTTGCGATTCCTAATGATGACCTTGAGAACTGTTCGCTCTCCAAAGTCTCCCATTTCCAGAACACACTGTAGTTATCTAGGCCAGAAGATTACAAACACACAGCTAACAAGCTGCAGTTGTGACACAACATTTTAACTTTCAGCTAGTCATTAAGATTAAATAAATGAAAACTGGAAGTCAGTAATGTAGATACGAGGAGTACAAGACATAGCACAGACCAAGCAACATCTAAAATCAAATATTTTCCTAACAAAGTAGATGCAAATCTCAAATTTCATAACGTCTTCTTTTCCTACCCCTATCATTCCTGCACAGAGCAACAATCTCTGTTGCATAGTACTGAAGCAAAAACTGAATCATCTAGCCACAATTCTGGTTTTGTTCAAACTTCCATAATTGCACAATCTAGAAGTTAAAACCACTTTGGAGAATCCCACTTCTCAACAACATTAAATGAGGAGAAAGGAAAGAAGAGGAACAGGCAAGGGGAAGAGCCATCTCTACTGTCGCCTACTTGGATTTCTTTGCATGGAAGCTACATATTCATTCCTGTGGAAAAAAACTGAAATATTTTCCTACCACATATTTAGATCTTAACTAATTGTTTTCAATTAAAATTGTGTTTTAGTTACATAACTATATTTTTTTGGAAGTCATCTAAATGTATAATAAAATCCATATAAAATTTATTGGGTCGGAATTTCATAGACATAGCAAACAAAAAGAAGAACTAATGACTATTTGATTACTAAATATTGTGGTATGCTCAGGGAAACTGTTCTAAAATGTAATGGGAAAAAATACACACTGACCTTTTGTTGATAATTTTTTAACAGGGAAATCTAAAGTAACCAAATAAATTGTATGCTGGATCTGGCAACAAGCCATAAAAGGAGCTTTCTTTTTCTTCTACACTTGCCCCCCAAAAACCTTTTCTCTTCTCTGTTGTACAGTTATGCACATACCTATACTTTCTGTTGCCCTTTGCCCACCCCCATGATAGGTCTGAGAGTTAGAAATCCTTTGAGATGAGTGCCAGTATTTAAAAATAATACAATACTATGTATCAGGAAAACGTATACCAATAATTTGAGATGAACGCAAAAACAACAACAACAACAACACTCTACTTTATGAAAGGCCTTATATTTTATTGGAAGAATTAAGGAAAATATGGGAACTTTACTTAGATGATGGAAAATGTCAATATAAGCCCTGAACCTACAGCAGCAAATACTAATTAGAAGCAAATGCTGGATTATAAAAGAGCAAAGTTTGAAAGCATCGTATTTTTTCATATTTTTCAAAGCATCAAGAAGAAGATCAACAATTCAAAGCCAGGAACTCTGAAGGAAAAAATATTCTCAAGAGAATATGGTTCTAGTAGAAAAAAGACTACTACTTGACTCTGAAAACACAGCCTTTGCATTAACCTGTAGTTGATTCAGAATGAAGAGGAAATAAGGTTTAGTGTAACTGTACCTATGCAGAGGCCTTTATTACTCAGAATGTCAAGAGAGAGCAGAAGAGGCTACTACTTCAGTACAAATTATAGTCCAAGAGTAATTTTAAACTTTGATAATAATAAGCAGTTTTTCAAAAGATTCATAGACACTTCAGTATGTTTTGTCTGTGTTGTGTAAAAAAACAAGGATTTAATCACAGGTTAAAACAAGATTGTATTTGTTGATCGTTTGCTATCTACTTGAATTTGTGAAGGCTAACTAGTTGAAAATAGCTAGAGACCTCCTGTGTTTTTCCTTCTCATATGTCAACAAGGATGGAGAAAAAGGGACACATTATGTAGAATATTTTAAGGAGAAAACATCTGAAGCAGGTAAAACTCTATCTGCTAATAGGTAACATAAAAACAGTACCTAAATTAACAAGTATGGAATCCCCATCCCATGTATTTTCTTCTGCAGAAACCTGTACGTGGTTCATGATCCCTGTTTTATTGTGTTTTGTTTTGTTTTTAATTTCCCTCTGGGCACAAAAAATATCATGTATGAGCTTCATGGATTATCCATCTTCCTCTTTACGGGCATTGACTTTGGCAATTTTATTTTTCTTTTAATTCTTATTTAACGACCTGCAGTGTGGCTGCAAAATATCGGTTTTATTGAACCATAACACGATGTCAAACCTACTTAGATGGGTTCCTACCCATTCTGTATGTTTTCTCTGCTGTTGAATGTATTTCAAAGTATGGTAACTAATTAGATGAACTACCCTGTTTAGTAACTCAGTTTCAGACCAGCACGCACAGACATCTGTAACTAATGGCCAAGAAGACAGGGGTGTGTAACTAGCTAGCTTAGAGCAACTTGTCCCTGCAGAGAATACAAAAGTCTGTAGCCAGTAATGAAGTTTTCCATGCCTTGACCTCAGCACTGCATGCTACTGCTGCTGCAATAATGACTTCAAAGAGGCCATGACTTTTTAAATAAATCCAACATAATGCTTGTGAGCTCCCAAAGGTCTGCCGCCTGCTCCAATCTGATTAGTCACCTCCCAAAGTCCAGTGGTTTAAAAAAATAAAAAGTTTAGAGATCAAGGAACAACATAACAGACCTCACAGAAACCTTGGCCAGTAAGATGAAGGTGATGAAGAACTGGTGTAAAACTGTCATGTCTCAAATATCAGACAGGAAACTTAGAGATGCTACTATTCCTTGCCTTCAAATTCGAAGAGTAGCCCTGAGAGGAATACAAACATGCAAACTCAACTCATCATTTATCCAACAGGTTAATAATTATGATTCACAGATTTCAAGAAAATCTTTGGGTATAACCTCTGCAATAAATACATCGTGTGTAGTAACACACCAAGGAATGTATTCTGACATACCCAAGAATCAGAGATTTTGAGGTACCATTTTCTGTCATTGCTTGGGCAAAAAATGGTTACTGGATGCAGAAAAAAAAAAAAAAAAGATTGTAAATAAAGCCTGTTGCAATCTTTTTACAGCTTTTTAAGGAGAATTTGCCTTTCACCAAAAAGTATTGGGTGTAATGTTGACAAATTAGACTAGTTCTATGGCTGATGGTAAACAGTGAAATACTGTTCCAAAAGTTTTTAAGAAATTATTCTGAATTCTTTCTACATCCATATTCAAAAGGTGAAACCAGAAATGTGAATAATATTTTGTTATCATCCTGACAGATTCACTAGTAAATCCAGGGTGCCTATATATTTGATTGCAAAGTAGATAACAGGGTGAGTAAATTGAATAGTGATTTAAAAAATGACTGCATGACTTCAAGGTGACTAGACATCTCTGGAGGATTCAGAATCCTAGTGAGGACATTTAATTACAAAGTAGTGTACACTTATCCCATTTTTCTTACGATCCTCTCTAAGCATCTGCTGCTGACCACAGTTGGAGACAGAATCTGGACAAGCCTCTGGTATTGCCAATGTTATATCTACAAGGATGTTGCCCTATGTTATTTTGCTATGTATGAACCCACACACCTCCCTGGGAGCCCAGAGTTGTATACACTTATATACTGTGTTTTCCTCTTTCCTTTGCCCATGTCTCCTGTTTAACAAGATTTTGCAATACTTGAATGCTTCGCAATTTTTGCAAAGACTATTTAAAGATATTGATTTGTTGTGTGATACACAACAAATGAACACTGTTTCTATTTGGATTAACATTGGTCTGAGAAAATATGCAAATTAGCATTACTGTACATACAATTCCACTTTATGAATATTTTCCAGCTTGCAAAGTCAGTTAAGTGCGGTGTTCACTGTTTATATGAAAGCACTAGTGCCACTTGAGACACTATATGGCATCTGAAATGTTTGCAAAGGGCTTACAAGAAAGAGAAAAGATCTATGAGGGACTTGTACCCTTCAGAAACCTTGGCTGGGAGTCAGGTGAGATACCTTAGTGTCTCAAATGACAGCAGATACTTACATGTGGGTTAACTAAATCCCACCTTGAATGGGAGAACTACTGAAGAACAACATGAAAAGAGCTTTCTTGCACTTCTACTCCATACACATTAGTGAAACTGTAAACAGACAATTAAAGAAAGCATAATTGCCACCAATTAGAAATAAGCAGCTCACTGAAAAAATGATGTTGCTTCAGTCTTGTGAAGGTATCACTTTGACAGTAAAACAGATGTATTTTTTTTTAATTTATGCTAAGATATATTTCATCAAATATGTCAGTAATGAATTCTAAAATATTTAAAGAATTCTGAAGCATAAACAAAACATCTATTATGGAATTATCATCCAGCTGTGATCATTATGTTTACGTGTGAAGTGACTGAATTAATATCACAAAGACAATTATAAGTCTGACATGCTTTACTTCCAAACACTTGCCTCTTCAAGTACATGACTTTAATGTGGTCCTTGTAATGAATATCACTTATCTTTATAGCATCAATTGTGTACTATGTACTTTATGGACAAGTTAAGCCATGACCCCTGCCTGTTCCAGACTGTCAGTGGGAAAAAGACCTGAAATATTAAATATCAAAAAGTACAGCTCTGTGCATAAAAATCCTCCCTTAACTCTGAGATAAACAGCAGACTGCATAGTTGCTGCTATTAGCTGCTAGTGACTCATGACCACATACTCAGGCCTTTTTATTACATTTCTATGAAGTAGAGACAACATGAGAAAGAGAAAACTTTAACACTGGATAGTGACAATCTGAATATAGAGTATGTTGTTTTTTTCCATCAAAATAAAAGATCTAACATAAATATATACACATACATGTATGTGTATATATATATAGTTGTTGCTATAGTTTACCCTGCTTGGGAAGAGAATCCTATATATAAGCTTTTGGAATTTATGTAAATGTGTGCATTTCTTTTTCTCCTCTTTCAAGTCCATCACTTCTCCTGCATTGTTTTATGTATCACAATCCCTACTATTTCTGAATATCTAGCAGCCCATGTTGCAGGATATCCAAAAACACTTGGCAAACAGCTACTGTGTATTTCCAGAGTGACTCTGCCATGCAGTGATGGCTTTTGAGCCACTTTGGATGCATCAGCAGAAAAACAGTCCTCCCTCGGTCAGGTCCTGTGCTTGCCATCACAGAATCACCCAGAGTATTATCAGTGATTTACATAGGAGAAGAGCCAAGTTTTTCTCCCATCTGAGAGAACAGATGAAAATGTACTGTACTAGTAACATATTACAGCCAATGCTGATGGGTTTGGATTGCAGGAGCATTCAGTACAACAGTTACTTTCCCAAGGAGTAAGAGTCATTCATTGTGAAACTGTTTCACCTTTTCAACAGATCCTACTATACAGTTTTGTTAACACTTTCTACTTTTCACATTAATACACCTTACTTTTTGTTTATAAGTAAAAACAGAAGGAAAAAAAGACAGACAAGAGCTGCTGTCTCAATGCTCAGGCTAGAAGTCTGATGAAGTGTGTGTGTATATCCACCAGTTGTCTGGATGTCACATAACAGTAAGTGTGTAAATAAGTAAAGAAAATAAATTAAGGTCTGACTGCAAAATGTTCACATGAATTTCCCACACACTAGCCCTTCTGTGATCAATCCTGATGCTAAGTAGAATGTATAGCACTCTAAAACAAAATATACCTGCAAACAGTAAAGCCTGTGAAACAATGTCTTTGTTTAGAGCTGCTTCTGGGTAGATCATTTGCTATCTAGCAAGGATTACATTTACACTTAAGCATTTTCATCCTTGGAGGGCAAATCCTTGAGTTTCTCTCCATTACCTTACCATCAGTATTCACAAAGTCTCTAGGAACTTAATATATTTCAGACTTCTCCTGAAGCAAATATGATTGAACTTGGCCAGTAGCCTCAAATATTATTGGTGAGGATTGAGGGAGACAGAGGGAGAGGGAGGGAAGAGGAGACTGACAAAAACAGAGACTCAGAGGGGATGATCTCATAAACCTCGTCTCCTTGGGAAACCATGAAAGTATGATCAGTATAGTTCAACCGTGATACATAAAAGCTGGATTAGAGGATTTTGTCATTTTTTCACATGCCACAAATATGGAATACTCATTTAAACAAAATCCTTATTATAGCTTCTGGAAAAGCTATGAATTAAATGTTAATAATGAGAATACATACATATGGGCTGCAGACCACAATAAGCAGTCCACTCTCACCTTGCAGACCATATCTGTCAGCTCAACCAACACAACTGAAAATCAACCCAGCTTACTTATACTTGTAAGCACAGGATCAATGGAATGGTGAGTGATCTTTGGAAAAGCAAAGATCAAAGAGGGGAAAAGTACAAGACAGGCTGGTGTGCACGCACAAACTGTTTTCATCAAACCCCTATAACATAGCCATATCAAAACAGATTTTCTGAAGATGTATGACTTGGAATGATGACCCTTCCAAAGTATAAGAATTCTGTGGAGTGAATTCTGTGGGGTGAAAGATATTCATAATAAATAAAAAGCCAGCAAATGAACATATGTAATATATGTATATTTTTACGTGTGTTTAATACAGCAAAGTACTTCTCTCAGACAAATTTAAAGAGGATTAAGTTTTGGGAAAATGCTTCTTCCACATAGCAGTAGAAGGGGTAGCTTCAGCCAAAATGAAAACATTTAGCAAAGCTATAAACATCAAAAAAAAAAAAAAAAGAATATGAGAACAAGAAGTGAATTCATCTTCACTCTAGGTGTTGCTCCTTATATCAACTGTAACTTATATCTACTCTAATTATGTGGGCATATCCAAAGCCAGATTTTCAAAAAAAGACAACAAACAACAGCAAGAAACACAGCACAGGTAACTAGAATCAGAAAAAATTCAAATCTTACACTTCAGTGTCTACTGAACAGATTTCTCAGTGTTGGATGCTGATCACATCTGAAAATCTGGCTTAAATAAATATATGAGAGAGATAAGTAAGAAAGCCAAGATACTTCTATTTTGATCAAGCCAGGTTTTGAAGCCTAAATTTAAGAAAAGAAAGAAAAAAGCTTTGATTATTACATGGGGATGTTGAGGTACTGCAGACAGTTGTCAGGAAATCTTAGGCCAAGTATTAATACTGGAGCCCCAGTTTCAGCTGTATGTATCTAAAAGAACAAACTTATTTCTACTTTTAAATATTTTATCAAAGGAACAATTTACTATTTTAAGCATAAGTGTCATAATTTTAGATACATTAGACCTGGAATGGAATATTTTAGATATGGTGTGTTAGATTTCATTCTTAAAATACCTTTCAACTATTATTGCCATTTCTAGAGCTCCAGAAAGTAAATTAACTTACATATTCCATTGAGTAGTTTTCATTCCAGTAAAGAAACAACAAATAAAAAGTTACCTTTCCCTTAAAATGCAATCAAGCCCTAGGAAAACAGTTTGCATCCTGTCTTGAGTTTAATAAACTTAGAAAAAAAGGATTTTCACTTGATCAGATATACACCTTCACCTGAAGGTGTAATTACTTGTTTAGTAATTTTAAGTACAAAATGCAAGACAGTTTACAGATTGCCATGGACAGAAATTAATTAAGAGTAGTTCAATGCAGAATAGATTCTATTGGTGTCTTAGCGCCCTCTGCATCCATTGAATTGCACTTTGGTATAAATTTCCACTTTAAACATACTTCAAACTATTTTTTTCTTCTTTTCAACTCCTCCCAGACATAATTACTCTTTTTCTCTGTGTTTTGAAGAGTAGCAGAAAGCAGGAAATTCATCTGTTTGCTTTACCAGGGAACGAAAGAGGTCAGTTGTTGCATGGAGCAGGATGATGGAAGGGTGAGTTTTTTTTCTCTTCTCCTTAGCTATTCTACACAGAGTGACATCTGTAAAGTGACCTAGTGACAGTTTGTGACACCATTACACAGGAATGACCTTCACAGTTTGTTGCTGATCTTAACACACAAGCTCATTATTGAACGGCCAAGCCCAGCACTGGGCAGGACAGAGGTACAGGACAGCCAGAGCTTTCACGTCAGCACACTAACAGAAGCTGCCTGTGCAGTCAAGTTCCAGCTGTTTATATCTCCTGGAGTCTGTTTCAAATGAAACTGTGCCAGAGAGCAACTATTTGCTGTTATTAGCTGAATGGTTTGGCTTTTTTTTTTCCTTTCTTTTTTCTTTTTTTCTGGAAGATAACTATCTACACTGAGTAATTATCTGCACTAGAAATAGCTAGAAGAGAAGTACCTGTCATATCATATACACTACTTGAAAAATATTTCAGCAGTCAATGAACTGTTTACCCTATGAATTGTTTTTGTGTGTGTGCTTTTTTTGTGTTTTTTTTTTTTTTCCTTGTGTTGTCTGAATAGCTCTAATCCAGGTCTGCTTTTACTAAACAGTATTTAAACAGTATTGCAGCACATGCAGCTTCAGCAGCACTAACACACAGACAAAGATAAATGATCATCTGGCAGAAAGGGCACAGTAAATCCAATATGAAAAGGCTCAACTTTTCTTAAAGGGTTCTTAGCTAGCTATAAAGTGCCACTGACAGTAAGAGTCTTTGAGCACGCAGAGTTTCACCAAAGTTCAGTGTGTAAGGAATATAATGAGGGTGTTGGGATCATAGAACAGTGTTGCTTGCTGTAAACAAGAAAGTAAAATGGACAGCTGGGATGATTTTAATCTATGTGCCAGTGTTTTTTACTTTACACCAATTTCTTGAGGATAATACACATTCTTTCTATTGAGATGCATCTGTAGTATGTATATACTTATCTATCTGTCATAACCATTATCTCTGGAGTAGTTTCAAAAGATACATTTTATGAGAAATCACCATGGATGAAACCAAAAATCTTGAAAAGAGTTTGTTCACAGCAGTTGTGATATGATAAGTTTCTCAGCCTCAGGAAAAAAATGTCTGACAAGAAGGAGAACGTGTTCACTTTAATACCTTACCCATTGTGTTATTTACTGAGTATGTAATACAAGACCAGGTTCAGCTGCACCTACTGTGGTGGACAAATTGGAACTTCAGTTTCCCCCAGTCACAAAGAATATTTCTTTTCCAGAAAAAATAAATAAATAAATAAATAAATAAATCGCAGATCAACATCACTCTAACCAACAATCCTCCTGCACCTTATTTAGTCATCCAAAGTTCTCTTTCCTTTTGAGTCAGTTTGCTTTCTGTATTCATCAATCTTAAAAGCTGAGATATGCTGAAGATTCATTCTTTGCTGCAGCATATCTTGTCATCCATTTGGCCTATCTATGCTGCAAATCATAGTTCAGTTATTGCACGGAAATCCTAGCACCATCTTTAACTGAAGAACAGTGTTATTTTTTGTTTCATTAAGTACTTGGAAAATGAGGATCTTTTGGGTACACCTTGCCATGCTCCCCACAGTGTAATATTTATGCAAAAATTAAAAGGTAACTAGAGAAATGTAGATGAAAAACGCACGGGGGAGTTTATTATATATTTTTTAACTTATTTGCAGTATGAAATATAATCACACCAGCAGATCAGGTGCACTACAGAAATCTTATCCAGCTGCTTGTACTTCCAGATTAGAGCCTTCCTTCACCAGCAAAATCTGGTGCTCTGCAGCTGTTTAGCTGCTAATGTATCTGGGTCATGGTTCTGCTAAGGAAAACAGAGCAGGTTTTGGATTCAGATCAAGTTCTGTTGTGAACTTGGGGGCACACACAAGAAAATGGGGACTGGCTGGAGCAACTACAATTAAAACTTAAACTGAGCTACTTGAAACAGTTAGGCACTAGAGGCATGATTCGGCTATGTCCCAATGGACAAAAGCACCACAGTTCCTTCTGTCTTCCTTCCCTCCTATATTATATCTCTCTTTTGATGTGGTGTGCCTCATTTTGAACCTCATTATTAGCTCTTTGAAGCAAGAACCATGTTTTCCTGTAAGTTCATAAAGCACACAGTACAGCTGAACTTGCAGGGATGTTTCCAATAAGAGTTCAGTCATTTAGATAATTTTCTTCCAAAATGACTGAGAGTGATGCCAGCCATGTGTTGAGCAATGCTCTCTTTACCAGTAAATAAGGAACCCAGAGGTTGCATGAAGTCAACTTCCCAGAAAGCCCACAACAATCAAACTTGGTTTGTTGACTTCAAGGAGGCAAAGGTCTGACATCTGCACTATTAATACTGGAAAAAGCCTCCTCCTGTTTTATCTTGGAGTGCCTGTGGTCCACTTATGTTGCCACATATCAAAAGGGCAATAAACAGCAAAGCTTAGTGATTTTACTACCACAGTATGTTATGGTGGGAGTTAACAAATAGGTAATAAGATAGGTTCCTAGTTGTAGTTTTTAGGTTACTGTTTCACACAACTCAGAGCAATGGTGAACCAAGAAACATTACTAAACACATTTGCACTTTTTATTATTGTGCTTACGTGGAGATTTATGTACGATTTTTACAAACCTAAAATGGCTGTGATAATTTATGACCACAAGATATTGCTTATAGAACAATTTTGAAACTTCTAGGTACAGACTGCCAAAAACTATAAAATCTAGTTCTGAAACCTTGAAGAAAAGAGCAAAAGGCTATTCAGTTCATGTGTTAAACCACATCTGTGTGCAACATACAGTAGAGTACTTTAATGCTAAATGATTCCAAGATGAACAACCTGTACCAAAAAAAAAAAAATCCCTTTCCAAACTTCTGCATCTCATGCTTTATACCACATTACAAGGAGCTTGTTCCAGACATATTAAGTTATTGTTTTAATAAATCCAAGAACATTTCTCTCAAGAAAACCTCCTTATTGGACACCCACAACCAAAGTTCAAAATCCCTTACTGTCAGTAAGCATTATGACAAGTCTGTAGCCTTTCTATATTTTAAGGCAACAACTCTGTTTCTGTCATAAGCCATACTTTCCATTAAAATACAGTGGCACATGAAAACCAGTCTCATAAAGGGCAGCTGAGGCCTGGGAACCAAGACACAACATTTTACTGAACCATAAACAGGTTAAACTTGACAGGACTTTCCTATGACAACATTAATAAAAACATTAAAATTGTATGTAAAAACTGCATTCTAATTCTGATCCTCCTAAACCACAGCAACAATAGGCCACTAAAGATTTCAGGCTTCAAAACAAAATAAAGTGGATGTATGTCATCTTGTCCTGCCACTTGCAGAGACAGGGAAGGGGTTCAATAGGAAAATATTTCTTAAGTATTTTAAAAAATAATAAAAAAAATCACAGTTAATCAGATGAACTATTTATAAATTCTAACATATAATAAAGGATGGCAGACATTACAGTGAAAAAAAATATCTCTATTTTTACTCTTGTGGTCAGCAGAGCAGGGACAGTGGAAAATAGTGTGCAGCAAAGTGTAGCATTCCAACCTCATTCCTACCTTAACAGGCTTGTTGGGGGCCCTGTTTGCAACTGGCAAAACTCCAGAAATTACCCCACAATATATGTCTTATCAGGCTCAGCAGGAGATCTTGTAAACAGCCTTCACCCACTCAAAGCCTTAATTTCAGCAATCCCTGCCAGACCAAAGGCAGCTACTAGAACCGTGACAGTTTCAGCATATGATCCAGGGACACATCAGACAAGCAACTAGCAGGTCTGTAGAGAAGATATGATTTTGAATAACCTATTCCACTTTACTGATTCCATCACACAAAGGCATTGTTAACCCTCAGAAGAGGGCAGAATCTTTGTTGGTTTTTTTGGGGGTGGTGGGGGTGGGGAGTGTATGTGTGCACACAGTGTTTGTTCATGTATCTTTCTTCAAAAAGCCTTAGTAGTAGTAAAAAAAAGTTACTAAAAACCTCCTCAACAAACTTTCTCTTTTTCTTTATAAATTTCCAAAAATAATCTTTATGAGAATTAAGCAAAATTTTTAAAAAGAACAAAAAAAACATAATTATAAATAAATGTAGCAATCATCACTTTTCCCTAGGTTGTCAAATATTATGAACACTTAGCTTGATAAGATGGTAGTATGACATCACTTATTTGTGAATCAACAAAATTACAGAAAGAATAATATAGTGATCAGTTTCTAGATCACAGTTATAACTTCAGAAGTTAAAGTTTTGAGGTTATATAGGGTTGATTACCTGCTATAAAAATGGTTATTCATTCTTTTACACAGATTTTAGCCATCATAAAACCTATCATAACCTTCATCGCTCACAATTCTTCGTATGGCAGATTGGTTATTCTAAAAATAGGTAGCAAGAGATTATAAATCAAAATGAAGAATATGACTTTTCAAAGCAGAAGAGATATGAAGAATCTCACTGTCTACTAGACTTCACAGTCTTTCAGCAAAATGTCACAACACTAGCATTAAAAACTTATTATCAATCAAAAGCTGTAAGTTCACTCCTAGAAATCACAATTTCCTGGAGAGTAACAGAATAGAGAAGATAAAAGTAATGTGAGCACTCCATACAGCCTCTTGATGTCACTAACATGTAAGAGGAGAAACAAACAAACAAAAAACAAACAAACAAAAAAACACCTCTGATCATGATCTTTACTTGATATTCATTATCACTTTATTCAGCTAAGTCGCTGCAGGGTCTATATAACTGAAGTTCACAAGAACAAGAAAAATGTTAAATGTGCTCATGAGCTGAAGTATGTAATTATTTCCTGGTAAGTTAAATTAGAAGCCAGATTTAAACCTGTACAGAACTAGGGCTTTTATATATTGAACAATTCTGTAAATTGCAACCAATTTAATTTCAAACTTTTGGGTTTACTGAGACTGCACTTTGTAGCCCTGAGGAAATTAAACGCAGAGAGTACATTTGTACCTATGTCTTTGCTGATCAACAAGGAAATACTGGAGAACACTGGGATCCTTGTTCAACATCCATCTGAGGAAGCAGCTGAAGCATTACATATCGGTTTGCCTCCTACACGTGAACACGTTGAATCAGTCCATGCTCCATGTAGGAGTGTAAGCAGTAATGAAAATGTTGGTTCACTCCATAAAATGCATACATCAACACAATCTATTAACAAAGTATTATTTCATCTGTTGAATTGAATTGGCATAAAGATTCCTCCTTCTGTGAAGAAAACAGAAACAAGTTTGGCATGTAGTCGACTTCACCCAATCCAACAGAAGTTATTCCAAAGTCGCAACATTAAGCCAAGCCAGTCTAATGCTCCCTAACAGCAGTGATGTGCCTACTACATAGGACCTGTTCGCTCAACCCCAGTTCACACAACAGCTTTGACCAGCTTTTCTCTCATTAATTATGTTTATCAATGTGTTCCTCCCCTTCTTGTCCTACTTGAAACCAGAGACAATTGTTCTGTAATCACTCAAAAGACATTACTTTGCATAGCAAAACCAACAGCTTGTAAAAGAACAGAAAAAATATATAATAAAGGAGAGTTGCACTTTTAATATAGGCTTGGACATCAGTAACACATGGATGAAATTCCATTTCTCCCTTACACACCAGTAGCGTCCTCCAAAGTCACAACCGGTCTTGCAGAGCACTAACCTTAGCTAGCAGATACTATCATTTATATTGCAGTAAGGGGTGTGGACACACTCCAAATGGAAGAGATGACAGTTTCTGGCCTGCAGATCTTACAACTAGAATGACAAAAGAAGGAGAACAAAACTTAGGCAGACCTAAGTGTTACAATGTGGGATGAGCACTGCCAGGGCAATGGTTAGCACATGCTCAGTTACAACCTTTCGTTAAGCTCAGACAGAATCAGTTCTCAGTTCTCAGATGTCTTCCTATTTTACCAGGCAACATAGCCAGAATAAAAAGCAGTTGTCTCAGGATGCAGGTCAGATGCACCGGCAGAAATAAAAAGACCTAATTTGCTTTCCTGGACCACCACTGGTTCCAACACTTTACCAGGATGATGCTTGTCTTCTGAATTCTGTGAGACTCATCACTGACCCCTTAAGTTCAAACAGAATGGAAAACTTCCTTCCCTGTTCTCCAATCTACAGAAAGAAATATACATACTTCCTTTCAGTTTCATCACTATGGTCTGTGGTTTTATCGTCACTGTTCAGACTCCAATAATGTTCTGCCTAAAATAAGGCTTTTTTGCTGTTGTCAGTGACAGGCACCCAGCAGTGCGAGTCTCTCCCACTTCAGGTGATATTAAACAAGCTCCTCAGTTGCTGAATACAGAAGCCTGAAACAGACATGGCTGCTGTACCTCCATGCCTGCAGATTCAACATGTAGGGAGGCTGAATGTGTACATCCAGTATGCATGCACACACATATGTACAACACACACATACATAAGTATACACATGGCCAGCACCACAGATCAACACAGACAGAAAACATTCAGCACTTGCACAAACAGCACTAGCAGGTTCATCTTGTTCCCCTCTGTAGCTGATCAGGATGGAGATCCATTACTAGGACATATATACGTATGTCTACACCATGAATCCCTTCAGTAGCTGGACTGGACACACAAGTCCTTGAGGCCCACAGCCCAGTCCACTTCTGGTAGAAGACTCCCTTGCCCACAGCAACACATGCAGCAACAAACACACCATGAATTCCTCTTGTAAGTTTTGTTAGACACAGTCTACTCACTAGTTGGTCCTTGGATCTTCTTATCTCCGTTTGTCTCACTCACAGAGAGATATACACACATTCCCTTGATCCCCAGCAGTTATAGTCTCCCTCAGAAATAGCTCAGTCCATTCATTTGCCAACCTTACAGACCCTCTGGTATCTACCTGGCTTCACAAGACTACTCGCTGGCTACTATGCCTTCTTATGCACTGGGGACCACACACTGACCTGTAAACCCTCGCTCACCCTGGTTGTGGGCTCCACAGATACACAGCCCCTGTGACTTGTGGTCTGACTCCAGTTGCTGGCATCTGAACCTCCACACGCATGCTTTAACATAGAATACAGAGTTCCTCACACAGGAAATAGCTAGAAATTGAGTTTAACAAGACAGGATAGACAGAGGGCATCGCTTAGACAAGTACATACAAGCTATCGTTTACACATGACCACCCCCTTTTATCTCCTTTTCCCTCAATTTTCCACACTTCCTCTCCAAACCTCCTTGATCTCTCCCTTTCTCTGCATTTGTTTGCTATGTTAAACATCCCATTGTAAATTTTGTACTATCCTAAGATGCTCTTCCCCTGCAACCCATAACATGTCCCATACCCTCCAGGCAGTGACACCCATCAGTCTGTGAGGTGACCCAAAAAGATGTTCCCATTGACTCATTTTGGTAGGTGTCAGTTCTGATGCTCCCCTATGACAGCCCTTGGAAGGGTCCACAGTGGTGGAACCTTCTCCTGACTGGGTTATTGGGGTGACCCTGCCTGGCACTGTGTTCCTCTCTATCTGTGGAGATAAGCCTTTTATTTCATAACCTAACAGGTATACATGGTTATTGCCATCATCAGCCAAATGGCTACAAAACTCCCTTCAAAATGATAACAGGCAAATGCCTTAATTTTTAAAAGAATGTGGAAATTGCAGAAGGAAGAAAAAATGTCATGGGCAGAAAGTTTCTTTCCCTTTCCCCTTTCCTTTCCAAAGAGCCCCAGAAAATACATAATCCCCTCTCAAGTCCCCCAAAATGGCTTCTGTCCCCTTGCCTACAGAGACAAAGCTAATGAGCACATTTAAAGGGAAGACTTGAGTTTTCCCTAATCCTCGTGCTTGGAACTGTAGAATATGTAATACATCCCCAACAAACCCAGGTTCCAGTGCTGAGCAGACTCAGTGTCCTAACCCCATGGAATTCAAAAGAAAATTATTTTGTTTACATAAATTGGCTTTCAGAGTTGTTCCACCAACAATCTGGACAAATTTAAATCAGCAGAACATACAGGCAAAATCAGGGATTACATCGCACAGGAAGCCTAAGGTACAGCATCTCGTGACACACCGCAGATCTTCCTTAAACTGCAAACAAAGGCTAGGGGCTGTTTTGTAAAAAGAAAAATCACTGTAATCAGTCATGATTTTCTGGATAATGGGAGTCTCAACAGAATATGCAGCCACAGCTGCCTTGTCTGCCTTTAAGTGATGTTGGAGATATCACCAGACACTGTACAAAAACAGGAGGAATGACTGAGAAATGAGGTTGCTGGTCTGTAGCTGAGCAGCAGAGAGACTAAGTGTAGCCAGGACACTTAAATTCAGGCAAATAACTTCCAAATCCATAAGTAATAATGTATCACAGTGTTCTATGCAGCTTGGTAGACCAGAAATGAAAGAATCTACCATTTTCTTGCACCCCAACATCATATGGAAACAGAGAGAATGACAGCTTTTACTATTCCTGACCTCCAAGTAAGCCAGATCCATACGCCCTAGATCCATGTCTTTATCAGCAAGATGCTTCTATAAATATGGTTGCCTTCCTTCCCTCCTCTCCCATCCCAGCTTTCCATCTTCCACTAGCCAAAAAACATCCAGCAACAGGATAAGGGCAAAATGGGGCAAACAAACAAACAAACAAACAAAAAGAGTTACAATGAAAACAAACAACAAAAAAAAAACACCCCTCTGGACTACATTCTGTAATCAAATAGCCTCCAGGTTCTGCTCCAGCCTAGCCTTTTTTCTTTTTTTTTTTTTCCCTCTGGCTGTCGGTTATTCTGCCCTGCAGAAAAGGGCTGTTATTGTGCTCTGCACAGGTGCATAGAAAGGCTCCTAAAGAGAACTCCCAACGAACACAAGGCATAAACAAACTCAAGTGTGGTCTTCTCTTCAAGAAAATAATTCAGCCAATGTGAAACTCCCTCCTTGTAATAAATTAGCTCCTAAGAGTATTCAAAAGCTAACCTTTGACCTCCTCCTGCATTATTCTCATGACCACCAGTGGGAGAGGAGGTCAAGTTGGTCAGTTCTTCTCACCAGTCACTGATGCCTCTTTAGCAAAAGAGGGCTGGGGGAGGAGAGAGAAGAGAAAGAAAAAGGGAGGCAGGGGGGAGAAAAATCAAATTTGCTTCTCCATTGAAACATAGGCTTAGTAAGTAAACCAAGGAGGGCCAAGCCTCCCCCGGCAGGCGTCCAATTTTACAACACATTTGTAAGCGTGCTGCTGTCTAAATATACTCAACGCAGAGAAATTCCACACCATGGCTACAGTGATCGGGCCAGCCCTCCACAGCCAGCTGCTGCAGGATTTTTCGACATTAGGTCTGCAAGCTAAAACTGTGGAAAGCTAACGGAAAGGCCACAACTGGCAGCTTGTTTTGGCCGCCTCGCATGCATAAGACTCGTCTCCTGATTGAAAGCATATGAAGAAGGTTAGGATGCTAAAAATAGAATAATTTGTTAAGTGGCACATTCCACCCACCCGTGGCTGGCAAATGCTAAGTTCATTCATACTCACAATATGTTCCTTGCCAATCTGTTTTGACATTTTTCACTTAGTGAGTAGTAATTTTTAGAATAACAATAACATGATGATACATGGTAGATAATCTTTGTTAATAAAATCACGTTAACCTGGTTGTCATGTCACACATTTTCATAGGAAACCCTTCTTTTGATAGTTACAAAACTCCTGCCTGGTATATAGAGTTCTCTGGAAAGTATTCCAACTATCTGTAGCTGGCCAGCACTTAATTTATTTTGCCAGCATACACATCAGGCTGGACTGTGAGAAGAACCCACTTTTATTTTTATTTGGACTACAAAAGCTGTCCTGTAGTTTCAGAACCTCCCATTGCCTAGATACTTTTCTGTCACCTCTGCAACTTTGCATTGCTGAGGGAAAAGATTGGGAATTTCAGCAGAGAAATACATTGAATATTTGACTTGTGAGAACAATATTCAACTGGAAGCTCACTTAATTAACTTGCAACAAAGATGAATGTTTTAATCTCTGCATTCAACAGTATATAAATATATCTACTTGGCAAATCATCACCACTGTAGCCTAGCTTCTCCTTGTAACTCCATGACAAAGTTCTCTGAGAAACTGTATCACAAAATAGTCCATAACACTATAGAGAAGCAAACACTTGTCCAGCAAATAAACATAAATTATATAATTGTTAAAATTAAAAGGACAGTACAGTTAATTGGAGGTGATATCTGCTCATATAGAAGAAAGTAGAATAAGAAATGCAAGAAATCTTAATGAAGATAGAATGAATATAAATGTGCTTTTTTCAATATTGTTAAAGCTGCCATATCTTATAAGGAAAATCACATTCCGGGAACAGAAAAAAACAGGATGCCATCTTTTATTCCAGTTTTTAAGTTGCACAAATCATGTAATGAGTTCACATTAAATTTAAACATTTTTATACCAACTCTTGTTTTATATTCCACAGTTCTCAGTTTGGGTATAATGCAAGAACTGTTTAATAATATAAATATAATTAAATTATGAGTCAGTGATACTGTTGACTCAGGCATGTGACTTGTCTACAGCCAAACTCTGATGTCTTTTCCAAGACAACAAAGAAAAACGGACAGTACTGTCACATAACCAGCTACCTGACTTGTTTGAGGAGTAATGGTAGTCAATTAACTTAAAAAAAAATAAAACACAAGTCACAATACAAAGAGTACAAAAGCTCAGACTTTCCTACATCACTAAGGTGGCAAGTGGTAGATGTAAGTTGTCAGCTTGATTTTCAGAATCTGAATATTTTGGAGTAAATATGCAGCTGTGCTAATTGAAATATGAAACTATTCCAGTGCAAAGCTACTGCTGATCTCATAGTTGCTCAATGATCTGTGTAAAACAAGCAGCATGATCCTATACCAGTTCTCACTAGATAATTCACAATAAAGCACCCCTATATGGGGCCGTGCTTGTATCATGCTGTCTAACAATACAGGTTCTAAAGTTTCATGAAGTATAAAATATCCAGGTTAGTCACTTGCTTAATAATTTTAGTCAGGTTTCCTACAGCTTTTCCCCAGGAGCACAACTATCAGTTTTCAGTAGCCATTCATTAGCAGGATAACTTCTGATCCAATCTAAGAGAATGAAGAATAAGAGAACTGATGGAGTTGTAAGCAGTACCTTAACAGGCAAGATGGGCGAAGACAAGCATTTGTGCTTTCCCACTTGTTCTCTTTGTAAATACAGCTTGGTACCTGCCTGCGCTAAGGAACATGGCAAATAGCATGCACAGACATCCCTTGGGAGATACACAGGCAGATTTCAAAACAGTTCTTGCTGTTTTAGAGTGTGGCTGTGCATAGTCTCAGATAAAGCTGTTCATGCAAGGCTTGGCCCCACAAGGAAAAGGAATGGGTATGAGAGAAGGCAATGCATGGAGCTCAGAATAGGCTGTGGAGTAACACATTTCTCCTACACTTTTAACTCCAAATGGTGGATGCCTGAAATACTGAAAGCCTTCAGGACAATGCTTTTCACCAGCTGAATAAACAGTTTGTGGCTCAGCCCAATGATCAAATTGCACCACACAAAGGAGAATTTGACATTATACACAGACCTATCTGGGCTGTAGACGGAATGTAAAAGTCCCACTGTGTTCACCCCTAGCAAACTTGGAGGTGCTGAGTTTAATAAAGCTTGTGCCAGGAGTCCTCTGTGTCTCCTGCCTCCTTTTTAAATTATATTATTCATGAGACCTGTATGGCCACTGATAACCTTGCCCATTTAATGGCATTGTGAGTGCCCAAATAGGATTTTTCTCTCTTTCAGTCTATGGTCTTCTGTGAGAACATTGTGATTCTAAGAGCCAGTATGGATTTGAGATGTGATACTATTAGCTATCCCTGTTCTCTCTCACTCAACTCGAACCTTGCTTATAAACATTGCTTAAGAAAAAGCAATTGTAAAAATAAATGCATTTTCACCCATTAAATTACAAGAGAAAATTCCTACCCATTCTCCCACAAAGATGCAGTCATTCGTAGAAGGGCCATGTATGAGAAAAGGAGTCAAATCTAAAGAAAATGGAAATTAAGATCTCTGATAAATTCAGAGAAAGATCAGGGCAGGAAAAGCCTAAGTGATCTGATATTTAGAAGATTTTTTTGCAATACAAGTGAAACAAAACTTGCTTACATTGACACAATGAACTTTCTGAACAGTGACATGCCTGAAGGCAGATTTCCCAGCAGCCTCTCCTGTAGCCCTGCAGTTCATTTTTGGGTTCAGACCCTTTGCTCTCTGTGCTGCTCCAGCACCAGCAATCTGCTGCTTTGAGGGAATTGTTGGTTTTACTAAGTGCCTTAAAAAAAAATAATAATTGAATCTAGTATGAAAAAGCATCAGATACATTCCTTTGATGTTTTGAAAGCATTAAAAAGCAGTCCTGAATTCAGCCTCAAGTTATTCTTGGCTGACAGTACAGAATTTGAGGAGAAAAAATAAAAAACACAACACAATAAAAAGAGGTGTGCAGTTGAACTAGCTGACATTCAGGCAAAATGAAACCTAGCTCTGCGAAGAGGGCCACCAATCTAAGCCTCACTCATGACTTAAAAACAAAACTGGAGCATCACATAGGGATTTTACCCAACCTATAGTCAATTTACTTCACCTATATAAATTCTATTAATATTTTGGGGGTTTGGCACATGCCAAACATACAGGTGCAATTCTTCAATATTCTGTATGCCCCATGATGTCTCACAGAAAGCCAACAATTAACATATAGAAAACTGCTCAGATTTTTTCCAGAGATGTGAGGGACAAAAGTATAAACACAAAACACAATCTACATAAAGCTGAGAGTCATTTACAGCTCTATAGCACAGAAACAGATACATCTTTTAAGAGAACAAAATTCCTTTTGAATCCTTACATAGATCTTTCACTTTTTTTTTTTTAGTAGCTTTAATGCAATTTAATACACATCTAAATATTTTATAACCTCAATCTTCACATGTTTTAGAGACTGGTTAAAATCTTTGAATTGATTTGTCTTGGAAAAGTAAGCCTAAAAATTAAAAATAAAATAAAATAAAATACTTAAAAATCAATTTGGATGTGATGATTGATTCATAGTTATTGGAACTTTGTTTTAAAATGAGGATTAAAAGCATTTTATTTTAATCTATATAGAATAGTAATTTCAGCAAATTGTTATTTTATGAAGTATAGCTCTGTATTATTAGTGAGTGTATTTAAACTGAATCACTGAAAGCTTCTCTATGCTGGTAAAATTACACAGAATCTTATAAAATTGCACAATGACTTTCAAAACTTGTTAGATCTGCAGCACAGAACTCATATGGTTTTAGTGAACATGACCTGCTTTTATGTCTGGAGTTAGACCAATTCAGTAAAAAGAAAAAAGACTACCTGAAACTCACTTAACGCTATGCTTTGTATATGCTTTTGGTACACTATAGTATAAAAAAAAAAAAAAGGATCAATCCCAATCTAAATCTTGCACCATTTTCAGATTAACCATTTCTGCAGTATTTTTAAAATGAAGAAGTGAATATTACAAACTGTAAACAATACCATGGAATGAATCCTCAGCTTTGACAAACTACTTGCCAAATCTAGACATGTGTTTGGTTGCACCGAGGAGGTACGGATTTTTTTATTTTTATTTTTTTTTCAATTTTCTGACAAAGCAGTCCCTATTACTAAGGTTGAACAGCACATATTTTTCCAAACTGTGAAAGCTTTCTTTTTTTTTTTTAATTATCAAAAATTGAAATAAACTCCAAAAACATTGTGAACTCTTAAATGAAAAAATAAAAAAAACAGAACATTTTGTTTAGATGTTGACTGTTTCATTTTTTTAGAATGTTTAATTTAAATAAGATGTTAGTTAACATCTAAATTAAGAAATATCAATTAACATCATAAATTAAAAGATATCAATTAAAAGCTAGAATTCAGTCCTTGAATGAAATCAAACCATTTAACAGAGACAAAAAGTGCTCAATAATTTCTTTTAAGTATTAACAGATTTAACAATCTGTGAAGAAAAAAAAAAACATATGTGAGTTATACAATCTACATTTAAAGACTCATAACTGTTTTAAAGAAAAAAGGAGTAGATCTGCTTGATTTAAAACTTCTGTAAGTCACAATTGGATCATGCCATATTTACTAAAAATCATTATGGATAAAATTCTACCACAAAACTAATACTCTTCCTTCACTCACTGAGTACAGATACTCAGATGAAGGGCTGATCTTCTAATTAAAACCATTTTGACCAGTCCAGCTTTGTCACTCAAGGACAGATATATTACTAGTCAATTGAAGGAGTTGCACATTCTCACTCCTATGTTGTGTAGCTCAGAGGCCCATGGCCAGCTGGTCTAATTCAAAAGCTTAAATTCTTCCATTCTGGATAAGTTTAAAACTGTTGCCACATAACTGTTTCAAAATCTCAGGCAAGCTCCTTAATATCTTTACATCTCAGACTTTAAACTGTATCTGTCTGGCTTTTAAAAGAGATAGTACTTCCTTTCTCCAATCTTTTATGACTACCTAGTCCTTTCAGATAATCTAAATTTTGAGGTAAAAGCTCATTCCTCTCTCCCAGCCTGAGCACTAGAACGAACAGCAAATAATGCCATTTCATGAGACTGCAAAAATAGAATAAATAAAATAAAATAAGCAACTTCTCAAAACTCCACAGCAATCTGTTCAGAAAAATTGATTAGTTATTTCTGAAATTTACATCAATACTTAGCTTTGCCAACGTGCAGTAATAAAAAAGAATATTGCCTGGATTTATATGTAGTTTGTCAACAGCCTCTGCAACAGGGAAACCAGGGCAAATATTTTCTGCTTTGAAGTATCAGCAAAGCCATGCAGTGTCCCTGTTTATGAATGAATTTAGAACCCAAAGAACTAGAAAACAACTGTGCTGTAACAATCTGAACTAGAAAGAAGACAAATATGCTCTATTCTGGGTGACTAAAGACTATATATAATGTTATGCAGTGTTTAACTCCAAATATCTCTGTTACAATTAAGTACAAAGGCTGTTTTATTTTCTGAACTTCATAGGATTTTTATACATCCCTTTTTTTTTTTTTTTTTTTTTTTTCCTTCCCACTGCAGAGTTGTTCTTTTTAGGAGTGTTTGTAGGCAATTGGCTTTAAAGGGGCTCCAGGGGCCTTTTCCCTACCGTGTTAAGCTGTTTTGATATTCTTTTACAAGCACAGTCTTAAAGTTTTTCTCCCAGATGCATTGTCTTACTAATCAGCTTTATGAGGTTCAAGGTTGCCATTCAACATTAATTATTCATCGTACAGTTCACAGCTGGTGACACTGCTTCAAATGGTAAATAATAAGCATGTTCAAAAATACTCTGATAAAGCACCGTCTCTATAAAGCTTCAGATCAGAAGAAATAAGAAATCAGAAGGAAAAAAAAAGAGAAAAGATTAGCACTGTGGAAAGCATGTACTGACATTACCCCCAGAAACACCTGTAGCTTTCCTATCTTTATACATAAATTTTCAGCTATCTCAAAGGTAACTAAACTGGAAAAAGAAAAGGCAGGTTGTGGCCGCTGATAATAAAATAGTCCAGTGCCTAAGCTACAGCAGCCATAACAAAATCACAGAGAACAATCTGGATGTTTTAAAATGTATTGCTCAAAGACTTACAAAGTCAAAATGGTCGAGAAAAAAGGCTATTGCTGAAAACTCATAGCATGGAAGCAGGGTATAAATATCTTACATTTATAGTAGCCCTTGTATGTGTTTTAAATCTGTGCAGTGTCGATTTTAGAAAGTTTTATTTTTCTTCTTCTTTAGGCAAGCCAAGACTTGTCACACTTTGACAGTGGCAGGAATGATGTCATCAGCAAAAAATAAGCCTTTTTTAAAGGGCTATTTAGATTTTGGCAAACTGGTGTGGGCAAGCTGCTACAACAGATTCTGCCTGCTCTCTCCTATGCTGTACTCATTCCTTAACTTATTAAGAATTCAAGAACAGTTGAAGCTTTGAAACAAAGCAGAATCAGAGCCAAAAACTCCTATTATAAGTCTAATTATATTCAGTTCCTTCCATACACATTCTAACAAACATAGCACTTCTCTGTGTACAATATACTTGCTTAACTGAAGCTTTTTTTAATGATAGTGCCATATTAAAGACCTTCTGTTTTCTTTTCTTATGTCCTGTTTTACAGTTAAAATACAAAATACTTGCTGCCTCCACTCAATCACACTTCTGCAATTACTCTGTGTCTCTTGATAGTACTTCACAAATTATTTTTATCTGCAGCTGGAATGCTTTTCTTTCCACTGCATGTTAATTTCTTGGTTTGTTTGGACAAAATATGTTAAGCTGATTTCAAAAATATGGTTTACAAAGTACAGGTCACTACCAGATGTTATTTGATACTTTCAGGTTGACACACTGTGTCCAGGAAAGTGGGTTCTATGATGATTCTCTTGTTAATATCTGCCGAGCTGACATTTAACAAATGGATCTGATTCAACACAAATATTGAAACTGATATCTTAACTCTGGCACAAATGTATTGTTTAGATTCATTTCAAAAGCAAGAGACAGCTTGGTTAAGTTTTTACATACTAGCAAATTCTAAATGCTTGCACACATGTGCGTGTTAATAAGCATATGCGTATACAAAAACTTTATTCAGTTATCAAGTATATTTATTTCTCTTCATTAATGATTATGATAGCTTAGCTTTAACTATACACCTTTTATTGGCCGCATTCTATGGTGTTGTTTTTTTTAACAGCTGAATGCTTACAGCACAACTTTTCATTTCATTGTCAGCAAAATAGGCAGTGAAATCAAACATATAAATACATTTCTGAAAGAAACCAACTTTTTTTTTTTTTCCAAGTCTATTTTATGCAGGAATGAAGCTCAAGAAAACATTTTCTCTGAGTGTACAGATAGCAATTGTTAAATTATTAAGAACATGAAATGCCATATATTTTAAATCCATTGTAAAGTACTTTCATTTTAAGTAAAGAGTATGGATGAATGATGGCTGCATCAGCATATATTTTGAATGCAAACAATACTGATGACACTGAAGTGGAGGAGAATGACAATGACTTGGTTTCAGGAGACCACATCCCTACCTTCCACTGCTTTTCACTTAACAGATTTAAGGAAATCTGTGTCTCCCCTACTCACAGAGTCATACATAAGCCTGTGAATAGTTTTTGACCCTTGATCACTAGGGATCAGTTTCTCTGACATTAAATCAGAAATGAAAAAGGAAGCATTATGTTGTAGCCTGCTTTTGCTAAGACTCTGCTTAAGCAGTCACTCAGCAAATCTGTGCTTCATAAAAATAAAAAAATTGAAACGGTGCTGTATTTTTTGTATATTTGACACATATACTGGACTATGCCATGACCAATGTGCAATTTAACCTTTCTAGTTCAGTTTTTCAGCTTTCCCTTTGATAGCTGCTGACATAAAAGGCATTAAGTGTCTTACTTCAAAGAACAGCCAGTGTGGATATTTGTTGTTCAGCATGGTGGTCTTCGCTCAAATGCCTGCTGCTTTTGTGTTGCATTTTTTTTTTCCCCCTTCACTTGACTCACTGTATAAACATTATGATCTTGGCCTTTCTGTCTCACTAGTCACCATTACAAAAATGATATGACCTTGTAAAACATATTCTGATACATAATTGTAATATTTTTCTAGAAAGTTCGCAAAACTAACTGTACTTATATCAAACTTCATTATAAAAAAAAACTTAAAAATCATTATGACATTATAGTTGTACTAGCAATTACACTCTAAAACTTGCATGGAAGTGGAAAACAAAAAAGTTAATCTCCTTTCCAAATTTTACACCATTTCTTCAGAAATTAAAAGAAACTCAGCTATTCTTTGATCATTTTTAACCATATTTTCTTTATTATTTATTATCCTCAAATTAATTACATCTAGGATATGCATGCCTAAAATACGTTTCCTTGAGCAAAACAAAGAGGAAAAAAAAGCAGAAGAAACTTGTCTGTAAAGCCTGAGGTACAAAGCAGCAGAAACCACTGCTACTGCTGACAGAGTGCTATGGACAAACTGCCACTCATTCACATGCTGGACCAGCTGGTGTAAATTAATGCAGAGCTCCCAAAGTTAATAGAGATGTATTAATTTACACCAGTTGTGAATCTAAGACAGATTTTTGGACCAGTGAACACACAACAGCAAGTAATTCCTCTGCAATAATTACTGATGAAATACACTGGCTTGTGTTCAGACTGAGAGCATCTCATGTATTATAAATAAGATTGCTCATGGCTCCCTTCCACAAAATCACACCCATGGCACAACCACCTGCATCGAGCTAGCTGGGTCATGATTTAGGAGTGACACTGTGGTGCTGCACCACAGCTAGAGTGTGAACCATTTATCAGAGCTCTGTCTCAAAGATCACTTCTTAGGAGGCAATCTACATGCTGCAATACAAAGACTTCTCTCCTGTTGCATGACTCAATAGGATGCACTGCTGACACTATTGGTGCCTGTTCTTTCACCACATGTACAGAGAGAGCCCCATGTGTCGGCAAGTCAGCAGCATTGTGTAGTCAATGCTGATAGTTTGAGTGAATGATTTCTGATTGTGAACTTCTGGAGAAGCTTACAATTAGGGATATGGAATTTTTCACAATTTCAAAAATAAATAATTAAAAAGCACTACAATATCACCAGGTGCCATAGGTCTTCCTACACTTTTGCAAAAGGAGCATGTAGGACTTATAAAAAATTGAGGATGAGGCAAATGATCTTTCCTTTTTCCACTTAAATCCACCCATCAACACACTTTCTGGTGCTGAGGAACCAGAACAGATCCCAGAAGGCATTATTGTTTGGAGATTGCTGTAGTCCAAGAAGGCATTTGGTTTCGTACCATTTCCTCTTCTCTATAATAACCAGTGCCATTATCCCAGCACAGCCTCTTCCCAGATGTGACAGATTTTTGCTGGGCTTGTATCTGCAACTGCACACTTCATCCCTGAAGCTGAAGTGGAGAGGCTAGGTAAACAACAGGAAAAACAGGTAGGCCTGCAGTGCCAGATCTTTGGAAGAAGGCTAGCACCATCATACCATAACACCAGAGCAGTATTCTCCATGAAGAGAATTTGGAAGTAGCGTTTGGTGCTGCTTACATTTATGGGAGTATTGGCAGATTTTATCACTGGAAAAAAAAAAAAAAAAACAAAAAAAAAAACACAACGAAACACTGTGGACAGAGGGCAAGCATTCTACTTCACTGCAGCATCTTCAGGGAATCTGGTCCATTGGTTTTATAAATGAAACTTCAATTTCCACTTGAATCTCAAATAAGTTTCATAAGAGGAAACATTAACTCTTTCTTATTTAAGTTTCTAGTCAGCTAAGAATAGAAAAAATAACCTTCTTAAAACTGATTATTCTGAATTATTGTTAGGGTGGGAACAAGTATACAAATTAGGCTACTTTGAATATCTTGCAATGTGGTCCTCATACACTGATGGAAAATAAAACTTCATGTAATTAGCACATGCAATTATGAGCTGTGCCTTTTTTTTTTCCTCTGGGAAAAGAAACAGGGGATAGGACTACAGAAGTGTCATACACTGAATATTAATCTCCAAAACCTGGCAAAGAAACTCGTGATGTTCAGTATCTTACTCCCACAGGATTACATAAGGAGTCAGAAAGGCTTTCTGAAAAGAAAATAATTGTTCTTCATGATCTGGTATGATCCATTCTGTCAAGAAGGACAAGATAATACATACATGACATTGTATGAGGCTAAGTAATTTTATTGCCAGCAGATTTAGATCGATTTACAAGAAAAAAGAAAATATACAGACCTATTTTTGAAAATTAGAAAGGATGGAAACTCTTTTATAGTTTTTTTCAACTGCTGCTTCCTTGGAGATGGGAGAAAAAGGGGAGAAAAACAAAGAATGAATGTAGGAGAAACTGTGCATGGTGAGTAAATGTGTCCCTGTATCATGATATTTGTGAGCTGGGAATGCAAGAAGGACTGCATTCCCTTTCCAGTCCTTCTCCTGGGTGACTTGTATAGGACATCACCGCTGTGAACACCAGTTTCATAGAACCATAGAATGGTTTGTATCGGGAGGGCCCTTGAAGTTCATCTAATTCCAACCCCCCTGCCATGAGCCGGGTGCCACCTACTAGATCAGGTTGCTCAAAGCCCCATCCAGCCTGGCCTTGAACACTTCCAGCAAATCAGAAACAACATCAAAAGTCTCTTCTGTAAAGTGTTTTGAGATAAATTGGTGGGAAAAAAAATAAAAATAGTTCCTTTGAGTTTATGAGAACAATGCTTGTAAATTTTGTGACAGCGTCATACTGAGCACTATTTGTACTTGTTATGGTAATATTTCTCCTGGTCAGGTTGAACAGTATTAACTAGTTTGTTACTTTTTTTTTTGTTTGTTTTCACCAACAGATCTCAAAACACTTTACAGAATAGACTTTTGATCTTATTTCCATTATCAACTCTTTAATACTGCTCTCACCCTTTTGTTAACAGAAAGATCAGGCTAAGCAATGCCCCTAGGTCCAGACAGATCAGTGTCGGTCAGGAACAGAATCCAGGAACTTACTGGCCAGTTTTGTGCTCTAACCAGAAGAGAAAGTATTTCTCAAATTAAAAATTTGCATGACTTTTCCACTACACCCCTTTACAAATCAAGGCAATAAAATAGGCTTATGTTTGTCCCAAGGAACTTTTTCCTGCTCCAAATCAGTTTTACACCACAATTTTGCAGTAGTTCTATAAAAGGACAATATTCAACACCACTTCCTATAGGGCTTTTTTTGTTTGTTGACTTTTAAATGTTACATCTGTATCCACAATAGTATAATAAGGAAGAAAATGGAAAAATAAATGGACAGTGAAAAGAGCTCTTGCCCACTACCTATATAGGGTAGGGCACATTAAGATTAAACTGAAGGTGAAACCCAAGTTAACTCTCCAGTGAAGAAGACATTCCCTAAAGATGACATATGATGCTCTGTACAGAGCATTTGAGTGATCTGTCACGTGAATCAGTATAGAGGTTTTATAAGTGTGTGGAGGTAAACTTATCAAGCATCAAAGGCTTACTACAACACACAATCCAAACATGTACATTTTGATCTATATGGCCTATTGAAACAAGAAAAGAAAAAGAAAAGAAAAAGGGGGGTCTTGTTTTTCTTGCTTACTTCTCTGCTGCTGTCATTTCACTAATATGATAAATAAAAATCCAAAAAAAATCCAAAAAGTGTAAAAACTAGGATGAAAATCTCCACACATTTTTTAGCCACTCTTTATCTGCTTGCACCCACAAGTTGCAGCCCACAAAATGAATTGGCTTATTGAGTAATATTACAACTGTTCTAATTACTGAAGGAAGTGAAAAGCCATCAAAACAAACATATTCAGTCTGCTAATTTTACTCCCTGTTTCTGAAGTGACATAATGTAGCTTCTTTTTAAAGCTTTCTTGAAAAAACATCAATTTCCTGTGTTTATTTGTTTCAGAAAAGTCTTTATGATTCGTGGCAGCAGATGTGATCTACATGGTAGAAAGATTTCACCAACAAGAGTTTTTAGATGGTATGATGACTGGAGAAATAAAACCCTTTGAATATGACTGGTTTCATACATTTTAAAACAAGTATTACCACAGGCATTTCAAATGATTGTCATTTATGATTTAAAAAATAATAATCTCAATACTTAATTACTAGGACCATTATATAACAACTTGTGATCTACTTTATGCATTAAAGTTATACCTTAGACTGGATCCATTTTATTCAGCTTAGCAGAATGGAAACTCATATGGTATTTGTTATCTTCCAAGAACTGTGACAATCTGTAGCAGGTTTTTTATGTTTTTAAATTACAATAGCAGTGAGAGTAGAACTTTTACGTGCTCATCTTATTGAAAAATGATTTCATGGACAGCATAGGAGCCAAGTGGACTAGATTGTAAAACAGATTTCAATGTGTTTTTTACTCTTCTGAGTTTAAGACAGAATATGCATATTTATAAATTAAACAGCTATTTCTTTTAAGCAGGCTGTCTGACAGGAGGTATTGTCACTCAATGCAAAAAGATATTTCAGTGACAAATTTAAAATAAACTGCAGCAGTCAAGTAACAAGAAATGGGGAGAACAGGCAGAAGAATTAAGATGATAAAAAAATAAGTTGCATGAATTGACAGAAAGCACAATATTGTGATGACATATGATTTTCCCTATAAGCATTAAAATTGGAAATAAAATTATATATTCAGAGTAGAGGGAACTATAGGTGGGGGGAGGAAAACTTTCCAGAAGTCAATTAAAAATACCCAAACTGAAAATGTCAGAATTTCTCCTAAGGAAAGACATGCTTGCAGTACATCAGAAATGAGTAAGTGTTCATGTAAGAGGTAAGCGATAGCTGATGCAAACAAGTGATTTAGTCACACATGTATCATAGGGAGTCTGAAAATCTTCTGACATGGGTTTCTTGCAGTGTATACATACTTTTCTCAGTCTTCTGCAAAGGCTAGAATAGGATTTGTTACAATTCCTCAACAGAAAATTTATTTTCCTAACAAAACAGATACGGAGATTACTGTGTAGAGGTTGACTATACACAAAAGGGCATCTGAGTATGACACAACACATTTTATGGTCTACTTTTAATAGATTACTTAAAAATATGCTAGTACATGCTTACTAAAAATCCGGTATAAGACAAGAAATAATCTGCTCTTACTATCTCATTGGTGATACACAGAACCCATTTTAAAGCAGTTATATACCAGACTAAGTTTGTGCTTAAAAATAGCAATAGTAATAATAATAAGATCCAATAAATCTTTAGAAGGTACTTGCCAAGAGGGAGAGAGGAAGAAATGGTCTCAGTATAAAACTGCCCTCCCATAAGAATGGTCCCAGGAAGACGATATCCCCCACTCACACCAGTAAGCATGAAATCTTATCTGTATCAAGTATCAGTTGTCATACCCTACAACTCCAGCTAGCTGAAGAGAGACCCATCAAATTTCAATGAAGACATGAAGCCATAGATAAGAAAAAGACAAAATAGTTTGCAAGAAATCAAGAATCACTTATAAAAATAACTTATGCATTTGAAAGCATAACAACAGTCAATTTACTGCAGGAACTGAGCTTTGACATTTTTCCTTCAGTTTGTAAAATTTTATTCCATCTTTTCCTATTCTATGGCATGTAAAACCTACCAATATTCAGAGAGGACAAAAGATCGGTAGATTGCCTGTATTTAATACAATAATTTTTATGACATAAGACTACTTACGGCTCTGGCTAAGACAGACACATCATCCTGGTTAGCTTTCCTTCCCCTCCCTACACACCCAGTGAGCACAAAGCTTTCTTGTGAAAATTCTCACCTTTCTGAACCATGGTATTTTTTTCCTAAATTCACATGAGGGAAAACCTTGCAAATAGAGAATTTCAAGAGGTAAAGTGAATGCATAAAAGAAACTTCCCTGTTCTTGTTTGCCACTAGCAAGAAGTCAAAAATAGAGGCTCTACACACAACTGTCCTGTAATATTCTGATTCCCCCAAGAAACTCAGCATTTTGTTCCCTTTTTTATTTATAAAGTCAGTTAACTCGAGTATCACCTACACCAGGGAAAACAAGCTGTTCATTTACTACAAGGATCAAGCAACATAAATCTGCAGATGCTGCACTTACCACCCACAGACTCCTGAAGGATGTACACAGGTAAGCGGTCATTAAACCAGTCCCTAATGTTTAGGGAGCACAACAACACAGAGAGCTTTACAGTACATGAAAAGGACCACAGTCACTACATAAAGTCTGTCATGAAAACATGTTCAAATCCCAACAATGTAGGCTTTAGGGACAAAGATTCTCTTTTGATACAAACACTGTATTCCAAAGCCTTCAAATGCCTATAGCTTTCATGATTGCTACACACACAGAGTAATTTACTTCACTTATTGTTTGGCTCCCTACTTTTTGAATAGACTGGTAACCAGTTACTACTTTTGCTAGAAAGTTCACTTTACTCTTTTTGCATAAAATGCAAAGAAGTCATACTTAGAATTGTTACCATTGTGGGTCTACAGTGTCAAATTGCCTTTCTCCACACACACGCTGAGTACCTTCTTGCTTTGTCTGCAGAAATCTCTCCTGAACCCTCAGTTCATAAAGCATTGCAACCTCTTCCCCAGAGAAGTACTCAGTATGGTTTCCTGCAAAACTCCTGCCCACACAGAACTAGGTTTATCAAACAAGGCACCAGCACCAATCTTACAGTACTACTTTCGACACACTGGATCAGATTTAATTGTTTTTTTTTTTTTTTTTAATAAATAAATAAATAGATAGATCATTTAAAAAAGAGGAAAAATAAAGAAGAACAAGAAAGAGACGTCTCATTGCCACATGAAACTGCAAAATGGACAACTTCTGCAAAACCTGACATGGGAAACTTGTATAGGAATACTATGCATTCACACAAAGGTAGCAGATCCAGAATCAACTTAAATACAATTTTGCCATGAAAGCTCTAAAAATCTTCAGATTCTAATATATTGCAAAGTTGCATGCAAACAACATAATGTGCTTAAGTTCACTTAATATTCATCATACCCTAGCATGAGAAGAATCTTGTACATAGGAAAAAAAATAAAAAAGGAAAGACACACACTTGAACATTAAAACAAAGAAACAATCTGAGTTTACACACAGACACACAGCTACAGTAAACAGAAATGAGTATTGATGGTGGTTGCATGGATGGTGAAATACAGGAGCTGGAGGGATTTGTACTTTAAAGAGAAGTTAACACTGTACATTATTGTCTAATAGCTTCTAGTTCAAGACTTACGCAGTATCTCTGTTTTTAATACCAACCATCTGTACTGAACTCTTCCTGTATCAGAGCTGCATAGCTTTAAGATTAAAAAAAAAAAAAAAAAAAAAGGTCACCAGACCAATCTACTTTCTGCATTAGAATAAAGGCAAGTTTCTGTTATGGAAAATAAGACCAAAGTGTAACATTTGCTGATGCAAAGATGGAAACAACTGTCCACAGTCACATAACAAAATATTAAACCATTGACAGCTACCTTTGAAAACCTGCTGTGTTTTAATTTACATTTGCAAGGACTAATAGAAAGAAATAGTAGGGGTGAAATAGTAAGGGTTCTGGTACATTTCAGACATGTACTAGCATAAACATACAGCTTGCTCCTGCTTCTTGCTTATTAGTCTAAAAGTTTTTCAATTTTCAGGGCAGAGATGGAAGAAAGGAATCCTACCTCTGCAAAACCTATGGACTCAAACTAAAAATAAACCCATTTCTCCCTTTTCCCTGAATCTCCTTTCTGCTTTTGTTTGTTTGTTCTGGATTTTATCAGTCTCTTTTTCATGCTGATGAATCATGTCCCTGTCACAGCCGACTCCATTTATCTATCCTACAAGTAAACAAAAGCTAAAAATACCCTTTTGGGGTTTCTACTGAGTTTTTGCATGAGAAGGGACTAAGCATGTTCATTTCAAGCTTGTGTGTAAATGTTTTGCTTTATCTTTGCCAGGGTTGATTTAACTAGTACCATGTTAGAATAAGAAAAAAAAAAAGAAAGAAAAAAGAAGTTTTTTGCTGTCCATAAAATTCAAAGTTGGCTAAAATTTAACATCATCTGTGGCAAATGAAAAAATAAAACATTCTTAACAGACAAGTTAGTACTACAGTATTTTATTTGCAAGTGGGAGCTTTTTTCCCCAAAGTGTTTTGCCATTTCTCGTAATGACCAATAATGAAATACATAGGTCCTATCAGGCTGTGATATTTATTTAAAATATTTTTTTTTTCACTTCAAAAATAGTTCCTAAATTTAGAATATCATTGCAACCAATAATCAGCCTCATACAATGGAAGGCATTTTGTCTGGGCTGGGCTGGGCAACTTTCAGGAACGTTTGTTTCTATGATTCCCAGTGTTTCTTTCTCCCACATGTGTTAGACATACCTGACTAGCTCACTATAAACACAGCCCCACGAGAAGCATTTTGATGTCTGTGGCTTATTGTATGAAGTGCAGTGGGTATATCTATTTCTGGACAATGGGAAATTTTGTGGCTAAGTCTAGTAGGCATACAGAGGGAAAGTTCAAGTTACTATTCCATTTGATTATTTTCATCCATACAATTCTAACCATAAAAATAAGACATGGATTTTTGGGTTAGCTGCTTTTGCAGCAACTGAGTTAAAAACGGTGTTTTGGAAGAACTCACAGTACTTATAACCAAAACTCAGATGTCCAGAAACCTCACAGCATCTGGCACAGTTAGTGATTAGTACTCCAGGCTGTTCTCTACTATGCAGAGATGCCCTGAAAAGTTAGGTTGTTGAAAATCAAGCTCATAGTCTTTAGCCTGAATAAGTGTATGTTCAAAATGAAATGCACATCATATGTACCGGGAAATGTTGTATTCTTCGCTCAGGAAAATTAAAACACTTGGGCAGGTAGCTATGCTAACATTTATGGTACCACCAAGGCACTGCTGGCAGCCCACAGACTTCTGGCTTCAAGTTACCTCACAATGTGATCCAAACTACAATTGTTGGCTGTCTTTCTGTAAAAGATGAATAAAGCATCAGCACGACTGAGAGTTTTTTTTTTTCTTTTTTTTTTTTTCTGTAGATATTTAAACATTTGGGGAATACAGTAGAAAGGTGTACCGGGAAAAAAAAAAAAAAAAAAAAAAGTGCTACATTTAGAATTAGTCTAATTTTCTTTGAAAGTTTAGCAAGATTGGTGACTGAATTACACAGTCACTTGACACCAGAAAAGATACAAGATTGTAAGAACCAGCAAGCAACACATAATGCCTAGCACCAAAACAGTCCATAGATGAGATATGTATTTAGGGATCATAAAAAAAGGTACTGAAGATTTTGACTTCAGTTATGATACTTCTGACTGTTGTCTGATTTGTTTTTCTTTTTTTTCCTGTTTCCAGATGTTTCAAAAAATTCAGACTGAAAGTCATAGTATGCTTGATTTGCTGTGGTCCATTGCCTACTTTGGACCTTAGAAAGGAATATTTGGGTGGTAGCATTTGCACATTCTATAAATGAAATCTTGAGCATTCTTCTGTGCTGAATACATCCAAAGATGATGTCGTGAAGTATGAAAGGATTTCTGAAAACAATATTCATCAACAACAGAAAGTTACTTCTGTAAGTCACTTGGCAAAACAACCCATGATATCACCACATTCCAAGCTTCTTACACTGAGTGAGCTGGAAGCATTTAAGTTCATGAACTCCAGACTCTCACAGCCTCTCATAGCCACTCCTAGTACAGTTATTCTAACTGGGGCCACAATGTGCTTTTCAAAATGTTCCAAACCTAACCTTGAAGAGAATGTGTTTCTCCTTGAGAAGAAAAAGCTTATCCTACCTGCCATCTCCCAGTACCATTATTCTTCTGTTCTGTATTACATACTACAATATACAGAGCAGCAACTTTATCACATGTTTCATTGAACATGAATACAGTGGGGGTGCGGTGACTACAGTTTCACTGAGTTGTGGTTGTTGTGGTTGTTCAGCTGCAAGTCATCTTGTATTTCAAGATCAAAATGAATAGCAGAGGAAAAGGAAGAACAAAGTGTTGCCCTGTAGAGACAGCAGTAGCAAAATACTGAAGAAATATGTAATTTTATCACCATATCCACGGCAATAGCATTTGCAATTCAAGCACACTTATGTATTTAAAATGTACACCTATAAAAACACAACAGTATGTAATTTCCAATAATGGTATGTAATTTCAAACATACTTTTAGGCACAGAAAGGATTTGCTGTTGCATCACTGAACATAAAGCAAAATACAATCCTACTGATTTTTCCCTTGTGAATCATTTACAAGAATGATCTACAAAGTTACTCTGCAAAATTTGTAAATTCCTACTGAAACCAGGGATCAACCGTTTTTACTTCCAAATGTCGAGATAGAAAGGTGTTGCATGGAAGTTTTCTTTGAAAACACTCATACCTGATCTGCAAGCTCTTTGAACTTAAAATATTTGACACTTTTCCTGTCATTTTTTAACATACACATGGAGACTTTAACAGTAGTTGTATGGAGGGGTATAACTATCCGTTCACTCTGTAGGATTTGGAACAGGAAGTATACCACAATCATAACATAGGAACCAACTCTCCAATTCTGGCATTGTATTCAGTTTTCAAAATGAAAAATGTCTATGCACATACAAGAAAATTACAATTAGAAGAAAAAATAACAAATCCTGACACCATTCAGCGACACACTTCCAAGCCAACAACTATCTACAAATATGGGAACTGCACAATACAATCAGTAAACATGCCTGACTTTCATCTGTTAACATGTAAGTAATATGTAAAGTGAAAGAAGAGGGACAAGTCTTACAAGTTGAAGTTAAGAGTAGTAGCTCCATAAAACTTGCAAGAACACATGGTAAAAATTCACAGAATCACAGAATTATCTAGGTTGGAAGAGACCTCCAAGATCACCGAGTCCAACCTCTGACCTAACACTAACAAGTCCTAACACTAACAAGTCCTCCACTAAACCATATCACTAAGCTCTAAATCTAAACGTCTTTTAACTGTCATCGTTATATTCAAAGGGACCATCCGATACTAATGAAAGATTTATTTTCTCCTTTTATATTCTCAGTGTTTTCTACTGGGTCTTTTGCAGTTATTTAGCCATATAAACAACCTGTACAATTTCTAGTGCTGAGACAAGAGAAGCAGTGGAGGCTTAGACAGAAGAGCCAGACAAACCTTTTTTGAGGCAGGGCAGTCTTAGATCCTTTTAAACTGGCTGGGAAACAAGCACATAAAAATGAGAAACTTAGTCAGAATTTCTGTAACATATTGATGTTTCTGTAATGTATGTTACAGAATTTCTGTAACATACTGTATGAAGATTTGGAATCGAGCTAGTGAAAGAATATGAAGTACATTGCGAGAAACAGAGGGATCTATGCACATCTTTGTGAAAGGTGAAGCCTTGATGCTACGTTCTTGGTTTAATTTTTTTGTTGTTGTTGTTGTTTTGTTTTATTTTGTTTTAATAACTACACCAAAGTTCCCAGAAATGTGCTGCCCCAGGTTATTCAAGTGCTTTTGGAGACTCCCCAACAGTACAGCTTTTTTACCCAGAGTAACTTGTTTTTCAGCCACACCTTCCACAAATGTAGACCTGAAGAAAACTTCATGGCCCACTTTTTCTTCTAAATGTAACAAAAATAAAAACTGCTTCTGATTCTCTGATTCTTCATTCTTATGTGAGTTATGTAGGAAATCTGTGAGTTCAAAAATCAAATAACAGCGCACCTGTGGCTTTTTATATTTCTTTATCCATAACCTTTCATTTATTTGTACTACAATTCACCTGCAACTGTACTCCCTGCTCCTTTTATTTATTAAGACTCAACAGAAGCTTCACCAAAACCTTTTTTTTTTTTCTTACTAGCTCCTAAACAGCTGATTTTTAAAAGATCATTTTACTCCCTTTCTCATTTTAAGGACTTTTCTACCATATTTTGTAATTCAGTTCTAAAAAGAAAGTAGCAATATTAAGTGTTTGGAAGCTACACTGGCCTATGTTTTATTTCAAGAGTTATCATTGTTAATTAAGAAATTCCAGAGGAAGAGTAAGCTTCTGCTATAAAGGATAGAGCAGCTTGTGCTATCAATCTTCCTTTGCAACGGAAAGAATTCATGTTCACACAGATAAATGGCCATTTGTATATGACCACTTTAAAAAAAAAAAAAAGTGCTTGTTCGCATTTTCTTGGGAATATTAACTAGTGAATTATTTGTTTTAAAGCATCATTTTTCATTTGAAAATCTTAGAGTATGTTGAAGGAATCTGGGAGCTTGCAGCACCTCACTGCAGTTCCATGAGGTACTTGTTCTGTGTACTTTTATGAATGGGTAAAACGAAGCAGAGACCAACTTCCAAGCTACAGAATATTCAAACCCAGCAGTGTATAAGATGAAGAGCAGAACGTATGCTACTCTTCTACAAGTGCTACAGCAATCGATGCACTTTGAAAAGTATTTGACATGATAATATGATAGCACTTGTCTAAATGAGCGCAGTAAGGTTAGCTGTACTTAAATAGAGGAAATATTAACCATTGTGACAGATTGTAGCAATTGACATTCTTCCTTTGGCATCACTAAGATAAATACATTGTATAGTTGAGAATGTAACTAATAACATAATTATAGAAAAATAATATTAATCATTTTTCTATTAACTTACAGCACTAAGCAAAGAATGGAATGCCTACAATGCATTTCTTGATATAGGATAAGGAAAAAAAAAAAAAAAAAGACTGACATTTTCAGTCAGGTGGCCATATTTTCCTTTAGTACACAAAGTTCAGATCTCATTTTCATTGGCAAATCAACAACAAACTTTTACCCTCCTACCATCATTCACTTGTGTGTTGTTTTTTTTTTTTTGCCCATTCATTAAAGCATTTTTTCCTCAGAAGAAAACACATCAGCAGCATCATTTACTACTCCCCCTAAAAATACTTACAGTGCAACATTACACACATACTTTAGATTATCATGCTTTCAGAAAACATCATTCCCTGCAGCACTGAGACAACAGAAGCTTTTAAATATATGTTACTAAGAACAGGCAGACATAAATGAGAACCTTCCATAAAATAATGCCAATTTCTTGTCTTTATGATCATAAAACATTTTACTGTACACAAATCTGGTTCATAATTATCTACTTTAACTCCCAGCCCCCCAAAACTTCTTAATACATTACTGTTTGGATGGTCTCTAGACTTTGACCCATAAACAGAAAAGTAGAAAAGCTATTTTTACAAGATCTTATGCCAGAGTTTTCTGCTTCTGTTCTCTCAAATTAATGATTATTTTAGCCAAAATTTATCTTATGTCAAATACTTTTTGTAGATGATTGCCATCAAGGAACATAAGACAATTTAGGCAATTAAAGTTAAAAAATAAAGTGACAAGGGTTGTATGGCAGTCGTTGACACCATAGCAATTTTTACCATCCTTTGTTATTAAAGACAAACTCCCTTTGACTTTGCTTTATAGATTCTATGCAAAATGTCATACAGAAATTGGAAAAAAAATGGGATCTGCCAAAAATGCGATCTAACAAACATTACAACAAACATGATAAGTATTGCTTAAACCAGTAATGTCAAAATCGAATCTACAGGACCTCAAACCCATTTCCGATCTCTGATTTGGACTTTGTGGGTTGTATTTCTACAAAAGGTGTCTTTCTGTAAGTTACTGAGCAGTAGACCCAACCCCTTTGCACTGTGTCTTCTTTGAAGTCATGTCTTTGTAGCAAATACAGGCAAACACAGACCCCTCAAAGCCGCCTACATAACTGCAACCAGATAGCTAGTGGACTGTAGCTCACAGTTGCTCAGCACAAGCTCATGTGTAAACATCATAGTTTACAATCCATTTAATAATTTGGGTCCAGAGTCTGCATGGAGAAGTCATTCCGTTGCACTCTGAGAAGGAGCTTCAGGGCCAATCTAACATCGTGTATTAAGGAGTTCCTCAGATTTCTTCCTGACTCCAAAGGCTGGAACATGACTACAGATTTCACTTTCTTGGGCACAGCTGGTTGCTAGTCCAAGACAGGCCAGCTCTGTTTAAATAAAAGCACTGGAATCAGAACTAACAGTGTAAACCAAAAGACCTTGAACTTAATCTGTTTCCTTCATTGCTTTCTCCCCCTCCCTCCTTCCTGAATAAAACGAGGTATTTTAAAACAGGCAGACAAGGAGGCTGTGGTTACCATTATTAGGGATATTTGTGAAATATAGATGAATAAGGTAAGCAATCTGAATTGTCAGACAATTCTCTGCTATTTCTTTGTTACCAAACAAGAAAGAGAATACTGAAACTACTGAACAAGAAAAAATCCCTCACCCTAGGAAAAGCAGAAAACCCTTGCCCAGGGAAAGGTGTAACTGTTTGTCAAGCTTTGATAATTATATTAACTTTGTTCGGCCAGTGCTAGAAGAAAAGCCATCTCAGAAGTAGCACTGAGAGGAATGGTGATGTCTTGAATACCAAATTCTATAATGAGCTCATGCCTCTTCTATTTGTGAAAGAGATAAGAACTTACTGAACAAGGAAAAGCCAAAGAGAAGATTAAACAACCTTGGTCACAACTTCAGTTCTTCATTAGCTCATGCATTAAACCATCACAATTCCTCTGCTGAAATCAGAGATCTGAGAAATGTGCATTACTGCTACTCAAACAGATGCAGTTCAAGGAGAGGACAACAAAGAGTAACTATTCTTAAGCAATCTATAAGGACTTATTTTTTTCCAAATAGTTATCATTTTATTGTGGAATACTTGTTGTATAGACTAAATGTGTAAAGTAAGAGCTTATATTTTGGTTTTGTTATTTCCAATTTAGTTACAGAGGTTTGAGATATATATTGTGGCAAAATCTTTAATCCAGACTTAAGTTCTGAACACTGAAGAACTCTGAAAACTTTACAATATTGCCTATGAAAATACAAATATGTATATATATATATGTATATATACATAATATATATATATACACACATTCAGCTGTTGGAATATTTGTTTCTGATGTCAAATAAACCAACTGGTAAAATCTGCTAAACCATAGCTCGGTGTTTATCTATTGAAGGTGAAGAAAGCTGCCCTTGCGAACAAGCACTTAAATTTTATTTTGCCCTAGGCCACCCACAGTCTGTTTACTCATCACACACACAGACTTGCTGTAAAGTAAGCAGGAGGGTAATTTGGATTTAATTTTCAGGTTTGACTACTATGTGTGAGTGATAAAATTAAATTTAAACCCCAAGTAAATACACAGGGGTTCAAGCACACAGGTTGGTTAAGAGCTTTCACGAGTAGGCAAACAAACAAAGAAATCCATAAAGGTGTAACAATATCATGGAAAAGAAAGACCTCTGTAAGCCAGTCATAGACTCTTTCACAAAAATCCAATAGCTGCACACGTTATTATGATTCTAAACCTATGCTTAATCAACTGTATGGAAGGCTGACTGCTCATTGTAGCAACTGAGCAAATTTGAAAGGAATGGAGATAACCTGGTCATCATCCTGGTGTACTGATTACGTCTGTTCAACAGGAACATGCTGCAATGTTGCTGAAGAGACGCACTAATATAGATAGAGATTTTTGGTTTTCTCCCAGTTTTTCAAATATAAGGCATTCTTCCTGGCAGAAGTTTAAAGCTCTCTGAGGATGTATAAACTCAGATGCTTGACCATCTAGAGACCAGTGAAACTCAGATGCTTGATCAGTAAAATAGACAACAGATCTCAATCAAGACTTCTAGAAAATCATTTTTTCCTGTCCAGGGCTTTTACCCCAGATGAATGAAGAAACACTACTTCAACCCCACAAAGAAAAGAAGAAGCTGGAGGGATTAATGAGAGGTTTAGGTGGTTATGGATGGGGAACAGAGATGAGAGGAGCCAGACCAGGTTCTGAAGTGGTCAGCAAGATGTGCAAAAGAGCTCTAGGTAGGAGGGAGGGTGACTTTAACCTTCATCAGGACTGATATTTTCCCTGCAACTCTTCTCAGGCACAAGCTCCCATCTCATTTCCTCCTCTCCACCACAACCCTCAGATCCTGCTCTCACCACCTCACATCACACCTCACCAATCCTCCAACCTGGGGAACAGCCATCACTCCTGTGCCTCCAGTGTTGCTGGGAGAAAAAGGGGAAACAAGAAGAGACAGAAGTTTGGCCCATTCCTGCTGCTGAGACAAAGTTCATGTCACAAAACAGTTCTCTCTGGCCAGCAGCAGTGTGATATGCAAGCAGAAGGGATAACTAGCATAATAAATTATACCTTATTTTATTTAGATCTGACACGTTTTCCATGCAAGAGGGACCAGAAGAAGGGGTTGCAGTCAAAACCCTCAAGGTACCATAGCAGTTCTTTGCGTAGCAAGTTACCCTTCCCCAGTACTTGTTTAACTTCACACTAACAGGTTCATTTTCTGAATTAAAATTTAAACAGAGCTTGGCAGGTGTACCGAAAGGCCAATGAGATTAGTGGAAGCCTTCTACTCAAAGTTCGTTATAAAAGATTATATATATTAATCAAATTGAAATTGTTTTTACATTTAAAAAAATCTTACTCCTTTGTCAAAATGAGAAAGTCTGTCAAGTAATGAAGTTCTGGGATTAAGATGATGCCTAATTTACTGCAGCCACAGGCTAGAAAGAATAAGAAAATAATTAAATATGGAAAAATTACACATTTTGCTGATCTGAAATGTCTGGGCAATGCTGCAAGTTCCATGCATTTTGGTATAGAAGCATTTTTTTTATTTTTTTTTAATAACGTAAAATAGCTAAGTAAGCACAGGAACATGTAGAAACCTCGAAGTTGTTTCCAAGAAAACATAGCAATTACATTGTATTATTCAATTTGCATTACTAGAGGGAGAAGTCACAGAACTCATTGGAGAGGACCCTTCAGTAGCAACTGCTGTAAGAGAAATCAGTGTAAAAGCAGCTTCATTAGCTTTCTGAGCTTTGTTTCTGAACATATTTTAATACTAATGACATACACCAAGTATATTGCAGACAGCTGACTAAATAAAAAAGGCCATCAAGATTATCTATTCTTGCTAGACTTTGGGTGTAGGCACTAACTAATGAAAACCAGAGGAGATAAGTATCAGTAACTTATGAAAAATGCCATTACAGCATGCTAGAAGCAAAACAGTCATGTGAAATGAGAGGAACAGAACTCAATATAGCGTGCAATGACTGTAAGCTTCAGTGCCCACATACTAAGCTTTTTGTACTGTAATGGTCTGATACATTCATTTTGACCCAGAGACCAGAGATAAATTGTCCTAGCAATACAAACAAACAGCTACACAATTAGGACAAAGTTTTTGGAGAACATAGTGATAACATCTAAAAGCATTGTTGGGTGATGGGGAAAAAAAGCCTTGGAGATAGGGGGTTTAATCTGAATAAGCGAGAGTATAATTGCTTCTCCAAATTACAGCGCACTAAAAGAAAAAAAAAACAGACAAGCAACTGGCACTGGTATTTGTTTGGCATCTATTTAAGTGTATCCAACCTGAAAAGTTACTTTAATTGTCCCATTTAGAGTTAATCGAGTTTTGCCTATATAAAGGAAAGATTTTACATGTGCAGCTGTGAAAGTGTCAGAGCTGAGAAATTCCTGAGAAACCATGGGGTTCCAAAGAATTTCTATCACTTACATTTTCTTAAAATAACTTATTAAAATAAAGTTTCCAAGCAGTGAGGTTAACACAGAAGTCAAATGACTGACGTAGTAATTTTATCTATTAGCTTTTACAAACCAGCCCTATTTAAAGGGTCAAACACAGGTGTACACTAGTTGCAATGCAGAACTTCATCTACAACTATGTGTATTACTTCCCAGGCACGGAAATAGAGGTAAGAAGTATTTAACCTAAATCCAGTGTTGATTTGGCAACAAGAATTCAGTTATTGCTTTAAACTTTCCCAAAAACATTATCACTGTAAAAAACAAAGTATGACATAGTTTTAGAAATAAGTGAAACATCAGGCCTAGAATACATTCCTTCAATTTGGGAAGAGTTTCCCCCCAAAAAAAATTAAAATAGCCATAGCTGATGGAAGAAAATCTCCCAAACTGATACTTCGTTTTTGTGAACTCTTTTATACATAAGATAGTTTTATTATGTCTGCTCATTGTAAAATATATAAATTTGAATTTAGTTGAAAATGCAATGAGGGAGATAAATATTTATTGTACTTTTACTGCAGCTGAATGACCAGTAGTCTTGCAGTGTTCACTTAAGGAATGAAACTGGTATTGTTTTTAAATGAATAATGAAATGAAGATGTATACATCACCAATTTATTTATTTATTTATTTTTGAAGAACTTAATTTTCCTTGTAACATTTTTCTTTGAAATCTAGGAAAATACAGAAGAGATTTTGAAAGATATATAATTCAAACATTTAAAAGAAATGTGTCTTTGAACCTTTCACAAATGATCTGCATATATAATTCCATCTCATGTAAGAAGTTTCAATAACTCGATAGTATCATCTGAACTCCAATTTAACACATTGAAAGTAGGCATCCATCTTGCTCTGTTGTATATTATGTTGTAGTACAAAAGGTAGTGTACGAAAAACATTTGAATTTAATGAAAAATTGTTCATATTTCAACAAGGAAAGGGCTTTTCTAGTAATTCCAGAATAAGATTGTCTGGAGGTTAGCAAATAAGATTACAGCTCTGCGTGGTAAATATCAAATTAACACTTAAAAACACGGCAAAAATCTTCATTCATTTATCTTCAGGTAATTGGACAGTCTACCTGTTTTCTAGATAGAAATAAATCAAACTCTGAACTTTCTTGGCTTCAAATCCACTATGAAACACCATAGCCAAATTATGCAATTTAAATTTATTATTGCTATTCTATTTTAGAGTTTATTTTGAAAGTTTTAAAATGTTATTTTCATAAATAATCAATTCTGAAATACAGAAAAATAGCGTTCCCTCACTATACAACTGTTCTCCACATCTGTAATAAAGTTGTCTCTCCTATCTCTACTCTGCGCTGGTGCGGCCTCACCTCAAGTACTGTGTGTAGTTCTGGGCACCACAGTACAAAAAGGACATTAAACTGTTGGAGAGTGTCCAGAGGAGGGCTACGAAGATGGTGAAGGGCCTAGAGGGGAAGACATATGAGGAGTGGCTGAGGTCACTTGGCCTGTTCAGCCTGGAGAAGAGGAGGCTGAGGGGGGACCTCATCACAGTCTACAACTTCCTCGCAAGGGGGAGTGGAGAGGCAGGTGACCTATTCTCCATTATCACCAGGGATAGGACCCCCGGGAACGGTGTTAAGCTGAGGCAGGGGAAGTTTAGGCTGGACATCAGGAAGAGGTTCTTCACCGAAAGGGTGGTTACACACTGGAACAGGCTCCCCAGTGAAGTAGTCACTGCACCAAGCCTGTCTGAATTTAAGAAGAGATTGGACTGTGCACTGAGTCACATGGTCTAAACTTTTGGGCAGACCTGTGCGGTGCCAGGAGATGGACTTGATGATCCTTATGGGTCCCTTCCAACTTGGGATATTTTATGATCTCTCTTCTTCCTCTAATCCACTTATCACAACCTATTAATTAACAACACTGAGCTCCCTTAACCTTTGCTTCCAATTTCTGCATTTTTGTCTGGTTGATACTGCTCCAGAAATAATTTCTGTAGGAGCAACATATTGTTAAACAGTCAACATCACTTCTTAAGAAAGTAGGCTATGGGGATGAAATATTACTCTTCCAAATGGAAGTCACTATTCTGGCTTGCAAGGGTGTGCTGTCAACACAATGCTCAGAAGGACAGCAGTATAACACTCAGATATCAGTAAGGTAAAATTTATACACTCTGCCTTAGTTAGAATGACAGTTTTTCACTCCAGCCCTCCCCTCCATGGCCACAACCTGAACTCCTATGAAAACAAACAGTGTTCTCATTCCTTCAAGTTCTTCTGCACTCTTTCCCTCTAATTGCTTATAGACCCACCAGAATGGTTGAGCTTTTGATTTTATAGCTGCTGATAGCCATGCTTTCTATCACAGGCATAGCTCAGGGAAGCCACTGCAGAAGGAAAAAGGAAGGATGACGAGCGTGTACAATGTCTAAAACATTTTTCTGTTGAATGCTGCCAATAGAAAACATATGGTGCAACGTGGCTTGTGGATGGTGCTAGACCACATCGGGAATGACCTATGCAGTTTAGCTGCAGACATCCTGAAGTACCGTCACTGTGCTTTTCCTTTCCCTCAATGTACTTTACATAAAAGGACACAATGAATGCAACAGATACGTGCCTGTTACTAGAACATGTTTACGCATATACTTCATATATGTAAAACTTGGTCTCATAAAAACCATTAAAGTTGAAACTGTTACAAAACCATAAATGCAAAGTCAAAAGAAAATATATTCTCATTAATTTCTTACTACACCATGGTAAACAACAGAGCCACACTTCTCTGTGCATTGCAAACATCATGTTTTTTCCATCTTTTGTTGCAGGGGTGGGGGGAGGATGGGACTGAGGGGAAGATGCGGGGAAAGAGAAAGCAGTATGTGTTGTTTGGCACTATTTCATTTTCTCTAACAATAAGAACCTGAAGTGATCTGGTAAGAAGGGTTGTACAGGGTCATCCTCATAAGAGGACATACTCAATGTTACACTCTTCAAACTTTTACCACAGATGCATGTAAATGCAGTTACCTACTGTCAAGTGTCATGCAGCTCTAAGAGCATAACAACGTGCAGTGTAATATGAATCTTTAACTGAAAACCTCAACATATTTTGAAACCTAAACAAAACCTTTAGAAAATGATTCCTCCCTTCACTAACTTTATCCTCATACATACAGACAAAACATGACAACAAAGACTGTGAGTCCAGCCATTTCTCTTCACATCCTTTTCAAAAACATTAGACAAATTAATCAGTTGCATTATTTCCATTCTCTACCCTGCTACTGAGATTCACATTAATAATTTGAGTATATCAAACGTGAGTCTTTTACTCAAAAAAGATACATCCTTTGCAACTTGTTTTTTACACAAGACAGAAATTCTCAACCATGTATCTCAGGATCATATGACGAAAAATTCTATCCCTACTGTAAAATCCTGTGATATGATTAGAAAACTTATGAAGAATTTAATGATATGCAACATCTTTTTTGTCAGAGCTTCTGTTACCAAAACAACTTTTTCACTTCAGACTTTTCCATCAGATTGAAACCATTGGTTGCAGAGGCTTACATGATACATGCACTTAGTTATATTTTGACAACCTTCAGTGGGCTGTTACACTACAGTCTGTTTTCCAGAAAGGAAAGTATAAACACAATAACAAGTTCAGTCATTGGAGGTTGGTTAAGTTTCTCATTAAACTGATGTTCAAGTACATCTAGCATTTTTCCTTAGCATGGCAACTTGCCAGCTAAACACTGGAGAAATTCAGACACTTATAAATTAAGTTCATAAGTAAGTTTGTTGAAGTGACAAATCATATTTCAGAAAGAAACGGGAGTTTCTGTCTCTCATTGTGTTATAGTATAGTGCCCTCCACTGGCCAAATGTCTTCACTTAAAAATAAAAGTAGTAAGTCTGAAAAGTTACCCTTCAGGCTTAAAAAAAAAAAGCCAAAACAACAACAAAAAGAAAAGCAAGGTCAATTCCTGAGAAAACTACATAATGGAATAAATTTATACTAATGCCAGCCTTGCTTTCATATTACTTGCTAATAAAGTGCTTTGAGGTTGAAATAGATCCTCAAATAGCCCTTTTAGAGAGTTCAAAATTAAAAAAGATGATACAAAAATAGGAAGTACTAAAGAGTATAACTTAACATCAAGTTTTATAATGGTAAGAAGCATACAACCATATCAGTAATTACTACTGTCAGCTGAATTTTCATTATTCTACCTTTTCCGGTTCAGAAATGTCAGACCACCACCCAAATTTCTCTTTGAAGTAATTAATAATGCAGTGGACAGAACTAGTTGCATCATTACTACCTATATTGTATGTACCTGAGAAGGAGGATTGATAAGTGTCAACAGCGCAATGAGGGAGCTGGAAACAAGATATAAATGTCCTATCTTCATTGTTACTGTGGATTGCCCACCTACAAATTTTTCATCTCTCCCCTTCACTTCATCTCTGTTTCAAAAACATGGATGAAATGTAAATGTGGTGAAGGTAGGCAAACTATAACAAATCCAGGAATATTCTGCACTCTGATTGAGCTTGCTGCTGACATTTAGCCAGCTCCTTTTGGGTGATTTTACCCCTTATAAAACCATTCCCTTTAGCAGCTAGTTGATAGCCACTATTGCTTCACAACTTTCTCAGTAACAATACAGGCAATATTTATATGATATTAAAAGTGCCCAATCACACTTTCAAAAATGAAGCAATATTTTAAGATAATCAATGAACATTTACAAAAGGACAACAAGTGGCACAATGGATCCAGTTGATGATTAAGTACCCTAGCTGTTCCATTCTATCTCAGTAATAACAGCTTTATAACTAATACCTTTTAGTAGATTCAATTATCCTACACAATATTACTATCATTACTAGATTTGATAGTATTCAGTGTGATAGATTTGTTGCTGATAACATGAACTGTTTCTGTAGTTACACTGAAAGTGACAACTATATAAGGAAGTTGTGATAAAAACACAAAGCTAAATGGTATTTGCACAAATAAACTAAGAACTCGGTAAGACTTGAAATGTGCTTTGTGTCAAGTTATACACGGTGGGATTTTCAAACAGAGCCAAAGAAGAATAACAAGAAAATATTCTTAGTCCCTGATAAAAACCTTCACTGCCATCTACAGATGGAGAGAACTACTAGAAGACTGAAATAAAGCTGAAAGATGGACAAAACACCTTTCTTTTCAAGCACTGATCAATAACTTATAAAGTTATGTATAGCACCTTTTTATTTGAGCACTTCTAATGTAAGCTTTAAAACCTATCATAAGTTTTATAGCTTGTTCCATTCACTTTGTATAAAATTTCTGTTAGTGGGCAATGGAGAAAGCCACTCATTTTTCCTATCTGTCAATCCTATGATAAATCGATCACTTCCAATAGAATAAACAAACCACTGTTCCTGAATCTGTTAAATGCCAAGACTAAGTATGGAGCACCTTCCTTTGACTATAGCTCTGTGGATTACAAACAGAGGTGGTATTTTCCACTTCACTGAAAAAAAGTTTGAAGTGCCCCCTCATCCCTGTAGATCCCATTTCTGGTGAAGTGGGGAGCAGCTTCATGCTCTGTTCTTCCAGGTAACCCAGAACAAACACAAACAGAGATGGAAGAGTACCTTTGCCCTCAGTTAAGCCTCAGTCCTCACAGAAGGTTCTGTTCCTCAGTGAAGATTCATTTGCCTATTTTGCCTCCTTTTGTATCAGGATTCAGCAATCCTGAAACAAAGTCATTCTCCTCCTTGGAGTCTCAGTTTTCCCTACTTGAATGGAGTGCTACACTGCAGGCCTTGAGGCTTTGCAACTATTGCCTTATCTAAGACCTATCTTTTCCACTCCTCTTCAGGGTTCTTCTATAGTTTTTGGCGATCAGCCCTTTCCTCTTTCTTTTTTTTTAAAAAAAAAAAAAAAAAGATATTCCCACTTCTTCTGATTGTGCAACAACCACATTCTGAAGTTGGTTTGTTCTGCTAATCATTTTGCAGATAAAATCTCTCGCACACAATCTAAAAGCTGTTTTTCATGCTACGACCTTAAAAGTAAAAAAAAAAGGGGGGGGGGGGGAAGTGGGGAACAATGGATATCTGATCACTTCAACATTCAGATCTCTATTTATGCTTCTATCACATCATTTCAAGACTTCAAACTGAAACAGTGAACCATGTTCACAGCCAGATTACGTACAGATTAATTTATAGGAACATAGCAGAAGTACATAAACACTTTTTAAGCTTTTGCATAGAATTATTTTGGCTAGTATTGTATTAAACCCACCGTTCCCTAATGTGATTTGACTCTGTTATTTACAGGGCCTCAGAAAGAATAGCAACTGTTGGTCTCACTCTCAATCCATGAAAAGTAATTAAGACCCCACTTTCCCGTTGGGAACAGGTGTAACTATCACTTCCCTGGCAGCCTGTTCCAGCTGAAGAGTTATTACTACAGCTGTTCAGCTGACGGCAATTACCACTGACGATGGTCATTGTATGAGGATCTCACCTTCTAAAGGTTTCCTCCCAAGAGAGCTGACGTGATGACTGCTGAACTGCAGCATTACGCTGCTTTCTGCTAAAAGAGACCAACTGACATTTACCTTTACGTGACCTTAGTGAGCTACAAAACGCATACTCAACCACAGTTGCTTACCCATGCTGACATACAGAATTTTTAACTTTTGCTTTTCCTTACAGCATTAAGAGCTTTAAACACCACAGTTTTAAACCACAGAACTCTGAAAAACAAAAACAGGATGTCTGCTGTTAAAACTGGTGCTGTGTATATTCTTCTTGAGACTGTGCTATCTGGGACCAGCTTGGTGTAATCTTTCAATGCAGTCTATTGGCCAAATTCCCTTTCCTGCTGGAAGGGTAACTCTGGTGTGCATCACAGAAAATATTTTCATGATCAAGGGTTGTTGTCATCACAATCAGCATAACATGAAGACCAGCTGGAGGCATAAAAAGTTCAACACTGAGAAAGTTATAATCACTGGTCTCCTTCACTCTTGCAAAGTTCCAGTACAGTGAAGGAGAGTCCAGAAAGAGACAAATATCATTTGCAAAACTTCATCTTAGTAACAACAATAACAAAAAAAAGAATGAATCACATATAGTGGATGCTCTCCCAGACTCAAAAGAAGGTACGCACCGCTCCTTAGTAAAGCATACCACGTCTCTGATGATGGCAGAACCTTTGCTCCTTCTGTTCCAGAATCTCTTTTCAGTCTTGAATAATCAACAGACACTGGATTTACTGCATGTGACAACTCCAGTTAGTAGTGGAATGCACAAATTAATAGCCCCTGCCTCTAGTTTATTATATTTTGAAACACAGAATCAAGAGCCAACAGAATTTGTTCCTTCGTATAGACAAACACGTAGCAAGGAAAACAAAAGGAACAAGCAGAAGACTCAAAAACATATGAAAGAGGATGCCTCAACAACTTCCACATTAAGGCTTCATATCCTAAGTCACCCTACAGGCTTTATGTTGGAAGCAGTGGTGTTTTGTGTCACAGTTCAGTTCTGTCCTGGGGAGGGTTCCTTCCCAGCCAAATGAACTCTGAATTGCCACAGGCTACACCCTCATAGCTGCATGCCCCTTAATCAGAGGTAACTTACAGTCGTAGGCTGTGCTCTCCCTTCCAAGATCTACTTACATGCTACCCTGTATTCTGTTTATACAAATGCCTGTTGCAACTTTCACAGGATCTCAGCAACCTGCTCACTTGGACCCATTATTTTAGCCTCTACTACTCCTACTTCTTCCTCAAGGAGTTCTGATTCTGCAAAAGTACCTGTTAGTACAGATCTACAGGACTTGTAGTTGATGATCTCGTTGTCTATCAAGCAACATATCCATCCCCAAAGACTGTGTCACTTAACACAGGTAAAACACATCTCTGCAATTTAATTTCTGGTTTGAACTGGGGTTGGTTTAAATGACAGCTTAAGTGGCTGCCCTTAAATGTTCAAACTAGGAAGAACTAGAAATCCACTAGGGTTTGTCTCTGCTCTCCTTCTGATGCATTTTTCTCCTCCTTTCTTACCTTTGTCACATACCAAACTCATATGTATAATAGGTTTTATTTGCATTTTTGATGCTTGTAGATATAGATTAAAAATTAGCAATCTTACAGTTTACTCACTTTACAGAGCTCAGTATTATCAGCTCTTTCCTCAGAGACCTTGTGATACACAAGATGGGCTGCATCAGACAGGTAAAAGAGGTAAAAGTCCTGCCAAAAATGGATAAGAAACTTAAACAGAAATCACAGTTTGCCACTTGTTTAGTGCCATTTGGAACTCTCTCTTGCCTTCTTCATTAGTAAGTAACCCGTTACAATGATATAGGAATTTGCCATGTATACCATTTTTACAAACAGGCCTAATTCTATACTAGGCCCTCTGTCTTTGTCACATGCATGTACATACAATAGGAAATTAGGAAGAAATAGAGGCCTCAAGATATAATGTCACAGAGAAAGAAGCAGCACCATAAATTATGTTTAGTCAAGCTGGAAGAAGGATTCTTTTTTGAATTGATTTTACAACTTCTGCCAAAATAATCAGGTGATGTAAAGAAAGTGCCAAGGTTAGCAAGAAAAAGCAGTGATAAAAATTAACTTTTCAGCTCCATAAATAACATTCACAAGATTTAGACCTCAAAACCTTTTCTGATGTAGAATTTAATCTAGAAACATAAAGACCAAACAAGTATGCTGTAATAAGTCAAATATAATCTTTTTTTTTTCTCCTACATTTAGAGCACAGACAGAACATCATTTTGTAGTGTCTCTGTGCAGTGATGGAGTCATCTTCTAACTGCTCAACAGAGAATGAAAAATTGAGTGGCTAAGTATATTATAGGCAATAAGGTAGCTTAAGCACTTGTTAAAAACAGAAGAGTCTACTACTCATCAACAAATTGAAATTAAACAAATCTGACAGCATTTATGATTAAATAAATATGTTCATATCTAGCAACATCATTTTGATTTCCACTTTGTACAACACAGATGCAGCCAGTATAAATCAATATAGCTCTGCTGAGGTCAACAATTACATGAGGATTTTATCCAAGAGCCTGGGCCAGAAATCTTCAGCAAAAACTTCAGACAACCACAGAATTATATATTAAATATGATGGTTTCATTCCCTGGCTCAGGGAATTTTGTGTTTTTCCACATTTTTGCCCAGATCACTGGAAACTGAAACATCATGTGAACCACTCAAAGCAAATGGATTTCTACAAAAAGACAGCTCTTACTTGAGCTCTGTTTTTAAGTTTGCTATTTTATTTTATTTTTATTGACACTTCCCACCTTCTAGCAGGACAGCATACCTTGTCTAAGCTTGCACAGATCACTAACACGAGAATTCCAATACTGGATGTATTAACTGCTTAAACCTGGGCAGTACTGCAACCAACTGAACTGCTTTGCTTTCACTTAAGATGCATTCTCAAATGGCAGTATCACCACTTTCCAACCAGCCTGAAAACCAAATTAGTGTGAGACTAATGCACATGCATTAAAAAATACATTTGTAGACTTGATATTTCATGTTTAATAATCAAAATATCAGCTTAGAAAATTAAAAAAAAGTTACAGGTTTTGGAATAAACGTATACAGTGAGATTTATTTTGTAACTTATACGCTTGTTTGAAGGCAAGGAGAACTTCACCATTTGGCAGCTTGACCTCACAAAGAAGCATCTCATGTGAAATCGTCATCATTGCAGCATACTGTCAGTAACTGTTGTATGAAAGCCATGTTTTCACATACTTTGCAAACTGAGAAGGTTCACTGCATATACACCTTTGGCTGAATTCTACTGTCGGAAGAATTTTTGCCTAGTTCACTGACTGCATTGTGACTCTAGGATCAGAATTTGTCTTGCTGACGATCAAATGCATGTTATTCTTGAATGAAATCAAACCACTTTTATCACATAAACCATTCCAAAGGAGGGAAAAGAAAAAAAAAAAAAAAACGCATTCCATCATTCCAGAGCATGAAACGATGTCTACATGAGAAAACAAAATAACTGTTTTATCCTACTTGTTTACATGGTTAGAATAAAGCGGAGCTTTTAATAGGAAAAAATATGTATTCCTCCATTATGAATTCCAAGGCATGTTAGTTTAGGTATAATATAACTAAGTGCAAAGCAAAAGCCATGCTGATTTAGAAAGCTTGCACACATGATGACTTACCTGCTTATACTTCTGCTAAAAGACAAGACAAATAAGCACACTAAGTATAACTAATACTCAAGTAGGAGGTAAGTGCATATTTGGCAAATACAGGGTTAATACTTATTATCTTACTTAATGTTTTAGAAATGACAGTAAAAATAAAATAGTTGTGTTCTGTGCTTCTTCAATAAAGTTCACAATATAAATGAGAAATTAGATGCTACATTTTTATTAATCAAGACTCCTCTTGATTTAATGCAACCTTGTTTCAGCAAAATACTAAATAGAATTACAGACGTATAAACTAAAATTACCAATGATAAAGGTAAAAACTAGCATGTTTGATTTTAGAAGTACAAAACTACATGAAATGGTAATTTGGCTTCACATTTAGATATATTTATATCTGGATCTGCATCTGTATCTGTGTACCTAACTTTTGACATGTTTTTCTATACACTTAAAGTTCATTATGGGTATTCAGAAGTTGAAATTCATACATATATGTAATGACTCTTAGAATTTAATAATCATTAATGTACCAATATTTATTTGCAGGCTCATTCTGTTTATATTTTTATGATGTTCACATGAAGAGGAATTAATGAATTGACAGTATATTACTTTAAACTCTGAAACACATTACTTGAAAATACTCCATGTATTTAAATCTTTTCTTTCATATATTTGGTTAGCTTTCTACTATTCCTTTCCTTATTTTACACAAAATAAACAAAAAAGAGAAATACATTCTAACTCTAACATGAGCTAGAAATGCAAGCAGTTTGCAAGATGCACTGTACAGAATAACACAAAATACCACCGATTTTTCTTGTACTAAATAGAAAAAATGATTGTTTCTTTCCAAATTTAAAATTCTTTGCTTGCAGTGAGCCGACTTTAAAATGCACAATTTGAATGCAACAATTCATAATTCTCTGATTTAGACTAAAATACCATGTTGTGAAATTACAAGCACCAGGATATCATGCATAAAAGCACAGTATAATTACCATAGATTTAATAGACATATAATCTCTATGAGTTACCTGCACAGAAAGTAATCATATGAAGAAAAAAAAAAATAAATGCAAAAAGCAATCACACTACAGATTGGAGCAACATCACTTTTAAATTTGTCTTGAATACTGCTGTCAATAATTATCTTTGTCTGAAGACAAGCAACAATCTTTGTTCCCTAAAATATCCTCCAGCATAGCTGGGATATTACCAGGACCCCTGAGAAGAGTTGTCACAAATCCTGGTAATCAGTTCATGACATTTCTACCCCTCATCCTCAGTGCTTTCCTACTAGACTTCAAACACACTTTTGTGTCTCAGAAAATTATTATATTAATTCGCAGCCAACAATGACAAAACACACTCATTAAGAGCAAGACTTATAAACAGCATACCCCATTTCATTTGCCCTCTTTTCTGTCCTGTGTACCTAAGACTGTCTCTCACATATAGGCAAATGCAGTTGGTTTAATCCACTGCATTTGCACAGGAGGTCAGAGAACATAAGACAGGAGTCCTGACATTGTACCATAACTAGCAAGCACAGTCCTGTGTTCCAGTCAGGATCAATAGGAGCATTACAGGTGTCAACCAAATTTAAGGAACCCTCTGTCATCAGGTCACCTCCCATACCTGACATCTTAGTTGCTGGGAGTGAAGAAACTTAAGAAGATATCATTAAAATAATAACAAAATAAAAGCACAAAAATTTTAACAGTTTTATAACCTTTCTTCTGTTCTCCAGGAAATACAAATTTCAATGCTTCCTTTACATCTAGATGTATCTTCTTAGATAAAAACAGGCTACATTCTATTTTGCCTCTCATGTGAAGTTGTATGGTGACCAGCTTACATAGGCTGTATGTAGGCCACCAGGATAATTTGTCTGCATACAGCTTACTCTTAACTGCTCCGTTCCTCTAAGTTCCCCTGGAAGCATGCTGCATTAATTGTTCTGGCATCCTGCTCCTAAACACCTTCTCTCTGGGGGACAAGCCCTTCAGCCTTTCTCAGACTGGAAATAAATCTACTGAATTTTAACCTGATGACAAGCATGCCATAAAGCAAACTTTGGTCACTTCTTGTGGTGAAGAAAGCTTTCACCATATGTCCATCCTGTGGAACTAATATGGAATAGCTTAAAAAATAGATAAATCTTATAATCTAGTCCTCAGTGGATAGTTTCAGTAGGAAATTCAAATGTATAAAAACTGAAAAAAAATAAATAAATAGAATTAATAGTGTGTGAAACTTTTCTCTCTTAAATCTGTAGACTACCCTTTTCTGAATACCAGAGCTACCGCTGCAAATTAAGAATAAACAGTACACAGCAATAGAATGTAATGCCATTTCCATGCAAAACAGTTTCCTCTGTCATTGCTGATGTTCTTGATCCTGTCTTGCTGGCATGAGAACATAAAAATATGCTTTAAAATTTTGTTTTCCAAATATTTTTTTTTCAAGCTTTTTTTTTGATTCATAAAGCCTTAAAAATTTTCCTTTGGATATGAAATCACTCAACTGACATAACTGTTTTTTTACAATATCCTCAAGAATCTTCCACCAACTCTATGGCTAAACCCTGCTGACCTCTGTTTTCAAAAACAAATCCAGCACCTTTAACTTAGTGGTCTGAAGCCAAAATAACAGTTCACAACATGTACTGGTTCTCCTATAAAGTGCTTGCAAATGTCTTTAATCGCTCTGTCTTGCCCCACACACTGCTCTGAATTCCAACTCCATTCTTCTTATAAATGTTTCATTTTCCTATCATACAGTAAGAATCAAATGAAACAGGTCGGCAAGTTTAGTGCATTACATTTTTGTCCTGCATTTTTTAACTAATTTTAATATGCTATTTTTTTTTTGTTAGATTGACAAATATATTGTACATTTATTTCTTATTTTTCTTTTGGGCAACTTTGAACTAAAATAACATTAACATTTTCCAGCAGCAGAGTATCCTTCAACTTGTTAGCCCAGTAATAGCTGGAACATATGCATGAATCTGACACAAGATTTTACCTCCCACTGGAGGGACAGATGTGCAAGATCTTTTCCAACATTCTATCTGAAAGAACTCAATAAAAGCTTATCTTAATATTTAAAAAGTAATATTATATTCAAGCATTTACTGGAAGGTTTTCCCAATGACATTTCCATGCTCTTTTGCAAGTGTAAACTCTGGCAAGTTTTTTAATCAACATTAATATAACATCTGAACAATAACTAGACCTTCACAAAGTTGTGTCAGCTTTACTGTGTCTTTAGGGCATACATTATGGCTAACACAAGTTCTATTCACCAGCATTGTTTGCATCAGTTTCTGCATATAAGATAAAGCCTGAAAATGATATCTGGATGCACTGGTCCATCCAGGCCTTGCTGTACTGCTCCACTTCACGTTTGAAATACTCCAGATTCTCTGTCCCCTAGTAGCTCTATCCTCTGTATATTGCACAGAAAAAAAACATCAAGGTTACTCAAGATCCCATCAAAACACAAACAGAGGAGTTCTGCATGCAGATACTAACATACTTATTTCAAGAAACAGTGCCATAAGCATTTCCCAAATCTGAGACGAGCAACCTAGAAGTTCACTCAACAGTTACAGCAAACTCACTGGTAATGGGGACATTTTGTTCTGGTCAATCCAGACATGATCAGTATCCTTAATAATTCAACTTTCGTATTTTTCCAACATAATTTCCTTACAATATTACACATAATGTAGCCTTTACATTTTCAGGTTATATTTATGCATAAATATTTAATTTATGTTTCCAATAAATTTATAGATTAAACATACTAGGAGCACTTCAGAATTCTACAAAGCATAAGCCTCTCTGTGAAACACAGCATGAGAAAATGTTTTCTGCCTTAAAAAAAAAAAAAAAAAAAAAAAATAGACACCAAGACTGTAAGCCACCCATTGTATGGCAATTCTTCTCTTTCCAAACATCTGACTACTTCCAATAAGCTTAAAGCTAAGCATATTATAGGAAACATTCACATACAGTTACTTAACTCATAATCACTTAGTGCAGTCAAAGTCCAGTCAAAGAACACTACTTTTATGCAGTGACAAATACAATGCGAATACAAATGCACTTTATTATCAATTAAAAAGCTACTGTTCCACTTACTGTGCCACATCAGATACAGCTGGCAGTGGTGACTCTTCTGTTATAAGGTCAATGTCAACAGTGAAGCTGTTGGCTTGTGACATTTCTTGGGTGTTCCCTTCTAAACGTCTTTTCACTGCACAAATAATTCAAAGAGATCATAATACATTAGGTTGTCACTATATATAAACTATTTCCCTTATGACATTGTACAGTAAATTAGAGAAATGGTTCTAATATGTCACATGGCTTTTTTTCGTCACAATCACTGAAATCAATGCCTAACATATGCCATACAAAAATACATCAGTGCACATATACAGTTCAAATACACAGAAACCTCTTACAAAACAAGCTTTTCTTCTTGAGAGCTACCTACTAGTAAGCAGAATTTCACCTTATCTTTCTTCAATTTGGACATGCCAATAGATGGAAATATTCAGACTTTCTGCAGTTAATACCACCTGATATGTATGCTTAAATTTCTCTAAAATCCTTCTTTAAACTTACTGTTTTCATCATTTAACTGCATTTTGTATTGAGTACTTTATTTGATCACTGTATTCATCCCTGTTCAAAAATTCTTACAGGCTAAAGCCTCAGGTGTTTGAACTCAGGAAACTCAACAGGGTAACTACAATGGATTACAAAGATGGTACTGCCCCTTTGAACATACTGCTTATGTTCAAAGCAGAGGAAAGCTACAAATTTCACTACAGACTAAGAATATATACAATGACCAGCAAATGAAGGAATTCACTCAGACTGTAAAAGTGCAAATAGCCTTGTAAGTCATGAAAAATAATTGTTTTAAAAAGTTTGAGCAAATACTCATCTCCATGAAGTACAGGTCCGAGTTCACAAAATGGCCAAGGTTGGAAGGGACATCTGAAGATCATCTAGTCCAACCCTCTGCTGAGCAGGATCACCTGCACATCACATTGTGCAGGATGGCATCCAGGTGGGTTTTGAATATCTCCAGAGAAGGAGATTCCACAACCTCTCTGGGCAACCTCTCCCAGTGCTCTGTCACCCTCACAATAAAGAAGTGCCCTCTCACATTCAGACGGAACCTTCTGTGCTTCAGTTTGCACCCACTGCCTCTCATCCTTTCACTGGATACCACTTAAAAGAGTCTGGTTCCATCCTCTTGACACCTTCCCTTTAGATATCTATATACATTGATGAGGTCTCCCTTCAGTCTTCTCTTTTCCAGGCTAAACAGGCCCAGTTCTCCCAGCTTGTCCTTGTATCACAGGTGCTCCAGTCCTCTAATCATCTTAGTAGCCCTCCTCTGAACTCGCTCTAGTACCTCCATGTCCCTCTTGTACCGGGGAGCCCAGAGCTGGACACAATACTCCAGGTGAGGCCTCACCAGGGCTGAGCAGAGGGGCAGGATCACTCCCTTGACCTGCTGGCAACAATCTTCTTAATGCACCCCAGGATACCATTGGCCTTCTTGGCCACAAGGGCACATTGCTGGCCCATGGTCAGCTTGCTGTCCACCAGGACTCCCAGGCCCCTCTCTGCAGACCTGCTCTCCAGCAGATCAGCCCCCAGCCTGCACTGGTGCTTGGGGTCATTCCTCCCTAGGTGCAGGACCCTTCATTTGCCCTTGTTGAACTTCACGAGGTTCTTCTCAGCCCATCCCACCAGCCTGGCGAGGTGCCTTCGAATGGCAGCACAGCCCTCTGGGATATCAGCCACTCCTCCCAGCTTTGTGTCCTCAAACTTGCTGAGGGTGCACTCTGTTCCAGGTCACTGATGATTAAGTTGAACAAGACTGGACCCAGTACTGACCCCTGGGGGACACCGCTAGCTACAGGCCCCCAACTAGACTGCACCACCAAGCTCAACACTCTGAGCTCTGCCATCCAGCCAGTTCTCAATCCACCTTACCATCCACTCATCTAGGGCACACTTCCTGAGCTTGTCTATGAGGATGTTATGGGAGACAGCGTCCAAAACCTTGCTGAAGTCAAGGTAGACCACAGACACCACTCTCCCCTCATCTACCCAGCTAGTCATCTCATCATAGAAGGCTATCAGATTGGTTAAGCATGATTTCCCCTTGGTGAATTCATGCTGAGTACTCCTGATCACCTTCTTCTCCTCCACATGCTTGGCAACGACCTCTAGGATGAGCTGCTCCATCACCTTTCCAGGGATGGAGGTGAGGCTGACTGTAGTTGTCTGGGTCCTCCTTCTTGCCCTTTTGAAGACTAACACGACATTGGCTTTCTACCAGGCCTCAGGCACCTCTCCGATTCTCCACAACCTTTCAAAGATGATGGAGAGTGGCCTAGCAATAACATTAGCCAGCTCCCTTAGCACCCATGGATGTATTCCATTGGGACCCATGGATTTGTGGATATCAAGTTTGCTTAGCTGATCTCTGACCTGATCCTCTTCGACCGAGAGCATGTCCTCCTTTCTCCAGACTTCCTCTCTTTGTCTCCAAGGTCTGAAATTTTCATATTTTTTTTTTTCCTTTATCCCCGCTCTTCCTTTTTCTACTGATGTATTTGAAGAAGCTCTTCTTATTGTCCTTGAAATCCCTTGCCAGATTTAATTCCAAATGGGCCTTGGCCTTCCTCGTTGGGACACACTTTCTTGGCCTTCCCTGCATACTCTGACAGTGTCCCTATATTCTTCCCAAGTGACCTATCCCTTTTTCCACATGCTGTAAACTTCCTTCTTCTATCTGAGCTTTTCCACGAGATCCCTGCCCATCCATGCAGGTCTCCTGCCCCCTTTGCTTGCCTTTTTACCATATGGGATGCACCGATCTTGAGCTTGGAGGAAGTGATGCTTGAATATTGACCAGCTGTCTTGGGCCCCCCTTCCTTCTAGGGCCCTAACCCATGGAATTCTTCCAAGTAGATCCCTGAAGAGGCCAAAGTTTGCTCTCATGAAGCCCAGGGTCGCAATCCACCATTTATTCCACTATAAGTTGGAAGTGTCCATGTCTGAACACACTGCTGTCTGCAATGTGCATCCACAGTTCTTAAAGAAAACTGATTATTCAACTGTTTACATTTGCTTGCTAATTCCTTCTATGAGAAGCATTCAGTACTACATTGGCTTTTTGCCCCATAACTTGATATTTATAGGAAAAGAGATACAACAGTAGCAGGCCAGTACTGAATCCCACACTTTCTCCTCATTCTGTACTGAGCACTACAGAGCAGCTCTGCTCTTACTCCACAGCTCACCTGAAGCCCCTTCTTCTCTGACCATATAGCTGCAGTCACGTGGCAAATATAATCCTGTGCTTAATGGTCTCAGGTGGTCCTTGGTAATCTTTACAAGCACAGCAGGCTTTTGTTCCCTCTTTACATGGGGGACATAAACAGGCAAATTTTCAGTTTGGTGAAGACTTTACTATGATCATCTATGACAGTCTCACCCCACAGGTATTGCACATATGTTTCATTCCTACAATCATTTTGAAAAAGACAATGCTTTGGGCTGTGATTATATACTTCATACAAACAGGAGCTCTGTAGTGTATACTCCATACCTTGTTTCATTAGTTGAATGGAAGACGTCCACTTTGCTCCATAAAACTAAGTATTTGTGTCATGTCACAGACATTCTCTCTCTGCTTACGCCCCCCCCCCCCCCCCCCCCCCCCCCCCCAATGCTCCCAGCACAGATCTGTGGGCATAATAATTTTTGCCTGTTTGGTTACAAAATAGATTTATCTCAAAAACCTGCCCTTAGCATCCACAAATACTAACAGAAGGAAGAGCTTTTCATAGAAGTGCTGTTCCTGAACAGCAAGTTCAAGCAGAAATCACAGCTCTGATGCTATTAACATTTGTATTGTGATATTAGAAGATTCCCCACTACTCTCAGAAACACTTGACTCGGGTTGGAGTCTGTTCAGGTTCATGTTTTGTTAGTATTAAGCCACTATAAGACAATACAGGTTTTATCTTTGTAATCCTAATAATAAGATCTACTTAATACTAAATCCTTTTATGCTTTTACCACCCCTTAATTATGCGTTCCTGCTTAAAATATTAACCTGTTAATAATGTTTTCTGATCCACACATCCAAACATCAGAATCAATTGTAAATGCAAGTATCATATCCCTTGTTCTAAATATTTTTCTGTCTTTAAGGTGACTGGCAGAGTCATGAGCAGTTACCTTATTTGAAACATTATTTCTGGAACCAACTCGTTTTCTGAAGTAATTGTCACTTTCCCTGAGTGAACTTCCAAAAGTCATTTAAACAGCAATGTTCAATCATAAATCAAAATTCCCTGAATCGCACGAAAAGGAATGAAAACATTTTTTGAATGTGAAGAAGCCATGAGCTTCTGGGCAATGAAGTAATTCATAATAATCATTCATGATAATGTTTTCATTTTGAGGAAACATGGAGCATTAAAATACATTCAACACATGGCAGTGACGCTTTCCAGAAATAAAATCCAAAGTTATAAGGTCCAGCTACTACATATGGTAAGTCTGTAACAGCTGCAAACCAAGCCAGAACAACTACATCTTCCCTCTCCACATTTACTTTAATAAGCTTTCCTTTTCCAGACTGACTTTATGGGTAATTAATCTTTTTTTTTTTTTTTTTTTTTTTTTGAGAAAAGCAGGGAAGTGAAGCAAAAAAATATGGAGGAAAGAAGAGAAGCCATCTTTCCTTCTTGCATCCTATTCATGACATGAAAAAGCTGTATCTACTCAGTTATAAGATTTATAATATTTTCTGAGCATGAACAGTTGTAAACAGTGAGTTGAAAATATAAAATAGAATATCTACAACCATACAAGAAACATCGATAAATGCCACAGACATAGGAATCCGTAAAACAAAACAACTCAAATGGAACAGCAAAAAACCTAAGCCTCATACACTTGTCTATTTTTATTTAATGCTAATTCCTAAAATGGTGAGAACATAATAAACACACTCAAATGTAACCCAGAGATTTTTGCAATGTCACTTAGCTTTATTTAACCTAACATCCTTGTCTATCAAATCATCATTTTTTTTTTCTGATACCTCAACCACTCTGTAGGCTTTAATAAAACTTTTCATTAGTAACAATTTCAAAAGAAATATTAAAATAAAGAAACAATTTCATCTGTAAATCGTTACATATTTAACAATAGAAAACAAAGCTTATCAGCTTCTTTACAGTGAGATCAAATGTCTAGATTTTTTTTTCAAGTGCCTAAAACCAATTTTCTGTTTTTAAATTTTCTGATTTTAAATTTTTTAAATTGCATATGCACTTGCAAAAAAAATCTGTTCTGCACACTTAATCAACAGGCCATTTAATTGTTTGCTTAAATTATTTCCACAGTAGTTATCAGTTTAAAAGAAAATGTGCATAGTATACACTGTGGGTGACATAGCTCTAAGAAAAAAAAAAAAAAGGAAAACTTCTTAATTTTTGCTCACTCAGTGTCAGGCCTAAATCAGAAAGCTCTAATTTCTTAACAGTCAATGGAGAAACAGAAAAGGAGGCCTCTCTGAAAAATGACTGTCAGTCCAGTCTCTGACATCTGCATTAAACTTATAATGCATGTATCTTAATTCTACATGCATGCTATGTGGGATCAACCCAGACTAAAAGTTGACCCTGCTAGTCAATTATTTAACAACTTTTAGATCTGAAGTTGTACTGTTAAAACATTCTCTCTCCTAACACCAGGCTCTGCTACTCTATATAATGAATGTCTGAGACATGAACGTGATCTATTTAATTTTATATGTAAGGCTGTACATTGACAGAAAATACATGGGGTTACTGTACTTCCTCCATCCACAGGGACAAATTACCTGTGATATTGCAGCATCGTTCCTTGTCTTCTTTCCTGTAGCAAGAACTATCACCTCACTGCCTGAAAATTGCCATTTTTAAAGCTGTGTAGAGAGCAAACTAGTTTGGGACCTAGACCAAAACATTTCCAGATTTTTACTTTCCTCATAAAACAGGAAACTGAATGGTTTATGAAAGACAAGGGGTCTATAAATGTCTGGCACCTGACTACCAGCCTACCTTTACAAAAAAGATTTCTATCTGCTATTATTATTCAGTTCAGCAGTCAAATGGTGTCCAGGTTTATCTGAGCAGTCACTTTGGAAGAATACAGCAAAATGTATCATTAGCATAGATGGAATCAGTTCATTATGAAAATTATATTGTGAGACCTTTTCTTCATTATTACTGTGAAACTAAAGTGTCAGAAGTGTACTCAGTACTAGCCTAAATAAGAAAGGGCTATTTTTATTTTAGTTTTTCATACGAAATATTCAAAATCTTGGCATTGAATGTGGGATTTTAAATCCTAAGTACTCAAATGTAAGTCATCTGAAAATATCAAGTACTAAGATTGCCCCCTACACAGCTCAGATAGCTACAAGTACTCAGTACAATTAAAAAAAAAGACACATTATGTTCCCAATTTTAGACATCTAAATTTATTTTCAGTAGAGACAATGTTCTCCCTGAATTTGATTTTGCTCACTGAAAGCCTGTAGAATCAGGCCACAATGTATAAAACATCTGTTACGAAGTGGAAGAGAAATAAAAGGACTAACTTATAAAGTGAACTAATGAATAAGAATAGATTCATATTTGCTACAAATTGCTAAGCATATGCAAAAAGTGCCATGCATTATTGCTCCTGTACTTAGTTACAAGTTTGGCTGCAAGTGTTTTAGATAAATGCCAACATCTGGTTTCCTGTGTATCTGATTTAAAACAATCAGCACTCAAAATACACTAATGCTGACTATATTTGTTGTACATTCTTCTGTTCGGATAAACCTGTAGGCCAAATTGCATACTGAGTTACACTCCAGGGAACCATGATCACTCATTACATGTCTAATGGGACAACACAGAGATGCAAATGAGTGCCAACACAATTCAAAATCACAAATGCATGTAGTACCGGAAAACATGCAGACAGAAAACAATGAAACATGTTTGAATGCATATGAAGATGCTGTTACATATCTGACTGCCTGAACATACTTGTAAGACCTAGCAAACAAGAAGGATGCAACATATTCACACAAACACAAGCAAAATCATTTTCTATAGTACCATAAATATTAGACTACTTTAGAAAAAGTACATTCAGCACAAAATCACTTTTTTTTTTTTTTTAATTGAACATATTAGTCTGGAACATTTAGCTAGGTATTTTTATATGAAAAAAAACTTGCAGAACACGCGAATGTCCATACCACTGAAACTGTAATGTTTGGCATTAACTGACAAGCAGGTTTGTTGATAGATTCAGAAAAGTGGTCAGGGACCAATTGCACAAAGAGTTGTAAGTACCTCCTCATACTCAGATATGACCTGTCAGAAGAGAATCAGAGATTAATGGAGCATAGAAGCATGCAGTACTGGTGCCACTCTATCTGTTCAGATATCGAGCTGTGTTTTCCATTGCACTCAGTTCAGTCCCCTTCAAAGCAGTAATTTAACAAAGGATTTTCCCTGGCCAATTTAATCTGAGCAAACTAATAGATTTATTTATTTATTTTTTAAATGTCTAACAATTGTGTTGCTAAGGAAGAGCTACTAATCCAGCAACTTTGAATTCTACCTTTCTGGTTGTGTCATGCCTAGGACTGTTTTTTGGTTCTCTTCACAGGAATGACCTGCAAAAGAAACCTAAAGGAAGCTGTTTTTAATATCTTCTCAGAAAGTTGTTCCAAAAAAAAAAGTGTCAGATGTTCTTTTTTGAAACGGCACTAAATGCAACTATCTGTGATCGAGCTGAAGTCATTCCACTGTCATCATTTAGTCACACTGCATGTTAGCCAATAATATACTTACTATATGACTAGACATGTGGTCCAACTGCCTGGATGTTTCCCTTCAGCCTCCTGCCTTTCTCAGGAGAAAGCACATGGCATTTCAGCAGTAAATACAAGTCTGCCAGCCAGACACCTTTTCCCATAATTATGCATAACTTGCTCTTATGGCCTCCAATTGCTACATCAAAATTCACCTGTAAGGACTTTTGTCCTCCAACTTACTGAGCTGACTGGACTAAAAGGGCCCAACAACAAAGCTGTCAGAGAACAGTAGGTCTATGCTGAACTCCAAAAGGACTTTCCCATTACCAAGAGACAAAATATTTCTGTGGATGATTCAGATTAAGATACAGAGACTACATCCATTGCAGGTAGCTAGCTCTTTCTAGGTTGCTATGAGGATATAAAAATAAATGCTGCCTTTTTTTCTTTTTTTTTTTTTTTTTTGCTTCAACATCCCTTCTCTCTTGGGCTCTGTTCCTGAAAAGAGTAAGTAATGCTTTTTTTTTTTTTTTTTTTTTTTTAGTGAAAACTCTTTCTCCTAAAGAGAAAAAAACAGACTTCCTAACTCAAATGAAATGTGGTTCATATGGATGGTAATAATTGGTAAGACTGAGCAAAGAGGATGGTAAACAGAGTTTCCAGGTTAGAAGGTGGGCTGAGGGAGGAGAAGCATTCAGAGACACACGGTGAATTGCACAGAGGATACAGCTTAGCTATTAATTTTGCCACATAGCAGTTTGGCCCCTCTGCATAAAATCAACTTTATGAACAAGAAATCCCGACAGCAATCTTCAAAGAGAGTAGAATTCCTTGTTTCCTATAAGGGCTCTCAAAAGTGTTTGCACAAAGTTCTTCTGTCTCTCCCTCTTTGCAAGCCTACTAGCTTAATACTATATAGTCTTGCATTAAACATCTCAAAAACTTGGCGAATACATGGAACAGCTCCAATTCTGTCACAGTGGTTTACGTTTGCTGTTAACACTTGGTGGCTGAAACACCACAGACTTAGTTGCTGACATCTGTCAGCAGCAAGCTACTTCTCCTGCATATATAAAACCCAAAAGTTACCACAAGTGGTCCAAGAGGAATATGGACTGGGTATTTTTAGGAAACCATCTAACGAGGCAAATTGTATTTAAATGTCCAGAAAACAACATTTCTCGATATTCTACAGCAGAGTGCTTTGACTCATTTCAACTTTGAGAAGTATTTCTTCTCCTAGCTGAAACATCAGTCACATTTTTTGGTGTTGTTTTATTATTATTATTACTATTATTATTATTATTATTATTATTATTGTTTTATGTTTTAAAACAAATACACACACACTTATCTGGGACAATCATTGTGTCCACAGAGATTTGAACACATTTTCAGGGCTGGAAATGACATATATGTTCAGAGATCAGCAATCATGATTAAATTCAAATCACCTATGCTAACGCGTCTGACTTACTAAGGCTACTAATATTACTGAACTGTTAGTTCAGTTATTCTGGAGAACAAAATAAAGTAAGAGCAGTCTGTGAAAATAAGACAAAAATTGCTTTGAAAGTGAGCCTTCTCCAATGACTTATTATTATTTTTTTTTTTTAAGATTAAAAGACAAGAAGAATTGACTGTAAAATGCAACAATTAATAGCCAGTGAAATGTAGTTTGGCAGCGTGTTAACTCTGCAGGGAGAGCTCTTAACACATACAAACTCTTAGAATTACACATAGGGAACATATCATAAAATATAAATAGAGTTACTTTCCATTATGGGATTCAGAACTGCCATTATAGTAAAAATGTTTATTTTAAAAAGGAAGTATAGTTTTAGTGTAGCTATTAAAGAAAATAAACCAGTCTGAAAACGTTTTTATTTTTCATGTTAATGGTCAAAGCACACAAATTGCAGCGACGGTAATGTTGGAAACATCTTCAAATTTTTGTAAATGTTTTGACTCACAAGAAAACAAAACCCAGTTATTGTAATTGCAGTGAAATATACCAACCATTTCCTGGTCTAATGCAGTTCTTTGCAACACACAATTAAAACTTCCCATTAACTAGCAGTTAGTCATGAATTCAAGAAACGCAACATTTTTACCAATCTGCGTATTCTGTACTGACTAGAAAAATGGTGTTAAAGTAAGTCTTAATACTAGAGAGAATATTCGTGATAGCTTAAAGCAAGCTCAACAAAAAAGATTCTTAGATATTGACTGCAGTAGATTTGAATAGTTTTGAATTAAATCTCCAGTTGTGCTTGTACTGTACATTGCAAATGAAAAGAAGAAACAGTATTTTATGAATGCTCCCTTTCTATCTCAAAATACATTTGTTCTGAATACATAACTGCTAAATGTTGCATATGAAGACATATTAGGGTAGTAAATTGTTGTTAGTAAAATTCTAAATTGGAAATATAAAAAAGACATTTTAAATGGACATTATTATGCGTACCCAATGCTATAGAAGTTTTGAAAGACATTTCGAGATCATAGAATTTGTATGGTAACAGCTTATAAGCACAGACAAAACTCTCAAAATATATTATCTTTATAAAAACGTTGTAAACCAACCTAACACATTTACTTTAATATTAAATTCATGCCATGTATTTCAGCTCAGTCACTATGCACATTCACTATTAATACATACCGTATTCCTACTTTTTCCACATTGCTTATGAGCAATTGTTATTAGGAGTTATTTAGAATGTTCTAAGTTCTACTTAAATTTATTTTAATTACAAATAAGCTACCAAGCTTTTCCTGCCACCAAAAAAAAAAAAAAAAAAAGACTTGAACCTATTTTTGAGACTCAAATGATTAGCTTTAGAGGACCCAGCATAGTTAGTTAGCATAGTATTCTACACTTTTTTAATAGCAACCAAAAATTGACAAGGGAATAATTATCTTTATATGTAAGGTATACATCTCTACAGTTGACACATGCTCCCAGTCAGAGGCATAAAGTCTTTTTGTACTGATGACATTGTGGAAAAATTTGAATTTGCATCCTGTAGCTCTCAAGGCTTAGGGTCTCCTCTGGCAACAGGCCATCATTTTTGCCTGAAAATCGCAGTGACAATGTGAACCACAGTGAACCACACTGAAAGATGTAATGAGATACACAGGCCTATTGCACTCACCTTCCTCTCCTCCAGAGGACTTGCAGGCAAAAGAATGAAAAACCTCACTCTATGAAATACACCTTGCACTTTCCAGTTTGACTGACCCACTCTCCTCATGGAGAAAAGAATATCCACCTTGAAGAAGTGTGCAATGAAGCCCTGAAAAGCAGACAACTGAGATATAGATGCCTATGCTGACACTGTAGGACATGAGGGTGTCAGTACATTAAGAACCAGATGCAGATTCTACCAGTACCAAATAGAAATCCAGATGAAAGTTGAATTTGAGGAGTGACTTGAATTGTTCATTTGATTTATTTTTTTTAATAAACTAGCAATTAGGTTTTTAGGTAAAACATGAAAAGACTGCAAACGACTGAAGTTTATAAAATAATTTCTGGAAAATGTTTTCATTAGAAATGTTCTATTTTACATAATATCTTCGAAAACTAACTTTCATCCTGAAAGAAGATCAAATACTTGACAGTTTCACTACCTTGATGGGTTCTTCCCAAAGCACTTTGGCTTGGCTTTCTAAACAGTAGATTGCACAAACTTTTGCTGTTGCCTAAGCATTCAGAAGGATCTTTCTTCGAGATAAGCATTATAGTTTGCTTGTGTCCAGTGGATAGAGCAAAACTGACTTGGGTATGTAACCTGAGCATGCTTGCTAATTCCTCACCATAGGGAGGCTTTTGAAGACAAAATCTTGTTCTATTTTGTTCCAAAAAAAAAAAAATAAAAATTCTACTGTCTTGGAATAGAACAGATAATACTGCCTCGACCTTTGCATTGGTCAAACACTAGAAATACAGGCTACAACAAGAATATTTATAAGAATTTGAGTGTTCATTCATCAATGACTTGAGATGTAGCCCATTTTGCTCCATCTGTTAAATCTAGGCTTAGTAGATTACTTGCATATATCCTTATGTTAAAAAAAATAATAAATAAAAATTAAAAAAAAAAAAAGATAAGCATAGGAGTTGAAGGACCTCATGGTCATTCAAATGCAAAGGTACATGTGCCATCTTGGAATGGTTTGCACTTTTGGATAACTACTGCAATTGACAAAACAGCTGTTTTTTCCTAACATCAAAAAAACAGATCACAAAAAAACTGTATTATGCAGCACCTTGCTTATTAAGTTTACATGGTAAGGATATGGTAGTGGGAGTTCTGCAGGGCTGGCATCTGTGAGAAGAGCCCAGAAGTTGCCCCATGTCAGATCAAAGCCAGATTCAGCCAGCTCCAAAAGGGACCCACTGCTAGCCAGAGCTGAGCCAATAAGCTATGTTGGTTGCACCTCTCTGGGAGTAGATTTAAGAAAGGGAAAAAGAAAAACAAACAAACAAACAAAAAAAACAAACAACAGCTGGGAGAGCGAGGAGTGAGCAACAGCCTTGCAGATACCAAGGTCAGCGCAGAAGGAAGGCAGGAGGTGCTCCAGGCACCGGAGCAGAAGTTCCCCTGTGGCCTGTGGAGAGGCCCCTGGTGGAGCAGGCTGTCCCCCTGCAGCCCATGGGTCCCACATGGGGCAGATCTCCATGCTGCAGCTCGTGGAGGAGCCCCCGGTGGAGCAGGTGGATGTGGCCTGGAGGAGACTACGGCCCATAGAGAGCCCCCACAAAAGCAGAGTGTTCCAGAGCTGTAGCCTGTGGACAGTAGCCCATGCAGGAGCAGATGATCTTTCAGGATGCTGCCCATGGGGACCCATGTTGGAGCAGTTTGCTCCTAAGGGATGCACCTCATGGTACGAACCCATACTGGAGCAGTTCTTGAAGAGCTGCTTGGGGGAAGGACGTAGAAGAGGGTAGATGGGTGGGGAGGTTGTTTTACTTTGTCTTTAATTTCTCACTGCATTAGCTTGTTAGAAATAGGTAATCAGTTACATTAATCTCCCTATGCTGAGCCTGTTTTGCCTGTGACGATAATTATTGAGTGATCTCCCTGTCCTTATCTCAGCCCTTGAACCCTTTTCGTTGTATTTTCTCCCCTTTTCCCTTTGAGGAAGGGGAGCAAAAGGGCTGTTGTGGCTGAGCTCAGCTGCCCAGCTGAGTAAAGCCACCACACCTTGTCTCCAACAGAAGTGAAGAGTGGATGCACAAAGACAAGCTAAGTATATATAGAGTTAGCTTCACAGAAACATCTGGTGGTCTAGAGCTGTGGGCCTTTCCAAGCCTGAGGTGCTATACAAGAATATTTGCTGGGTTTTCTTCAGTAAACTTGTCCACATTGAGTTGAGAATATGTTAAAAGAGATCTGTCTACACTAATCTTACTGTAGATATGAAATCATACTTGCCTAGTGATTGGGAAATTGGTGCACTAACCTCAAACACTGTTGATGTTGCTACAGGGAAAAATGCCATACTAGTGAATCCATATGTCAAAATCCTACAAAAGGATGTTATAAGTAAAAGGAATTTTATCCCAATAAACCTTCTGAAAAAGGTATTGCAGAGTCTGGGAACAATAGTGAAGGCATAGCCCAAGAGACAAATCCTTTCTTTCAGGAGGATGAAGTGAAGACTCTTGGATTATGACTGTAGCACATTAAGACCTAAGATTTTCAATGCAGTCTTGGCATCATGAAGGCTCCTCTGGGACACAAGGCTTTCAGAATTTTGCTTTCAGACCAGTAGGGAGAAGTTAACATCTTGCTCCTCAACTCTGCCTTCTTTTTCATTAGTGTTTCTTGTACTGTTACTTATACTTTGTACCGTCTATGCTTTTCTGTTTAGAAACCCCCACTCCAAACCTCAGCAAAACTCATAACTTATGAATTGTCTTTCAAACTATAAGTCCTTTAGGGTTTTCATATCCAGATTTTGATATGATCCTTCTTCCATTTGAAGAATAGATTTAACATAGAATCATTAAGGTTGGAAAAGACCTCCAAGATCAACTAGTCCAACCATACCCCTACCACCAATGTCACCCACTATCCATATTCCTAAGCACCACATCCAACCTTTAAATTAGGTTGAAGTCATAAAGAAAAGATCTGGCTGCTTTGTTCACAGTGCTGACTGTTTCCTGCTTTGCAAAGATTATAGTATTAGGTTTGCTAGAAGCACCTCCTGATGCACCTCTTTCTGAAGCACCTGCTTCTTTTATACCCAGATCTGTCCACCACTCTCATCTAATATTGCAAGGTATTCACAAAAATCTTAACCCTTTCCTGGTTCTTAGAGATTGACATCAGCCAAGAACAACACGCATAATTGCTTGCAGTCTAAGGTTAAATGAGAGCTGGCAGCATGGAGACAAAATTCAGCAACTTTATTTACCCTCGAGTAGTTGTTCAGCTGCAAAGGCAACTGCTTAAATGAGATAATTGAAATCAAAGACAGCCTTTCTGTGACAATTCATTCTTTTTTCATGGCTAAGAACCTGATTCCCTTGGAAAGAGTTTCATGAAAAAAGCCACATTTCAGCAATTGAAATGGGACACATCTGCATCCATGGAGGAAGATGCACAAAGCTAAGAAGTCTTGTCTCCCTGCAGAATAGTTTATTCAGATGGCTGGCAAAGAAAGTAAGATAAACACTGGAAAATCCCTCAGACAATTCCGTCACTCTCTCATGTGGGCAAAAGTCACACGACCTGGCTGCAGCAGAGACAAAATGAGGGGGAGGAGACAGAAGACTATAGAGTTGTGTGACTGCATCTTATAAAATAGTAAGACATGAAGGTCTATTCAGTGGATGATATGGAGACTGAAGGAAGCAGAAAGGAGAGCATTAGAGGTCTCCTTATTATTAAGGAGATTATAAATTAAATGCTTTAATATCAAGCAACAAACTTGCTCAAATTCTTCTTTTTCAGAAAGTACTACTGACACACAGATTTTATAGAGCCCAACCTAAATTGCCCTGCTGTCTGAAAGGTTCAAGTATTTTCCCCCTCTGGCTGTTTTCACTCCAGCCAACCCATGTCTGAGTTTGACATCTACTAATGGATTTATTTATTTATTTAGCAAAGAAAATCATTATTCCTTTAAGAAGACTTAAGTAGAAGATAACTAAGAGAAATAGAGAATCTTTACCAGCCAGAATGATCCCCTTGTAAAAACCATCACTACTTCACCAAAGTTGATATTAAGTTTAGCTGATAGAGATCTTTCATATAACATAGGCATAGGCCTACTGTTTTATGAATGCAATTTTACCTTACTGGAAACAGCGCAACCTTAGAACATCCAGAGATACCATTTCTCCAGCAAGGGAAGAGTCCTTTTTAACACTGACTGACGTTTTATTATGCTAAGACAAGTTTGCATGTACTTTTGCAGACACTTTCTAAAGTATAGGGCTGTCTAAATTAATCTCTGTAAATCTGTTGGGCCCCTGTGTACACCAAAATATAGTGCTTGCTCCCTCTCTCAAACAAGGTTATAGGAACAGCAACCACTCTGAGCTCTTCATATAAACAGCAACAGAAACTTGTAGACTTCTATGTAGGGCTGCTACACGCTTGCTTCATGATGGCTCGCTCAGCACAAATTAATCTAGGATAGATTCAGGTCAACCTGACCTGAAATGGATCTTAATTGAGTTAGTACAACCAGGTCTAGAGTATCCCATTGCCATGGTCTGATTCACTCCATTAAAAAGAACGAAGAAAAGCCACTGGCAACAAATACTGGCATTATACAGCTTAGGATTTTTTTTTGGAAACTGGAGTCAAGTTTTGAGGAGTCAGCATAATATAATACTTAAAGGAACACAAACGGATCCAAAAGGTCAGAACAGGGTCGCAGTTTATGTACCCATGAGGCTGATTCAGAACCACGTTATATGCAAGCCAGAAGTCCTGGAATTAGTTATCAGAATTATATTATAGATGCCCTCCCCATAATTCACATTATTCAGAAATGGAAAATTATTATTCTTTAATTTATTTTTTTTTAAATTCATGCCAACTCCATACAATTCTCCTGCTGGTGAGACCACACAGTGCAGACCATAGCAAGAATGAAATAGATGAAACCCAGAAATGTTTTCTCTTTGATGATGGATTGCCACTGCTGGAAGATGATTAATGCTGATTACAAAGATTACAATTCAAAAAGCCATCACTGATACCCATGCTTTTGCATTTCCAAGCTTGGTACTTTGCTGCTGTATTGGGTAGCACTGATCACATCTGTATAGTTTCATAATACAAGACAGGATGGTGTCATGTAGGAGTTTTATCAATGTCAGCATGGAAGGAAAAGCAAGATAACTCACTAACAGATGTGGCAAAGCAAAGTGGAATTGCCCACCCTTGCTTCCCCCATCTTGGGTCTATACTCCAGCGAAATTCACAGAAATCTTTGCCATTCAGTTGGGGTATTCACTGCAAATTTCTCTGCAGAAGACTACAGAGGAAGAGCTTTTCTCACTGACAGAAATTTACTTACTTCTCAATTCCAAAAAGCTTCTGAATACATATTTAAATATAAGTGTTTCCCTCCAAGTGAACATGATTTAAATAAAAGTAATCATACATTCCATTTTTGTCAACTTCCCTTGTACGGAAGGAAATGTATCATCCACAGAAAACATCACTTAAATGCATCATTTATTCTTCTGTATATCTACCCCTAGTAGCTTTTTAACAATGCTTAGCATCTTCTGCAGTATTACTGTCCAATTCAGTGATTTTAGTTTCATTTAACAGAAAAACCATCTGGAAAGCAGGTATCAATCATTTACTACAGAAGCCCAGCACCTAACTCTGCAAGAAAGCTTTTAAATACTTTAACTAAATCCACTCATAGATCACAGGCAGAGCTTTTTATGACCTCAGTTTGCTTACATGTCAAATTCTATCAAAAAAAGTAACAAGGTCAGATTGTTTCATCAGTTGTATTCAGGTAATACTAAAGGGTTCAGAATTTGGCCCAAATTTAATCAATATATATAATAAGCAGTCTTAGCCACTTAGAAATTTATTAACTCTGATCAATGGATTTCATACAACAGCTGCACGAAAATCAATGAACAACGCAACCTATAGAGAATATTGCAAATGTTTGCTCATTAGGAAATTTCTGCTCCCTCTTTTCTTTCCAAAGGTAACCATTTTGCAAAAGATTGTTTAGCCAAGTATTCCAATGCTAAAGGTGCTCTGGCTGTATGTACACAGCACATTACTGGACACTCCAAATGGAAGGACAATCAGTTCCAGATGTTTTTCACTGATTAAATTTATCCCAAGCAAGGTTAAGTAAATGACAAGCAGCTGCCTTTTTTTCATTACTCATGAAAAATGCTTCTTAGAGTTCTGTGTTTAACAGGCAGATGCATGGTGCAGTACATATATTCCTAGGATTTCACGATTAACAGAGAATGTGGACAATCTTCAGAGAAACAACTATTATTTTTATTTTTATTTTTTTTTTTATCTCCAGTATGTCAGAGTTTATGCAGATCACATTTAACAGGAAGAAGCTTAAGAATTAAACAAAAAACATGTATCTTTGGAATGCCCCAGGTATGTACTCCCCTAAGACACAGCTACTCAACTCAGAAACTACTTTCTACCGGAGTAAGTAGAAATAAACCAGAAAAATGTTGAAGTGCCACCAACTAGATCATGGCTCAGTGCAATAATGGCATCATTCCAGTGACCCATCAATTCAAACAGGACAGCAAAGTGCAGTGGTTTCAGGTTATCACACATGACACAAGAACAGTGGAAACAAACACAAACAACAATGAATGCAGGAGGTATAAATTCAAAATTATTCAAGTGTGAAGACTTACAACTTAATAACAAGCAAGACCACTATAATCTGGGGATTGCCTACTGTCTGGCCACCTCCCTTTTTGTTCTTGAATCTTTACGTCCAAAAACAAAGATAACTGACTGAAATATGTCAGTGCAATATGCTTACAGGTTGAAACAAAGCTTTATTTCTTAGACTTCTGTCCTTCCATTTATATTCAGACATGCAATGCTTTTACACCTGAGAGGATTAAACTGACAGAAAGGTATAAAAATCCCTTGCACATATCTTTAGGCAAGTTGACAGGTCAGATTTTCTATCACAACACTTATGCCTGTAGGTATGAATCACAGAATCACTGAATGGTTTGGGTTAGAAGGGACCTTAAAGACCATCCAGTTCCAAACCCCCTGCCATGGGCAGGGACACCTCCCACCAGACCAGGCTGCCCCATCCAATTTGGCCTTCAACACTTCCAGGGATGGGGCATCCACAGCTTCCCTGGGCAACCTGTGCCAGCGCCTCACCACCCTCATAGTAAAGAATTTCTTCCTAATATCTAATCTAAACTTTTTCTTTTGTTTAAAAAAAAAAAGGCTTAAAACCTTTGTCCTAGGCCTCCCTGCTTTTCTGTAGGCCCCCTATAGGTACTGGAAGGCTGCTATATGGTCTCCCCAGAGCCTTCTCTTCTCCAAGCTGAACAACCCCAATTCTCTCAGCCTGTTGCACAGGCCCACCTCTCAAGCCTGTCCAGGTCCCTCTCTCTGGATGGCATACCACCCCTCCAGCATGTCAACTGCACCACACAGCTTGGTGTCATCAGCAGACTCGTTGAGGGTGCATTCCATCCCACTGTCCATGTCGCAGACAAAGATGTTAAACAGCACCAGTCCCAACATTGACCCCTGAGGAACCCTACTCATTTCTGATCTCCATTCAGACATTGAGACATTGACCTCAGCTCTCTGAGTGTGACCAGCCAGCCAATTACTTACCCACCCAGTGGTCCATCTATTAAATCCATGTCTCTCCAATTTAGAGACAAGGATATCATGGGGGACAGTGTCAAATGCTTTGCACAAGTCCAGGTAGATGACACAAGTTGCTATTCCCTTATCTATAAAAGCACATAAAAGCATTTCCAAAGCACAGAAGTGAAAGCAAAGAAACTAATTGATTTCTGATAGAGAAAATCTGCAAAGAACACTATGCATCCCTGTATATTAAAGTTATTTTTCAAACACCTGCTATGAGACTGCTACATGAAGACACATATCAAAAAAATTGTTTAGAAAGCAGCCAACATCTGGGTATCTAAACAAGGAACAGAACCAAAACAAAAGTAATAATCCTGAACAAATTTTCTTCTCTCAATTTTAAAGCAATGGTCAAGGTTGCATACATATATATACAAGTATGATATATAACAAATACACAAACTACATAGAACCAAAGTTTATTTTACTTCTAATTCTGGAATCTTTTCAGCTTTTCTAGATGATGCACAACGTAAAATACAACCTTTTCAAACCATATTAAGTCCATCTATCAAGATGAGAATTATACCTACTGGCACCTACTCCTGCATTTAAGTAGAACCAGTTTTTAAAAAATAATAATTAAAAAAATAACATGGTGTCCCGGCCTCTCACAATAACATTTTGTCATTCCTATCAGAAAGAACAAATTTCTGTTGCTAAAAAGTAGCTTCACATTCTAGATTAAAATAACAGCTTATTTTCCCCCACAGAGCATTTACTGTATTTTCTGCAAGAATCAGCTTCTCTTTTTACAAAATCTGACATTCCTGATTACTACTCCTCCTTGCTTATGCTAACAATAAATAAACGAATAGGCCTATGTTTAGTACTGCATTGACTAATAGCATTCTTTACTTCTGTAATGCTGTGTCAGTCTAAAAACACTTCATAAAAAATTAAGACTCATGATATCTCAGACAGACGAGACTTATATTCATTTAACAGATGACGCAGCTGAAGCACAGTGAGTTAATTGTTTGCCCAAGGTTACATAGCAAATCAGTAACAGAGCTAGGAACAGAATCCAGGAACACTGACTCATGCAGCACTTCTTCCTCAACTCCAGACAAGCCTTTTGCATACTGCCTCAACACCAAAACTGTGTTTTCCCTTGCAGTCTAACCAGCCAGCTATTATGCACTGAATTTTTGTTAAAATGAGATGGAGGATGATGACAGTCTCTTTAACTGCCTCTATATCTTTTATGGAAAAGAAACTTTAAGGCAAAACCCCACAGTCCTTGATGGTGTTTTGCTCTTTGTTTTGGTAGTTTTGTTGTTTTCTAAGATAACAAAATTAGTACACACAAGAAAAATGGAGGAAGTTCAAAAAGCTATTCTTAGACAATTTACAAGATGAAGCGCCTGCTTCTCATGTTCACTGGAAAGGCTCACAGATGGTTCAAAAGGTCTGCGTTTCCATACAGTCATTAATGAACTACAGTGGAAATCCTTAGAGTCTATAGTACTACAATTGTTCTGTGTCACTACCAACTTAAGTGTGACTATCAGTTTTAACAGTTTGACCACTTCAGAATTCTCATGGGCTTTAACCAACTGGCCCATAATTCTGTGAGTCCTCCTTCCCTCTTTCAAAGCACACTTTGTATTTCCTTTTGTAGACCTCTGCAATCTCACTAGCCTCCTATGAGTCCTGTTCATAGCTCTCAGGTTGTTTCTGACCTCACCCAAACTACTCAGCTATGTACTTTGCAAGCCCATATAACTAAAAACCACATGACTTCAGTGCATCTTTCCTAATCCTTTCTCTTCTAACTTGAATTGCTCCTCACTGAATTATTATCTAAATAGTATTAAGTAGCACAACTTGTAGCATTACCTCCAATGAATGTGTTGACTTTCTGTGAAAAATAAAACACAATAAACTATTTCCTGACATCAATTTTTCTACCCTTTATGTTTAAAAAAGGAGACAATTTTCCTTTCTCCATAGGTTTTCATCTCAATTTTAGGTTATTCACAATTTACCCAGATTGTTCCATCTTTCCTACATTTTGGAAAATTGACAGTTTGGCATATTCTTGTAAATTCACTAAGAAGTTTCTACATCTCCCAGATTCTCCTGTTTTGCCCTGTATTTCCATTGCTAATAAGAAGGCCTAGGCTTTGTACCAAATTTGTGAAACTTCATCCCTGAAGTGTATCAGTTCTCCTCCGTCCAGACTTTTTTTGATTTGCCTTTAAGTGGTTTGGCTATGAAAGCAATTTCTCTAATTGACCAGGTATCTCTATCTAACTGGTTTTACTTTTGTTTATATTTGTGTACTACAACCATAATTTCATATCTACAGCTGTAACAAGCAGTAATTCTAGTAGACTAAGATATTTACAGTGAACATAATGGCATATCATAGAGAAATACAGGCTGGACAGACTATCAGAGACCTCAAGAAGTAGAGATACAGGATGCAGTATATAGGAGTACAACCTAAGATAGTAGAAAGGGCACAGTCTTGTCACCGGGGTCTCCACAGCTATAAGCAGTTCACTAGTGGTCAGTTAAATTAAAATGCAGACAAGGAGCTGAGAAAAATTGTTTTTTAAAGGTAACAGAGAACAAAGAAACAGTGTCTCACATTCATAAATGGGATTATAATATAGTAAATCCAGATGAAACATGGAGCTACAAACCAATGAAGAAAAGTGTAAAATTGTTAGCAAAAATTTATATATGATTTCAAGTGGGTCCTAAGAGAGAAGAAATCATCACTACAAACATAGTATTCCTCCGGAATATGATATTTTATATACCTATAGTTATAACATAACTATATATGTTATATTTGTTATTATACGGAATTTATATACTGTTGTGAAGAACTCCAGATTGCACCAGCTTATTTTAACACTTGGGCTTCTCCTGCCCCAACAGATGAAATTCTTAGGATCCAGAGCAGCAGAGGAAGGAAGAGCACAGACATGAGGAAAAGAGGTAAAAACTAAGAAGTCTATATTACAGTTTTAATTGCATTATTACTATTAATGCAACTTTTGGAATATGAAAATAAAAAGCAAAAAATATAATAATAATGAACTTCTTTTTTGTAACTTGGATCTGGATTAATAAACGGTTAGATCAAGACTTCACATATACTAGCACTGAATTCTCAATTTTACTTTTATAAGATTTGCTTATAAAAGCACTATACTTTTCTCACTCTTGCTTCCTACAACACTTTATCTATTAATACTGAGCTTCCATTCTTGAAGCCTGTTATGTCTGTTCCACTTTTCTCTCTTCTTCCCAAAGTTGGCTCTCCACCTTTTTCATAAGCCCCCTTTAAGTGTTGAGTAGCTGCAATAAGGTCACCCCAAAGCCTTCTCTTGTTCAGGCTGAACAGTCAGCTCTCTCAGCCTTTCTTCATAGTGTTATTCAGTTTTATTTCACAACTAAAATTAGTTGGAACATTTTCAACTAAATTTGTTTTCATCTAAATGAAATGTCTTTGACAAAGCAAACATTTTCTGGAGGAAAAAAAGAAGTCTAAAAATCAGTTTTACTAATATTATGAAGCAGAAAATATTTAGGGAGCTGCAAATGCCTTCTCTCATTAAGGACTCCCATCTAAAACAAAGTATTTGCTCAGTCCAATTCAGAGTGATTGGTGATCTAAACTCTGGTCCTAAATCAGGCAGAACAGAGTTGAATAAATGCAGAGGGGAAAAAAAATTAAACCTCAAAAGCTGCCAGATTTAATCAGAAGTAAAAATGTGTTTGGCAGAGGCAGCTGATCTCTTCCTCTCAGCCTTCGTCTCCCCTTACACCAGCTCCCTCTCCTAGATCTACTATCCCACTTTGGTCATGCAAGGTAAACCACAGAATACACTGAAAGTACTTGCTCAGGGCAGCCAGGGCTGAAACAGCAGGGACTTAAAACTCCAGTAGAAGCATTTGGTTGTGTTTCCACAATTCTTATTCACAGTCAAGTACCATTAGTAACTATGGGTCCTGAACTGACAAATTTAGATATTAAACAGCCCTATACTGCATATAGGTTCTTATCGTAAAGCCACCAGCATCTGCTACTCACCTTCTTAAGAGCATGATATTTTTCAGAAGCAAGGTATCTGGATACTTTCCCTTGCTCATTTGGAGCATATCTTTATATTTACTTTTTTTTTTCTTTTTTTTTTTTTTTTTTCCCCCTGACTTACTGACAGTTAGGCAGACTGTCAAATGCTTTGGTGTTTGCTTTATTCTGTTAATTTCAGCCATATGTTTTTTCTCACCTTTCACTCAACTTGTCAGCACTGGAATCTATGAATCCACTTAATTTAAAATGTTTGCTTCTTTATATGTACTGCAGATTGTAATCTATCTACACCACTGAGGGAAAGCAGCCCTTTTCCCAATGGAAATGCAACCAATTTCCAGGAACAACCAACCTAGTGCTAGATAGGTGAATTCTGGAATGTCAGCATCCAAACTAATATTATAGAAAGAATTAATCAGCATTAACACTATTATGCACTTATATAAAAGTGTTTGAAAAGGTATTCTGGGGAGCACTGAAAATTAAATCTCTACCTCTCCTATTGAGAAGTTACTCTTGTACAGTTTTGGTTTGAATAGGAGGATGAAAAAATATCAGCATGCAAGAAAACCCCAAAAGCAAACAGAAAAGCATAGTGATAAATAGGGAATTTTGTTTTTATCCCAGCAGAGATTTATCAGTGTGAGAGTTTTGTGACTTTGACAAATTTTACAATAACGAGTTGTGTATACAATCTACAGTAACTGACAGAGAATAATATATTCCATCTGCTGGAGAAGTCCCAAGAGGCTGACCTGTAAGGTCCAAAAGTTTTCACATTTTTATAATTTTTTTTCCTAATAAAGTGTTATGAAACAGCTATTCAGTTCATTTTGAGAAGCATACATTACAGTGTATAGCTGTTA